>NC_069500.1:841136069-842336069 GCF_027579735.1 Bombina bombina
AACCATAACACCCCAACTTCCCCAAATAAAGACACAGACACAGTTCTTGGCGTTTAAAATTTTGAAAAGGTCACGGTTTTAATTAATTGACAAATTATTAGAGTGACCCAATATCATCATAAATCAAATTTCCAAAAATGTCCATATTTCAAATAAATGCACCAACATTAACACATGAACTTGGGGCTAACGTTTTTAGGGGAGGTAACACCCCCCTGTGATGTGATGGCAAAGTGCAGGGAGAACCCGCGGCATAGCAGGACCCAATACCAGTTTGAACAAAGACCACCACTGCAGGTCAAGGTATGCCGCAGGATCCTCCCCACCCCACACCGCTGCACCTACGTGCCAGACCCCAAATTTCACTGCATATCTCAATCAAAATCCTGACAAACAACTACTTAAAAAACTTACTCGCTGAGCAAGAGCTTTGACCAAAAAGACCACCAGCAAATGTCAGCAGTAGTTGCACTATACCCTTAAGGGGCCGCACGGACGGTCTTACAATGATATGACTAAATAGCCAACCTCCAGCCCATAACCATGCTATTGTCGCTCCTTGACTCCTTGTGACCTCTCCAGATTCTTTATCAAAAGTTCTTAATGATTCTAGGGAGGAAGGGAGGGAAATGAAAAAAGGTTAGTGATACCTGCTTCCTGTCTCACCTGCCCTTTATGCCTTCCCCCACCCCTCCTCTTTTACCACCTTGTACTTAGAAAAACACACTTCCCCTATCTGTGACTCATGGGACCCTCCTATTTTTTCCCCAGAGGATCCCATGCTCACCCTCCCCCTTAACGATTCTTTCTTCTCTCAGAAAACCCATCCCTTAACTTGCTCCCTTCATATTCATTCAGTCTGCTTTTGTAAGGTCTGGAGCTCCTAGAGTTTGAATCCAGGAAATATACCAAACCCTTCTTGAATTAAAAGCACAACCAACTTTTTACCATAACAAACTTGTTCAAACCATAACACCCCAACTTCCCCAAATAAAGACACAGACACAGTTTTGGAAAGGTCATGGTTTTAATTAATTGACAAATTATTAGAGCGACCCAAACTCATCATAAATCAAATTTCCATACATTTCCATATTTCAAATAGATGCACCAGCAACTTGGGGCCCACGTTTCAGGGGAGGTGACACCCCCCTGTGGCATGACGGTGAAGTGCAGGGAAAACCCATGGCATAGCAGGACCCAATACTAGTTTAACCAAAGACCACAACTGCAGGTCAAGGTATGTCGCAGGATCCACCCCACACCACCGAACCTATGGGCCAGACCCCAAATTCCACCAAAACACAAAAGAGGGTCCTCTTTTCTGCCACCTACAACTTACATAAACCGTAACCTTGCTTACTTTCCCCTTGTTTTTACCTCTACCAGACTTTTTAGGACGTCCCTGATGTCCGCCAAGAACTGGTCACTTCCTTGATTTGTCAAGTGTACCCCGTCCGTTCTGTAGAGCTCCTCCTTCCTTGCTGTAATCAGTGGGTGCTCTAAAACTACTCCTCCTATCTTCAATACCGCTTTCTTAGCCGTCTGATTTAACCTTTTCCTGCACCTGTAGCCTGTCCTCTGCTGCTCTACCCCTCTCAATGTAATCTCGGGTTAATATTGGACCAGACTACTTTTACATTGGGCCAGGCCAAACTCAACCATTGGAAGAAATTAACTACTTTTTCTTTTATTTCCATGAATGGTCCAGCCCTAAATCATTACCCCTGAGGTGTATTATTTAAATGTCAGGGTCTCCCCATCTCAATCTAGCTTCCTGAATTGTGCTCACTAATTCCATCCACTTCATCCCCCTTTTCCATATCTATCTTTAACTAGCTTCCATAGCCGTAAAACATAAGTGATTTCCGATGGTCGAAGATTTGGCTTTCGCACACGCCCAGTAAATGTACGAATGACTAGCCATACCCTTAACGCTCTCTCTGAAAAATAACCAGAAAAAATATGAACTGTTAAGCAAGCTTCACACTCAACAAAACAAAATTAAACCCTTTATTTTTTATTTTTTTATTCTAATATAACTCTTGTAGACCACAGATTTCCACCTACCTAAATTTTTTATTTGCTCCACTGAGCACTATTTTCCCGCAGCACTAGTAGCAGCACCGATACTGAATAAATGTGGTGCGAAGTAACCTTGATTTCATCCTAACCGCCCTATAACCTTTTCCATCACTCTTCGAAATTCATACCTAGTTACATTGCTACCATCCTCTCAGAAACATGTCCCCCTCCTGTTTTGACAATAACACATGTCTCTTAGTGCTTGCCACTGCGCATGCCAACCCCCCTGTTGCTTTTGCAGATACCCATGTCCCTTTACCTTCCTTATCTGTTTTTGACCGTCTTACCAAAATCAAAACCGCTTCCTCCCCTAGTCTCACGTCATCCCTTTTTAGGCCTGTCGCACTATTTATTTTACAGCTGGCTACTTACTCACCCGTGAAATGCCAGCGAAAATGCCGCCCTGAATATAACTGCTTCTCTTTCATTGCTACAAACTTTACTTAGCTACGTTATCATTTTTTCCAGCCTCTCCTCTGTTATTGGCACCCTTTTATCTGCGGCCTTTTCCTCCCCTGCTGCCCAAGCTCTTATTATTTTCTGTACTATGAACCTTTTTGTTAAATTTTTTATCCCCTATAGTTGGGAAACATTTTTTATCCTAGCTATTGCTGTTCATAACTGCCCATTTTTTATTCCCTTTTCTTTCAAATTCCAAAGCCACCTTCATTTTTTTTTTGCTCATCTCCCTCTACACCCTCTACCCTGAACTGCTGCTATAGCTTCCAATATTTCTCATAGGCTACCCAAATACCATGGGCCACAGATTTTCTGACCAGCGCATGAAACATAGGGCAGATCTCACCTACTGGTTTTGCCATTGGTGCTAGTTTTCTAAAAACATCCCATTTAAAACGTGATAACGCATCTGCGATGATGTTCCTCACCCCAGGTATATGCCTAGCTTTAAATTGAATGTTGAATTTTAAACATTGCAAAACCAAATAACGAAGGTACCTTACTACTGGCAATGATGTTGCTGTCAAGAAATTCAGGGAATCAACTACTCCTTTGTTATCGGACCAAAAAATATTTTTTATATCCGCTAGCCGACTACCCCATAAAGTCACTGCCATCACTATGGGAAATAATTCAAACAATACTACATTTTTTACCCAACCATTTTCTTTCCATTCCCCAGGCTACTCCCCTGCGCACCAAGCCCCCTGCAAAAAGGCACCAAAACCACAGCCGCCTGCGGCATCCGTAAACAATTCTAGTTCCTCCTCTAAAATTTCTTTCTCCCAAATCCTCACCCCATTAAACTAAATCAAGAATCAATCCCACACTTTAGGATTTTCCCTCAGCTCTTTGGTTATTCTGATTTAAAGTTCTGGCCTCTTTATTCCACAGGTACTCAACTCCAATCTTCTCTTAAATACTCTGCCCACTGGTATAACCCCTCACACAAAGTTAAAAATTCCTAGCACTTTCTGCATTTCCCTGAGCGATATTTTTCTCTTCACTACAATTTCCCTTATCAGATCTCTGGTCTTTTCCACCTTCTCCACTGGTAACTCACATTGACCTTCATGGAATCTATGACTATACCTAAAAAGGCTAGCCTGGTACAAGGCCCCTCTGTCTTCTCCTTAGCAACCGGTACCCCTAAAAATTCCAACATTCCCAACAAATTCACCTTTAACTTTTCACAATTTTTAGAACCAGCTAATCCCATTAACAAAAAATAATCTAAATAGTGAACAACATTGTCCATACCTGACTTCTTAACGCTTAACCAATGCAAAAGAGAGCTACATTTTTCAAACACTGCACACGAAATTGAACACCCCATGGGTAAACTTTTATCAACATAATAGTTGCCATTGAACTTGCAACCCATTAATTTAAAACTGTCTGGATTAAGGGGCAACAACCGAAATGCTGATTCTATGTCAATTTTTTATAACAAAGCTCCCTTACCCAAGGCACGCACCATCTGCACAGCCCTGTCAAAAGACTGGTATTTAACCAATGAATCAGTTTTAGCTATTGCATCATTTACTGACCCCCCCCTACGGTAAGATAGGTGTTGGATCATCCTATACTTGCCCTGCTCCTTCTTTGGGACTACGCCTAATGGAGACACCACTAAATCCTCAATCGTTTTTTTCTTTAAATGGGCCTGCCATCCTCCCTAATTTTACCTCCTTGTCCAATTTCTCTTGAAGCACCTCAGGTAGCTCTATGGCTGACTTTAAATTTTTCGCCTTACTTGCCCTTTTCACCTTAAATTGAACTGGTACTACAAAACCCTCAAACAAACCATGCTCTAAAAATGTTCTATCCTCTATGTTCTCATATGCTGGCAATTCCTGTAACAACCTATCTATTTTCAGGGGTATTTTGGCCAACCCCCAATCCAACTCCACTACTGGTATTACCCTGTCCTCGAAAGGAATACCAGGACCCATTCACATTGCTCCTTTTACAATCCACACCAGGGTGATTTCCATTACAATATCTACACACATGCCTATATTTACAGGAATTCCCTCTATCACACC
This sequence comes from Bombina bombina, assembly GCF_027579735.1. Classification (NCBI taxonomy): domain Eukaryota; kingdom Metazoa; phylum Chordata; class Amphibia; order Anura; family Bombinatoridae; genus Bombina; species Bombina bombina. The sequence goes on from NC_069500.1 coordinate 841,140,662, forward strand.
TCTTATCGTTGTACGCCCAGCAATCCTTGGCTTCCCCCCTACACCCTTTCGCAAAAAACTGCAGCTGACTCATAGGACTAAGCTGTTGTGGCTCAGCATTCTTTACCACCCTTGACCACAGATCCATTATTTTTAACCCAAAATCTTTTCTGCCCTTCTCCCACAACTGCATATTGCCTCTTCTAAACTCCACATCATAGTCCTTCCATGAATACCCCCCATATGTAGTGTAGCACTCTGCTATAAGGTGAATATACCTCAACATGCCCTTAACCTTCTCTGGATTTGCCACTAAGAGACACTCGGCATAAATTAAAATCCCTTTCACCCATTCTGGAAAAGTCTCTTTTTAGCTTACGATTTTTCACTTCATCTCCCCTAGATGTCCATGCTACAGCCTCCCTGGTTATTTAAAAAATATCCACATATTTACCTTTCTCAGCCTTTTCACCTATTTTTGCTTTTAAATGTATGGGTAACGGCAGCAACCTAGTTGTTGATACCTCGTCATCTGCATTACATTCCTGATCAGACTTTCTATATATTTTTCCTTTGAAACCCTTAATCTCTCCCCTCCCTGTTTTGCATAACTCTTCTTAATTATTTTTAACATATGACTATTCCCTTCCCCTTTTATTTTTTTATCCTCAGAATCAAAATCTGATGAACTATCAGATGGCAATCCCAACCTACAAATGTATTTCTTACCTTGTTTTCATTTGCTTTGTCCCTCAGAATCCTTCTGACTGTCTGTCTTGTCCTGCTCCACAATTGGCCGCCTCTTTGTGTCCATTACGCTTATCAGACTGCTGCTGCTGTGCGACTCTGCCTCAGCTGCTCCTCCTTGCCCTGGGACTGTGGGAAGGGATCTCTCTGCCTGTAAATTATCAATATAATTAATTCTGCTACTATTATCATTTTCCACAGTATTGCTTCTTCCTCTGTTAACTTTCACAGCACCCTGTGTATTGCCTCTCTGATCCCAGCTATGCGCCTTCCATCCGAATCAATTTCCCCCACCTAGTTTGTATTTCTGTCCTCGCCCCCCCCCCACTATCCTCCTATATGCATGCCCATTAACATCATATATGATGCTATTTTCACTCATATTCCTATCCTTAGTTATCAACATGTTTGGCCCTCTAGCATCCTGGTGCCCAACCTGAGATCTATCAGACACATTAACATTGCTATACCTAACCCTATCAAATGACCCTTGCTAACCTGATCATACTTGCTGCTATCTATCCTGCCTGATCTAATTCCCTCTTGCCTCCTAGTACTATAAACTGAGTGCCCACCTGAAACCTATTGTCCTAATGTAGATAACACCCCAGTTAGTAAAGGAGCAATACCGCTTGTGGATACAGCTGCAAAACTGCTGCCTGGTGGTACTCCATGCTCCTGGATCACACTGCCCTCCCTCTGGCCAGCGTTGCGGCCAATTGTCATGCTCACTACCATGTGACCACGGGCGCTGCCGAATTACATCATCGCGGGCGGACGCATCAGAGAGAGGAAGCTGGTGGGGCGGGTCACGCCCAGTTGTCATCTTGGGGCCTGCAACCTCAGATATGGAGCATGCATGGGGGGAGAATGATGGGGAAGGGGAGGGGGAGCGTCCTGCACTTGAATCACGGGATGGAGGGCGGGATATCGACCCGGGCGGCAGACAGTAGACATGAAACTGGGATGACATATTTTTAGGGCCACTGCCATTTTCTTTTTGACTATTAATACTACTATGGGGCACATTATCATTATGGAAGTGATGGGGGAGGGCAGCCTGCCAGCACCATTAGTCCTAATATGGATCACATTATTTGCATGGGGATGATGAGAAGGGGAAGCCTGACTGCAAGCATTTACTGCAGGCAATGATGGCCTATTTCCCTGGCCGCATAGCACACTCTGACTCATGAGGGAGTTAAAAAGCACAGGTGAACTCTCAAAATCCCCTGACCCATCAGACATACACTCTACCTCCACATCAGACCCATCAGAGGAACCTGGGGGAGGAGGAATTTTTTTCAGCCCTCTTTCACTTACCATTGGTTTACTTTTTGCAACTACAGACCCAGGGGAAAAAACGATAGGAGTGTTACGGTTACCCTTAGTCTCGCTGAGAGATGGACCGCTTAGTAGCCTGGATCCCTATTGCTGAAGAGGGGAGAAGCTGCTTTCCATAGTATTCTATATGAGTCTCGCAAATGTAGAATAACCCCCCTTAGCTGTAGTACAGCTAGGATACCCTTCTGCCCACAAAAACGAGTCAACGCTGCGATTGAGGGTCAACCAAGAACTCAGGACTGGGGTGCCCAGCCTGCTTTTTATTGAGGTTACATGCACACAGGGCACTCCCAGGGGGGGAAGCATAAAATCCCCCATCACACATTTAGATAGAGAGACAATGTCCTTTGACAGGCCACAATAGGATTTCAGTACTTCAGATAACAAGTTACACATAAAAAAACAATGCAGTCCATCTTATCAATTAGCAGTCTGACTCCGGAGGTGATTAGACAATGGGAATGTTTTATCACTAAACTTAATTAGAGCTGAGGCCAGCAAACTTGTATTTAGAAAATAGTTTCTAAAAGCTGAAAAAAAGTTAACTCTTTATGAAATGATACTTGTTACGGTTTTCTTGGAGCCCTTCTTAGGCGCTGGCTTGGCTGGTTCAGGCATTGCTGCTGGGAAATAAGCTCTTCACAACAAAATTACTAATGCTTCTGAAACAGTGCTCCCTTTCTGTGGAACACTCTGGCAGACACGGTCTGACCCCTTTTCGGGGCAGACTAAGGCTGTCCAGACCGCTGGTTATGCGGGGCTGAGGTCGGTTTGTCTGGACAACCCGTCGGTGTTGCCATTCTGTTTCCCAGGTCTGTAAGTAATGGTGAAATTGAAGGGTTGCAACGATAAACTCCAACGTAATAGCCTGCCGTTATCTCCAGAGACCCGGTTCAGCCACACCAACGGGTTATGGTCGGTGACCAGAGTGAACTCCTGCCCATATAAATAGGGAGTCAATTTCTTTAATGCCCACACCAAAGCCAAACACTCCTTTTCGACCGCTGCATAGCTGACTTCGCGGGGCAGGAGCTTCCGGCTGATGTAGGCAACTGGATGCTCCCCTCCATCTTCGCCTACTTGGCTGAGGACGGCTCCCAACCCAAACATGGAAGCATCTGTATGGACGATAAAACGTTTGTTAAGGGCTGGGGCCGCCAAGACAGGAGCGTTAATTAGAGCATTTTTGAGAGCCTGGAAAGCCGTTTCACAGTGGGGAGACCACAGGACCTGTCGAGGTAAGTTCTTCTTGGTCAAGTCAGTCAGGGGTTTGGCAAGTGTGCTGTAGTCTGGTACGAACCGTCTATAGTACCCTGCCATGCCCAGGAAGGCTAGGACCTGAGTCTTAGTGATGGGGGTGGGCCAATTGGCGACAGCTTCTATCTTGGCCGGCTCTGGTCGCTGCTTTCCACACCCCACCCGGTGACCCAGTTACTGTACCTCGGCCATCCCAAAGTGGCATTTTTCTGGCTTCAGAGTCAGGCCAGCAGCCCGGATCTGATCCAGAACCATTCCTACGTGAGCTAAGTGGTCCTCCCAGGACTCACTGTGGATCGCTATGTCGTCCAGGTAGGCGCAAGCAAAACTCTGGAAGCCATCCAGGAGCCTATCCACCAAGCGCTGGAATGTAGCTGGGGCATTCTTCATCCCAAACGGCATTACCCTAAACTGATATAAGCCGAATGGGGTGACGAATGCCGACTTGGGGATAGCCTCCGGGGCCAGGGGAATCTGCCAGTAACCTTTGCAGAGGTCAATAGTGGTCAGGTAATTTCCCCTGGCTATACGATTGAGTAGCTTGTCTACCCTGGGCATAGGGTAAGCGTCCGTCACGGTTTTTTCATTGAGCCTCCAATAGTCTACGCAGAACCGGGTGGTCCCATCTTTCTTGGGCACCAAGACAACTGGGGAGGCCCAGGGACTATCGGAGGTCTCAATTACCCTGAGTTGGAGCATCTCATCGATGTCCTTCTTCATTCCTGTCCTAACTGCTTCGGGGATTCTGTACGGAGCCTGGCGCAAGGGAGCTTGTCCCGGAGTATCTACCTGGTGGGTGGTTAAAGTAGTGTACCCTGGCTTCGGGGAGAAGGTGAGGTGTTTGGATTGTAGGAGTTGGTTGAGCTGCTCCCTTTCAGTGGGGCTAAGTCGGTCTCCTATCTGAACCTGAGCCACTATACCTGTGGGGAGACTCTTTTCTAATAGGTCTGGAATGGGTAGATGGTCGGGGTCTTCCTGAGGGGAACAACATACGGCCGTCACGTTCTCTGGTCGCTCAAAATATTCCTTGAGCATGTTTACATGGAATGTCTTTCTAAGATTGTTGTCGTGGCAGCTAGCTATCACATAAGTGGTGTCTCCCCTTTTCTCTACGATCTGGTAGGGACCCTGCCAGGACGCCTGCAATTTGTCTGTCTTCACCGGGCATTAAGTACTAACACCTTTTGTCCTATGGTGAAGATTCTCTTTCGGGCCCCCCGATCGTACCATACTTTCTGTCTTCTCTGGGCCGACTGGAGATTAGCCCGCACGGATTTGGCTAATTGCTCCATTCGATCCCTGAGTTCCAGCACGTATGGCACAATGGGGACACCGTCAGTGTCCATCTCTCCCTCCCAGTGCTCCCGGATCAGGTTTAGGGGTCCCCGTACCTTTCTTCCGTAGAGCAACTCGAAGTGAGAGAACCCTGTCATTTCCTGGGGCACCTCCCGATAAGCAAATAAGAGGTGCGGCAGGAAGCGTTCCCAGTCTCGGTATTCCTGAGTGAACGTCTTGAGCATTTGCTTGAGGGTCCCATTGAACCTCTCACACAGCCCGTTCATCTGGGGGTGGTATGGGGAGCTCAAGAGGGACTTAATTTTGCAAACCTGCCAGAGTTGTTGGGTCAATTCAGCCGTAAATTGGGTGCCTCGGTCGGATAGGATTTCTTTTGGAAATCCTACCCGGGAGAACACCTGTACTAGTGCATTCGCTACCGTATCCGCTTGTATGTTGGATAGGGCGACAGCCTCTGGGTACCTGGTAGCGTAGTCCACTACGGTAAGAATGTAGCGCTTACCGGAGGGACTAGGGGTAGCCAGTGGTCCCACTAGGTCAATAGCAACCCGGCTGAAGGGTTCCTCTACAATAGGCATATTTACTAGATGGGCTTTAGGGTGATCGCCTCGCCTTCCTACTCGTTGACACACATCGCAGGTGTTACAGTAAGTTCTAATGTCAGCGTGTACCCCTGGCCAAAAGAACGTGTGAGTAATGCGGTGTAGGGTACGGGTTAGGGCTAGGTGGCCTGCTAAGGGGATGTCGTGGCCTATCTTGAGGATTTCTTGACGGTATTTGTGGGGCACTACCAGCTGTCACCTATGCTGTCCCCTTTTCTCTATCCAGCGGTATAGTTTCCCTTTTTCCCATAAGAATGTTTCGTTATCTGCCCCGCCCCCTCCGGTCTCTGCTCGTTCCCGGTACTTTTGTAAGGTTAGGTCAGTCTCTGTCTCGAAAGCATCTGGGGTGTCCCAGGGTATGGGGCCTAATATGTCAGGCAAGGTCGGGGTAGGTCTTACCTGTGTCTCCCGCACTGGTGAGAGCTCTCGCTCCGTCTGGGCTTGGGCCCGTGTAGTCACTGGGTCCGCCTCGTTGTTGCATACTGGAGGATAGGCAGAAGTCATGGGGCCCAAATCGTTGCCCAGTAGTACTTCGGCAGGTAAATTATCCATTATGCCCACGTTCACAGCCCCCTTTCCCGCTCCCCAATCAAGATGCACTTTAGCTGTTGGAATTTTGTACACATCCCCCCCGCCACTCTAACGGCCACAGTCTGTCCGGATCGCTTGTGCTCCGGCACCAAATGACTCTGTACCAGCGTGATAGTAGCCCCTGTGTCTCTCAATCCCTCGGTAGATCACCCCTCGAGCCATACCTTCTGCCGATGGTGCTGGCGGTTATCTGAGGCAGCATATACAGGGTCCGCCTCATGAAGCGGCCCCAAATATTCCTCCATAGGGGCCTCTTGATTAACACAGAGGGCCCGGGCCAGACGATATGACCCAGAGGGGTAATTGTAATTCCTGGGTGTCTGGTGCGTATTAAGGGGGCAGCTAGCCATGAAATGCCCTGGTTGCTTGCATCGGTGGCAAGTCAGTCGGGGACACTCAGAGCTGTTATTGGGTGGTCCTGAGTGTCGGGGGGGCCCTGCGGGCACCGGGGCTCGGAATTCAGCACGAGGGTTGCACGGTAAACCTCTCTGGGTTCGACCCGTGCTGGAGCTCGGTAGTTCGTGGGTTCGTGAAGACGGGAGTCATAATGTTCATCGGCCAATTTAGCTGCTTCTTCTAAGGTAGAAGGCCGCCTGTCTCGCAGCCATTTCTTCCCTTGCTGTTCCATGCCATTATAAAAATGTTCTAAGAGAAACAATTGTAAAATTTCCTCACCAGTCACCGCTTTACTTCCGCTCATCCAGTGATTTGCCGCTCTCCGCATTCGGTGCGCCCATTCCATATGGGTATCGTTAGGCTTCTTTTTCGTGCCCCGAAACTGTCGGCGATACGTGTCCGGAGTTACCGCGTACCGTCGCAACAGTGTCTCCTTAACTAGCTCATACTGTGTCACTTCCTCAGCACCCAGAGTACGAAAGGCTTCCAGGGCTCGCCCGGATAGTTTCCCAGACAATATCGTGGGCCACTCTCTGTTGGGAATCTGGTGCAGGGCACATTGCCTTTCGAAGTCCGCCAAATATTCATCAATCCCTGTCTCGCTCTCTAGGAAGGGTCGAAATGCTGCATAGGGTATCTTGGGCCTCCCAGCATTTTTGACAGGGATGATTACCTGCGGGGCTTCAGCATTGTGGTGTGCGTTCGCTAGGTTGAGTTCGTGGGCTCGAGTCTCTCGTATATCCTCGTCCGCTTCCGCCATCAACTGCTGTACCAATTCCATGGAGGGGTTCGGCCCGTACAGTGAGAGCCTCTCCCGAACAATCCTGGTTTTTTCGTCACTAATCGTGGTCGGTGTTTCCGCCATTGTGAAGCTCTGATCCAGTTCGGTCAATTCTGCGATCAGCTCTCTCCTCGGCCTGTTGCTGGCGTACCCCCCTCTGCTTTCAAGTAAATCCTTTAGGGTTGTACGCTTCAATTTTTCGTAAGCGCTCTCCATCCGTTCTGTACCTCTCCTAGGAAATCCAGGAAAATCCCACCGCTGCCGCCAAATGTTACGGTTACCCTTAGTCTCGCTGAGAGATGAACCGCTTAGTAGCCTGGATCCCTTTTGCTGAAGAGGGGAGAAGCTGCTTTCCATAGTATTCTATATGAGTCTCGCAAATGTAGAATAATCCCCCTTAGCTGTAGTACAGCTAGGATACCCTTCTGCCCACAAAAACGAGTCAACGCTGCGATTGAGGGTCAACCAAGAACTCAGGACTGGGATGCCCAGCCTGCTTTTTATTGAGGTTACATGCACACAGGGCACTCCCAGGGGGGGAAGCATAAAATCCCCCATCACACATTTAGATAGAGAGACAATGTCCTTTGACAGGCCACAATAGGATTTCAGTACTTCAGATAACAAGTTACACATAAAAAAACAATGCAGTCCATCTTATCAATTAGCAGTCTGACTCCGGAGGTGATTAGACAATGGGAATGTTTTATCACTAAACTTAATTAGAGCTGAGGCCAGCAAACTTGTATTTAGAAAATAGTTTCTAAAAGCTGAAAAAAAGTTAACTCTTTATGAAATGATACTTGTTACGGTTTTCTTGGAGCCCTTCTTAGGCGCTGGCTTGGCTGGTTCAGGCATTGCTGCTGGGAAATAAGCTCTTCACAACAAAATAACTAATGCTTCTGTAACAAGGAGACACAGAAGAACCTCTTAAGGATACTCCCTGTTGAGATGGTATTCCTTTCTCCATTTTCTCATATTTTTTCAGCTTCCTCTGCGCTGCCAAAGCCCTTGTCCACCAGATCATCTCATCATCGTTGAGAAACCTTTTAGGGATTTTACTGTCATCTCTGCAACCAAACAAACCGATCTGCTCTGAATTAAAGAAAAAAGGTTAGTGATACCTGCTTCCTGTCTCACCTGCCCTTTATGCCTTCCACCCCCACCTCCCCTTTTATCATCTTGTACTTAGAAAAACACACTTCCCCTATCTGTGACTCATAGGACCCTCCTCTTTTTTCTCCAGAGTATCCCATGCTCACCCTCCCCCTTTATGATTCTTTCTTCTCTCAGGGAGCCCATCCCTTAACTTGCTCCCTTTATATTAATTCATTCTGCTTTTTTTTCACTCAGTACAACTTCAAATGTCATTTTAACATGAAATTATTTGTGCTAACCGAGAGAAAAGACAATCAATAGGGTTGTAAAGTAAATGCCCCATAATCTTCTCTTGGTTGCTAGAATAAATAAAATAATGTTTAGTGTGTTTTGGTCCTAGGAGAATACTGTAAAACTACGGCTGCTATAACATTAATAACTGGCACCACGTGTAACCAGAATAAGTGATGCTGTATTAGTAGAATTCATATCTACCTGCTTGGCACAGAGAGGAAAAAATTGATATCTTATTTTTCTACTGCAATTTACTAATCTAGGACCAATGGACTAATGGAAATCTCCTGCCCTGCATATGGGTGTGGAGCAAATTGTTCATGCTGGCAAAAAATTACAGTGATTGAAGGGGACAGCCTCTGTATGTATGTATTAATGGCACTGGTCATACTGTATGTATACTGGGTTTATGTAGTGAGGCAAGCTATGTGCTTTGTGATCAGTAATTAGATAGGACAGACTGTCTGACTGTATTAACTCATTTGACTTGTTGAATGCCTTACTCCTAATCAGAATATCTGTGTCCAAGTTTTAAATGTTTCCATTTCTTTATATTACCCACTTTTCTATATTATACCAGTCAATCCTCCTGTTTTGCTATGGTCCAGTATTCCTTTGGAAATTCATTTTCTATTTACTATTTGGCAATATAAGTTATATTTATTATTGTGTGACTTGAGGGTTACAGCAATGATAGGCTGCATCATTGATAGCTCTGCAAACATTTAGTAAATTCAGCTTTGAATTCCTAAGATATTTGTGTTATCCTTGGCTAAAACTAACAGACATAACCTTTGCACATCTTGTGGTGAAGAATGAAGTGTTAATTTGCATGCTTATTGGAGCCAATGTTCCAGAGCCTTTTGAGGCCTAATTACACTGCAGCAGCAACTTAGACTTCTCAGGAGGTGCTGTAAAGGCATCCCCAGTAACAGGACTAAATGCCTGCACACTTCAAGGAACAAGCTCTGTTTACATGATTATTACCTTTGGGACTTGACTTTTGTACAATTGTACTGTGGAAACTTAACTCACGAAAAATGCAGTTTAGCACACAGGAGTTGGATGAAGTTATATGAACACTGTTTGAAGAACATTTCCAGAAGCTCAACCTGCTAATAGAAATGTTTTTTTTTTTTATGGGGGCTCCACTTACCTACATGAGGAACATTGTAATCTTTTTGTTGAACCCCTACAGGAGTTTTCTGCAATGGACAAAAGAGTAACCTGTGGCTGTGTTAAGAGCATGATTGTAGCAAATAATGTGGATTATCCACCAGCATTCGGCAGCTCTGTTGAAGATTTGCAAGTGGACCCTGCTCTTGTGGTGGATGGTGGTGGCAGCACTTCAGGGACCTAGCGGTCGCAGCCTACCCTCCTGAGTGGCATACAGAATTATAAGACGGCGGGCTGCTCATCTCCGTCTGAGGATTGTCCCACATATGACGGCCAGCAAGTGACTTTTCCCACTATCATGCAAATGCTGAGTGTATGGTCAGCAAGCAAACCCCTTATACTTGACTTATACTTGCACGGAGCTTGGCACACTGTAGGCAGATGGTTTATATTGTCAGGGTTCCCTCTGATTGCTATAAAGCAGATCTACTTTGAGAACTGCCATTGCTTACACACCTATCACCAAGTAGCGTGGCTTTTCTAACTTTCATATGGACTGACTGGTATGTATGCATCTTACACCTATGTTACTGGCAAAATATATTTTTTGCTCTCTTAAGGAACCAGCTACTTGTGGTGATTCAGACTCCCTGTCCTCATAAAGTAGGAACTGGATAAGACTTCTCACTATCAAGACTGGCACTTGATGGTATTGTGTGTCAGGTTATACAGCTATGGTTGGATATTGGACTTCTTGATAGTCATGTGCTTGAACTTCTATTTCTTATGTCCTTCTCTTTTTATATTTACTCAATATGGACGACACAGTCCTATATGTAAGGGTAAAGGCCTCACTTGTACAAATATCACATACAGATAAGGAAGATATTATTTAATGTTTTCTTCACCTCTTGGTTCTGTTAAATATACTATGATATTTTATAACTCTGGGATAGAAATGCCTAGTATAAGTACATATAGACCTATACATTACACTTATACATTAGACCTATACATTACACTGTCTTCTAAAATGATGGCTCTTATCCTGTAATTCTAGGAATATTATGTTACTCCTGAAATAGGGCCAGATTACAAGTGGAGTGCTAAATATCGCTTTCGGGAAAGCAATATTTGCGCTCCACTGAGTAATACCAGCGCACGCTAATGAGCGCTGGTATTACAAGTTGTCAGCAATGCAAACATGAGCATGACACCTGGTATGTCTGTTTAGTGTATTGTTTTGAATGGGACTACTAGATTAATACACTTCAGGAAAAAAATCTTCTTTGTTGAAGACATAGGAAGGCTAAAAAGGTTGGTAAATATCTTAAAGAATAAACAATGAAAATATGTTTATTCCAAGTGAAACATTTTTCTTGAGCAAACTTAATTTCCAATATCAATGTTATAGAATCCCACACAATGAAAAGGATATTAATAATTGTTTGTGTTTTAGTCTGAGTCTTTGTACATATTGAAATATACTTAAAGGCCACTTTAGTTGAAATTAAAGTTTCATGTTTCAGATAAAGCAGCAATTTATAAAATCAAATATACTTCCATTATAAAATGGTGCACATTATTTTTATATGCACAGATTTTGAGGCACCAGCTCCTACTGAGCGTGTGCAAAAGTGCACAGTATATTTGTATATTTATTATGTGATTGGCTTAGGGCTGTCACATGATACAGGTGCAGGGAAATTGGATTAAAGGGACATTCCAGTCAAAATTTAAATGCACATAGATTAATTACATCTTTGAATAGAAACATATTTGCAATATATATGTATTGGCAGAAATGCTTCTAGTAAAAGTTATCATTGTTTTAGTGTTAACATTTTCTTTGCACGTGCATGTGAAGCATAGCTGGATATTGTCACGGCACCCACATTTTAAATACTGCAGCTGCTCAGATCATCACTGGGGCTTGTATCATGTCAGCAATTACCAAATTGAATCATTACCAGATGGTACAAGCACCTAAGGCTCTCTGAGCAAGTACTGTGGTTAAAATGCTGGTGCACGGTGCATATGTAAATACTCTTTTAAAACAGTTATAGCTTTTATTAGAAGCATTTTTGCTAATACATGTATATTACAAAAATGCTTCTGTTCAATACTGAAATGCATCCATGTGGTTTCCAATTTTGTCTGGAATATCCCTTTAACTATGAAATTTGCAAGAAAATATTCTACTCTTGATTTAAAAATTCAAAGTAAGTGCTAAGGGGGATATTTATCAAAGCCTCAACTATGCTGCATTCACCGGCACCAATACGCTTGCCTAACATCACGGCCGCGGACCTGAATACGATCTCCATATTTATAAAAAAAAGCTGGCAAAAAGACACGCACCAAGTACGGAGCGATGAGCATCGGACTGTTGTTAACAGTCATCGATCTCGCGTCTATTTAGCTTTTTACCAACTGTATTTATACCCTGTAACTAAACGCTGCCACTATACTAAAATGATGAACCCCTATCCCGCCGCTCCTGACCCCACCGCAACCCAAATAAAGTTATTAACCCCTATCCTGCTGCTCCCAGACCCCGCCGCCACTAAATAAATGTATTAACCCTTAAACCTCTGGCCTCCCACATCACTACCACTAACTAAACCTATTAACCCATAAACCGCAAGCCCCCCACATCGCCATAAACTAAATTAAGCTATTAACCCCTAAACCTAACAAGCCGGTAACTTTAAATTAAAATTACAACATCCCTATCTTAAAATAAATTTAAACTTACCTGTAGATTTAAAATAAACTAATTTTAAACTATTAATTAACTTACCCTAACTATTATACTACAATTAAATTAAACTAGCAATTAAATAAACTAAATTACATATTAAAAAACCCTAACCCTACTCAAATTATTTAAATATATTATTTAACTTTATTAAAAATGACTAAATTACCAAAAAAATAAACGCTAAGTTAGAAAAAATAAAAAACACTAATTTAAGAAAACAAACAAATGACATCAAAAATAAAAAAGAATTGCACCTAATCTAATAGCCCTATCAAAATAACCCCCTCAAAATAAAAAAAACCCTAGCCTACAATAAACTACCAATGGCCCTTAAAAGGGCCTTTTGTGGGGCATTGCCCCAAAGAAATCAGCTCTTTTACCTGTAAAAAAAAAAAAATACAAACACCCCCAACAGTAAAACCCACCACCCAATCAACCAACCCCCCCAAATAAAACCCTATCTAAAATAACCTAAGCTCCCCATTGCCCTGAAAAGGGCATTTGTATGGGCATTGTCCTTAAAAGGGAATTTAGCTCTTTCACCTGCCCAGACCCTAATCTAAAAATAAAACCCACCCAAAAAAACATTAAATAAACCTAACACCAACCCCGACGATCCACTTACAGTTCTTGAAGTCCGGCTTGACGGATCCATCCATCCGGCAAGAAGTCTTCATCTGGGCGGCAAGATGTCTTCATCCGAGCGGCCTCTTCCATCTTCATCCATCCGGCGACGTCTTCATCCATGCGGCCTCTTCTATCTTCATCCATCCGGTGCGGAGCGGGTCCATCCTGAAGATATCCGGCGTGGAGCTCCTCTTCATACGATCGCCGCCATAAACTGGAACTTGAATGCAAGTGAGGTCATCCAAGGTGGCATCCCTTGCATTCCTATTGGCTGAAAGGTTCCAATCAGCCAATAGGATTAGAGCTGCTAAAATCCTATTGGCTGGTCCAATCAGCCAATAGGATTTGAGCGGCTCTCATCCTATTGGCTGCGTACCTGTTGGAAATTTGATAACTGGCAAAAAGTGTCAAATAGAGCCGAATGTGTCTTCGGAACATCTGTAATAACATAAGCATCGATCTGTGTCGGATTGAGACCAGCAGATCGTATGTTACGTCACAAATGTTAACTTTTGCCGGTCTGTAGGCTTTGATAACTAGGGGGTCTATTTATTATGTGTCTGTCCAACATGATTATTGCTCTCCGCATACAGCATTGCACCAGCAGCTCTTGTAAACTGCTGGTGCAATGCCGCCCCCTGCAAATTCGCAGCCAATTGGCCGCTAGCTAGGGGGGTGTCAATCAACCCGATCGGGTTGAATTGCGGCGATGTCTGTCCGCCTCCTCAGAGCAGGTGGACAGGTTATGGAGCAGTGGTCTTTAGACCGCTGCTTCATAACTGGTATTTCTGGCAAGCCTGAAGGCTCGCCAGAAACACAGGCCCTCAAGCTCCATACGGAGGTTGATAAATAGGCCCCTTGGTCGAATCAATCTCGCAACAATTACGCTGTGGAATTCCAGCTTTGATAAATATTTCCCTAAGGTATTGTCTTTTAATTGTGTATTTCTCAAGTATTTAATTTCACTGTATTTTGAGGTCCTTTAAAGGGACATTGAACCCAAATGTGTTCTTTCATGATTCAGATACAGCATGACATTTTAAGCAACTTTCTAATTTACTCCTATTATCAATTGTTCTTCGTTCTCTTGCTATCTTTATTTAAAAAGCAGGAATGTGATGCATTGAAGCCGGCCCATTTTTGGTTCAGAACTGGGGCTATGCTTGCTTATTGGTGGCTAAATGTCAGCCTCCAATAAGCAAGCACTGTCCATGGTGCTGAACCTAAAATGGGCTGGCTGCTAAGATTTACATTCTTTCTTTTAAAATAAAGATAGGAAGAGAATGAAGAAAATTTGATAATAGGAGTAAATTAGAAAGATATTTAAAATTGAATGATCTATCTGAATCATGAAAGAAAAAAAAAATTAGGTTCAGTATCCCTTTAAAGGAACACTGAACCCAATTTTTTTATATCCTGATTCAGATAGAGCGTGCAATTTTAAGCAACTTTCTAATTTACTCCTATTATCAAATTGTTTTCATTCTCTTGGAATCTTTATTTAAAATGCAAGAATGTAAGTTAAGATGCCGGTCCATTTTTGGTGAACACACTGTGTTGTTCTTGCTGATTGGTGGGTAAATTCACCTACCAATAAACAAGTGTTTTCCATGGTTCTGAACCAAAAAAATAGCTTAGATGCCTTCTTTTTCAAATAAAGAAAGCAAGAGAATGAAGAAAAATTGATAATAGGAGTAAATTAGAAAGTTGTTTAAAATTGCATGCTCTATCTGAATCATGAAAGAAAAAATTTGGGTTCAGTGTCCCTTTAAGAAGATAAGACCACATTCTTCAGTAAGATATTTATTTCATTAAGATTTCTTCTTGATTCTAGGTCTAAAAAAGAAAACTGCGTTCTACTTGTTCAATTAAATATAAAATAAAATTAAAATAGGTACTTTTTACAGTATTGTCAGCATAAAAAAAACACCCAGCACACATGGTCGCTATACTAATTATGCCCTTGTTCAAATAGCTTTATTAGTCATTAACACATATCATCATGTTTTGGAATAAAAGCAGTTCAATGCACAAGACACACTGTAGATACAAATCAATTAAAACACCTCTAAGGTAATTTCTAAACCTGCAAAATAGCCACCATATTTGTCATATTCATTTGTACTTTAATTTTTAATGCCAATATCAAGAACTTAAAGAGACAGTCTAGTCAAAAATAAACTTTTGTGACTTGAATTGAGGTTAGGAAACCCCATCTATAGGGGATCTCATTAAAGGGACAGTTCACCCAAAAATTATCCCATTTAAATTGTTCCCAATGATTCATTTTACCTGCTAGAGTGTCATAAATTGTTTACAAGTAGCTCCTTTACCCCTATTTTGGCATTTGAAATGGCTGATTTAGCCTGTGGTATCCCAACCTATACTGAAAGTTTCTATACTGGAGTATATTCTATTGAATAGCCTAAGTAAACACAGCCAGCAGAAGAGATTACACTCTCAGTGGGGGGCATGATAGTTAAGTAATAAAATGATAATTTTCCATTGTTCTCTCTAAGTATTGAGCTTTGGTTTTCTAGACAAATATAAGGTAAGGAAGCAAGTGTGTGTACACAAAGTGATAACATCATGAGATCTGATATTACATGAAGCTCAACCCATTGTAATAGGCTGTGGTTTAAAAACATAAAACCAGCTACTTCATATACACAAATAAACCTGAAAATGCAATTTCTCATACATTTTATACTCTGCAGCCGGTATAACAAGTCATTGAAAATACATTCATATAAAAACAATTTTACAGTGTACTGTCCCTTTAATGATCTTAAGTGAGTGGTCAGAGTAGAAAAGTCCTTTCATTTTTTAAGGGTTTTTGCACACAGATCTTGAAAGATTTGGATGTGTGTACCTTGATGCATAATAGTCAGCAGCTTTATGGTGAGGTTATATATTACTTCTCTGTGATGGAAGTTCTTAAAGCGGACAATTATGTCTCTTGGTGGTTGGTTATCTAGAATTTTAGTTCTTAAAAGAGTGGTGTGCCCAGTCTAGGGGTATCTCTGGTATAGTTGAGGAGTTGATTTTGGTCATTTGTAAAAATAGTCCTGTATATCATCTCCTTGTATTGTTTCAGGCTCTCCTCTGATTCTGGTTGTTGCCACATGTTTTGTTTTCCAGGTTGTCCACTTTATCTTCAAGGTCAGATATCAGCTGATGTTGATGTGACAAATTACAGGAAAGTGCAATATAGTTGTTACTCAGTTCCTCTTTATGTTCTTCTAGAGACTCTTCCCTATTACCCAATTCATTAATTTCTTTCTTCAAGTCTGTGCATTCCTCCTTTAATGCAGGATTTCACTTGCTCTTTTAGGGTTTCCATCACTTTGAGGGTAATAGGATTATCTATGCTATGTTCTGAATGCGTAGAAGAGGTACAGTGAAGAGTCGTTATCTAGGTAATCAGGCATACCTTCCCCATCTGGCTCCAAAGTTTGCTTGTTTATTGTGTATCTATCTTGATGCTTGAAGTAGGTATTGACAGAACATTGTACTATTCCCAGTGGTTTTAGTTATTTATCAACTTTTGAGGGCTTGCGGTGAGACAGGGTGACAGTATGAAAAGAAAAGAGGGGCATGATGCTAATGAGGGATGCCAGTGCTAATAAGCTTCAGTGCTGCGGAATCTGTTGGCGCTCTACAAATACCTGATAATAATAATAATAGGCGAAGAGAGAGTGTACACTGCGGTGTAAGACACAAAAGTGGAAGAGTCAAGGTCTAGCAAAAAACAGACAATTGCCAGTAGCTGCTATTTCACAATTGTAAGTAACATATAAGCAGTGAATAAGATAAAGCCCCTTTTCCACATTAAATAGTCTAGTGGGCTAGAAGGTTCAGGACAGGAGATATATAACCTGATGTCTTGCAGTATTTGGAGGGCAGAGCAAAAAGGTGCATGTGTGGGAGCAGTAATCTTTAGTAGTAAGTCTATAGTTTATGGGTATGTGTGCCCTCAAACAAATTAGTCAAGTCAGCAGTATTGTTTATATAGGTCCAAAGGGCCACTTTAGGACTGCATTTAAGTGGATATCTATAAGGACACTGGTCAGAAATCCGGGGGGGGGGCAAAGGATTTCATGGACTTGCTGTGTAAGCGATTTCCATGTGTTCTTTTAATGTATAGGAGCTGCTGACAATATTACCCACGTGGACCAATGCTAATGATCCGTCTGTTAATGGCTGTCGTGAGGGTACTAGATTTATTAAGTCCAAGAGGCCGATTTATCAAGCTCCGTATGGAGCTTGATGCCCCTTGTTTCTAAAGACTGCTGCTTCATAACTTGTCAGCCTGCTCTGAGGCTGCGGACAGAAATAAACCTGTACCCCCTTGCTGCTACTTAAACGGATCTAGGAATGTTTTTCAACAAAGGATACCCAAAGAATGAAGCCCGTTTGATAATAGAAGTACATTGAAGTCTTAATATTGCATGCTCTGTCTGAACCAGGAAAGTTTATTGTGACTTACATTTATATGGTTTGCAGTGATTTTAAAATCCAGGGATAGTCTCCAAATTTGTCCAGGAATTTAAGAGTTATAACATTTAAAACATATAATTAAAACTATAGCAGTATTACTAATACTGTCTAGCCATAATATCAAGTTTTTTCTGCCCAAGGTGGCCCAATCCACTTTAGTACGGACCTATGCAAATAAAGGACAATTAAATAAGGTAGACTTACATAATCAACACTTGGACAATAAAAGATAATATAATAACACTTAGGGGCATATTTATCAAGCTCTGTGTTTCCGGCAAGCCTTCAGGCTCACTGGAAACAGAAGTTATGAAGCAGCAGTCTAAAGACCGCTGCCCCATAACCTGTCTGCCTGCTCTGAAGTGGCGGACAGAAATTGGGTTGATTGATACCCCCTGCTAGCAACCGATTGTCCGCAAATCTGCAGGGGGCGGTATTGCACCAGCAGTTCACAAGAACTGCTGGTGCAATGATAAATGCAGACACCGTATGCTGTCGGCATTTATCGATGTGCAGCAGACATGATCCGCTACATTGTAACATGTCCGCTCGCACTTTAATAAATCTACCACCTTGTGTCAATTGTAGCTGTAGTTTGTGTTTTACATTTCGGCCTGGGATTATACAGTTAGTGTCTCAAATGGCTTATCATGTGCCGCGGAGACAGCCTGCCCCTCTTTACATGCCTGGATGTGTTTTCTGTGATGCGGCATGTGGTCGTGTCTGGTGGTGTGTGGAGGAAGTCCTCTATATCTCACTTTGGTTGACCCGCTATCTGGCTGCGGTTAAAAGTAACAAACAAACATGCACACCGGAGCGCCCTTGGGGTAGTTAGATGATTCTTAAAAGGTGTGAGTTAGGCACAAAATAGAGAGAGGGTATAAAGTTAATTGCCACAGTGGGATAACTCTATCTTTTATAGTAGATTCCAGACGGCAGCCATAGTTCCCTGTGTGTCTGCACACACACCCATGACCAGTGTTCCCTCTAAGGACAGTTTTGTGTGCAGCCCAGCAGTGAAACAGTTAACAAGAGAACCATACCTTGTCACCTGCATTGTGCAGTATTTGATAATTGCAGGGTGTGGTTACCTAATTAACTGTTTCACTGCTGGGCCGCACACAAAACTGGCCTTAGAGGGAACACTGCCCATGACCACAGGAAATCCAGAGAGGGAACAAAAAAACAGCGCTCCAAGCCCAGAAAAAAAGTTAAAAGTTCAGATTTATTCCAACATGATTAAAAACATGCAAAATATGTAAAAAGTGGTCAGCACAGTTGTGCAAAATACAAGTAAAAGAACAGGTGCAAAAAACAGCAAACGTTTCGTGCTTCACGCACTTGATCTCTGCTAATTGATGCACCTGTTCTGTTCTCCTTTTATTCTCACAGATCTTAAAGTAACATTACATATGTATAAACTTGTAAATTGCTGGTCATAGTAAGGGAGCCTATGACAAGAAACCTTTGTTACATATACATAAAATTTATGTGAAAATACATGCAAATTCTTATAGATGATATAATTAAATACAACTTAGAAACATGATGTATATAACCTTATGCATACTCCTGATATGAGGACATAAAGAAAAAGACATGTATATTTTCTTGGGTAAACAATAAATGATTCTCATTATATACTTAAGATTGAAAAATGACTTTAATATGAGCAAATAATGATATAGGTTTCAAATGAGCCTATGACAAGAAACATACCTTTAAATTATAAAATCCTTATTTATCTAATTAAGCATTTTAAGTGTAAGTGTCTATAGGAAATATAATTATACCATGTTCTAGTCTCATCTACACTCAATAATTAATTATATTATATTCATAAGGTGGAGAATTTTTTTTCCAAAAATGAGCCTCTGACAAGAGACATGTATATGAAGATATCCTTATTCTTAAAATTTCTTATTTAAGCATATTGAGAAAGAAACCCTTAATATGAGCAAATATTGATATAAGTTTCAAATAAGCCTATGACAAGAAGCATACCTTTTAATTATAAAATCCTTATTAATCTAATTAAGCATTTTAAGTGTGTCTATAGAAAATATAGTTATACAGTGTTTTAGTCTCATCTACACTCAATAGTTAATTATATTCATATGGTGGGAAAAAGTTTCAAAAATGAGCATCTGACAAGAGACATGTACATAAAGTTATCCTAATTCTAAAATGTCTTGTTTAAGCATATTGAGAAAGAAACCCTTTGTAAAGTGTTTATTATTTGGCGAACAGATCTAAATCTCTTCTCATGAGGATGGGTAGTCTGTAGATTAAACATCCACATGACTTCCCTTTTGTCGAGCGACATCTCTATGTCACCCCCTTGTCTCCAACGGGGAATAAAATCAATTCCCTGTATAGTCAGAGCTGTTGAATCTGCATTATGTAACATTTTAAAATGTCTTGATACCGGTGTATCTGAATGCTCATCCTCTATAGAGCGTAGGTGCTCCAAAAATCTCTCTTTTAGTGGTCTTTTGGTTTTCCCTGTGTACTGTTGATGACAAATCTTACATGTAAGAAGGTAGACCACATGAGTAGTTGAACAATTGATATAGTGGTATATCTTATATGTTTTATTCGTGACAGTAGATTTAAAATCTTCACCTTCTTTAACATATCAACAGGTGGTACAAATTGGGCGCCTACACTTAAAGAAACCTTTTTCTTTGTTTTAGCCAGGTTGATGGTTTTTTAGATTTTACATCTGAGGGAGAAAGAAAATTACCCAATGTCTTACCTCGTTTAGAGATAAAATCACATCCCTCTTTTAGGATCTCTTTCAGAATGGGATCTGAATAAAGGATGGGTATAGAATCTCTGACAATGTTACATACCTTATTGTACTCTAGACTATCGGCTAGATTTAGAGTTTGGCGGCCAAAGGGGTGCGTTAGCTACGCATGCTTTTTTTCTCCCGCACCTTTTAAATACCGCTGGTATTTAGAGTTCACAGAAGGGCTGCGTTAGGCACCAAAAAGGGAGCGTAGAGCATATTTACCGCCACTGCAACTCTAAATACCAGCGTTGCTTACGGACGCGGCCAGCTTCAAAAACGTGCTCGTGCACGATTCCCCCATAGGAAACAATGGGGCTGTTTGAGCTGAAAAAAAACCTAACACCTGCAAAAAAGCAGCGTTCAGCTCCTAACGCAGCTACATTGTTTCCTATGGGGAAACACTTCCTATGTCTGCACCTAACACTCTAACATGTACCCGAGTCTAAACACCCCTAACCTTACACTTATTAACCTCTAATCTGCCGCCCCCGCTATCGCTGAACCCTGCATATTATTATTAACCCCTAATCTGCCGCTCCGTACACCGCCGCAACCTAAATTATACCTATGTACCCCTAATCTGCTGCCCCTAACATCGCCGACCACTATGTTATATTTATTAACCCCTAATCTGCCGCCCCGCTATCGCTGACACCTGCATATTATTATTAACCCCTAATCTGCCGCTCCGTACACCGCCGCCAGCTACATTATCCCTATGTACCCCTAATCTGCTGACCCTAACACCGCCGACCCCTATATTATATTTATTAACCCCTAATCTGCCGCCCCCAACGTCGCCTCCACCTACCTACAATTATTAACCCCTAATCTGCCGACCGGATCTCACCGCTACTATAATAAATGTATTAACCCCTAAAGCTAAGTCTAACCCTAACCCTAACTTTGTAATTATATTAACCAGGTACAATAGCTATTAAATAGTTAATAACTATTTAATAGTTACCTAGTTAAAACCATTACAAAATTACCTGTAAAATAAATCCTTACCTAAGTTACAATTAAACCTAACACTACACTATCAATAAATAAACTATGTTATGTTATACTATGTTATGTTAAGTACAAAAAATAAAAAAGAACTAAGTTACAAAAAATAAAAAAATATTTACAAACATTAGAAAAATATTACAACAATTTTAAACTAATTACACCTACTCTAAGCCCCCTAATAAAATAACAAAGCCCCCCAAAATAAAAAAATGCCCTACCCTATTCTAAAATTAAAATAGAAAAGCTCTTTTACCTTACCAGCCCTGAAAAGGGCCCTTTGCGGGGCATGCCCCAAAGAATTCAGCTCTTTTGCCTGTAAAAAAAACCATACAATACCCCCCCCCAACATTACAACCCACCACCCACATACCCCTAATCTAACCCAAACCCCCCTTAAATAAACCTAACACTAAGCCCCTGAAGATCTCCCTACCTTGTCTTCACCTCACCGGGTTCAGCGATCGGTCCAGAAGAGGGTCCAAAGTCTTGATCCAAGCGGCGGCTGAAGAACTCCATCATCGGGCTGAAGTCGGAAGTCCATCATCGGGATGAAGTCTTCTATCAAGCGGCATCTTATATAGAGCACAGTAGTTAAGAGCTTTATAAACCGGCGTTAGCCCAGAAAGCTCTTAACTACTGACTTTTTTCTGCGGCTGGAGTTTTGTCATTAGATTTCTAACGCTCACTTCAGCCACGACTCTAAATACCGGCGTTAGAAAGATCCCATTGAAAAGATAGGATACGCAAATGGCGTAGGGGGATCAGCGGTATGGAAAAGTCACGGCTGGAAAGTCAGCGTTAGACCCTTTCCTGACTGACTCCAAATACCAGCGGAAGCCCAAAACCAGCGTTAGGAGCCTCTAACGCTGGTTTTGACGGCTACCGCCCAACTCTAAATCTAGGCCTATATGTTGTGATGAATTTGACCTTTTTGTTATAAGATGTTCCTCTGCTTTTTTTGTATTTAAGTAAATCTTGTCTAGGTATTAAATCTACACTGCTTTTTGCCTCCTGTAAGTTTTTCTCACTATAGCCCCTCTCAATAAATCTCCTTGTCGCTTCTTGTGATTTAATCTGATATTCATCCTCATTACTGCAGTTCCTTTTGATTCTTGTGTACTCTCCTTTAGGGATACCCTTAACAACATGTCTTGGGTGACATGAGTTAAATTTGAGAATAGTATTCCCAGCTGTTGGCTTATAGATACTAGTCTCAATAGTGTGTTCATTTGTGCTTGATAATGTGATGTCAAGAAAATTTATGTCAGTGCTGTTCTGCTCACTAGTGAATTTTAAATCCCAGTTGTTGTCATTTAGATATCTGCAAAAATCTTCTGCCTCCTCCTGGTTCCCCTCAAATATAAAAAGCAGATCGTCAATATACCTGTAAAATTGAATTATCTTTGCCCTAAAAGGGTTTCTATCTCCAAAGACGTGGGACAGCTCCCACCAACCCATATACAGGCTGGCGTAAGAGGGGGCGAATTTCGCCCCCATGGCCGTCCCACGTCTCTGGAGATAGAAACTGCTCTGAAACAGAAAACAATTATGGGTAAGCAAGTATTCTATTGCCCTTAATATGAAGATCTTGGTAGGAGATGTAAATTTAGTATTCTGTTCCAAAAAGAATTAAATAGCTTTGATCCCCTTCTCATGTTGTATAGTAGTGTATAATGAAGAAACATCTGCTGAAATAAACCTATATGAGGGTTTCCATTCTACATTTTGGATTTTATTCAGAAGGGCAGTGGTGTCCTGTATATAGCTGGGTAAGTCTTTAACCAAAGGCTGTAAAAATGAGTCTATTAGTTCTGACATAGGCTCATTCAGAGAATCTATGTCCGCTATGATAGGTCTACCCTGCGGACTGTATAGATTTTTATGAGTCTTGGGGAAATAGTGAAAAACAGGAATGACTGGCAAATCTGGAATGATCTTATCTTGAATTGTTTTATTTATGATGTTATTGTGCTTAGCATACAACACCAAATTTGTCAGTTCATTCCTGTACCTCACTGTTGGATTATCACCCAATTTTGTGTATACTTCTCTGTCATTCAACTGCCTCAAGGATTCGGCAACATAGTCATCTTTATTGAGAACTACAACGTTACCGCCTTTATCTGACTGCCTGATGACAAGAGTATCCTCAGAAGTCAGGGCATTTAGTGTTTCTCTTTCTCTTTGGGTAAAGTTAGGCTGAAATCTGTTATGTTTTTGTGAATTTTGTAATTCTCTTAGTTTGTCCTCAAGTGATTTTTGAAAAATATCTAAAACCTTGGGCCTAGTGTGGATTGGATAAAAGTAACTTTTATTCCTAATATAGCCTAGAGAAATATCTTTTTCTTGTATCATATCTTCCAAATTATCATCACAATCCTTTTGTAATTGTTTAAGATCAATTAAACTACAGAAATCAGAAAATTCATTTAACACCTCTGGTTCACAAACATTACCTATACCAGCCACAGATTCATCCTGTCCCTGATCCTCATCTGAACCAAAATAGTGTTTACGCAGAGTGAGTTTGTGTACAAACCTATTAATATCAAGTATGGTTTCAAAAAGGTTAAAATGATTATCAGGGACAAAATTCAAACCCTTAGAGAGAACTTGTATCTCAATTGCATTAAGGTTTTTACTAGACAAATTAATGACATCATTATTTAGGCATATTTTTTCTGAGTATTCTGGGAGCGTGTGGGATAGGTTCTGTAGGTCTTGTTTTTTTCTCCTTTTCTGGTTGGGTTGGTTCCTCTTTCTCCTTTTCCCTCTTCTCCCTCGATGGTTTTTTTTCTTACAGTGGGTACAGTCTGGCGAGTCTCGTTTTTTGAGACTGAATTATCAGATACCTCTGCAACAGGCTGTCCTTCACCTTCCTGGCTGCGGTTAGCATGTCTCAGCGGTTCCTCTGTGGCGGTTTTTAAAGCTGTGGTTGAGCATTGCAGGGTAAGAATTGACTAGCTTGTAAGAGTAGATTCAGTGTATTGCGGCGATCATGGGTGCCTGCTTGCTCTGCCCCCCAAAAATTAAACTTTAATGATTCTGATAGGGCATGCCATTTTAAACAACTTTCCAATTTACTATTAACATCAAATTAACGTTGTTCTTCTGGTATTCTTTGTTGAAAGCTAAACCTAGGTATATGCAAATTTATAAACCCTTGAAGGCTGCCTCTAGTGTCAGTGAATTTTCACAGTTTTTCACAGCTAGGCAGTGCTAGTTCATGTGGGCCATATAGATAACAATGTGCTCACTCCTGTGATTGGCTAAAATCACTGAACTAATGGACCGTCTGCAGCGGCTTAGATACAAGGTAATCACAGAGGTAACAAGTATATTAATATAACCTTGTTGGTTGTGCAAAACAAGGGAATGGATAAAGGGATTATCTATCTTTTTAAACAATTAATATTCTGGAGTAGACTGTCCCTTTAACAACAGAAAACATATTTTTCTTGTGCTATTTGTGAAAAACTATTTTGTGGTTGAGCCATTTTATTGGAGCAATTTGGAATTGTGTTTGTTCCATACTGAAATACTGGATGACATTCAAATGCAAAATTAGCTGAAAATATCAGCAAGATAATGATTGACCCCTATTTGTTTATAAACTTCACAAAATGTAAAATCTCCCTCAGGAGCCACATGCATTGCAGCTCCTAACCAGGAAACTGATGAGCCAATCAGGAGCAACAGTCACACAACCTGCCAATCACCTCCAATCCACCTGCTTGTAGCTCCTGAGTTGGACTTGGAATTTTAAACAAGTGCAAAAATAAGATAAACCTATTCAAAAATATAATAATATATTTTTGCATTTGAATGTTAGTTTTCATTTCAGACTTCGATTAGTTCACATTTGTATAAAATTACATGTAGATAATAAACCCAAAAACAAAAATGCACAGTCAAAGATTACCTTGGCAAAGGTCCAACGTAAGCCCTCTTAGTTTGCTGACATCGCTTTGGCATGAAAAGCTGAATGTTATATACTTCTTTCATGACGCGTATGCTCTAGTAAGAGGCTGTATATTCAGAAGACATTTTTTAATCTGCAGTGATAACTCAATCAGGTAATTGTTTCACAAGTAATAAATTATTTAGAACCTCACCCTTTGCGCTCTATTAACTGATGGTGTAAGACTTTGTAACTGTACTACTTGTTCCAATTCGATAATTTTTTTTCTAATTTCTTTCTGCAGCTGGGAGACATTATTAAAGAGACATCATTTGAGCACAATTGAACTCAAGGAACTGTATCTGTATTTGCATTTTTCAATATGCAGTTTCATTTATTTTTTTTCTCCTCTGGGGTTAATTGAGACATTTCTATCTTGACTAGGAAACAAATCCATTATGTAAATACTATTCAACATTCTACCTTTGCAGATTATTGTCAGAACAGCATAACTGCCTCATATAAATCAAACATGTCTTTCTGCAATTTTTTTTAAAGTCTGCCCGGGGTTTAAATACAACATTAGTGTTGTTAGAGCCAGACTTTAAGGGACTCTTGGTACCAGCCAGTAATTCCAATCTGCTCAACCATGAATGTATTTTCAAAAATCAAGAGGATGCGTGGGGATGAACACGTGCCGGTTAGAAGTGCACAATGAGACTATTGAGCAGCACAGTACAGCAATGTGAATACTGATGTGACTGGATCAGAGCAATATATATCTAGCACCCCCATTTCTTCTCTTGCTTGCACTTTCTTTTTTTTTTCTTTCCTTGATTTGCAGAGCCTTCCCATTCTATTTCCTTTATTAATTGCCTGCTGTTCGCTAGGTCCCCCTTACAAGATTTACTGGCTGTGTTCATTTGCATCTGCCCAACTGACCCATGTAGGCGACAAATGAAGAATCTATAAAACATAGCAGAATTAAATCAATGTCCCAACATACCATCTGTTTGAGAGCTCAAATCCCCTCCCTGCTGTTTATAGTGCAGGAAAGTACAGTGTGGTTAACCCTGGCACTGCTAGAGAGAAATATATAGTTCTCTGATTAACCCTTGCACTGCTATAAATAACTATACCAGGCTGTTTTTATTGCTTACGGTGGTAATGTTTGCACTAGTAGCGATAGAAAGAATGATGCAGATCGTTACACTCATGCTGTGCAAAAAAACACAGCTGTGTATTCTTTCTACTGATAGAGAGCTAGTGATGATACTGTTTTTTAGTTCCGTACTGTGCTACAGAGGAGATTACTTTATTGTCATTCTTATGCTGCTTTATGCAGTTGTTACTAGGGAAGGTTTTTATAGGCTTAAATATTCTGCTAAAATAAAGGAATTGTAAAATTGCCCAAATATGATTAATAAAACCTATACTTTTTGTGTAAAATATTGCTTGCAAACTAGATGAGATATTTGGATTTATTAGTCAAATTGAGGCCAACAAGATGATTAATGATTAGTATTAAACAAATGGTTACATTAATTGTAAAGTAAATTATTTACGATATTAATAGAATACCACATCTTTGTTTTTGGTCTTTATAGATAAAGTTATTTAACCCAGTGGGCGCTACTCAACTACCTAAATAAAATTAATCTAATTACTGAGTATGACATAGGCGGGATGAAGCACGAGAAAAACTAGCGGTTTCGGGTGAAAAACGCATAGCCAAGAACTGGTGAACTTAAGGTGGTATTTTTACTGTTTGGATATATTCAATTTAACATTTTAATTGCACTTTATCTCTAAATATATAACCTTATTTCACTGATATCGGAAAAAAAAGATATAAAACACAGATATAACCCTAAATCATATATATTATTAAAGCAGATGGTTATGTAAACAACTTATTAATTATCATCAATAAATGGAGATATATCTAATTCAGAATTTAAACGGACATAAAACAAGTTGGGATAGAGACAACATATAATAATATGTACTTTAATTACTTTACCTGCAAATTTATACTGCAGTGCCACACCATTAACCCTTTCTTTCTTTTTAGTTTCTGAATTGTAAAGCTCTAACTAACCCCCCCCCCACACACACACACACACACATTTCCTTCTATGGCTGTATCTATATCTATTGTTGTTTTGGTAGAAAGCAAAAATGCATAGGGATTATCTGATGGAGCATGCTTAGAGGCTGTGAACTCAGTTGAAATACGATGCCTGTGTCTAAACACTGATAAGGAGGGTGGAGTTGGCGTCTCCAGGCAGCTTTAACTATGTAATTAATTTTGCTTATTTTTTAAAAATTATTTTAAAATACTTGCCAGCAATTTAAAAATATTTTTTTATGCAAACTCTTTGCAATTAATTAGCCCTTTTATGATATGCACAGATCTTATCCTGTTTTATGTCCCTTTAACCCCTTAGGGTACAAAGGGCCCATTTTAAAAATCAATTCTGCTTCTTTCTTTAAAAGTTTTTTTTTCTCCAAATCACCCCCTCTTCAATCTGCATGTACAACATAAAAAAAAACAAATCAAAACCTGAAATGCTTAATACTATTGTTATGGACTTCCCTACAATGTTTGTATAAATGTGTATCTAATTGACTTTTTCTATATTATACAAATGTTCCCTTATACGATCCCTAAGGGGATTACTATAGATTTTTTTCTTTGAGCTATACTTACAAGCCCTACATGAGATACATGGGTAGAAACGTGCAAATCATTACCCATTAGATCTTTATCTCTAAGATCTTTTACTGGTCTTTTCCATTCACTTAGTGCAAGAATTGACTTTAAATTTCTTGCTCTTTTAAAAATTCATCTCGGAATTGGGGGAACCAAATCCCCTATCACTGGGTCATTTTTCACTATATGCCAGTGTTTATTTATAATTTTTTTGATCTATAGTAATTCCACAGGAGAACAATTTGTTATGAAGGATTTGATTTGTTGCTCACAAAAAGGGGTTATTTATCTAATACAATGCTCCTGTAATTTAATATATCTACGTGAAACAACAAGGTTCCTTAGGGATTCTATAAGGGAACATTTGTGTAATTTAGAAAAGGGCAATTTACATACACATTTATACAAACATTTTAGGGAAGTCCATAACAATAATATTAAAGGCAAGGTAAACTTGTGTGCACTCGTTAACTATTTCTTAAATATCATTCAAAATTAGCATACGTTTCATTCATCATTTTCAATATATCTCTATCTATACCCGCAATTCTTATTTTTAAAACTTCATACAGCAACGATTCCTCGGCCGCCCGACTTTTCTATAAAAATGATTGACACTTCTCTAACACTGTGTCCTTCAATCAACGCTTTCTCCACATGGTGGTGAACACAGCATATCCTACGTCATAGGAGCGCAGAGCGCATGCATCTGACCGTAATCCTCTACACTATTCACCGCGCTCATCATGAGTACAATGCATCTTACTAAAGTTGCGCATGCGCATAATTTTTTTTTATCCGTGAACGCGCAAAATGCCAACGTCGATAGTGGGTGGGTTGGGTCTCTACGATGAGACAAAGAAAAGCGGAAGTAGAAGCGGGGAGGAGTTTTAGAAGAAACGGTAGGGATAAAAGAATTTATTTATCATCAAAATACGTTTTGCAAAGTTTATAAAAAGTTAGCGACTGCATTTCAGTGGTAAATAGCAAATGTACCTAACTTTACCTTTACTTTAAGCATTTCAGGTTTTAGGGTTTGTGTGTTGTACATCCAGATTTATATATATAATATATATATATATATATATATATATATATATGGAAAAAATATATTGGGAAAGGGAAAAGGGAATATATTCAAATGGTGCCACACTCTGGAAATAAGCCCAATGTGTAATGTCTAATATAATTGGGAATAAGAAGACTATATGATATAGTATACACTGTGTGCAGAATTATTAGGCAAATGAGTATTTTGACCACATCATCCTCTTTATGCATGTTGTCTTACTCCAAGCTGTATAGGCTCGAAAGCCTACTACCAATTAAGCATATTAGGTGATGTGCATCTCTGTAATGAGAAGGGGTGTGGTCTAATGACATAAACACCCTATATCAGGTGTGCATAATTATTAGGCAACTTCCTTTCCTTTGGCAAAATGGGTCAAAAGAAGGACTTGACAGGCTCAGAAAAGTTAAAAATAGTGAGATATCTTGCAGAGGGATGCAGCACTCTTAAAATTGCAAAGCTTCTGAAGCGTGATCATCGAACAATCAAGCGTTTCATTCAAAATAGTCAACAGGGTCGCAAGAAGCGTGTGGAAAAACCAAGGCGCAAAATAACTGCCCATGAACTGAGAAAAGTCAAGCGTGCAGCTGCCAAGATGCCACTTGCCACCAGTTTGGCCATATTTCAGAGCTGCAACATCACTGGAGTGCCCAAAAGCACAAGGTGTGCAATACTCAGAGACATGGCCAAGGTAAGAAAGGCTGAAAGACGACCACCACTGAACAAGACACACAAGCTGAAACGTCAAGACTGGGCCAAGAAATATCTCAAGACTAATTTTTCTAAGGTTTTATGGACTGATGAAATGAGAGTGAGTCTTGATGGGCCAGATGGATGGGCCCGTGGCTGGATTGGTAAAGGGCAGAGAGCTCCAGTCCGACTCAGACGCCAGCAAGGTGGAGGTGGAGTACTGGTTTGGGCTGGTATCATCAAAGATGAGCTTGTGGGGCCTTTTCGGGTTGAGGATGGAGTCAAGCTCAACTCCCAGTCCTACTGCCAGTTTCTGGAAGACACCTTCTTCAAGCAGTGGTACAGGAAGAAGTCTGCATCCTTCAAGAAAAACATGATTTTCATGCAGGACAATGCTCCATCACACTCGTCCAAGTACACCACAGCGTGGCTGGCAAGAAAGGGTATAAAAGAAGAAAATCTAATGACATGGCCTCCTTGTTCACCTGATCTGAACCCCATTGAGAACCTGTGGTCCATCATCAAATGTGAGATTTACAAGGAGGGAAAACAGTACACCTCTCTGAACAGTGTCTGGGAGGCTGTGGTTGCTGCTGCATGCAATGTTGATGGTGAACAGATCAAAACACTGACAGAATCCATGGATGGCAGGCTTTTGAGTGTCCTTGCAAAGAAAGGTGGCTATATTGGTCACTGATTTGTTTTTGTTTTGTTTTTGAATGTCAGAAATGTATATTTGTGAATGTTGAGATGTTATATTGGTTTCACTGGTAAAAATAAATAATTGAAATGGGTATATATTTGTTTTTTGTTAAGTTGCCTAATAATTATGCACAGTAATAGTCACCTGCACACACAGATATCCCCCTAAAATAGCTATAACTAAAAACAAACTAAAAACTACTTCCAAAACTATTCAGCTTTGATATTAATGAGTTTTTTTGGGTTCATTGAAAACATGGTTGTTGTTCAATAATAAAATTAATCCTCAAAAATACAACTTGCCTAATAATTCTGCACTCCCTGTAGTATTGGCACGAAGTGTATAGAGACCAAGCTCAAGCTGATGATATAGTTAATATGATATTGTATCTCCTACCTATATATGTCAAATTTACGCCTCCCACATAGTATTCTGTGGTGAAGAATATATAAATAGATGTGTAAAATCAATAGAGCAGTAGATATGTACTGTAGTTGTTGTTAATAGTAATGCCGCAAAGTGACTGAAAAAGTAATTAGTGTCATGTAATTACACACAAAAAAAATGGTCTATAACAGATAGTGAAGATATGTGAACACTCTACCGTTATTATAATGGTGATCAATGTCCTAAAAAACAAGCTAAATGCTAAAAGTATATTGAATAGAATCTAGATGAGAAATGTGTAAGTAAAAATTAAATATTGACTAAAAATTGAATAAAACAGGGGAACAAAATATTGTTACAGTAGAAACACAGTATAAAATTGTATATAAAATAAACGTCCTTAAAGAACAAGTTAAAACTCCTAAAGATGAGTATAGTAATAGTCCATGTCTAATAAGCAGATCTTAAAGTAGATAGTTCTTCAATCCACAACGTTCCCGTTGGGAGCCTACTTACACTCCTTCACCTCAATCTCATGAGTTAAGTGCCGTGTAGTGTACAGATAAGTCTCCTTCCCGGTGTCAGCTGTAAACTTGAGGTGTGTTATCTTTATCTCTCCTCTCACCGCTATGCTTGAAGAGCTGTTTGTCTTTTCCAAATCATTCTTTTCTTTGGAACAGTTACTGTAATTTGAAGCGCGTCCTCCAGAGCACTGGCACTAGGCACTGGGGCAGGTCAGCAGGTATTTTTACTCTCTGACTGAGTCCTAGGCTGCTTGGCAGAGTCAAGACACAGCAGTGGCAACGCAACTGGCAATGGCACCCACTCCGTCTCGTGAATCCAGATACAAGAAGCTGGATGAGAGAGCAGAAGTGGTAGCGCTACCGGATAGATGATCCCAGGCAGAGAAAATGCAGAAAGGAAATGCAGGAGGAATTCCAAATTAAAACAGCATGAGGATTAGCAACAGGCTTCTGTGTGATTGACTTGAGCAAGCCCGCATTTGAAGGCCCGCATCTACAGTACATATCTACTGCTCTATTGATTTTACACATCTATTTATATATTCTTCACCACAGAATACTATGTGGGAGGCGTAAATTTGACATATATAGGTAGGAGATACAATATCATATTAACTATATCATCAGCTTGAGCTTGGTCTCTATACACTTCGTGCCAATACTATACTATATCATATAGTCTTCTTATTCCCAATTATATTAGACATTACACATTGGGCTTATTTCCAGAGTGTGGCGCCATTTGAATATATTCCCTTTTCCCTTTCCCAATATATTTTTTCCATTTTATATCTAACAGGTGAAGAGTACTTGGGGGCACAATTCACACTGGTTAGACATTCGAAGGCAGCCAGTCATACACTCTAGTTTTGTATTAACTATAGGGCGGATCTTCAGCGCCAAACCTACACTCATCTTCCTACACACATATATATATATATATATATACATACATACATTATATATATATATATATATATATATATATATATATATATATATAAATATGTATATATATATATATATATATATATATAATTATATACCCACATACACACATTAAGACAAATATATTTATACTAGTCCTAAAGCCCGTTCACACGGGCCATTTTTTGCATTACAGTGGTCCCACCCCTGGCATTCTCTCCCTCCCACTCTCTTTTGCTTTCTCTCTCTCCCCCTCTCTTTTGCGCTCTCTCCCCCTCCATCTCCCCCTCTCTCTCGCTCCCCCTCTCTCTCTCGCTCCCCTCTCTCTCTCCCCCCTCTCTCTCTCCCCCCTCTCTCTCTTTCTCTCTCTCCCCCCTTTCTCTCTCTCTCTCCCCCTCTCTCCCTCTCTCCCCTCTCTCTCCCCCCTCTCTCTCTCCCCTCTCTCTATCTCACCCCTCTCTCTCTCTCTCTCCCCTCTATCTCTCTCTCTCTCTCCCCCCTCTCTCTCTCGCCTCCTCTCTCTCTCGCCTCTCTCTTTCTCTCTCCCCTCTCTCTGTCTCTCTCTCTCCCCTCTATCTCTCTCCCCTCTATCTCTCTCTCTCCCCTCTCTCTCTCTCCCCCCTCTCTCTCTCCCCCCTCTCTCTCTCTCACCTCTCTCTCCCCTCTCTCTCACCTCTCTCTCCCCTCTCTCCCCCCCCTCCCCTCTCTCCCTCCCTCTTTCCCACCCTCTCTCCCCTCCCTCTCTCCCCCCCTCTCTCCCCCCCCTCTCTCTCTCCCCCTCTCTCTCCCCCTCTCTCTCCCCTCTCTCTCTCTCCCCCTCTCTCTCTCTCCCCCTCTCTCTCTCCCCTCTCTCTCTTTCTCCCCCCTCTCTCTCTCTCCTCTCTCTCTCCCCCCTCTGTCTCTCCTCTCTCTTGCCCCTCTATCTCTCCCCCCTCTCTCTCTCCCCCCCCTCTCTCTCTCCCCTCTCTCTGTGTCTCTCCTCTCTCTCTCTCCCCTCTCTCTCTCTCTCCCCTCCCCCCTCTCTCTCTCCCTCTCCCCCCTCTCTCTCTGTCTCTCTCTCTCCCTCTCCCCCTCTCTCTTTCCCCTCTCTCTCTCCCCCTCTCTCTCCCCCCTCTCTCTCTCCCCACATCTCCCCCCTCTCTCCACATCTCCCCCCTCTCCCCACATCTCTCCCCATCTCCCCCCTCTCTCCACATCTCCCCCCTCTCTCCACATATCCCCACATCGCTCCCCTCTCTCCACATCTCCCCCCTCACTCCACATCTCCCCACATCGCTCCCCTCTCTCCACATCTCCCCCCTCATTCCACATCTACCCCCTCTCTCCACATCTCCCCCCTCTCTCCACATCTCCCCCTCTCTCCACATCTCCCCCCTCTCTCCACATCTCCCCCCTCACTCCACATCTCCCCCCTCTCCCCACATCTCCCCCCTCTCCCCACATCTCTCCCCTCTCCCCACATCTCTCCCCTCTCTCCCCACATCTCTCCCCTCTCTCCACATCTCCCCCCTCTCTCCACATCTCCCCCCTCTCTCCACATCTCCCCCCTCACTCCACATATCCTCCCTCTCCCCACATCTCCCCCCTCTCTCCACATCTCCCCCCTCTCTCCACATCTCCCCCCTCTCTCCACATCTCCCCACATCTCTCCCCTCTCTCCACATCTCCCCCCTCTCTCCACATCTCCCCACATCTCTCCCCTCTCTCCACATCTCCCCCCTCTCTCCACATCTCCCCACATCTCTCCCCTCTCTCCACATCTCTCCCCTCTCTCCACATCTCCCCCCTCACTCCACATCTCCCACATCTCTCCACATCTCCCCACATCTCTCCACATCTCCCCCCTCACTGCACATCTCCCCCCTCTCCCCACATCTCCCCACATCCCTCCACCCTCTCTTGAGCTGTTTGAGCTCTCTCCACGGCCCTTCACGGCCTTCACGCTAGGCTCCGCCCCTTTCACGGACTTTCGCGTTAGGCCCCGCCCCCTTCACGATCGGCCACGCCCACTTCTGCTCGGCGCAGTCGGCAGAACAGGTAGGGACTTAGGCCAGTGTGTTTGTTCGCGTGCTGTCTCTACTGCGCATGACAGCTTCGGACAAACACACTTGGCCTTTTATAGTATAGGATAATATAGACATTTCCATTCAAAGACTTTGTCATATACATTTTAACCATTATCATTTTTTTAAATTAATATTTATATGAATCATTTTTATTAGATAGTGCATATACGAGTGTAACACTTTATTTTAATTTATTTATTTTAGCCCTAACCCTTTACGTGAGGTCTTCAGCTGCGCTAACCTGATTAGCGCAGATGTAGATTGTGCTTGGTGGTTCACATTTAATTTTAACTTGTAATACATGCGCAATTTAGCTTGCCACTTGTAATCTAGCCCATAGTGTTTTAATCTTACTGCTGATGTATAAAAGAAGTGTATAAGGGCATAATACAATTTACTTAGGGGCCGATTTATGAAAGTGCGAGCGGACATGATCCGCTGTAGTGGATCATGTCTGCCGCACATCAATAAATGTGACAGCATCCAATGTCGGCATTTATCATTGCACAAGCAGTTCTGGTGAATCAGCTGCTAGCAGGGGGTGTCAATTAACCCGATCATATATAATTGTGCGGATTGCAGTCCGCCGCCTTAGAGGTGGCGGTCGAGTTAAGGAGCAGCGGTCTTAAAACCGCTGCTTCTTAACTCCTGTTTCCAGCGAGCCAAACAGCTGTTTCAAGCTCCATACAGAGCTTGATGAATCGGCCCCATATGCTGCTGTGAAAATTTGGAGTTGAAAAACGTTGTCTAGTAAGAATTTTCATGGGACTACTAGCACTTGTATTCAAATTTTAATTAACCGTCAGTAATATTCATTCAAATGTTTGAGTTTTATGTCTATTTTCTAATAAAATATCGAATTTTAAAAAGCTATTTCAAAATAATGTAAATCCATTTCTATTTTGAATGTTCATAATATATCGCATATACACATTCAAACTATGAATGTGTATATTTGAACTATTATGAACTATTTGAAAGCAACAATAGAATTTAAAAAAAAACATTCGACAATAACATCTGATTTTCACATTTGAAAGAATTTTAGTTCTTATCAATATTCGATTGTGTAAAACAAATATCCAAAGAATTATTAGTTCTACCATTCAAATTTTGATTTAGACACATTCGCCCATCTCTTGTGTGTGTGTATATATACTGTGTGTATATATATATATATATATATCCTCCGTGTGTGTCTGCACTCCCAATGCTGTGTAGTCATCAACCCGGGTGCAAAGTCAAACAAGTATACAGTCTATATCCAATAAGGGACTGCACTCGCTGGATTTAGTTTAAGAAACCTTCACAATAAAGATTTGAAGGTTTCTTAAACTAAATCCAGCGAGTGCAGTCCCTTATTGGATATAGACTATATATATATATATATATATATATATATATATATATATATATATATATATATATATAACTTGCCAAAAAACGGATGCACTCACTTGGGTTTTTGTTCTTGTTACCATTTATTGTAACGTTTCGGGTGTCAGCCCCTTCGTCAGACATACAAAATATAATGTTATTTTGAATGTCTGAAGAAGGGGGTGACACCCCAAAATGTTACAATAAATGGTAACAAGAACAAAAACCCAAGTGAGTGCATCCGTTTTTTGGCAAGTTATATCTATATCATGGAAGCACCCTTGGTAGATGCATAAAGAAACTGTGAGTGCTGGCCCTCTGCAACTCTCTCTCTCTCTCTCTCTCTCTCTCTCTCTATATATATATATATATATATATATATATATATATATATATTTATTTATATATATATATATAGTCACCAAAATTAATTGAAACCATTTAAAGATGTCAGTTTACCACTTTTTTCAGTTTGCATTGTTTAAGAAAAACAAAGCAAATTCCTCACTCATTATGTGATAAATTGATTCCGTAGCACTAAGAAATCTAATCTAAGGATTATGGGACATTCTTCCATGTTACTAAAGCCTCGCCCACTGACATATTTTGTCACTTCCTACATTACATGTCCATGTATACATATATTTTATTGCTTATGGTTTCTATAGCAACTTGTAAGAACAAATGATCACATACTATATTTAGTATTTAGTGGTTAAGCATGATGAACTATGATGATTTGTTTATACAACTTGCTATACAAGTTACTATAGTAAACCCATGATGCTGGTGTTTGTGCTTATTATTGGTTAGACTATGTGTGAACCTGTTAAACATATGAGCGAATGAATTCTCTGGTGAGAATGGAACTATGAAGATTGGAAATGATAGGTGCATGAGGTGTGAAATTGTTTATTGCTGTAATTGCAACATAAAATAATTGAAATTGAGATTAACATATGCTTGTGAAGATTATACATTTACTGGTTCTTTGTTATCTTTAGAGTAAGGGTTTTACCTATAAATCAGTTAACTGGGCGATGCCCATGATGCTTACATGATGCTTGCCATTGAGTGCACTAGGAATGCAAGCAATGCAATTTGGAGAAGTATCCCTTTCCCATAACCCTCAGGGTGTGAAATTCAGTAATTACCTTGTTAAATAAAAATTAACTTTGTTTTTCTCATGAATCACAAAATTGGTTTTAAAGGGACAGTAGACACCAATTTTCATATAACTGGGTGTAATAGACACTACTATAAAGAAGAATATGCACAGATACTGATCCAGTATAAAACCTTTTAAAAACATATTTAGAAGCTCTGAGTTTAGCACTGTTGATGAGGTTAGGCTGGGACACCCAGTGAAAGGGGCTGGGAAAGCAGGAAGAGAAGACACCCCTCCCCTACATATGAAAAGACCCATTACACAAGCAGGAGAAAATAGGAATCTGTAAACTTCAGTTTACATCTGATACTTTGGAGCTTAATTAGAGTCTGAAAATCAGCACAATGTTATTAA
Organism: Bombina bombina; assembly: GCF_027579735.1. Classification (NCBI taxonomy): domain Eukaryota; kingdom Metazoa; phylum Chordata; class Amphibia; order Anura; family Bombinatoridae; genus Bombina; species Bombina bombina. Next base: position 841,177,747 of record NC_069500.1, read on the forward strand.
AAAAATATGCAAAATTATAGATTGCTACAAAAACACTTCTATATGGGCTATATAATTAATTAGATCATCTACAAAACATTTATGCAAAGAAAAATCTAGTGTACGATGTTTCTTTAAGAAAGACCTTAGTGAATTTAAATTGAGAAAACGGACTAAACTCACATTGTTGTTTTTTTCATTTGCCCCATTTGTTTATAAGTGCTGAATGCATTTTATGAGCTAGGAGCACTGCAAAAACCACATAGTAGCTAGATGTTTACTGTTTTTTATAGCAATGACACGCTCCCTAGATGAACCTCATTTGAAATAGGAGAATCCCCTCTTCCATACAGGTTGTGGCTATGGGGTCGATTTATCTTACCCCGGGCAGCCATGATTCTCTATAGCAAATCATGTCCGCCCTGCATACGCTGTTGGCATTTAACATTGCACAAGCAGTTCTGGTGAACTGCTTGTGCAATGCCGCCCCCCGCACATTCGCAGCCAATCAGCTGCTAGCAGGCTGTGTCCATCAACCCGATCATATTGGATCAGGTGGATTGATGTCCGCAGCCTCAGAGGCAGCGGACGAGTTAAGGAGCAGCAGTCTTAAGACCGCTGCTTCTTAACTCCTGTTTCCGGCGAGCCTCAAGGCTCGCAAGGAAACAGGTGCATTAGGCACCATTCAGGGCATGTTAAATCGGTCCCTATATCTGGTATATTATCTATTTTGGGGATAGGGGCTTTGCAATCATTATTCCCATCTACAATAAATACATAGGTAGGTTTTTTAAAACAAAAAATTCCCCTGTTTTCAGAATGAAGTCTCTTAGGTTCTGTGTTTTTTTGCATATAGATAGAGGCTTTAGTCTTATCAGAATGCACGTATACCTTCAATTAAAATAAGGATTTTGACTTTTCTAAATGAGGTATCATTTTAGAAAATTAATATATGATAGCGCTATCACTATAAGTTGTCCTATAGAAGCCTCTCTTAGTACGTATCTCCTTCCATGATAAGTGAGTATTAGAGATTAAATTAGAGAAAATTAAGAGGGCGCTACAAGTAGCAATAGGATCTTACAATGGATGTTAATCGGTAATGTTGTCAAAAGATATCAAAGCAATCCAACAACTATTTGTTACTATAGTTTAACTAAATAACCTTGTGTAAAAAACTTAAATAAGTAGAGACATATGTGTCAGTTCGAGGACACTCTGATAGTCAAGATTCTATGTTTAGATGTTCTAATTCTTTGGCTGTACTTATATTAAGCAAATCTTAAACCATAAATTCATAAACATTCTTCAAGTATATCCATAAATTCATAAATGTTCTCAAAGTATAATTTGATATATTGCATATATATGTTATACGGTTATATCTGAAATTGATACAGTAATTACACTCTTATATATATATAAAAAAGGGGGTGTATTTATTTACAATGGTTAAAAAACATACAATCTATAAAGATATAATTCATCCTATATTAGGGACCAATTAATAAACATACAGATAGAAATAATAGCATAAAATAATTGGTTTGCACTGTAGAAATATTAAAGTCTTTTTTAGGGTATTCCACAGCTCTGAGCTTGATAATTTATCCCGGAGCGCGCTCTGAATGTCTTAAAGAGCCAAATAACAATATGCTGTCTTACACAGGAGAAAGGCCTTTCTAGGACACTGTGAAAAATATTTTAATTTGCATACAAAGAGAGAAGCGCTCTACCAGGAACGAACAACAGCTCAGTGGCTTGTTCTATGGCGATTTACCACCCGGAAGCAGCCTCTTTTAGACCAGTGTGCTTTTCACAGAAGAAAACTTTCCTGAAATATATCAGTCTGATCCCGCCAAGTAAGGTCAGTCCAGCACCGAAATACCAGGCAATTCTCCTCTGAACAAGGAACATGACAACCCCAGACGATCGTTTCGGCCTCCTATGGGCCTCGTCAGTGAGGTGCAGCCACATTCCTCTAAGCACACTGGGCAAGGAGTCCACGTCTGGTTTCCCCCATCACCCATCGGGAGACTTCCCCAGGGTCATAATAATTTGCATACAAAGAGAGAAGCGCTCTACCAGGAACGAACAACAGCTCAGTGGCTTGTTCTATGGCGATTTACCACCCGGAAGCAGCCTCTTTTAGACCAGTGTGCTTTTCACAGAAGAAACCTTTCCTGAAATATATCAGTCTGATCCCGCCAAGTATGGTCAGTCCAGCACCGAAATACCAGGCAATTCTCCTCTGAACAAGGAACATGACAACCCCAGACGATCGTTTCGGCCTCCTATGGGCCTCGTCAGTGAGGTGCAGCCACATTCCTCTAAGCACACTGGGCAAGGAGTCCACGTCTGGTTTCCCCCATCACCCATCGGGAGACTTCCCCAGGGTCATAATAATTTGCATACAAAGAGAGAAGCGCTCTACCAGGAACGAACAACAGCTCAGTGGCTTGTTCTATGGCGATTTACCACCCGGAAGCAGCCTCTTTTAGACCAGTGTGCTTTTCACAGAAGAAAACTTTCCTGAAATATATCAGTCTGATCCCGCCAAGTAAGGTCAGTCCAGCACCGAAATACCAGGCAATTCTCCTCTGAACAAGGAACATGACAACCCCAGACGATCGTTTCGGCCTCCTATGGGCCTCGTCAGTGAGGTGCAGCCACATTCCTCTAAGCACACTGGGCAAGGAGTCCACGTCTGGTTTCCCCCATCACCCATCGGGAGACTTCCCCAGGGTCATAATAATTTGCATACAAAGAGAGAAGCGCTCTACCAGGAACGAACAACAGCTCAGTGGCTTGTTCTATGGCGATTTACCACCCGGAAGCAGCCTCTTTTAGACCAGTGTGCTTTTCACAGAAGAAAACTTTCCTGAAATATATCAGTCTGATCCCGCCAAGTAAGGTCAGTCCAGCACCGAAATACAAGGCAATTCTCCTCTGAACAAGGAACATGACAACCCCAGACGATCGTTTCGGCCTCCTATGGGCCTCGTCAGTGAGGTGCAGCCACATTCCTCTAAGCACACTGGGCAAGGAGTCCACGTCTGGTTTCCCCCATCACCCATCGGGAGACTTCCCCAGGGTCATAATAATTTGCATACAAAGAGAGAAGCGCTCTACCAGGAACGAACAACAGCTCAGTGGCTTGTTCTATGGCGATTTACCACCCGGAAGCAGCCTCTTTTAGACCAGTGTGCTTTTCACAGAAGAAAACTTTCCTGAAATATATCAGTCTGATCCCACCAAGTAAGGTCAGTCCAGCACCGAAATACCAGGCAATTCTCCTCTGAACAAGGAACATGACAACCCCAGACGATCGTTTCGGCCTCCTATGGGCCTCGACAGTGAGGTGCAGCCACATTCCTCTAAGCACACTGGGCAAGGAGTCCACGTCTGGTTTCCCCCATCACCCATCGGGAGACTTCCCCAGGGTCATAATAATTTGCATACAAAGAGAGAAGCGCTCTACCAGGAACGAACAACAGCTCAGTGGCTTGTTCTATGGCGATTTACCACCCGGAAGCAGCCTCTTTTAGACCAGTGTGCTTTTCACAGAAGAAAACTTTCCTGAAATATATCAGTCTGATCCCGCCAAGTAAGGTCAGTCCAGCACCGAAATACCAGGCAATTCTCCTCTGAACAAGGAACATGACAACCCCAGACGATCGTTTCGGCCTCCTATGGGCCTCGTCAGTGAGGTGCAGCCACATTCCTCTAAGCACACTGGGCAAGGAGTCCACGTCTGGTTTCCCCCATCACCCATCGGGAGACTTCCCCAGGGTCATAATAATTTGCATACAAAGAGAGAAGCGCTCTACCAGGAACGGACAACAGCTCAGTGGCTTGTTCTATGGCGATTTACCACCCGGAAGCAGCCTCTTTTAGACTTTTAGAAGTTTTCTTCTGTGAAAAGCACACTGGTCTAAAAGAGGCTGCTTCCGGGTGGTAAATCGCCATAGAACAAGCCACTGAGCTGTTGTTCGTTCCTGGTAGAGCGCTTCTCTCTTCGTATGCAAATTATTATGACCCTGGGGAAGTCTCCCTATGGGTGATGGGGGAAACCAGACGTGGACTCCTTGCCCAATGTGCTTAGAGGAATGTGGCTGCACCTCACTGACGAGGCCCATAGGAGGCCGAAACGATCGTCTGGGGTTGTCATGTTCCTTGCTCAGAGGAGAATTGCCTGGTATTTCGGGGCTGGACTGACCTTACTTGGCAGGATCAGGCTGATATACTTCAGGAAAGTTTTCTTCTGTGAAAAGCACACTGGTCTAAAAGAGGCTGCTTCCGGGTGGTAAATCGCCATAGAACAAGCCACTGAGCTGTTGTTCGTTCCTGGTAGAGCGCTTCTCTCTTCGTATGCAAATTATTATGACCCTGGGGAAGTCTCCCTATGGGTGATGGGGGAAACCAGACGTGGACTCCTTGCCCAATGTGCTTAGAGGAATGTGGCTGCACCTCACTGACGAGGCCCATAGGAGGCCGAAACGATCGTCTGGGGTTGTCATGTTCCTTGCTCAGAGGAGAATTGCCTGGTATTTCGGGGCTGGACTGACCTTACTTGGCAGGATCAGGCTGATATACTTCAGGAAAGTTTTCTTCTGTGAAAAGCACACTGGTCTAAAAGAGGCTGCTTCCGGGTGGTAAATCGCCATAGAACAAGCCACTGAGCTGTTGTTCGTTCCTGGTAGAGCGCTTCTCTCTTCGTATGCAAATTATTATGACCCTGGGGAAGTCTCCCTATGGGTGATGGGGGAAACCAGACGTGGACTCCTTGCCCAATGTGCTTAGAGGAATGTGGCTGCACCTCACTGACGAGGCCCATAGGAGGCCGAAACGATCGTCTGGGGTTGTCATGTTCCTTGCTCAGAGGAGAATTGCCTGGTATTTCGGGGCTGGACTGACCTTACTTGGCAGGATCAGGCTGATATACTTCAGGAAAGTTTTCTTCTGTGAAAAGCACACTGGTCTAAAAGAGGCTGCTTCCGGGTGGTAAATCGCCATAGAACAAGCCACTGAGCTGTTGTTCGTTCCTGGTAGAGCGCTTCTCTCTTCGTATGCAAATTATTATGACCCTGGGGAAGTCTCCCTATGGGTGATGGGGGAAACCAGACGTGGACTCCTTGCCCAATGTGCTTAGAGGAATGTGGCTGCACCTCACTGACGAGGCCCATAGGAGGCCGAAACGATCGTCTGGGGTTGTCATGTTCCTTGCTCAGAGGAGAATTGCCTGGTATTTCGGGGCTGGACTGACCTTACTTGGCAGGATCAGGCTGATATACTTCAGGAAAGTTTTCTTCTGTGAAAAGCACACTGGTCTAAAAGAGGCTGCTTCCGGGTGGTAAATCGCCATAGAACAAGCCACTGAGCTGTTGTTCGTTCCTGGTAGAGCGCTTCTCTCTTCGTATGCAAATTATTATGACCCTGGGGAAGTCTCCCTATGGGTGATGGGGGAAACCAGACGTGGACTCCTTGCCCAATGTGCTTAGAGGAATGTGGCTGCACCTCACTGACGAGGCCCATAGGAGGCCGAAACGATCGTCTGGGGTTGTCATGTTCCATGCTCAGAGGAGAATTGCCTGGTATTTCGGGGCTGGACTGACCTTACTTGGCAGGATCAGGCTGATATACTTCAGGAAAGTTTTCTTCTGTGAAAAGCACACTGGTCTAAAAGAGGCTGCTTCCGGGTGGTAAATCGCCATAGAACAAGCCACTGAGCTGTTGTTCGTTCCTGGTAGAGCGCTTCTCTCTTCGTATGCAAATTATTATGACCCTGGGGAAGTCTCCCTATGGGTGATGGGGGAAACCAGACGTGGACTCCTTGCCCAATGTGCTTAGAGGAATGTGGCTGCACCTCACTGACGAGGCCCATAGGAGGCCGAAACGATCGTCTGGGGTTGTCATGTTCCTTGCTCAGAGGAGAATTGCCTGGTATTTCGGGGCTGGACTGACCTTACTTGGCAGGATCAGGCTGATATACTTCAGGAAAGTTTTCTTCTGTGAAAAGCACACTGGTCTAAAAGAGGCTGCTTCCGGGTGGTAAATCGCCATAGAACAAGCCACTGAGCTGTTGTTCGTTCCTGGTAGAGCGCTTCTCTCTTCGTATGCAAATTATTATGACCCTGGGGAAGTCTCCCTATGGGTGATGGGGGAAACCAGACGTGGACTCCTTGCCCAATGTGCTTAGAGGAATGTGGCTGCACCTCACTGACGAGGCCCATAGGAGGCCGAAACGATCGTCTGGGGTTGTCATGTTCCTTGCTCAGAGGAGAATTGCCTGGTATTTCGGGGCTGGACTGACCTTACTTGGCAGGATCAGGCTGATATACTTCAGGAAAGTTTTCTTCTGTGAAAAGCACACTGGTCTAAAAGAGGCTGCTTCCGGGTGGTAAATCGCCATAGAACAAGCCACTGAGCTGTTGTTCGTTCCTGGTAGAGCGCTTCTCTCTTCGTATGCAAATTATTATGACCCTGGGGAAGTCTCCCTATGGGTGATGGGGGAAACCAGACGTGGACTCCTTGCCCAATGTGCTTAGAGGAATGTGGCTGCACCTCACTGACGAGGCCCATAGGAGGCCGAAACGATCGTCTGGGGTTGTCATGTTCCTTGCTCAGAGGAGAATTGCCTGGTATTTCGGGGCTGGACTGACCTTACTTGGCAGGATCAGGCTGATATACTTCAGGAAAGTTTTCTTCTGTGAAAAGCACACTGGTCTAAAAGAGGCTGCTTCCGGGTGGTAAATCGCCATAGAACAAGCCACTGAGCTGTTGTTCGTTCCTGGTAGAGCGCTTCTCTCTTCGTATGCAAATTATTATGACCCTGGGGAAGTCTCCCTATGGGTGATGGGGGAAACCAGACGTGGACTCCTTGCCCAATGTGCTTAGAGGAATGTGGCTGCACCTCACTGACGAGGCCCATAGGAGGCCGAAACGATCGTCTGGGGTTGTCATGTTCCTTGCTCAGAGGAGAATTGCCTGGTATTTCGGGGCTGGACTGACCTTACTTGGCAGGATCAGGCTGATATACTTCAGGAAAGTTTTCTTCTGTGAAAAGCACACTGGTCTAAAAGAGGCTGCTTCCGGGTGGTAAATCGCCATAGAACAAGCCACTGAGCTGTTGTTCGTTCCTGGTAGAGCGCTTCTCTCTTCGTATGCAAATTATTATGACCCTGGGGAAGTCTCCCTATGGGTGATGGGGGAAACCAGACGTGGACTCCTTGCCCAATGTGCTTAGAGGAATGTGGCTGCACCTCACTGACGAGGCCCATAGGAGGCCGAAACGATCGTCTGGGGTTGTCATGTTCCTTGCTCAGAGGAGAATTGCCTGGTATTTCGGGGCTGGACTGACCTTACTTGGCAGGATCAGGCTGATATACTTCAGGAAAGTTTTCTTCTGTGAAAAGCACACTGGTCTAAAAGAGGCTGCTTCCGGGTGGTAAATCGCCATAGAACAAGCCACTGAGCTGTTGTTCGTTCCTGGTAGAGCGCTTCTCTCTTCGTATGCAAATTATTATGACCCTGGGGAAGTCTCCCTATGGGTGATGGGGGAAACCAGACGTGGACTCCTTGCCCAATGTGCTTAGAGGAATGTGGCTGCACCTCACTGACGAGGCCCATAGGAGGCCGAAACGATCGTCTGGGGTTGTCATGTTCCTTGCTCAGAGGAGAATTGCCTGGTATTTCGGGGCTGGACTGACCTTACTTGGCAGGATCAGGCTGATATACTTCAGGAAAGTTTTCTTCTGTGAAAAGCACACTGGTCTAAAAGAGGCTGCTTCCGGGTGGTAAATCGCCATAGAACAAGCCACTGAGCTGTTGTTCGTTCCTGGTAGAGCGCTTCTCTCTTCGTATGCAAATTATTATGACCCTGGGGAAGTCTCCCTATGGGTGATGGGGGAAACCAGACGTGGACTCCTTGCCCATTGTGCTTAGAGGAATGTGGCTGCACCTCACTGACGAGGCCCATAGGAGGCCGAAACGATCGTCTGGGGTTGTCATGTTCCTTGCTCAGAGGAGAATTGCCTGGTATTTCGGGGCTGGACTGACCTTACTTGGCAGGATCAGGCTGATATACTTCAGGAAAGTTTTCTTCTGTGAAAAGCACACTGGTCTAAAAGAGGCTGCTTCCGGGTGGTAAATCGCCATAGAACAAGCCACTGAGCTGTTGTTCGTTCCTGGTAGAGCGCTTCTCTCTTCGTATGCAAATTATTATGACCCTGGGGAAGTCTCCCTATGGGTGATGGGGGAAACCAGACGTGGACTCCTTGCCCAATGTGCTTAGAGGAATGTGGCTGCACCTCACTGACGAGGCCCATAGGAGGCCGAAACGATCGTCTGGGGTTGTCATGTTCCTTGCTCAGAGGAGAATTGCCTGGTATTTCGGGGCTGGACTGACCTTACTTGGCAGGATCAGGCTGATATACTTCAGGAAAGTTTTCTTCTGTGAAAAGCACACTGGTCTAAAAGAGGCTGCTTCCGGGTGGTAAATCGCCATAGAACAAGCCACTGAGCTGTTGTTCGTTCCTGGTAGAGCGCTTCTCTCTTCGTATGAAAAATATTTTAAGTTGTGCCGGTCTTACCGTAACTTCTTACCTCTGTTATATATGCTTAGTGGAGCAATTTTTTGATCCGCTTAGTTGTACCTTATTTGCCACAGGGAGAAAAACAATTCTTGGCAAGTTTAGCAGTCTCCTAGAGAACTCTGTAGCCGTTTGTAGACCCGCCAAATCAGGTAGCGGTTAGCTCCTTCAAACTTTGTGATGTCAGCTTACGTCACGATCCTCCGTTTTTCTGTTGTTTCCAATAGCGATTTTGTTTCCAACTCTTTTGTGTTACACTTGCGCAAGTGATTTTTAAAGGTTGAAACTTACACCCTCACCACTGTCTGATCTTAGTACAAATGTACGCAGATTCCCTATCACCTGTTGAAGTCACAGACACGGATCCTTTAGGCGTATACACGGTTTGAAAGGTGCTATAAATTCACAGCTTCCACAGTAGAAAAAACCTTCGGCTCACAGCTTCACACAAAGAGTTGGCGTTTTCTAGGAGACAGCTAAACTTGCCAAGAATTGTTTTTCTCCCTGTGGCAAATAAGGTACAACTAAGCGGATCAAAAAATTGCTCCACTAAGCATATATAACACAAGTAAGAAGTTACGGTTAGACCGGCACAACTTAAAATATTTTTCACAGTGTCCTAGAAAGGCCTTTCTCATGTGTAAGACTGCATATTGTTATTTGGCTCTTTAAGACATTCGGAGCACGCTCACTTATCAAGCTCAGAGCTGTGGCATACCCTAAAAAAGACTTTAATATTTCTACAGTGCAAACTAATTATTTTATGCTATTATTTTTATCTGTATGTTTATTAATTGGTCCCTAATATAGGATGAATTATATCTTTATAGATTGTATGTTTTTTAACCATTGAAAATATATACATGCCCTTTTTTCATATATATATAAGTGTGTAATTACTGTATCAATTTCAGATATAACCGTATAACATATATATGCAATATATCAAATTATACTTGGAGAACATTTATGAATTTATGGATATACTTGAAGAATGTTTATGAATTTATGGTTTAAGATTTGCTTAATAAAAGTACAGCCATAGAATTAGAACATCTAAACATAGAATCTTGACTATCAGAGTGTCCTCGAACTGATACATATGTCTCTACTTATTTAAGTTTTTTACACAAGGTTATTTAGTTAAACTATAGTAACAAATAGTTTTTGGATTGCTTTGATATCTTTTGACAACATTACCGATTAACATCCATTGTAAGATCCTATTGCTACTTGTAGCGCCCTCTTAATTTTCTCTAATTTAAATGAGGTATCATCTCTAACAAGTAAACAATTGGGAGAAATAATATCTTTACAATATCCAAAATAAACCCTGGTATCCAAAGGTGCAAGTGACCTTTATACTCTACAGTGATTACAGGAAACTTAGGGGAACAAGTGATCCATTATTTGAAAGAAAAGCTTACCCTTGTCAATTTATGGAGGGGGTGGGGGGTGGAGGTCACATCCCTCACAATCACATATCTTTCGTACCAGAACTCCCTATTGTCTAGTGTTGTATGTGGTTTTTATTTTACACCAATCAGCTGCATCTTAGAGGGTCATGTATTTAAAAAGGTAGATATCCCTCTTTTAAACAAGCGGTTGCATACTCATCCAAGTGGATCTGTATCATCAAAAATCTTCTGTCTATCTCTGGGCATTTCCCCATAGTGGGCTAGATTACATGTGGTGGCACGCGATATTGAAATATTTTTCCCGTACTAACTTGTGTGCGTATTACAAGTTGAAAGTAAACACAACCGCACAAGAGCAAACTAAGGTTGCGCTTGTCAGGTTAGCGTGACTGAAGTCCTCGCATAAAGGGTTAGGGCTAAAAAAAAAATTGCACCAAACACAACATCAATACACTAAAATAAAGTGTCACACTCATATATACACTATCTAATTAAAATTATTCATATAAATATAAAAAAAGTTAAAAGGTTTATGGTATATGACAAGGTATTTGAATAGAAAGGGCTATAATGTATATATACATACATATACATGTCTAAATATGTGTATGTATGTATATATTTGTATACATGTGTATATATATATATATATATATATATATATATATACACATAGCATTCCATCAAAACAGCACTCACTGCTTTTAGTGTAAAACATTAATTTTATTGCCAAATTTCCATTAAAAAGAGTCCATGAAGTTTTGATGCCTAACTGGCATCTTTATCACATGGTTTCAGTCCATGTAGTGGAAGTATCACAAAATGACATCCAAAAAAGTGATAATGTTTTACACTAAAACCAGTGAGTGCTGTTGTGATGAAATGCTGTATTAACTGATTGTTGACCTAGCACCCTGGTGGATGACATTTAGGGGTAGATTTACTAAGAGGCGAGCTGACATGATTTGCTGTAGCATACGCTTTCGGCATTTAACACTGCACAAGCATTTCTGGTGAAATGTTTGTGCAATGCCGCCCCCTGCTCAATGGCTGCCAATAGGCCGCTAGCAGGGGCCATCAATCATCCTGATCAGATTGGGATGATTTCAGTCCGCCACCTAAAAGGTGGTTAAGGAGCAGCGGTCTTACAACTCCGTAAGCAGCATCCGCTGTAGCATACCCTGTCGGCATTTAACACTGCCCAAGCATTTCTGGTGAAATGCTTGTGCAATGCCGCCCCTTGCTCAATGGCTGCCATTATAGGATTATAGGAGTGCACATCCCATCTTGGATCTTTGCATTATATATATATATATATATATATATATATATATATATAAATATCTATTTAATAATAAATAAAACATTTTGTTCTATGTGAAGAACATTGGAATGTAAAATATTTATAACTACTTTCGGGCCAGCACAGTTGGTCTAATGCGCGTCGGGTTAGCAAGTGAGCGATAAGTAGTCTGCACACTTTATTAAAGTCTAGGAAGAGAAGAAGTTAACACAGTCGTGATATCCGAAGTCCTGAAGTTAGCAGGCGTTGGCTTTTGCATGCGTGCAAACATTTTACTTTCAACACGGGCTAACCTGCGCACGTTAATAGTTTACTTCTGTCTGTGTTTGCGCACGAGCGAAAGCGCTAAATAGTGCGCCACTTGTACTCTGACCCTGTATACAATGTCACTCTAGCAATATCAACATACAGTAACCAGTAATGTATACAATGAGATGATATATCTCATCCTTCCTCATTAGCTCACTAGAGCAAAGGATGACAAATCACCTTCCTCTGTGCCCTAAAGATTAAATAATACTTTTCATAAGCTAATGTTATTATTATTTTTTTTAAATGGTGCTATGTTTTAAGCAGAAATGGGCAGATTGATGTTTTGTATATATCAGCCTCAAATACATAAATAGCTCTATTTGTCAACAGAGGTTGAAAGCTGCAAATGCATACTCAAGTAATTTTGCTGAGTAGCAACAGACCAGTTCTGTGCTGGAACACCCCAATAGATTTGGCATACAGAGGGAAGATGTTGGGGATATCAGTTCATGTATGGCAATATCAGAGAAGGCTGTTCTGCCTAACGATCCAATAAACAGTTCTCCAATCACGGAAGAGGGGCATACAGATTTGGCCTAAGACATATACTGGTTGTAGAAGGGAAGATAGAGTAATTTGTCATCCAGATCCCTTAAACGGATAGTAAACAGCAAAAAGGTTATTGTTTAAAAATATAGATAATCCCTTCCTTTACCATTTCCCAGTTTTGCATAAACAACACTGTTAAAGAAATATACTTTTTACCTCTGTGATTACCTTGTATATAAGCTTCTGCTGACTGCCTCCTTATCTCAGATCTTTTGATAGACTGGCATTTCAGGCAATTAGTGCTGACTCTTAAATAACTTCATGTGCATGAGCACAATGTTATTTATATGAAACACACAAACTAACACCCTCTAGCTGTGAAAAACTGTCAAATGCATTCAGATGAGAGGTGGCCTTCAAGGGCTTAGAAATTAGCATATGAGCCTACCTAGCTTTAGCTTTCAACTAAGCATAACAAGAGAACAAAGCAAATATGAAGATAAAAGTCAATTAGAAAGTTGTTTAAAATGGCACGCCCCACCGGAATCATGAAAGTTTAATTTGGACTTTACTATCCCTTTAAATATAATTGTTTGCTCTCTTCCAGGGGCATTGTGTTAGGCATACTGTGGAGTTCAGTGATAAAGAAATCTGGGTCTCATCCTGCAGTCATGGTGCATACATATTGGCACTAATGACAGATTTAGAGGGCAAGGGAGTGCACTAAAAAATTACTTCAAAGACTTAGGAAGCAAGCTTAAGGCAAAGAGGTCTATTTAACAAGGGCCAAATGGCCCCTGTTCCCCTTGTTTCCGCGTGAGCCTTTAGGCTCGCCAGAAACAGGAGTTAAGAAGCAGCGGTCTTAAGACCACTGGTCCTAAACTTATACGCCACCTCTGAGGTGGCGTATAGCAATCCGCCCGATCATGTACGATCGGGCTGATTGACACCCCTGTGAATCTGCAGGGGGCGGTATTGCACCAGCAGTTCACAAGAACTGCTGGTGCAATGATAAATGCTGACAGCGTATGCTGTCGGCATTTATCGATGTGCGGCGGACATGGCTCGCTATAGCGGATATATATATAAAAAGACCCCAAAGACTTCCAATGTAGTATTTTCTGAGATATTATCTGTGGAGATGTGCACATGAAAAAAAAAATTTGTTTAATCCAAAATGTTCTTTTCAGTAAATGTAATTTTTTTGTTTCAGTTCATTTATGTTCATGGCTGTATAAGTTTCAAATGAATTTTGTTTCGAGCTAAAATATTTATTTTGAGCTACAGTACAGATTCTTGCCATTTTACTATATCTGAAGCTGTAATCGGCTATATTAGCTTTTTATTTTGCCATTCTGTGTAATTCTTAGAGGGACAGGAAACCCCAAAAACTCCCTTCATAATTTGGATAGAACATATAATTTTAAATAACTTTCAAATGTACTTTTATTATCAAATATGCTTCATTCTCTTGTTATCCTTTTCTGAAGGAACAGCAATGCACTACTGGCAGCTAGCTGAACACATCTAGGCAAAGATTACAAGTGCACTTTAAGCTCACGGGATCGTGCTTCCATAGTCTCCAATGGGAGCCTCGTTCTTATGCCATGAGACACCGCAAAGCACCTAGCGCAGCACAGGGTCAGGGTGTAAGTGACACAGTTTTGGGGAGCAAATTAAAAATATATATGTATATAAATCTACAGTATGCATATATATATATATATATATATATATATATATATGTGTGTGTGTGTGTATGTGTGTGTGTTTATATGTGTATAGACACATATTAACACATAAGTATATATGTATATAAGCATATACATATATATTTACAGTTAAAGGGACATGAAACCCATTTTTTTTTTTTCGTTCATGACATAGAAAGAGCGTGCAATTTTAAACAACTTTCTAATTTACTCCTATTATCTAATTTGTTTTATTCCCTTGCTATTCTTTGCTGAAAAGCATATCTAGATAGGCTCAGTAGCTGCTGATTGGTTGCTGCACTTAGAAGCCACATGTGATTGGCTCACCAATGTGCATTGCTTTTTCTTCAACTAAGGATATCTAAAATATGAAGCAAAATAAATAATAGAAGTGAATTGGATTGTTGTTTAAATTTGCATTCTCTTTCTGAATCATGAAAGACATTTTTTTGGTTTAGTGTCCCTTTAAAACACAGTTTCTTTTCTAACACCTCACATCCCCTCACTTTAACCCCTTATAACTGCTTTGTGCAGTTTTTTTTTAACAAAAATAAAGATGCTAATATCTTTTATTTAAAGAAAGGAATTGTCCACTTTATTTGGGGGGCACTTGGGGCACATTTTTTTTAATTAATAAGAGGTCTGGGAGTATTAACCAGTCATTTGTAATGGCTGGTTATTTAGTGTGCGCCCATAAACTGGCAAAATTGATAATAGAAATAAAATTAAAAGTTTCTTACAAATGTATGCTCTGGTGGTATTTCCCATGGCCTTTTCCACCAGGATGGTCATGTTTTGTTAAAGGGACATAAAACCAAAATGTTTCTTTCATGATTAAGACAATGGGGCCGAATTATCAATGTCTTGTGAGCTGCTGGTGCAATGCTGAATACAGAGAGTGTATTGCTCTCCGCATTCAGCGATGTCTGTCACACCTGATCCGCACTGTCAGATCAGGTCCGATAGGCATATGATAATGCGGCCTCCTTATATTTAAGGGGCTAAGAAAAAAATCCTTTCATGTTATTCTTTGCTTAAAATTAAAGTGAGGTTTTGGTATCTATGGCTAAAGCCACAATTCTGTTTATGATACATCATAAGGCTGTTCTTTATTTTATATATTGAATTCTATATTTATATGATGTGGAATATTGTACTTTTTATTTTTTATTTTAAATTATGGAAGAACTGTAATTGTGGTTTACACAAAGCCCTATTTTCATTTGTATTTTTTTCTTTTACTGATTCCTCAATAAAAATATTAAAATATATAATAAAAAAAAACACAGCATTCACCAGCTGAAAATGAAAAACAAACGGCTAGATTACGAGTTTTGTGTTATGAGGGGTGCGGTAATAACTTACACGTTATTGTCACCGCTCACTTACCTACAGCGCTGGTATTACAGGTTTTCATAAACCTGGCGTTAACAGGCAAGAAGTGAGAGTAGAGCAAAATTGTACTCTATACCGCACTCCAATACCAGCGCTGCTTAAGTCAGCGGTGAGCTGGTTTTACGTGCTCGTGCACAATTTCCCCATAGACATCAATGGGGAAAGTCATCTGAAAAAAGCCTAACACCTGCAATAAAGAAGCGTAAAGCTCAGTAACGTAGCCCCATTGATTCCTATGGGGAAAGAAAATTTATGTTTACACCTAACACCCTAACATGAACCCCGAGTCTAAACACCCCTAATCTTACACTTATTAACCCCTAATCTGCCACCCCCAACATTGCCGACAACTACATTATACTTATTAACCCCTAATCTGCCGCTCCAGACATCGCCGCCACTATAATAAACATATTAACCCCTAAACCGCCGCACTCCCTCATCGCAAACACTAGTTAAATATCATTAACCCCTAATCTGCCGTCCCTAACATCGCCGCCACCTACCTACATTTATTAACCCTAATCTGCCGCCCCCAACGTCGCCGCCACTATACTATATATATTGACCCCTAAATCTAAGTCTAACCCTAACACCCCTTAATTTAAATATAATTAAAATAAATCTAAATAAAACCTACTATTAATAACTAAATAATTCCTATTTAAAACTAAATACCTATACAATAAACCCTAAGCTAGCTATAACTAATAGTTGCATTGTAGCTAGCTTAGGGTTTATTTTTATTTTACAGGCAAGTTTGTATTTATTTTAACTAGGTAGAATAGTTACTAAATAGTTATTAACTATTTACTAACTACCAAGTTAAAATAAATACAAATTTACCTGTAAAATAAAACCTAACCTGAGTTACACTAACAACCTAACATTACACTAACATTAAATAAATTACCTAAATTAAATACAATTACCTAAATTAACACTAAATTACACAAAATAAAAAAAGAAATTATCAGATATTTAAACTAATTACACCTAATCTAATAGCCCTATCAAAATAAAAAAGACCCTAGCCTAAACTAAACTACCAATAGCCCTTAAAAGGCCCTTTTGCGGGGCATTGCCCCAAAGAAATCAACTCTTTTACCTGTAAAAAAAAAAAATACAAACAAACCCCCAACAGTAAAACCCACCACCCACACACCCAAACCCCCCCAAAATAAAATCCTATCTATAAAACCTAAGCTCCCCATTGACCTGCAAAGGGCATTTGTATGGGCATTGCCCGTTAAAGGACAATTAGCTCTTTTTCAATTGCTCAAAAGCCCTAATCTAAAACTAAAACCCACCCAATAAACCCTTAAAAAACCTAACACTAACCCTCAAAGCCAATAGGATTTTTTCACCTTTAATTCCGATTGGCTGATCTTGGATAACGTCATTTAAAGGAACCTTCATTCAGCAAGAATTCTTTGATTGAAGAGGATGCTCTGCGCCGGATGTCTTGAAGATGGAGCCGCTCCACGCCAGATGGATGAAGATAGAAGATGCCGTCTGGATGAAGATTTCTGCGGGCTTGGATGAAGACTTCTGCGGGCCTCGATGAGGACTTCTGCTGCTTCATTGAGGATGGATGTCGGGTCTTCAAAGCTGTAAGTGGATCTTCGGGGGTTAGTGTTAGGCCTTTTTAAGCGTTTATTGGGTAGGTTTTAGTTTTAGATTAGGGGTTTGGGCAATTAAAAAAGAGCTAAATGCCCTTTTAAGGGCAATGCCCATCCAAATGCCCTTTTCAGGGCAATGGGGAACTTAGGTTTTAAGTTAGGTTTTTATTTGGGGGGTTGGTTGTGTGGGTGGTGGGTTTTACTGTTGGGGGTGTTTGTATTTTTTTACAGGTAAAAGAGCTGATTTCTTTGGGGCAATGCCCCGCAAATGGCCCTTTTAAGGGCTATTGGTAGTTTAGTTTAGGCTAGGTTTCTTTTTATTTTGGGGGGGCTTTTTTATTTTGATAGGGCTATTAGATTAGGTGTAATTAGTTTAAATATCTGATAATTTCTTTTTTTATTTTGTGTAATTTAGTGTTTGTTTGTTTTTTGTAATTTAGGTAATTGTATTTAATTTAGGTAATTTATTTAATTGTAGTGTAAGGTTAGGTTTTATTGTAAGACAGGTTAGGTTTTATTTTACAGGTAAATTTGTATTTATTTTAGCTAGGTAGTTAGTAAATAGTTAATAACTATTTAGTAACTATTCTACCTAGTTAAAATAAATACAAACTTGTCTGTAAAATAAAAATAAAACCTAAGTTAGATACAATGTAACTATTAGTTATATTGTAGCTAGCTTAGGGTTTATTTTATAGGTCAGTATTTAGTTTTAAATAGGAATTACTTAGTTATTAAAAGTAGGTTTTATTTAGATTTATTTTAATTATATTTAAGTTAGGGGGTGTTAGGGTTAGGTTTAGGGGTTAATAAATGTAGGTAGGTGGCGGCGATGTTAGGGGCGGCAGATTGGGGGTTAATTAAAATTTAGCTAGTGTTTGCAAGGCGGGAGTGTGGCGCTTTAGGGGTTAATATGTTTATTCTAGTGGCGGAGATGTCGGGAGCGGCAGATTAGGGGTTAATAATTTTATTTTAGTGTTTGCGATGCGGGAGGGCCTCGGTTTAGGGGTTAATAGGTAGTTTATGGGTGTTAGTGTACTTTTTAGCACTTTTGTTAAGAGTTTTATGTTACGGCGTTGTAGCATAAAACTCATAACTACTGACTTTCAGTTTATGGTATCGATCTTGGCGGTATAGGGTGTACCGCTCACTTTTTGGCCTCCCAGGCAGATTCGTAATACCGGCGCTGTGGAAGTTCCATTGAAAAAAGACTTTACGCAAATTACGTAAGTTAATTTGCTTTAAGGCCAAAAAAGTGTGCGGTGCCCCTAAACCTGCAAGACTCGTAATACCAGCGGTAGTGAAAAAGCAGCGTTATGAGGCTTAACGCTGCTTTTTCACTCATACTGCAAAACTCATAATCTAGCCGAAAATTTATAAAAGAAAATAAAGCGTTTTCTTTCTTCTTTTTTTTTTTCGGCCATGAAAAATATATAACAAAAATGCAATTTTCGTTGTTTTCTTTGATTGTTATGAAAATGAATGCACATGTCTAGTGTCATGCACTAACCCAGTTAGAGAAAAGGTGCAAAGGGAAGTTAAATGCCAGGTTAAAAACCATGGTGTCAAAATGATGAGTTTGCATTGTAAGAAGACTGGGCTGACTTTTCAGTTCGGTACAATTTGTACAGTAAGTATAGATTGCACCTGAATTAAATGGGAGCAGGGGTGTTGGTGGAGAGGATAGTAAACACATTTAAATTATCTTTTAAGATAGGAAATGGGAGCCAGTCCAAACATAATAAAACTGACAGATTAGAGTGTGAAAATGATACATCTGGTATATATTTAAAAGCATATATGACATAAGGGTACACTTAGGAAATGTCACATTACCACTATTGGATAAAGAGCACCAAATAACATAAGAAAGCACAAGAAAATGAAATGTATGACTGCAAATGTATGAATCATGACAGGTAAAATGGGGGAGCTGGAGCTCTTAGCAGCAAAAAAGGAAAATAATATTAGAAGCATAACTGAAACCGAGTGAGATAATTCACATGACTGGGCAGCTAATATAGAGAGTTATAGTTTATTTGGGAGGGATGGGAGTAATTACACGGGAGGAGGAATTTGTAGGTTTATTAAACCTGACCTTAATGATTATGCAGGTGATACGTGAGTTGAAATAAAGGGGGGAGGGAATATTATTATTAGGAACATGCTTACAAGCCCCCCAATAATAGTGACATAGAGGACCCTCAAGTGCTAATACAAATAGGAAGGTCTACTAATAATAACCAGAGATCTGTAATGGCTGGTTATTTATCGCGCGCCTGCAAACGGGAAAATTTGCCGTTTACAGGAGGGTTCGGATTTAGCGCTATTTGTAATCTAGCCCTTAATTGCATACAGTGGTACAAAGTATTGTCCAATAAAAACACTGAGGATAAATGGGTAAAATGTAAACCTTAAATATTTATTTAACATACATATAAACACATACCACATGGTTATAAAAGTAAATTAAAATAAATCCAAGCCAATGTGGCTAAACATTCATGTGTTTGTTAATGGGGTGAGTATAGAACTATTTGATTTATTAAATTGATATTCCATCAATTATTATTATTATTATCATTAGTTATTTGTAGAGTGCCAACAGATTCCACAGCGCTAATGACCCATACACTTATATCCCTCTGGAGAGTACGGGGGTGTCCTAGTGGTTAATACAAAGGGGCCAATTTATTAAACAGTTAATTGGCCCCAATACATCTGTTTCTGTGCGAGCCTTCAGGCTCGCTGGAAACAGGAATTAAGAAGCAGCAGTCTTAAGACCGCTGCTCCTTAACTCATACGCCTCCTCTGAGGCTGCGGACATCAATCCGCCTGATCATGTACGATCGGGTTGATTGACACCCCCTGTTAGCGGCTAATTGGTTTAGATGACGTCCACAAGTGTGGGACAAGGATTGGGCTTATCCGATTATCTCTCGGTAGACAGCTGCTTACACTTATTGTAAAAAATGTACAGGCTTGCAGTGACTGTAAGGTAACCAATATATTGATGCAATGATCAAGTAAACAGGCAAATAAGGAGTGATGAAGTCCAGCTTACTCACAGACAGGCGAACGCCTAATGCACGTTTCACCTGGGCTTTTTCAAAGTCATAATTGGCCCCAGTCATTTGATACATTTTATTCTCTCAATTAATAAGTTGTATAGGTATCAAACCCTCTATCTGGGCATTTGTATAGTAGCATCACGATACACGAGGTCACATGACACCCTTCCCCGTCATAATGGGGGGCGTGTTCTCACGGTTTTTTGCTGTTTATATCAGATCAACCATATGCTTAATACAAACTGTTATGAGCAGGCAGTAACAGATGAGGTTATTTACAAGGTTCATCATGTGTACACGGTGACACTGTTCATATTTAGTCACCCACATGTACGCTTCAGATTTTTTTATGTGCACGGTGTCAAAAGGCATCTTATAAGGAACAAATTATGTATAATTAGGCTACGGTCTAATACACTCTTGAATACTAATAATATTCAGCTAAATCCCATGTATATACCTTTATACATAGTCCCATATCTGACAGATTAACTAGTATCATCATTATTATTATTAAATATCCAAATAGTGATATATCCAATGATTTATAGATTCTGTATATTGTATAGAATAACAAATATATATTGCACAGTCAATGTGAAGGTAGATTACATGCAAAGGCCATATATACAGTGGCAAGAGGATATTATGAAATATGAGGTTACGATCTGTATATAGATGTAGTCCTTAATTTAATGCATAAAGAGATTACCCATATACTTCCCCTTATCTCCATTCGGACTAACTACTTCCATCGTACTTTATTCAATAACCATACCGAATTGCCAGTATTATGTTGCTAATTTGAATCTATTTCTATAGCAGTCAATACAAATTTACGCCTAGATTTAGAGTTCTAACGCTCACTTTCCAGCCGCAACTTTTCCATACCGCAGATCCCCCTACACCAATTGCGTATCCTATCTTTTCAATGGGATCTTTCTAACGCTGGTATTTAGAGTCTTGGCTGAAGTGAGCGTTAGAAATCTAACGACAAGACTCCTGCCGCAGAGAAAAGCCAGGAGTTAAGAACTTTGTGGGCCAACGCCGGTTCATAAAGCTCTTAACTACTGTGCTCTAAAGTACACTAACACCCATAAACTACCTATGTACCCCTAAACCGAGGTCCCCCCACATCACTGCCACTCTATTAAATTTTTTTAACCCCTAATCTGCAGACCGCACACCGCCGCCACCTACATTATCCCTATGTACCCCTAATCTGCTGCCCCTAACATCACAGACACCTACATAATATTTATTAACCCCTAATCTGCCCCCCCCAACGTCGCCGCTACCTACCTACAATTATTAACCCCTAATCAGCCGACCGGACCTCACCGCCACTATAATAAATGTATTAACCCCTAAACCGCCTCACTCCCGCCTCAAAAACCCTATAATAAATAGTATTAACCCCTAATCTGCCCTCCCTAACATCGCCAACACCTAACTTCAAGTATTAACCCCTAATCTGCCGACCGGACCTCACCGCTACTATAATAAATGTATTAACCCCTAAAGCTAAGTCTAACCCTAACCCTAACACCCCCCTAATTTAAATATAATTTTTATCTAACAAAATAAAATAAATCTAATTAAATAAATTATTCCTATTTAAAGCTAAATACTTACCTGTAAAATAAACCCTAATATAGCTACAATATAAATAATAATTATATTGTAGCTATTTTAGGATTAATATTTATTTTACATGCAACTTTGCATTTATTTTAACCAGGTACAATAGCTATTAAATACTTAATAACTATTTAATAACTACCTAGCTAAAAGAAATACAAAATTACCAGTAAAATAATTCCTAACCTAAGTTACAATTAACTATAAAACAGGGTTTTTTTAGTAAAGCTCACCTAGAATAATAGTAATAAACGCTATAGTGCAACCTAGAAAAACATATTTAGAAAAAAGCAAAAAGAAAGAAGATTCCACAAAATAAGTGCAATCTCAAAGCCTAGGATACAAAGCACATATAGACACAGGACCAGAAGATTCAATGCAAAAACAATAATTCTTTATATGTGAATATATATATAAAGTGCATAAAAAAACACACATATATGTACAGTTCAAAACATACAATACATCAACCATACAAATACATTCATACTCATAACAGTAAAAAGGGGTACCCCAATTGAGCAGCAAGAGATGTTCAACTTATTATTAATAAGGTGCACCATATGAGTCCAGAGACTGTAATTTCCAATTTTAACAAAATATTGGAGCAAACTTTAGGATGCTTTAGAGTACATGCAGTTAATTGCATAAGCCAACCATCATAGAGCAGAAATTGCACAGAAAAAATAACTTTGAAATCATGCAGTTAGTTGAATAAGCCAGATGTCATGAAGCAAGAATCATAGCGTTATTGCAAAAGATCGTCAGTGCAATGTAAATTAATATGTTAGGCTCATAAAGCTCAGTCCTGTCCAAACATCCAGATGTTCTGTGTAAATGTTATTTATATCACGAGATACAATTCCCATTGGGAAAAGATTAAAAGAATACTACAAGAAAATTGGCATCTTCTCTCCCTTGATCCAGCCCTTAAAGAATATGTGGGTGACTATCCACTTATGACCGCGCGAAGGGCTAAAAACCTAAAAGACTTTTTAGTCAGAAGTGAGTTTAACCAAGTCAGGAATACTAATTGGTTAGATAGACACTCCCAGAAAATTGTGGGTTGCTCTCCGTGCAATCATTGTGTTTGTTGTCAGTATGTAAAACGAACTAAAACATTTATGAGCAATACTGAAAAAACCTATCAAATTAAATCTTTTATTAACTGCTCAACGACTGGTGTAATATATCTATTGTCATGTTCCTGCCCATTATTTTACGTAGGCAAAACCTACAGGGAGTTTCGTTCCAGAATAAGCGAACATCGTGACGATGTAAAAGATTTTAATATCGATAGTCCTATAGCAAGGCACTTTGCACAATGCCACCAGTCTAGGACAGATGATCTAAAATTTATTGGTATTGAAGCAGTTAAATCCAGTAAACGAGGTGGTGATATTGACACCATTCTCCTACAAAAAGAGACTCGTTGGATTTATTACTTGAATACTCTATCCCCACACGGCCTTAATGAAAAATTAGAGTTCGCCTCTTTTTTGAAATGACAAATCTCTCCTTTTATTTGAAGAGAATTATAACTTTCTGCTATCCATGCTGTTTAGGGTCTCTGGCCTCCAGGAATTTGATAGTAAAAATTATAATAAATTTGATCAATTTGGTACGTTATTATAGACATGAATATGAATCTTTTACTAAAATGCTTTCCCTGTGACCTGATTTCGAAAATCTAAGGGACGCTAAAGAAATAGAAAATTATTTGCTATATATATTTTTTTGGCACTAATACTGTATGTATGTGGTGGAATGAATGTTGTATTAAATTGATGTGCTATGGCCTATGTAATCTTTTGATGAGTAATGCTGTATGATTGTTTTGAATATGACAGCGATTAGAATACAGCTGTCAGTTTGAAAATAATAATGAGCTCTTACGCAATACTGATAACGGAATGAGCCTCCAAGTCAGATGACCAAAACAACCAATAAATGGATACGTAAGCCGTAGCTACGTCATACCCGGAAGAAGCTCCGAGCGACCACGAGGGTGGAGCGAAACGCGCATGGGGACGCGTTGGCAGGTCGCTATCTAACATCTAAACCCCACTCAAGGGGAGAGTTACCCCTCCTGAAAGCAAGTATCAAGAACCTTTGTATTGGGACACTGTGCCGCTTTTGACCATACACTCACAGACGGATGAGGATCACGTTGCTCTAAATACAAGCATGCCGCTCGATGCGGCTGGTATGTGATTACCTGTCTATGATAAGTGGCGATGTGCTTATGAAGCATATATATTTGCAAAGTGACTTTATGGCTTTCTGTTCACTAAGGGAAAATGCACCTATGAAATGTGTATAGTGCTTATATCCTTTTTATTGCAACTGAACTTTTGCTACAGAGACTGCGCTTTGTTATTGTTGCAATACTGATAAGGAATGAACTTTGCTTTACTGCTTGACTGCTAACATTTACACAGAACATCTGGATGTTTGGACAGGA
Source organism: Bombina bombina (assembly GCF_027579735.1). Taxonomy (NCBI): domain Eukaryota; kingdom Metazoa; phylum Chordata; class Amphibia; order Anura; family Bombinatoridae; genus Bombina; species Bombina bombina. The sequence continues at coordinate 841,201,744 of NC_069500.1, forward strand.
CTGAGCTTTATGAGCCTAACATATTAATTTACATTGCACTGACGATCTTTTGCAATAACGCTATGATTCTTGCTTCATGACATCTGGCTTATTCAACTAACTGCATGATTTCAAAGTTATTTTTTCTGTGCAATTTCTGCTCTATGATGGTTGGCTTATGCAATTAACTGCATGTACTCTAAAGCATCCTAAAGTTTGCTCCAATATTTTGTTAAAATTGGAAATTACAGTCTCTGGACTCATATGGTGCACCTTATTAATAATAAGTTGAACATCTCTTGCTGCTCAATTGGGGTACCCCTTTTTACTGTTATGAGTATGAATGTATTTGTATGGTTGATGTATTGTATGTTTTGAACTGTACATATATGTGTGTTTTTTTATGCACTTTATATATATATTCACATATAAAGAATTATTGTTTTTGCATTGAATCTTCTGGTCCTGTGTCTATATGTGCTTTGTATCCTAGGCTTTGAGATTGCACTTATTTTGTGGAATCTTCTTTCTTTTTGCTTCTTTCTAAATAAGTTACAATTAAACCTTACACTACACTATCAATAAATTAAATATACATACCTACAAATAAATACAAATAAATACACTAACTAAAGTACAAAAAATAAAAAAAGAACTGTTACAAAAAATAAAAAAATAATTTACAAACATTATAAAAATATTACAACAATTTTAAGCTAATTACATATACTCTAAGCTCCCTAATAAAATAACAAAGCCCCCCAAAATAAAAAAATGCCCTACCCTATTCTACAATAAAAATTGTAAAGCTCTTTTACCTTACCAGCCCTTAAAAGGGCCTTTTGCGGAGCATGCCCCAAAGAATTCTGCTCTTTTGCCTGTAAAAAAAACATACAATACCCTCCCCCCAACATTACAACCCACCACCCACATACCCCTAATCTAACCAAACCCCTCTTAAATAAACCTAACACTAAGCCCCTGAAGATCTCCCTACCTTATCTTCACCATGCCGGGTATCACCGATCCGTCCAGAAGAGGGTCCGAAGTCTTCATCCAATCCAGGCGATGTCTTCATCCAAGCGGGGGCTGAAGAGGTCCATCATCCGGCTGAAGTCTTCATCCAAGCGGGGGCTGAAGAGGTCCATCATCCGGCTGAAGTCTTCTATCAAGCGGCATCTTCAATCTTCTTTCTTCCGGCTCCATCTTCATCCCGCTGATGCGGAACATCCTTCCTCCACAACGAACTCCCGGCGAATGAAGGTTCCTTTAAGGGACGTCATCCAAGATGGATTCTATCAGCCAGTCGGAATTAAGGTAGGAAAATTCTGATTGGCTGACTTTGTATTTATTTTAACCAGGTACAATAGCTATTAAATAGTTAATAACTATTTAATAGCTACCTAGTTAAAATAATTACCAAATTACCAGTAAAATAAATCCTAATCCGTAGGATGCGGCGGTGTACGGAGCGGCAGATTAGGGGTTAAAAATAATATGCAGGGGTCAGCGATAGTGGGGGCGGCAGATTAGAGGTTAATAAGTATAAGGTTAGCAGTGTTTAGACTCGGGGTACATGTTAGGGTGTTAGGTGCAGACTTAGGAAGTGTTTCCCCATAGGAAACAATGGGGCTGCGTTAGGAGCTGAACGCTGCTTTTTTGCAGGTGTTAGGTTTTTTTCAGCTCAAACTGCCCCATTGTTTCCTATGGGGGAATCGTGCACGAGCACGTTTTTTAAGCTGGCCGCGTCTGTAAGCACCGCTGGTATTGAGAGTTGCAGTGGTGGTAAATTATGCTATACGCTACCTTTTTGGAGCCTAACACAGCCCTTCTGTGAACTCTAAATACCAGCAGTATTTAAAAGGTGTAGGGGAAAAAATACATGCGTAGCTAACGCACCCCTTTGGCCGCAGAACTCTAAATCTAGCTGTTAATTATTAAACTGTTAGCTATAATAGATAAAGCCATTTGTACTTTTCCAAATAATACTATTTACATTTTCCAGAAGAAATGGATAAACCATATGGATCAGGTAATCTCTAGGAATAGTGGGGGGACTCATGGTTGATTCAACTTACAAAAACGAGCTATACATAATGTGTTCATTAAGGCCATGTGGATATAGTGAATTCAGGAGGAATATCCATTTACTCTCACCCTGTAGGAGAGATCTCTCTATATTCCCTCCTCTAATGCCTTGATGGATTCTTTCTAATACAAAGCATTTCAAATCTGGTTTGCTGTTATGTTTCTTATTAAAATGTCTGGTGACTGAGGTCAATTTCTATCCTCATTCCAAGTCCTTGTTGCTATTTCTAATATTGCATAAATGTTCACTTAATCGAAACCTAATTTCACGTGTGGACATCCCCACGTATTTGAAATCACATTAACATTGTATACAATATATGATGTTTTTGCAGCGGCAGTTAAAGAGTCCCTGTATCTTCTTAATATCATCTGGGTAGACCTTAACCGATTTGACATTTCTCATATATATATATATATATATATATATATATATATATATATATATATATATATATATATATATATATATATATATATATATATATATATATACAGAAAGAGCAGGAACCATACATATATGTGCCTTGATCATTTTGTTTCTTCTTTGCCAAATTCTTTGAGAAATGACTATGGACTAATTTGTCTCTCTACGCCAACTTGTTTGAATCCTCCCATAAATTTGTTAAGAGAAATTAGGTCAAATGTAGAGCATTTCAATTATTAAAAGATAATAGTAATTTGAAAATTAAAGATTAATTTCAAAGGATTCTAAGATAAACTCTAAAAGTTTTGAAGTATATAAATCGCAAAAATTTCTAAGCAGGTATATTCTAGTACATTAAAATGTAAGAAGGGAGGTACGTGTCTAGGCAGCAACCACAATGGCTGTAAAATAATGGAAGCTGGTAGCGAGGTCTAGAATGTCTACTGCCTATCCTGAGACATGTGCAGCATTCACATCTAAATTACACTGCTAATGTTACCTCACACATTTGGAGTACCAGACAGATCAATTTTGGCTGCATGCATGACCTACAAGCTTAGATCTGGATTGTCGAGATCTCAGTTGGCAGCCTATCCCTTAGAGCTCAACACCCTCCCCCGGTAACCCGGGTTGAGCAGGTTCACACCAACTGCTATATCCTACTATACCCCAATCTCACTCACAGACTGCTCAAGCTACAGCCCAATGAAGCCTGAAACATAGCAGCAGTAACGCTTTTCAGAAACATTATCCTGAGACCTAGTCAGAGCTGAAATTTCCCATAATCGGACCTGTCATGGCAACTTTGGATGAATGGGAGCATTGTGTACAGACCGTTCTAGATCTTCACTTCCAAGAACTGAAACAGAGTCTACAGGAAGTATTGAATCTGTTACTTCAGGATTCAGTAATGATGGAAAATCCTTTTTAAGCTGACCCCCCAAAAGATAGAGGTTGACATTTATCACAGAGATTGAAGGATCAAAGAAGAGCCTACCCTCCTTTATACAGCGCAACAGCACATATCCTCAGATTCAATTGTGATGGTCACTCTTCGTTAAACATTTTAGTATAGTGGCAGCGTTTAGTGACAGGATATACATAAAGTTGGGAAAAAGCCGAATAGACGCGAGATCGATGACTGTTAGTTAACAACAGTCCGATGCTCATCGCCCCGTACTTGGTGTACGTTTTTTTGCCTGCTTTTTTTATAAATATGGAGATCATATTCAGGTCCACGGCCGCGATGTTAGGTGAGCGTATTGATGCCGTTGAATGCAAGACAGTTGACGGCTTGATAGATATCCCCCTTAGACTGGGTACCAAGGTCCAATTAGTCAACTATGTAATATACAGCTGAAGGTCCTCTAGCCTAACTATTGGCACTAGCTAATCTTATTTACCTCCAACCCTGGTAATGGCAACTCATTTATAATTTATCTAGAATAAAACTAGATTTTAACGCATGTTAATTATAACTATTACTCATTGGCGCTCCAAAACAATGTTTTTTTTTATTTATTTATAAATAAATGCTTCTTAGGCTATATAATATTTCAAGGTCTGTGAGTGACTCCTATAATCCAGATGCTAATCTATTTCCATCCTAAATAATTATCACCTGCATCTTACATTGATCTCTGTCATAAGAATCCCCTTCACGTTTATTATACAACTTTATGCAAATTCAAGAGTGTCTTTCTATTTAGAAGGAGGATCTCAATCATTGATGATATTTTATATTTTTACTTTTCATATGCTAAAACTAAGAAACTACTATGCATTATACTAATACCATATGCTCATCTAAGTTCCTAAGTCTTAATATAATATTTTTGCTAATATGTAATGGTCCAAGAGTGACCGTCTATGGGGCCCATTTATCAAGCTCCGAACGGAGCTTGTGGGCCCATGTTTCTGGCGAGTCTTCATACTCGCCAGAAACATCAGTTATGAAGCAGCGGTCTAAAGACCGCTGCTCCATAACCCTGTCCACCTGCTCTGAGCAGACGGACAGGAATCGCCATAATTCAACCCAATCAAATACGATCGGGTTAATTGACACCTCCCTGCTGGCGGCCAATTGGCCGCGAGTTAGCAGGGGCCGGCGTTGCACCAGCAGCTCTTGTGAGCTGCTGGTGCAATGCTGAATATGGAGAGCGTATTGCTCTCTGCATTCAGCGAGGTCTTGCGGACCTGGTCCGCACTGTCGGATCAGGTCCGCAAGACCTTTAATAAATAGGCCCCTATATCATTACATTTCCTCTAGGAGTGGTATAGTGTTAATTAGGTACATAAGTGACCCCTTAGAATGTGAGAGGATCTACTACTACTAAAAAAAGAGGTACCAATTTGCTATGTAACGTACAAAGATTGCTATGTAAATTATTACTTGCGCTGAAAACATATTACTGTATATGTAGAATTAACCATGATGTTATCACATTTCAATAGCCAAGGAATTACAAATTGTTTCTGCAACTTGTTTACTATTTGTTGTATATATTAACAACCTCAATAAAAGAATAAAAAGTAAAAAAAAAATGTGAGAAGGGTAGCATGATTAACAGTGACTAGGAGAAGCTAAGGTTTGAAACATTTCTTTACTTTAGTATACACAAGAAAGGAACCAGTGGGAGAGACATTGTAACAAACTAGAACATACAAGCCCATACCAATACCTACATTATCTCTAGAAGATTGAAATAAAAAGTTGATAATATCAAGGTAAATAAAACTTTGAAACCAAATGGAATGCATCCAACGGTTTTAAGGAAATTAAACTCTGTCATAGCCAAACCTCTACTCTTGATTTTTTAAGACTCATTATCCTCAGCTATAGTATCCCAGGACTGGTGTAAAACTGATGTGGTGTCACTTTTTAAAAAGGGAATCTGGACTGATCCAGGAAGCTATAGACCAGTAAGCCTGACATTGGTAGTGGGCTGATACTGAAAGGGATTGTAAGGGATTAATTCCAAGTGTATATTTGTGAAAATAAAATTGAATTCAAACTAGCATAGATCATGTCAAATTAATCTAGTTAGATTATAAAATGCAGTAAGTATGAATATAGATAACAGTGAATCAGTTGATGTGATTTTGCAAAGGCTATTGCTATAGTACCACATGAGATATTACTGGACAATATTAAGGGACTGGGAATGGCTGATAATGTTAGCACATAGATAAATAACTTTATAAAAGACAGGGAGCAGCGAGCTGTAGTAAATAGACAATACTCATATTGTACAAAAGTAATTAGTGGGATCCCCCAGGAATCACTATTGGGCCCGTTTATTTTTTATTAATTTTATAAATGACTTGGAGGAGGAAAGATTAATTAACATCTCTATTTTGCAGATGATGTGTAAGGTGATTAGGTCAGAGCAGGATGATATCGCTCTGCAAGGAAATTTAGAAAACTTGGAAGGATGGACTGGTAAAAGTAAGCCTCTACATTTTGGAAGCAAAAATATGCAGACTAGCTATCTCTAGCTCAAACCACATAGTGAAGAACAGAGAAGCTTATGACCTCTCGTCTTCACTTTCTAGTCTCGGAAAAAGGATTTTTTTATAAAGCTATGACAAGTAGATAGTTGGCTAGATTTACTAGCATTCCCCCCAGCCTTGATAGCCTCACCAATGATTATGTTTTACTGTTTAGAGAGCCCATTAACTTTAAAACTGAAAAATGATGGAGGTTTAGCTAGTGACTTTTTAGAATATCAGAGAGTTTCACACCGCCCTCCATGTTGTGGGATTGTCACTATTTGGGAGTTCTGCCCCTCTGTATGTCTTGGTTTCTGGAAGTGAAACCAGGGTCTGCTTAGCCACACCTCTGGACCTCCTGAACCCTGCACATAGAATAATCGGGTCCCACATACTGTATGTCACTCCTAATCCATCCAATGTTGCACCCTATCCCACCCATGACACACACATGAGCCCCACATGACTTTGCTACAAAACACCACCCATGGGGTTCTCTGATTAAATCCTAAGTTTTGGGGGGGTGTCCGGGTAGCACCATGAGTGGATGCAAAACTTGGAGCTGCTGAAATAATAACGATAATCCGCCTATTATCAAGAGCATAAAACACAATTTGCAAACTCTACTGATATATGCAGCATTCTGAAGGTTAGCTGAATCTAAAGATACCACTCACTAGAATACTGCTGCAACTATTAACAGAACCTGGACTAAGGAGGCCCTGGGCGGCAGCCTATACAAAAGCCTCAGTACCCCCCCCCCCCCACTGGTGTTCCGGGGTGAGTAGCTTGATCATGGCTACTAAAAGTACCAAGAGGACACTCTCTTTCTACCAGACAGCTTATGACCTATATTTTCATTATCATCGACCATGGAACCATCAGATATTGACATAATGGAAGCTATTTCTAAACTTTTAACAGATCACTTTACTAAACTGGAGCAGCACCTCTCAGCGGCTATGTCTAAGCCTACTAATTATTAAAAGAAAGCTGACACCGAAGATGTTACAGCTTTTCCTCAGCTGAATCAATCTACCCTCTGGTCACTTCCCCTAGTACCGGGGCTTGAGATTTCTAAGGAGGATGAGGTGGAAGGAAGAACAGGACTTCAGACTTGAGAGATAGATTATGAGGGTCTAGATGGAACCACTGATAACTCAGCAAATATCAGCGTGCAAGACAAAAAGGCAGCGAGTGTAACTACAAAGGGCACACTGAAGTCCTCAAACAGTTTACAGCGGGAAAATTTGGATTCTTACATGGCTCAACTGAAATGGAGACCAAACAATCTGCCCCATCAGCAGACTTATTTTCATGCTACTCAGTTTCCTATCTTGCTGACCCAACATGGATCCACTTCCCAAGAAGACGACTTGCTTCAGGAAAATACCTTACTGTTTCCAAGGTTTGGGGTGGGCTAAGCCTGTACTCCTTACTCCGGTGCAGAGTTTGTTGTATGCTCTTTTCAATGCATATAGACATACTCCTTTTACCTCAGCTGGGATGAATACTTAACATGATGATTGCTGCCGCAAAATACCTATCTCTGGGGACATTCATACCTCAAAACTTCAGGTTAAAGTTTATAATAATATGTGTTGAAACATTTTTCCTTTACAGACTCTGAGTTAAATTAATCTTATGTGACTTATCTATAATAGTCATTAGTTGTTTATATATATATTGCTGCAATGTTTAATGCCTTTTGAGTATAATAGATATGTAGTTGGGGTGGCTCTGTTATTTTCTTTCAATCTCTTAACTGGCTTAAGATATGGCCTTACTTTAAGAAAACTTAATTAAAGCCTGACCTCCCTAACTCCCAACTAATCTGGTATCAGTGTTGAGTTAAATGGCATTATGTTGGAGAACTTTCCTGTGGATTATAATTTAAAAGGATCATATGTTATTTGCCTTTAACAATCCCTAGAGGCTTATACCTTCAGACGCAAAGCCTATCTTTCCATGTTTAAAACTTTTATTTGTTTCATTGCTCTCTAGACAGGCTTTCAAAACAACTTAAGGTTTTCTGGGAAACAATCTAATTAAAATTTAGCTAGTCTGAACCCAAGGCATATCAGCCTAGCTAGGACATCCCCTGTAGCTATGTCTTTTTATGCAATAATGTGCCAAATTTTTGTAATTTTTTTTGTATATGATTCTATATTTCCCCAATAAACATAGGAGGTTCCCCCCTAGTCAGCGCCCAAGACTGGGGGGGATAAAATGATACAATGAACCACTGAAATGGGAATATTAGATTTAAACTTCCTATCATAATGTGTAATAGATGATGAAAAATTAGAACTCTTGAAACAGCATGGTAACTATATATTGCATTTATACTCAATCTAACCTCTGGGGGATTGTCTTAGAATTTCACGTAGACTTGTTATCACAGTAACCGAATTAATACTTTGAATTCCACAGGTCTCCACTGAGGGCTTAGGGGCTAATTTATTGTACTTATTCTCCTAATGGAAGGTGGTCCCACGAAAGTGAGCTATTTACACTCTAATTACATTATTAGATCTAGTTAAGAGAAGGTTTTATAGTTTGTGCTATAGCTTGCATTTTTCTCTTGCCCTTTTGGTACTATTTGACCCAGATTGGGTCTTATTCCTGATCATTATATTTATAAAACTGAGGTTTTCAATATGAGACCCAAGAGTGGTCTCCTTTTTTGTTATAGTACTTTCTACCCCTATTATAACTTTATATGATGTGGAGGTCCAAAAGTGGCCCCTAGCATTATTATAATAATAGCATAATAATAATAATAATAATGCATAATAATAGCATACCTATTCTATACGTTTTTGCTTTCTTGACTGGGTGTGAGCAAATATTTTATTATTTTTATTGATTTAGCATTCTGTTAAGTTTTATTGTATGGGTAGATCTTACTAAGCTATGTATGTACCATTGATGGATCTATTGTACACATCCTGTCATTTAATTATTTGTATGCTTTATTAAAAAAAAAAACTCAATAAAAAAAAATCCTAAACCTCCTGGTCACAGATTGGAGCCTTTTAAGTGTTGAATGGTATGAAAACAAAAGAAGTAGGAAAAAGGAATGCTAAATATTCTATTAGTAAATCGAGGCCAGTGATCTTGTTAATTATTAGAGCATTAGAAGAAGAAAAATATATAATGATAATATTTAATGTTAGAGAAACAGTAAAAATGTTTGATTTATTATATGCTTCTTTATTTTTTCCATTCTTAAAAACATATTATTTTATTGAAGCTGTTCACTAAAGAATTGCAAGATTGGGGGACCTTTATAGACAGGTTCTACTGAATAACATAAAAGCATCAGAGTGTTGCCAAAAGCTTTTTACAATATCCCAAATGACTAACATTTTGAAAGTTAACAGAGACCCATGGTTTCTCTTAAAGAGCAGCATATCCAGCAGAGAATCACAATGTGCAATTGATCATATAGTATATCATATGATTTGTAATTCTGCAGTTTAGTAAGGAAAACTGTATTTGTATTATACTTTGTATGAATAAACTCATAGGGCTCATTTTTACAAGCAATAGAGTGAATGTGAATGTTTACTTTATGCAAAGCATTAGAAAATGTAAAATGTCACAATGATATATATATATATATATATATATATATATATATATATATATATATATATATATATATATATATATATATATATATATATATATATTGTAGCCGGTGGCCTAGCACTCCTTCCACATCAATGTTGCCAATGCCTGGGTGCTATCCTCAAGTGGTATGTATAGAGTAGTGGTAGAGATGGAGGGCACTCACAGGACTTGAATCAATAAGTAACTTTTATTATGCTGATTACATTAATACAGTGTCGACGTTTCTGCCTTTTCTAAGGCCTTCTTCAAGACAAATTCATAGTCTTAAATCGTGCGGAATGCACTGTCAGTGGCGTACTCCCAGAGTATAGTGAATGATACTATACTCTGGGAGTACGCTGCTGACAGTGCATTCCGCACGATTTAAGACTATGAATTTGTCTTGAAGAAGGCCTTAGAAAAGGCCGAAACGTTAAGTTACTTATTTATACAAGTCCTGTGAGTGCCCTCCATCTCTACCACTACTATATATATATATATATATATATATATATATATATATATATATATATATATTACATAAAGATACTATACATCACTTTACGGGATAGCTAAGGCAAACTTTCTCTCTCAGAGCTTGTCTAGATTGACTGATATTGTTACTCCTATACATTAGTCAAATATTCATTTTGGTTGTCTTAGTATCAACATTTCTACATTTTTTGTTTCTCATTTTCTTTGAATTGTTCAAAATGTAAAATACAAAGGGGTAGATTTATCAAATGCCTGGCGGATATAATTTGCGGGAGCGAATCATGTCCGCCTGGCATTGCTAAATGTCGATAGCATATGCTGTCAGCATTTAACATTGCACAAGCATTTCTTGTGCAATATTATTACTGCATTACTGGGTAAAGTAAAGAATCACCTTTGGAAGAGGGATATAAACTTATATCATCCCAGGTTTCATTTATTTCCTCACATCTACCCTTCTCATGCAGAGACATTAAATTCTCTATATCACAAACATAAAAATGCGCCAATTCTCAGAATTTAAAAACCAAAATATATTTTAATGCACTGCATTAACATTGAAATTTTTTATTTCCTTTTGGGTTGATTTGATTCAGGTTTTGTATTGCTAGACTTGAAGTTTTGTAGCTGGCTTTGATACTGGTCACTTGCAAACACTAATGCTATAAAATGCTAAAACACATTGAATCAGCCTACCTAGCTTTAGGGCCCCATTTAATAAAGTCCAGATGGACAAGGTTTGCTTCGGGGAACCTTTCCGTCCGGGATTGCAGAAAGCAATACGCTGCCTGTATTAAACATTACCAAAGAGTGTGCTTGTGCAATGATGCCCCCTGCTCACGCTAGCCCAATGGCTCACAACTAGAGGCTGTAAATCACCGAAGGCAAACTTGTCCGGGGTGATTTTAATCCGTCAGCATGCGAGCTTATAGCCAAGGGTCTCAAAAGCTGCCTATACAGCTTGATCAATGGAGCCCATTAAGGGCTAGATAACAAGTGGAGCGGTAGTTTGTGTTCCCGCTTCCGCGTTAACTTTGCTAGACGGAGGCTTTTTGCACACATCAGGATGAAAGTAAAAAGTTTTTTCAACAAGCACTAACTTCATGCCAAAAGCCGAAGTCAGAATATCGCCACCGCTTTAATGTAAATCCCCCATGGACTTCAATGGAGGGTGAAAAGTGGGGGAAAAAACTAACACCCTTACTCGCGAGCAAACGCAATCCCGTTTTCTCAAGTGTGCTAACCTGACATGAAATATGAATATTGCACATTCCAATATCCTTCATATAGAAGAATATGTTCTTTTTATTCTTAAATACATATATATATTGAGGGTTTTTGGTAAAATATTTATTTAGACATATATATATATTTATATATATATATATATATATATATATATATATATATATATATATATATATATATATATATAATCAACACACAGCAGTTTAGCACTCACGATACTTTCCTTATGACCGGGGTGCTCAGAAACATATTCCATAGACCTCCAACAAAAGCAGGCACTCACCGGTTTTGAAGTGGCAAAAACTTTATTCCAACAGAGTGACATTTCAGGGTTTTACCCCCGTCTTCAGACTCAAACAACAACAATGAAATGCTGAACAACCTCCCTTAAATTACCCTGTTCACCTTACATGTGTTTCAAATAAGCGTTAATTACCTTGTGTGCAAGCACTTAGCATACATTATTAATTAGCATTGCATGTAGCCTAGCAACCAAACACTAGGAATTCAATATGCACCTAAGCAGTAGAATCTATACTACAATTAACAACATATTCCAATATATGTGTGTTTTAAAATGACCATATGATAACGTGACTTATAAAACATCCGTTTACCAAATTATGTGTAGCGGTGATTTACCCAGTGTCTGTGTGAGCGTCACCAATGGATGCTGTGAAAATGTGCGACTTAGCAACTAATTGCATACCACACGCATAGTATCCAATGTGTTAACTAATTCTACTATTACCCAAAAAATACATATAAACATGAAAACGTGAAGAAATGTTAAAAAAAACTCTAAAACTCTAGTCAGCATGTTAAGAAACCTATATATTAATGCGGGGCTATTATAACTATTCCTAGGGCTCAAAAGGCTACCTCTAATGGAAAGCATATAAACATAATTGACCATAGTGGATTATAGTGAGGGCATATACATAGCGCCTATTAACTAATATATCCTAGGTCAAAATTAGACCGGGTGCAATGCAGCAGTGTATATATGGGATTTTGTATACAGAATTACACACTATGCTACATATAACTGAGATACCTTACCTGAGCTTGAATTACACATATACAAATAGCTAATACAAGGATATAATTTGCGCTAGCATGGAAAGATTGGCACTGGAAAATTACAAAAAGCTGTGCCATTCAATTTTAGTATTAAGGCCCTTTGGGATCAGTGTGTCCAGTTCAAAAGTCCATCTAGCCTCTCTCTGCATAAGTATCTTATTCCGGTCCCCTCCTCTTGTTAACGGAGGGACATGATCAATGAGTGTATATCTCAACTCTGATAAATTGTGATTGTTCTGTAGGAAGTGGTGAACATGTTGTGCTGACTCTTTGTTCTTGATAGCTGCACGGATGGTGCTTCTATGGTTAGCCATCCTAGTCCTCAAATCATCACTCGTTTTTCCTACATAGAACAAACTACAAGGACAGTGTAGTAAATATACCACAAATTTGGTGGTGCATGTCAACCTGTGTTTATGGAAGTATTTTTTCCTGTTCCTCGGATGATGAAAGAAGAATCCCATCAGCATTCCATTACATGTGGTACAACCGCTACATTTGTAGCAACCAGATTTTGTATTATCCAACCATGTCTTTGTCTTGTAGCAATGTGTCGGGTCCGTTTTTTGAAGAATGTCTTTTAGAGATCTTCCTCTTCTGAATCCTTTCCTTGGTGTGTCCATCTTATTGAAGGATAGTGTATCATTACTGCAGAGTATCTCCCAATTACCCTTTAGAATTCTACCAGACTCATTTTTATCTGCTGAGTATGTCATAGCCAGGGTCATTTTGTCCTCACTCATTACATTCATCTTTTTGTTTCTAACATCCTTGTCATTCGATGCAGATATATGTTCATTTAGAAGTTGATTATGGTATCCCCTCTGTAGGAAACGTTGTCTCATCTCCTCCACTTGTATTTCTGCTTGCTTTTCATCTGTGTTATTTCTTACTACTCTGATGAATTGAGATTTTGGAAGGGCTTTCTTCAAGGCAAGCGGGTGGCAGCTCGATGCCCCCAATAAAGAATTTTTATCCGTCGGTTTTCGGTACAATGTGGTGCTAATCCTATTGTCCTTTTTATATAGTTTAAGATCTAGGAATTCAATCTTGTTCCTGTTGTGATTCATCTTGAATTTCAATGATAGATGTTCTGAGTTAAGTTCATTGAACCATGTTATGAGGCCCTCTTCCTGTCCTGTCCATACCAGTAGTAGGTCATCAATATATCTATTAAAATAGATGACTTCTGACCTTTGGAAGCTCATTGTTCCGTTGTTTCAAATTCCGACATAAGTTAGCATACGAAGGTGCCACGCTGGAGCCCATAGCTGTGCCCATTAGTTGGAGAAAAAAATGGTTTTCAAAGCGAAAATAATTTTTCTGCAGGCATGCCTCCAATAAATCCAGTATGAGTTCAATAGGTGGGCCCACATACGGATATTTCAATAGCTGTTTTCTCATTGCTGCCAAGCCTTCTTGGTGGGGAATGACCGTATACAAGCTAGTGACATCGAGTGTCACTAGCAAGTCTTCTTCCTTGACATTTAGGTCTCTAAGGGATATGATAACTTTGTTGGAATCTTTGATATATGTATTCATGTTCTGGACCAGGGGTTGCAGTAGGCTATCCACATAAATCGCCAGTGGTGGAAGTATGGATCCCACCGCAGAAACAATGGGGCGTCCGGGGGGTCTTTGTAAGTCTTTGTGGATCTTAGGTAATGTGTAGATGATAGGAGTCTTTGGGTAATCAACCTTTAGGTATGCCATCGTTTGTTGGTCTATCCATTTGTCATTATACACATCCGTAAGATAGTCATCTATCTCTTTCTTGAACTTTTGAGTTGGATCTCTTGGCAATTTGCAATAAACCAACGTATCATCCAATTGGGAGAGTATTTCTTCCTGGTAGTAACTGTAATCCAAGATGACAATTGCCCCACCTTTGTCCGCTCTCCTTAGCATAATAGTGTTATCTTCAGCCAAACTCTTCATGGCTGCTCTCTCTTTTTTACTCAAGTTGAATCTGACTGCTTCCTTTTGTTCTGTTGTTGATCTATTCAGATCTTTCTCCATTTTATTTCAAAAGGTTTGTATTGTGTGGTTAGTACTTTTAGGGTCAAAACTCCCTTTCTTTCTGAAGTCTAATCTGTGTTGACCTTGTGCATCTCTGAAGAATTAATAATGTATGCTAAGTGCTTGCTAACACCTGGTTTTGCACACAAGGTAATTAACGCTTATTTGAAACACATGCAAGGTAAACAGGGTATTTAAGGGAGGTTGTTGAACATTTCATTGTTGTTGTTTGAGTCTAAGGACGGGGGTAAAACCCCGAAACGTCACTCTGTTGGAATAAAGTTTTTTGCCACTTCAAACCCGATGAGTGTCTGCTTTTGTTGGAGGTGTATATCTATATATATATATATATATATATATATATATATATATATATATATATATATATATATATATATATATAAAACTTTATAGATATACAGATATATATAGGAATATCTATTTAAAAATACTTAGAACATATTCCCCTATGCAAAGAACATTGGAATGGGAAATATATATAGTACATACATAGTTAAATACTTAATTAAATGTGAAAATTGCATAACTATGATTTTACATGTTTTCAGCTACTTAACTGCAAAGGGCTCCAATGCACTGTGTTTTGTGCAACTTTTTTGTCAAGCATAACAGGTAACCAGAGCTCTGAGGTCGCACTATCCCAACACAAGTTAAATTCAATTACGCTCAAGCAAACGTATTCACTTTCAACTTGTGATACGCGATAAACCCATTTTCACTCGCATCCGAAGTTAGAGTGCCACTCGTAATCTAGCGATGAATCAGTCTACCTAGTTTTAGTCTTCAACAAATAATACCAAGAAAACAAAGTAGATTTGACAATAGAAATCAATTGGAAAGTTATTTATAACTGATAGTTCTATCTGGAAAGTGAATATTTAGTTTTGACTTTACTGTTAAAATGTATGCACAGGGACAAATGTACAAATCAGTTATAACTTTTGTTTTTTTGCTAGTTCATTTATACTGAAAACATTTTTCTTTTTAAAATTGCAATGTATTCATGTTCAGTTCCACTTTTAGCTTTATGTCCCTTTAAGAAAGGTTTATGTTTTGTATGATTTATTAAGTATGTTAAAATAATAATTTACAGGCTTCTTACCAAACTTTGTACCTTAGGATGTTATAATATACATTTACTGATTTCTTATTAAACTTTGAACCTTATAATCTTAAAAATATATATATTGGCATCTTATTCAATTTTGAACCTAGGGTCTACTTGAATCCTTATATATTGAAATAGATGAAAAACACACGGCTAACCTTAGCACCTTTGGAACTAATGTGGTCACTAGTTATTTTTTGTGAGCACAGATCAGTTGTTCAGAAGATGCCTTTGCTCTACAATGGTATAAATAAATACAGGCATGTGCTCTGTTTGAATATTGGGATACATTGTGGTACATACTTATATTGTGTTTCTTTCATTTTTATTTTTCATAGTGATTTCTCCTATGGCTTAATTATCTAAAGTTTTCCAACATGAAGTGAAATAATCACACTGACCCTCACATAGTCAGACCTCACTTATTTATTAAAGTAGCTGAACCCGGAAGTTCTAGCAAAGTGTAATCTGCCTCCGATAGAAGTAATGAAGCTCTTTGAATGGAGAATCTTGCGCTTTTAAACACATGTAAATTAAATTAAACTATTTCAGTATCTTTTGCTTTGTATTTGCTTCCAGTTTCAAATACATGCCTTTTTGATCATTGCAATAAGTGCAATTAATTATTTTCAGACAAACTTGCCACCGTATGTTTTGCAAGATAAAACAGCAAGACTTGCAGAAGTAAATGCTTAGTAACTATGAGGAATAAAGAAAAAGAAAATGGAATTTAAATTATACACTTAAATGAATATTTATTTCTTACTTAACTATAGAATAATAATTTCCCTGCATAATAGCATAAGTGCTATATCCAAGAAAAGATTTAAAAATGACCATTGGGTCAGGGGTGATAAACTTGAGGGTATAGCATAATAATTCACAGTATCACTTGCAAACAATGCACAGTTCTCATAAAGGGTAGCAACAATGGGAAATTCCTGCAGCATGCATACAGGCAGGCATACCTAGGCACTCAAAGGTGTCCTCCTGCCTGCAAGCATCATGGGTGAACTCAATCTGCTGATTTCTGACTAAAAAACCCTGCTCTTAATATACAGCATTCACTCTGTGGTTATTAATCAAATTTATACAAATATATCAAACAAAGTATAAGGCTTAGCACTGCCTCATAATCATTCCATTTAGATAGGCAGTTATCAAAAAGTAACAACAAAATATCAAAACTGTACCAACATTGGTAGTGGAGCCATCCAACAACCAACATGGCTGCAAGTGTGTATAGCTCCATGGCTGAAATCCTCGCATAAAGCACTGTCACTGAGCAGCTAAAAGAATCATACCTCAGAAAGGGCTCATCCAGCAGCAGAATACATAGGCATCTCACTACACTAACTCTCACCCCCACATCCTCCTCCTAAGTTTTGGAGAACAATGTATAGATTAGCTCTACATGACTAAGGCTTGCCAAAAGGTGACTATTATGGGGCAGTCATGGTGACACAACCCTCAAATAGAAGCATATTTCACTAAATGGATAACTCTGTTGCATATGAGATCCACTGCACGAGGGAGAAGGTGGCTACAGCGTAATTATCACGTTACTGATAATGTTGGAGAAATCATGACCTTTTGACATGCTGCAATTTATGAACTATTAGTGAGTACTTCCCTGTATGAAACACTTTTATATCAAAACCGTACATGCTTTTCTTAAATTCAATTTGTCTGCTACTCCAGTGTCTGTTTTTTTCACCACTTTTTTGAAAAGAGTACCTACTGAAGGAGGAAAACTGGTTAAAAAAGAAAAATTATAGACATTGCAGGAGGCACATTTGCCTCTTGGATCAATCATACTCAGCATTTTCTTAACACCTCAAAGTACAAATCTAACCTTCTTTGACCTCTCTCACCTTTTGAATCATTGTAACTGAGAAGAGACATGATCAAAAGTCTGTTATCACTATCACATAAACTCCTTCAAGTTAAAAATAATGCTACCCTTCCATCGTACACGCAAAGTTGGCAAGGGGACTCGTACACGCAAAGTTGGCAAGGCTCTCAGACTGCAGAGACTGGAACACAATTTTTAATAATGCTCGTAAATATGTTCACCACAAATTTTGGAACGAAAATATAAAATACTATTACAATGGAATCTTACCCCATTATGGCTCAGTACAATCTAAAAACCAAGTATTGCCGATATGTATAGTGGTAAAAAAATATACACTGAAGCTAACCCTTATAAGGAGCATATAGGAGAATATTTCAGATATATAGATGATCTTTTGATAATATGGCGAGGTATTAAAAGCAATCTTCATGAATTTATGAACTATTTAAATGATAAAGCAATGAAGTTACAATTTACTTTTTCTACAAAATAAATTGTATATCTGTATGTTTTGTTGAAGATTGATCACAGTCAAGGAAAATGATCTTTTGAAACTTATCACAAACCCATAACAGGGAACACTATTCTTAGGGCTAACTCACATTATCCATCTCATGTTAAATCATGTTAAAAAAGCTATACCAAAAGGACAATTCATCCGTTTGAGAAGGAACTGTTCTGCTGTTAATAGCTATAAAAAACAAGCTCATGAGTTAGTAATAATGATTGAACATCAGAGGGCAGAAACAAGATGAGTTGGAACAAACAGCAAAAATCATTGAAGAAACTGATAGTAAAACATTTTTAGAGGATAAATGTATACCAGAGAAAAGGAACGGCTAATGAAAAAATATAACAAAAGCCAAAGTGTGACACAGGTTGCACCAGAAACTATTTATTAAATAATATAGCGCAACTGAAGTTCAGTGGAACCGTCCATAGACAAAGCACACACTATGTTGCTTTAGTAAATACAGGGTATACAGAAATACATATAACACAATCTGTTTCAAATGTAATAATTATATGCAAACATGCTCCTCTTATGGAAAAACTAAGTGAAAAGTCACTGTATAGAGAGGGGCTCATAGTGCTCCCGAACGCCCGCTTAAAGATTTCCAAAGTTCCACATAATGCAAAGATTGATCACAGCCTCTTAATAGAGTCCATAGTGAAACCACATGCTCTAAATCAACGGCTGGAGAGTTTGAATACAACAGAATGTCCTGGTCAAATTTAATTTGCTGTTCACTTATGGACCCACAGTAATCGGATAAGCTTCCTGATACCTCGCTCCAGAGGTTTTTTCCCAAGGCACCCAGTCTGGATCACATAGTTGTCAGCAACACTGTACTCCTGGGACAAGATTAGTGCACAACTCACTATGCGGTGTTTAGGCCCATCTCCTGCTTGCCTTGTTAACACGGAACCAAGCCACCAAAAGAAGCAAACTTTGGCAGGTAATGGAGGGCCCGGTACACACCTTACCATTCAGCACACAGGTAGGGTTTCCACTGCGGGATTGATGACGCGTTTTGCCCCTCCCCTTGTGGGTTTAGCTTAGGGGCTTAAGGAAGTATTAGAAAACATTACGTTTATACCTAAAAAGCTAAATCATAATGGATAACCTATAAATCAGTAACAGTTGGACTTGCTTTACTCCAGCATCAGGATTTTACAAATGTGGAACTAGACCTTGCAAATCATGTGACTATGAATGCATAGGAGATTGATTCATTGCCAATAGCACAGGTGAAAAATACAAAATTAAACTTCACATGACATGCAATTCCACTTGTGTAATATATTTGATTTCTTGTAAATTATGTAGAAAACAATATACTGGTCACACCTCAATAACGGTAAAATACAGAATCAGAGAACACTTGCTGTCTTTCTCTGATGAATCCACAAAAACTCCTGTTACTAAACACTTTGCCCCCCAAGATGTAGAACCAGAGGGAATATTTAAATTGAAGGAATACCCTTTTTAAATACTGGGGAAGATATACATGCTAAATTGAATAGGCTTGAAGCATACTGGATTTTAAGTTACAAACACCACAAGGTATCAATGAACAGTCTGATTTAAAATTATTCATAGGATGAATTATTAACTTAATTTTTTTTTTCTTCTTTCTAAAAATAAATGGATATTACAAAGTAAAAGAAATCAAAATATAGAACTTGATACATATAAATGTTTGACTGCAGGTTAAGATATGGCAACTAATGCAGAAATGTAACCATGACTACAATGAACCTATGGAAAAACATATCTACAGTATTTATATATATGTTTTCTTATTTGTCATACATATCAGTTGAAATGATATATTCCCCCAGAGAAAATTTGTTAGCCCGTTTTGCACAAATGCATATTATACAATATTGTATGTTTCTCAAAACAAAGTTTATTTTAAATATATTTTGTATTAATTGAACCCTACAGCTGAACTTTCAGCGATTTTCATCATTAAATTGCGGCTTAAGTTCTAAGTCTAAGGGGCATATTTATCCCGCTCCGTATGGAACTTGATGCCCCTTGCTCCAGACCGCTGCTCCATAACTTGTCCGCATGCTCTGAGGCTGCGGACAGAAATCAACCCGATTGAATATGATCGGGTTGATTGACACCCCTTGCTAGTGGCCGATTGGCTGTGAATCTGCAGGGGGCGGCATTACACCAGCAGTTCACAAAATACTTCATGTCCGCTCGCACATTAGTAAATATGCCCCTAAGGATTAATAATATGCATAATATATTAATATAAATAATATGTATAGATATATGTTTTACTAAAAACATAATCAGATATACTGTATAGAAATATATATTTAAAAATAAAAATAACATTTTCTTCTATATGAAGAACATTGGAATGTAAAATATGGCTAACTCACGTTGATTCAAGCACACTTGGTCTAACACAGTGCCGGGTTAGCGCACAAGCGATATGTGTTAGATTTTATACATCAGCATGCTCCATTAAATTCTATGGGGAGAAGTTAACACGGTCTGTGCATGTTGGTTTTCAAGGTGTAATACTCACTTTAACCCACAAGTGTTAAAAGTTTACTTTGAGCGGTGATTGTGCTTGAGCGAAAGCACTAACGCGCCACTTGTAATCTAGCCCAAAGTATTTCTTAGATGCTCAGACTTCTTGTCTCAGTTCATTATTTACATTTTTGATATAAATATGATAAAGGAGGGTGGGGTTGGTGTCAAACTAAAGGAAAAAGGAAACAAGTGTAAGAGAAGATGGAGAGAAAAGAAAATAGTGAAAAAAATAGTGGTCCTCATAAAGAAGAATAATAAGAATAGCATCCAAATCCTTGGCAGGAAAACAACTGAAAAGTAACAAGGATATAGCTTAAAAATTTAGATTTTTTATGTGGTATAGATCTAGTGATACCAAAGCTCTAACGCCTAGATTTAGAGTTTTGCGGCCAAAGGGGTGCGTTAGCTACGCGTGCTTTTAAATACCGCTGGTATATAGAGTTCACAGAAGGGCTGCGTTAGGCTCCAAAAAAGGAGCGTATAGCATATTTACCGCAACTGCAACTCTCAATACCAGCGGTGCTTACGGACGCGGCCAGCTTAAAAAACGTGCTCATGCACGATTCCCCCATAGGAAACAATGGGACAGTTTGAGCTGAAAAAAAACCTAACACCTGCAAAAAAGCAGCGTTCAGCTCCTAACGCAGCCCCATTGTTTACTATGGGGAAACACTTCCTAAGTCTGCACCTAACACCCTAACATGAACCCCGAATCTAAACACCCCTAACCTTACACTTATTAACCCCTAATCTGCCGCCCCCGCTATCGCTGACCCCTGCATTTTATTATTAACCCCTAAACTGCCACTCCGTACACCGCCGCAACCTACGTTATCCCTATGTACCCCTAATCTGCTGCCCCTAACACCGCCGACCCCTATATTATATTTATTAACCCCTAATCTGCCGCCCCCAACGTCGCCACTACCTACCTACAATTATTAACCCCTAATCTGCCGACCGCACCTCACCGCTACTATAATAAAGTTATTAACCCCTAATCCGCCTCACTCCCGCATCAATAACCAGGGCCGCCACTAGAAATTTTGGGGCCCCTGACTTAACCATTGATCAGGGCCCCCCCCCCCTCCTTTGACATGTGCAATTTTTGACCAAGTGACTAAAACGTATATGCACTTTATTCTTAAGTGTCTATTTAAACTTGGAAATGTTGTAAAGGTAGTAACATACACTGAAACACACACACAAACACTCACACATAAGGATTCACATATAGGCACTCTAGCAAACACGCAAAGAAACTCAGACACAGACACCCAAACAGACACTTAGCACTTGTTTACATTGACCTGACAAGTAATGAGGTAAACTACAGTTTTGTAAAAAAAAAAAAAAAAAAAAAAAAAAGGAGATTTAGAAAACAAAATATGGAGTTCTGATTATCTTTTTGTAAAGGAAGATGTCAACTAAATGATGACAACAGCATGCAGTGGGTGAAAGGAAGGGCCCTGGACTGCCTAAACAATAATTTAAAGGTTAAATGGTAGATTGGTGACTTCCAAAAAGGTTTCATTAGTCTCAAAGTCTGTAGAAAGATGTGAATAATCAGTAGTAAGGTCAAAATGTCCTAAAAAGGAACAGACAATGGACACACACACACAAACTCAAACTTGCACATACACCCAAGAAAACACCGACAGAGACAGCCTCAGAAAACACACAGACATACACACACAGACACCCACAGAAAACACATAAAGACATACATACACACCCTCACTGAGACATCCACAGAAAACACACAGACATACACACACCCTCACAGAGACACCCACAGAAAATACACACCCTCACAGAGACATCCACAGACAACACAGACATACATACACACACACACACACACACACACCCTCACAGAGACATCCACAGAAAACACAGACACACACACCCACCCTCACAGAGGCATCCAGAGAAAATACACAAAGACAAACACACGCCCACCCTCACAGAGACATCCATAGAAAAAGCTCAAAGACATATGCACACACCCTCACAGACAACCACAGAAAATGCACAAAGACATACACACCCACCCTCACAGAGATACCAACAGAAAAAAAATACATACACACTCATAGAGACACAAACCAAAGCACAAAGACATAAACACAGACACCCACAGAAACACTCACAGGAGGAAACATTTATGCACCTTGCACCCCCTAAATCAACAGTGTGTGACAAGCATGATAAAAAAAATGCAGAAATTAAGAGATCACCTTTTAAAGAATCATATTTGTAAATCTGCAAACAAAAATAATTCTGTGAATTCAAAATTGTACATTAATGATCTGGGTAGATGGCTAGATGAAGAAAAGTACTTTTAAAAGGTTGTCATATGCTTGTTTGATATTTTCCCCAACCAAGAGCACCACTTCAAATATAGTGTACAAATGTTCCCATCTGTCAGCTGTACTTGTGGATTTTGAAAATGCTGTACTCTATATGGTCTTGGTGGAATCATAAGCTGTGGTACTCATACCATTAGATCTGGTTAAATGCAGGTTTTAAGCTTGTTGGTATGCATTTCAAAAATAAGTCAGCTGTAGAGTAAACTGAACAGTTTTAAGTTAACCTGTCTCATTTCCAATACTGAGCAATCTTAGTCTGAGAGTATAAGATGTTATGCAGATGTAAAAATCTTAGATAAAATTCCTCCTTGTATCGTGAAAGTCCTTGCATAAAGGGGCAGTAAACTGGAATGTAATATATATCATTTGTGTATTGAGGAGGAAACATTTCTGCATGGTTTTAAATATAGAATTTCTACAGCATTTTCAAATAATCATAAATACACTGCTGCTAAAAAAATGTGTTTTTATGGACCCCTGGCCCCACCATACAACTAATACCACACTGAAGTTACAATCTTAAATTGCACAAAGAAATAAAAAAACATTTGCTAAGTAATTCCTACCTCCTCTGTAAATGAAAGTGATCAGCCGTCTGACTCAGGCACACACTCTACAAACAAAGTGCCAAGTCTGTCTCACACTGTGCATAGTGGTTTAGTGCACACTCAGAAATCCTTTCAAATGCTAATACTTTACTCCTTGTAATAACATTTCCATGCTCATTTAGCACTCTGCTGTAGTACCCACTGGTAGCTGCCAAAATTTAAAAAAAAAAAAAAATTTTTTTTTTTTAGTTCTTGCCTCATGGGGCCCCCCTAGCCCATTGGGCCCCTGACAGGAGTCACCCCTGTCACCCCCTGTTGGTGGCCCTGTCAATAACCCTATAATAAATAGTATTAACCCCTAATCTGCCCTCCCTAACATCGCCGACACCTAACTTCAATTATTAACCCCTAATCTGCCGACCGGATCTCGCCGCTACTCTAATAAATGGATTAACCCCTAAAGCTAAGTCTAACCCTAACACTAACACCCCCCTAAGTTAAATATAATTTAAATCTAACGAAATAAATTAACTCTTATTAAATAAATTATTACTATTTAAAGCTAAATACTTACCTGTAAAATAAACCCTAATATAGCTCCAATATAACGAATAATTATATTGTAGCTATTTTAGGATTAATATTTATTTTACAGGCAACTTTGTATTTATTTTAGCCAGGTACAATAGCTACTAAATAGTTAAGAACTATTTAATAGCTAAAATAGTTAATATAATTACAAAATTACCTGTAAAATAAATCCTAACCTAAGTTACAATTAAACCTAACACTACACTATCAATAAATTAATTAAATACAATACCTACAAATAACTACAATTAAATAAACTAACTAAAGTACAAAAAATAAAAAAGAACTAAGTTACAAAAAATAAAAAAATATTTACAAACATTAGATAAATATTACAACAATTTTAAACTAATTACACCTACTCTAAGCCCCCTAATAAAATAACAAAGACCCCCAAAATAAAAAAATGCCCTACCCTATTCTAAATTAAAAAAATTCAAAGCTCTTTTACCTTACCAGCCCTGAAAAGGGCCATTTGCGGGGCATGCCCCAAATAATTCAGCTCTTTTGCCTGTAAAAAAAAACATACAATACCCCACCCCCCAACATTACAACCCACCACCCACATACCCCTAATCTAACCCAAACCCCCCTTAAATAAACCTAACACTAAGCCCCTGAAGATCATCCTACCTTATCTTTACCATGCCAGGTTCACCGATCCGTCCTCCGAAGTCTTGATCCAAGCCTCCGAAGTCTTCATCCAAGCCCAAGCGGGGGCTGGCGATCCATAATCCGGCTGAAGTCTTCTATCAAGCGGCAGCCAATAGAATGCAAGCTCAAACTGATTGGCTGATCCAATCAGCCAATCGGATTGAACTTGAATCTGATTGGCTGATTCCATCAGTCAATCAGAATTTTCCTACTTTAATTCCGATTGGCTGATAGAATCCTATCAGCCAATCGGAATTCGAGGGACGCCATCTTGGATGACGTCCCTTAAACGAACCTTCATTCTTCAGTTGGACGTCGAAAGAAGAGGATGGATCCGCGCTGGAGGTCTTCAAGATGGAGCCGTTCGTCATCGGATGAAGATAGAAGATGCCGCTTGGATCAAGATGGTTGCCGGTCCGGATCTCCTCTTCTTCCCGGATAGGATGAAGACTTTGGAGCCTCTTCTGGACCTCTTCAGCCGCCGCATGATAGAAGACTTCAGCCGGATTATGGATCGCCAGCCCCCGCTTGGGCTTGGATGAAGACTTCGGAGGCTTGGATCAAGACTTCGGAGGACGGATCTGTGAACCTGGCAGGGTGAAGATAAGGTAGGATGATCTTCAGGGGCTTAGTGTTAGGTTTATTTAAGGGGGGTTTGGGTTAGATTAGGGGTATGTGGGTGGTGGGTTGTAATGTTGGGGGGGGGTATTGTATGTTTTTTTTTACAGGCAAAAGAGCTGAAATATTTGGGGCATGCCCCGCAAATAGCCCTTTTCAGGGCTGGTAAGGTAAAAGAGCTTTGAACTTTTTTAATTTAGAATAGGGTAGGGCATTTTTTTATTTTGGGGGTCTTTGTTATTTTATTAGGGGGCTTAGAGTAGGTGTAATTAGTTTAAAATTGTTGTAATATTTATCTAATGTTTGTAAATATTTTTTATTTTTTGTAACTTAGTTATTTTTTATTTTTTGTACTTTAGTTAGTTTATTTAATTGTATTTATTTGTAGGTATTGTATTTAAAGGACCAGTCAACACATTAGATTTGCATAATCAACAAATGCAAGATAACAAGACAATGCAATAGCACTTAGCCTGAACTTCAAATGAGTAGTAGATTTTTTTATAACAAATTTCAAAGTTATGTATATTTCCACTCCCCTTGTACCATGTGGTAGCAATCAGCCAATCACAAATGCATATACGTATAGCCTGTGAATTCTTGCACATGCTCAGTAGGATCTGGTGACTCAAAAATTGTAAATATAAAAGACTGTGCACATTTTTTTTAATGGAAGTAAATTGGAAAGTTGTTTAAAATGACATGCTGTATCTGAATCATGAAAATTGAATTTAACCTGAGTGTCCCTTTAATTAATTTATTGATAGTGTAGTGTTAGGTTTAATTGTAATTTAGGTTAGGATTTATTTTACAGGTAATTTTGTAATTATTTTAACTATTTTAGCTATTAAATAGTTCTTAACTATTTAATAGCTATTGTACCTGGTTAAAATAAATACAAAGTTGGGGGGCGGAGTTAGCCGGTGAACTGAGCGGCTGCACAATTGCGGAGCTCTGTGAGAGATAGAAGCTTATGCCCCAAAATAGGTGTAAATTTTGATAAAAAGTGCCTCAATTTGTGCATCCAAAGACAGTGCTCATCCCAGGGATCAATTTAGTACCACTCACCAGCGGACCTCTAAACTAAAGAACCTGCTTCCATCTAACTACTCGCCCTGCACCGGAAAGCCAGCTTGCGACAGATAAAAAGACAGAAAGGAAAAATACCCTGTACCTACACAGAACTTGAGTGCATACGACTCCGGAGGGTCGGGGCTCCGCTCCGGAGTCACTACCGCTGGCACGGATTCATCCGTCATCTGTCTTCGGTGGTAAGGCAGCAGTGGAGGGCTCCCCCATTTCCCGCACCGGTGGGCCGGGACTCCTTAGCTCAAGTGCTCAGAGACTCACCTGCTGTTTCCGACACCCCCGCTGACACGGGGAAGGGCACACTTACCGCCCAGAAGATCTTTCAGGAAGGTCACACTGATCGGTGATAACGGGCATTAGCAGACCTAGCAGCGCACACACTTGTGAATTGGCGCGAACGGCCGCCATCTTAGACCCGGCATCCAGCAGACATCAGCTGCGCAGTGTGAAAGGCATCTGATCCCGGTAAGCGGCACTAGGCAGAAGGGGTGAGAGCTAGAGGGGCCTGGGGAATCTACCCTCTATCAGCTGAAGTAGAGGCGAAGTCAGCCAAACAGACTACAAACTAATCTGCTGTAAGCCCTGCTACCCTAGTTCAAGTTACCTGCACCAACAATCATTAACCCAGTACATCTCCCTAATTCATCTGAGACTTAACTATTAGAGATCACACTGCTGGTGAGATCCTTTGCGCCCCCTCCCCCCCGACACTAACCTTTGAGAAGTATTGAAGGGACTTTGGCCCACACTTGGTGCCACCACGGTCCCAAACTATTTTGAGCCGGTTTGGGGCCTATACTAACTAACGCAAACTCTGCAAGCCATCGATCATATGTGAGCCCAACTACCTAGGCCACAACTGCATCTATCCTGCATTCTAAAATACACCACCTTACATTTGAACAGCTCCTTCTCACTTTATTTCCAGAGCTGGGACTCTGCTGTATAGTACAGAAAGTATTATAGGCAAATATTTTTTTTTCTTTTCTTTCTTG
Source organism: Bombina bombina (assembly GCF_027579735.1). NCBI lineage: Eukaryota > Metazoa > Chordata > Amphibia > Anura > Bombinatoridae > Bombina > Bombina bombina. Next base: position 841,229,108 of record NC_069500.1, read on the forward strand.
CCTTTTTTGGCTGAATAGCGCTGGTGTTTTACATGCGCCTCATTTATGTTAGAAACTGTGGCTGGTAGCCGAACTATTACCCTGGATAACGCATACAAATGAGGTGCTAATGTGCTAATGCCAAGGGAGGGGGGGTAATATGAACCACTGAGCATAATATTTCTTTTTTCTTTTTACTGTTTGTTTTCCTTTTCATTTTTTGCAACCCTATCTGCTGCTCCAGCCTAGCTGTGTTGAAAGAGGAGTGAGGCAGAGTGGTGCGAGAGAAACAGTAAACCAATAATTCTCATTGCTAGCCCTTCTCTGTTGCTCAAAAGAAGTCTGCACACATGGCGCATCTGAATAAAAGGAAGTCTAAGGCACTAGCGGCCGGGCCCAAAAGGACGGTAGCGGATCATTTCCATACTATATCCCCCTCATCCCCAGATGACCAACAAGAGGATTCAAATATGTCCCAAACGGAAGGGGACACTGTGGCCTCCACTTTTCAAGCACTTCAAGAGGCAGCGCCTACTACAGTGACTCCTACTTTCATCCTGGATTCTCTCAAATCCTTACTGGCTGCCCATCATTCAGCTTTTTAGTCTCAGGTAACTGCTTCTCTAGCGGACCTTCGTAGAGATCTCAATTCAACCTCAGAAAGAGTTGATACTGTGGAGAGGAAGCAAGAAGACATGGCTGTAGACCAGGCTAACGTTCTAGCATATGCCCAAAGTTTAGCAGAGCAGATGATTTCCTTGGAGGATAAACTAGCGGATATGGAGGACCGCTCTCGCCAAAATAATTTGCGGCTGAGAGGTATTCCAGAAAGCATAGCTCCTGGGGATCTTACTCCTTTTCTGACAGAGCTTTTTGAGCATCTTGCTCGTCCTGCTGATGCGACCGAGGGCGTTATTGATAGAGCTCATAGAGCGCTACGACCCAGAAGTCTGTCATCTGACAAGCCAAGGGATGTCATTGTGAGACTGCACTTTTTCACATACAAAGAGAAGTTAGTTCGAGCAACCCTTGCCAGGCCTACCCTTCCAACCAAATTCCAAGATATTAATGTGTTCGCAGATCTCTCTTATCACACACTCCAGCAGAGGAAATTATACAGAGACTTCACTAAGTTCCTGAGGACTCATGATATCAAGTATCAATGGGGCCACCCCACCAGAATCATAGTTCACAAAGACAATCAACAGCATATTGTCACTACTCTAGACCAGAGCCAACGGCTTATGAAACAATGGGACGCTCCAATCTCTAATGACTGTCCATTGAGAAACTCTTTGAATCCATCAGCTTTGCCCTGGGCCTCCTCTGCACTGGGGACTTCAGCTAGCACAGACCTTTCTGGTTCTGTGCAGGATGCAGATGGAGACTGAATATGGACTGTCTGTGGGGTAATATGTGTACTAACCTTTCTCTATTTCAGGCACCTCTGAGTAAATCCATGCTGCAGATAGGCTGTAATATGTAATATGTGGTTTTATGACTTTCTTTCCCCTTTTTTTTTTTTTTTTTTTCTTCTCTCTCTTTCCCTCACTCTCAGTACATAGAAATGTTTTTACACTTAGGAAGGTGTAGAAGCTCCGTTTAATGTGCCTTTGATGTCCTCTTGCTTCTGCGTAATTGTTATGGTCTAGTGCTCTACCTTATTATAGAGAAACACATGTAAGGGTATATAAGATTTCGATATGGTCCAGCTGTGGCCTAGATGAGTTTACCCTATATATGAGTTTAGCTATATACCACTAATTTCTGTTTTTGTTGCTGTTTGATTATTACTACCAAATGTTCTGCTTAAAATACAGGGATACACATTTAGGGGCCGGTGAAGTCCTGATACTGTTTAGTTATGTTCTAGGTGAGCTAGCCTTAAATGTGTCTAGTTACATGTTTTAGTATTTTTTATTTGTTGTTCAGTTCATGTGCACTGCACTTTTTCCCTGTATAGCTTTAATTGCAGTGCTTTACACTACATCACTCTCCATGTCCACTAGCAGATCGAATACACTATTTTTCTCTTTTTTCCTTTTCTTTTTTTTTTTCTCTCCCAGTACCTAAATACATTTTTCAAGTTAAGAAGATGTAGAAGTTCTGTTTCATATGTGTTTGATGCCCTTATGATACTGTATGATTGTTTTTGCTCAATATTCTGTTTTATTGTAGGGGAACACATCTAGGGGCTTTTAAGACCTTGATTTGGTCTAGTTGTGACCTGGACGAGTTTGCCCTATGGGTGTGTTCCACTATATATCACTATTTTGCTAATTGTTGTTTAAATCACTACCTGACTGTTATTAATGACTGTTTTGCTTAAATACAGAGACACTCACTTAAAGTCTTGTAAAGTTTGGATAAGGTTTAGTTGTGTCCTAGATGAGCTAACCCTAAATGTGTTTAGTTATATATCCTCATAGTCCTATTTGTGATTTTATGTATGAACATTGCACTTTTCCTTTTAAATCTTTAATTGGAGTGCTATACACTACTTTCCTCTACGTGCCTGCTAGCTGATTGGATGTACTATCCTTTCTCCTTCCCTTTTTTTTTCTCTTTCCTTTCCCTCTCCTATAGATGCATATTCAAATGTGGTTCCCCCCCTCCCTCTTTCTTAACATCTCTTGTACGGCACCCTATATAGCCCACCTTTGATTGACTACCAAGTCACAGTGGCATAAGGTCCTCTCCCCCCTCCTTAAGGTACTCTGAATTTCATATTCAGAGGCTATCGAGGTGGTTATCTATTTTATATACCGCACAACTTTGTTTTGTGACATTAGGTTATGACTCCCATATAAGGTCTCTATTGTGTTATCTTTGTTCTCCTGGGAGCTTTTATTTTCCCTTTCTTTTAACTTCTTTTCTTCTCCTTTTCTCTTTCCTTTTTTTTTTCTCTCTCTCCCTCCCTTCTTTCCTCCCTTTTCCCCTCTCCCTTATTCCCTCTTCCCTCTCTTTTCCTCTCCCCACCCCTACATTCCATTTACCAATAAATTCACCCGACACTTGGCATCATGCCATACACTTGTGTCACCCAGAATGCTAGGGGGCTGAACTCCCCGACCAAAAGAAGTATGTTGTTGCGTTCTCTGTATAAGAGCAGGGCCCACTTGGTCTTTCTTCAAGAGACCCATTGGTTAAAAGACATGAAAGTTCCTTTACGATCTAAGTTATTCCCCTTGGTGGAGACCTCGAGTTTTTCACAAAAATCGAGAGAGGTTGCTATCCTTATCCATAAGGATATAGCATATGAACCCATTCATATAGAAACGGACCAGCAAGGCAGGTATCTAATCCTCCTCTGTAAATTAGATGGAGTGATCTATACACTGGATTCTTACTATGGGCCTAATAAACAGCATATTTCGACGTTACGTAAGTTCTTACATAAATTAGATAGTTTACGACAGGGCTCCCTTCTTCTTGCAGGGGACTTCAATTCTGTTTGGGACCCCTTTTCGGACAAAAAAATGGATAAGACCCGCAAGTGCGATAAGGCTGTGGTGGACTTATCATACAAATTTAAAAATCTCATGTGTCAATTCAATTTGTTTGATGTGTGGCGGGCTCTCAATTCGACCTCACGAGATTATACATATTTTTCGTCGGTCCATCACTCTTATTCACGGATAGATTTTTTCTTCTGTGAACCAGGACTCTTGGACTGCATTTCCAGATCATGGATCTCTCAATGCCCCTGGTCTGATCACGACCCTGTACATATCATTCTTAAATCTCCTTTGGAATTACAGCGTATACCAACATGGCGTCTTTCACCATCTATTTTTTCGGACCCTAATTCAGTAACTTGTATATCTAGAGATATCACTGAGTTTCTCCAAATTAATGATAATGGTGAAGTGGACGATTTTACCCTATAGGCATCATTAAAGGCGTATGTGAGAGGGTCTTTTATGAAAATTGCAGCGACACAAAAAAAGAATAGAGGTAAATCTCTGGCTCAATTAACAATATCTCTCCGTAACCTCACTATTGAACACAAAAATGACCCAACACCACGTCTGTACGAGCAGCTAGTAGCTATTAAGGCGAAGATAGTCCAATTGGAATAAGAGAGGTCGGCGACCAGGCTTCTTAGACTTAAAGAGATTTTTTATTATAAAAGCAACAAAGCGGACAGGCTTCTAGCCAATCGGTTACGCCAGCGAACGGCGGCGGCTCGTATACACTCTCTGAAAACGGGAGGTAAACACGTCACTCATCCGCGCGAGATAGGGACGGCTTTTGCGAATTATTATATGTCCCTTTATAATCTATCTAAAGATAAAGCGACCCCACCTCCTACTCTAGACAGTATTAATGATTTCCTATCTAAGCTAGATCTCCCGGTGACGAGTGATCCCCAAGCAGAGGCACTACTGTCCCCCATTTCTGGTGCTGAGATTAAAACCGCCATTCTCTCTCTTAAAGCCCTTAAATCACCAGGGCCGGACGGCTTCTCAGATCTCTTTTATAAGAAATTCCAGGCGCAGCTTGTCCCACCTCTGTTGCGTTTTTTTTCTAAGGCAAGTTCTTGTGGTACCTTCCCGGCCGAATTTCTGCAGGCCACGATTATTACGTTACCTAAGCAAGGGAAGGACCCCACGAAATGTTCCAGTTATCGGCCAATCTCATTGTTGAACTTGGATATTAAGTTATATGCAAAAATCTTGGCTACACGTCTTAACTCCTTGCTACCAACTTTGATCCATTGTGATCAGGTGGGCTTTGTCAAGGGTCGTCAGGGGCCCGACAACACTAGGAGACTATTGAACATATATTTTACTGCTCATGAACTAATCTTACCATGTGTCACCCTGTCGCTGGACGCAGAAAAGGCCTTCGACAGGGTGAACTGGGAATATTTGTTTGCAGTCCTAGGGAAGTTTGGCTTGCCGACTTCTTTTATCACATCTATAGCGGCTCTGTACTCCAACCCTTCGGCTACAGTTCGAGGACTTTGTTCTGATCCCTTTGGGATCACAAATGGAACGAGACAAGGTTGTCCATTGTCGCCGCTCATTTTTGCTCTTGTGATGGAACTGCTAGCTGCTGCCATTAGGATGAACCCCCATATAAAGGGAGTGGACATATATCATACCACCCAAACAACAGCCTTATTTGCTGATGATCTGACAATATTGTTTTCAGATCCTATTGGCTCTCTACCGCACCTCTTTGTCCTATTGGAGGAGTTTGCCTCAATTAGCTATTATAAACTTAATGTCTCCAAAACGGAGGGTTATGCTATACATGTCTCTGAGGAAACACTGACTAAATTAAAAAACAAATATAAATTTCGTTGGTCCACCTCACACGTTAGACATTTAGGCGTTTTCCTTTCACATAGTATTCCTACTATTCTCTCTCTAAATTTTTCCCCTTTGCTGTCTGAAATAGCAAAAGCCACGGAAGCATGGAATGTTCCCTCCTTGTCGTGGTTGGGGCGCATAGCTGCATTTAAGATGAGCCTCCTGCCCAAGCTGACATACCTCTTTATATCCCTGCCTATCCTGATATCTAAATCTCTCATCCGAAAATTTCAACAACAATGCAATAAATTTATTTGGCGAAATAAAGTTCCCAGAATTGCCACTAGCACCTTGCAACAACCTATACCTCCAGGGGGGGCAGCTGCCCCCAACATTCTCTTTTACCATGAAGCTGCTCGTCTTTCGCATGTGATGCAGTGGGGCTCACCGGCTTTTAGCCGATGGGCAGAACTAGAGCAGGCTTCCCTCCCACCGGGGGTTTCCCTTACAGACCTGATCTGGCTTCCCACACACACTAGGCAAAGAATGGCTTTAGTTAACCCTATAGTAACTACTAATTTAAAATTTTGGGATAAGATTCATAACCTACCCACAATCGCGCCTCATCCGTCCCCGTCTCATAAGATAAAGAGCCTCCTTCTTGCTTTACCAGACACCCATCCACTCCTTTGGGAGGATCTGGGTATCACAAATGTCTCTGACCTATATGAAGGGACCCAACTACTCTCTTACCAGGCTTTTCTCCGAAAATATAATCCACCGCTCCCCCTCCATTTTGAGTTCTGGAGACTAAGGAGTTTCCTCAAATCTTGAGGCTTTGATAAAGACCCGCTACGTCCTAAAACTAAATGGGAGATGAAATGGGACCTCAAACTATCGTTTAAGAAACTGCTCTCGTTGTCTTACCAGGACATACTGCGCCCCCCAATTTTTCTAAAATCCTTACCGATAAAGTGTTTGGAATCTTCCCTAAACATAACCCATGATCCACAGGTATGGCACTCAGTGACTCAACTAACTAGAAAAACGGTGCACTGTGTCACTCTATATGAATTGTTTCTCAAAGTACTCTTGCAATGGCACTTGACGCCGGTCCGCTTATTTAAAATCTCGCACACCAACTCCCCAAAATGTTGGAGAGGCTGTGATGCCTTAGGCACACCAGCTCACATCTGGTGGTCATGTCCAGTTATCGCTCCATTATGGCAAAAGGCAATTCAATATTGCAACACGAAAGGCATTCTAATACCATCTACACCAAGTGTGGCCTTGTTCCACATTATGCCTTCTAAACTACCGGTCCCACAGAAAATGTTCTGTGTTTACTTATTCCTCACACTCAAACTATCTATCGCTAGGATGTGGCTACAATTGGCCTCCCCAGGTTGGGACCAAATTGTGGAAACCTTAAAATATCTCAAATCAATGGAAGCCTATGTGTCTCATGTTCATAGTACTGAAGATCAACACACCTTGATTTGGGAGTACAGCCCTGCTTAGCGCTTCTTAGGCGTAGTGACCTCCACAACCTCTGTTCAAGCCAACAAGCCTTGGGGCCTCAAGACCCCGTGGCTCAACCCTCCTGGTCCCTAGGATTATGAGTCATTTCCCATCACTTACCTGCCCTTTTAATGGTACCCCTTGCCCCTTTTTTCCCCTTTCCCTTGCCCACCACCCATCCCCCCCTTTTTTTTTTGTTTTGTTTGTTTATTTGTTCTGTTTTGTCTCTCCTATTTCCCTCTCTCTTCTTCTCTCTTTCTACTGCACTCCTCTTCTTTCTTTCCTCTCTTCTTCTTAGTTCCATTTGGAGATATTGCCTATGGTTGAGACCTAAAAATAGATTAACTCACAGAGCGGTCTATCTGGTTGATATATATATATATATACTATCTGTGAGTTAACCCTGAAATGTCTGTTACTTATTTGTTGTTCTATGAATATCACACTGTCATAATTATACGTTAATGTTGAATACTGATGTTATTTCCCTATTATGTTGAAGGACACTATATTTCGCTGGGAACTTTGAGAGCTCAGCTCCCTTACTGTATACTGTGGTACATGCTTGGTGTGTCCTACCATTATATACAAGTTATTGATTATGATTATTGCTCATGTAACTTTAACAACTGATGTTCTTCATTATGACTGTATGGTAAATGTTTCAATAAAGAATTTAAATTTAAAATAAATAAATAAATAAATAAATACAAAGTTGCCTGTAAAATAAATATTAATCCTAAAATAGCTACAATATAATTATTCGTTATATTGTAGCTATATTAGGATTTATTTTACAGGTAAGTATTTAGCTTTAAATAGGATTAATTTATTTAATAAGAGTTAATTTATTTCGTTAGATTTAAATTATATTCAACTTTGGGGGGTGTTAGTGTTAGGGTTAGACTTAGCTTTAGGGGTTAATCCATTTATTAGAGTAGCGGCGAGATCCGGTCGGCAGATTAGGGGTTAATAATTGAAGTTAGGTGTCGGCGATGTTAGGGAGGGCAGATTAGGGGTTAATACTATTTCTTATAGGGTTATTGAGGCGGGAGTGAGGCGGATTAGGGGTTAATAACTTTATTATAGTAGCGGTGAGGTCCGCTCGGCAGATTAGGGGTTAATTATTGTAGGTAGCTGGCGGCAACATTGTGGGGGGCAGATTAGGGGTTAATAAATATAATATAGGGGTTGGCGGTGTTAGGGGCAGCAGATTAGGGGTTCATAGGGATAATGTAGGTGGCGGCGGTGTGCGGTCGGCAGATTAGGGGTTAAAAAAAATTAATACAGTGGCGGCGATGTGGGGGGACCTCGGTTTAGGGGTACATAGGTAGTTTATGGGTGTTAGTGTACTTTAGAGCACAGTAGTTAAGAGCTTTATGAACCGGCGTTAGCCCAAAAAGCTCTTAACTCCTGACTTTTTTCTGCGGCTGGAGTCTTGTCGGTAGAGGGTCTAACGCTCACTCCAGCCAAGACTCTAAATACCAGCGTTAGAAAGATCCCATTGAAAAGATAGGATACGCAAATGGCGTAGGGGGATCTGCGGTATGGAAAAGTCGCGGCTGCAAAGTGAGCGTTAGACCCTTTCCTGACTGACTCCAAATACCAGCAGGCGGTAAAAACCAGCGTTAGGAGCCTCTAACGCTGGTTTTGACGGCTAAAGCAGAATTCTAAATCTAGGCCTGTGGAAATTTGATGAGCTGATTAGGGAGTACAAACAGGGCTACGTTTATCAAGCTGCAGATGCCTTTGGTGCAGGCTCCCATGTTTCCTAACCTATACACTAGACTTGTCTGACCGGGGTGATTGGCAGCTCCTGCTCGCTTGTGCTTGGCCACGCAAAAGCAGGGGCAGTTTGGCCCGTCTGGCATTTGATAAATGAGGCCCACAGTATCTAATGCTAAAGTAGCTACAATTGCTGTAGCGAGAACTGAACAGCTGGGGACACTGTAAACAATGAAGGTTTTATCAGTGCTGGCATCTGACAAACGTTCTGATCTGATCAGTTTCAGTGTAAAATGATTCGAATTTTATGCACACTCTATTTCTCCTAATCTCTGTAATCTCTTTAATTCAGTTTATACAGTTAATGTAGGAAGCACACATTGGGCATACGGGCAGCTTATCTGTTCATCCGCTGCCCTGTATGCAGCATTACACACTCCGCTGAACGTGTAATGCCAGCCCTGTCTCTCGTGTGACTGTCAATCACAGAGAGTGAGCGAGTCAGCTAGCTCTCTGTGATTTCTCTTTGCTACCTCAGAGGTGGCAAAGAGTATAAGAAGCAGCGGTTTAATTATAGATTATTAGCAGTCATCAATACTGGTGCCAAGTCTCCAATACAATATGAAGCTCTCTTAACCCTTTGAGTGCTAAGCACTTTCCCACCTGGGTGCTAAGGTTTTCTTAAAGGGGTTTATATTTAATATTTTGAAAAAATTTTTTTTTTACTTTTTTTTTATTTATTTCAGATCCCCAAGACTTACGCCGTTGGGAAGGTTAGGCGATTACCTTTCCAACGGTGGGTCTTGGGGGTCTGTAGCTGCTTAGATGCCTGAGATACAGGCTTCTAAGCAGCATGCCCCCTGCTCCTATATTTAACATTGTTAATGTTAAAGTTGCGCGGTGACGTCATCACGTTTATTGCGCGTGACGTCATCACGCAAAACGGAAGCCCCAGCGATGCCTTTCATTATTCAGCACTGATCGCCCCCAGATCTCCCTCAGGTTGGAAGAGTGCTAGTGACGGCTCCGAGCCGTCATTAGCACCAGAGTGGGAAACTCTGTGACGGCTCAGAGCCGTCATTAGCACTCAAGGGGTTAAACATACCCAAAAGTGCTCGATAGAGTGACAACCATACACCTTCAGATATTACTTAACAGTGCCACAACTTACCCTCACCAGTTGCTATCTAAAGTCTCTAGTGCGTTGTCTTATGGTTTTCTTCAGAGGTGGAAGCTGGAGGACCACACTGATACTCTTTTGTCCTTTGATGCCCCTGGGATTCTTTAAAGGGACATGAAACCCAACATTTTTCTTTCATGATTTAGAAAGAACATACAATTATAAACAACTTTGTAATTTACTTCTATTATCTAATTTGCTTCATTCTCTTGATATTCTTTGCTGGAAATCATATCTAGATATGCTTAGTAGCTGCTGATTGGTAGCTGCACATAGATGCCTCCTGTGATTGGTTCACCGTGTGCATCTCTATTTCTTCATTAAAGTATATCTAAAGAATGAAGCAAATTAGGTAATAGAAGTAAATTGGAATGTTGTTTAAAATTATATTCTCTACCTTAATCATGAAAGAAAATGTTTGGGTATAGTGTCCCTTTAATGATATTTATTTATTTATTTCCCCCCTTTACTTGTGTATTTTAACATGATGCATAATTTTATTTTGCTATTCAGTCTATTTTTATATATATATAAGATTGTCTAGTGACAATTGTCTGGCTTGTGAATATTTTCTCATCATAAGATGACTGACATATTTATGATGATACACAAAAAAAAGCATGGCCTAATTTATGTATTTATTTATTTCCCTGCTGTTTCCTCCACTTATGTATTATCCCGTTATGTATATTTTTCTTTTGTTCAGTCTATTTTCAGTAATTTGTTTTACTATAATTATCTAATGACAGTTGTCTGGTTTGTGCATAGTTTCTCATAAGATGACTGACACAGTTATTATGATACACAGAAAATATGGAAGTGCTACAGAAGGCCAAAGTGTGGTTAGGTTAACTGAATACTTCTGTCAGATTTATTGTAGACAAAAATAAAATAAAAACACAATGTAGAAAATATATAAAAAACATATGCTGAAATAATAAAATATTGACAAAACATACACAATATATACACTGTGGGCTAAATTGCACAATGTTGTCAAAACTTGGTTTGCTACAGGACAAAATAGTGTTTTTATTTTGTTAAAGGGAAGAGATCACTTAGCGCCTACTACTAGTTTTGCCCTTAGCTTTGATAGGTGACCCCTAGTGGTCTGGTAAGTTATGAGAAAAGTCGGAAAATATCAAAGCGCCAGCGAACCGGCTGGGTTCAGAATGTAAAGCCAATTCCCTCACAATATGGGTTAAGACAAATAATTTATTACAAATTAAAAACAATTTCACAAAACATAAATTCTTTACAATACTTCTGAGATAGCTTTGATGATATAAAACATTCGATTCTAAACTTAATGTTAAGTAATAGACAGAGTGGATTGATTACGAGTCCACACAGTGTTTTCCAATGGGTTAGAATACAAGTACAAATAAAAAACCTCAATATCTGAACCATTCAGTTTTACTTATTCTGAGATGGCTATGAGGATTTAGGCATTCGTATCTAAACTCTATGCATATGCGATAAACAGAGTGGATTAATTACAAATCCATACATTATTTTACAATTATAAAAATAACACAAATGTAAAAACCTGAAATATTCAATTATACTCCTTAGGAAATCCTTTGATCGATAAATTAAAAACTTGCAAAAATGCTGATTATAAAAATATTAATAAAACATTCTGGAAACAGACCTTAAGTAGTGTTACTAGCTTTATCAATTCTACCGGATAGGTTTATATCACAAAGAATATAGAGGTACAGGCTGATCTTGTAGTAGCGCTACCCACTGTAATTGTCAGATCGATCTGCGATAATGTTATTATTCAGAGTTATGACAGGATGTTAAGGATATGTATCACTGTTAGCTTCTAAATGTGTCTGTATAATGTTGGTTAGACATTTATACCGGGTCCCTTGGATTGTAGGTGACCAGAGTGGAGCCGATCAGCTGTTCCTGTAAAGGATCAGTGACCGTTTCCGCTAGCAGAAAAAATATATAGGATGCGTGTTCTGTTTCAGGTGATTCTGTGACAGGTTAATGTGAATTTTCAAATATACATAGAAACCTTATAACACAATGAAAACAATAAAAAACTTCAAAATATGCAGTACAGATTCCAAAAGAGTGTAAATAACAAATCGGTGTTTCCGTGATGGGTGCAGAAATATTCCAATGTGTGTTCAAATTTCAATTATCACTAGTGACCAACATGATTGCAACCGCCAAAAATTGTGTACAATAAAAAATATATAAAATTAAAAAGTCAAAAATCGAAAAAATGTGAAAAAATATAAAAATAAAAATGAAAATGTGTAACCAAAAGCAACTTTTGTTAAAAGTCAGAGTTTATGTGTTTCCCAATGTGGGTGATTCCTGTCTTCTATGTGCTTTATCAGTCTATATAGGATATATAGTTGCCTGCAGTGGAGTATGGGCTTCAGCGTCAATAGACTATTTTCAGCTCCAGCGTCACTCAGGTTATTACTTCCTTCTGCCAAAAGAAATAATAATAGTGCAGATTGTTTTTCTAATAGATAAATAATAGGAATGCTACTCACCAGTCGACGCGTTTCGGTCCAACATAGACCTTTTTCAAGACTGGTTTAATGTTAATCTAAGGGTCTTTAAATACCCTTTCCAATATTACCCGTATGTTGATCCCGGAATTGGTTTCCTTATTGATTCCGGGTCATACGGTTTACACTGTTAATTTAATTTTTCCGATCTTATCTGCTTGTGTTATAATGCCATAGTTTTCAGATTTTATTAGCACTTTATGCAATTCTATTATTCTTATGGCTTTAAGTGTATTAATCCGATATTTCCCTGATCTTATTGGTTAACACTTAGCTCCCTTCTGATTCGCTCAGACTTTAGAGGTGTGTAGGAGATGTTGAACCTTATTGGTTCATTGTTCTGTATGCGAAGGTAGATGCGTTATGTTTAGCCAATAGTCCCCTAATCTTATTGGTTAGTGCTTTGCTCCTTTCTGATTGGCTCAAACTTTGGAGGTGTGTGAAGTGTCTAGAACCTTATTGGTTCATTATTCTGTACGAGACGTGTGTACATTGTGTTTAGCCTTGTTGGCTCATAATTCTAAAGAAAAATAGTTCTTTAGAATATTTGTAGTTTTGTATGTAGAAGTACTATTTATTTATGTTCCTGATTCCATTCTCATTGTAACAACGGCTTTCGATTTAGTCTAGTGTTGCGTTACTACAATTGCGCATCTTTTGTTCAATATACTCATGTAGTTATATGCTATTCGTGGTGTTATATTGATTTCCACCATTTCAAATGTTACTTTTAATGGGTCGGTTATATGTATTAATTGTGACATCATCAGTTTGATGAACTGTGATGTTAATTATCAGTTTGATGTTTCGTATTTCCTCTATATGATTACTATATATTTCTCCTTTTTTATGTTAGGATCGTTAGTACCTGCCTGCCTAATATGTACTTTGTTATTTGAGGACCGGGGGAGAGGGATATATAGCTTTCTGATTTTCTATGTTACTTGGGGACAAAGGGGAACAGATTTGTAGCTTTCTGGTTACTTTTACACAATCGTAATTCTTAATTTGTATTACCCTTAGTGATTATTTCTATCACTAATTTAGCCTTTATTAATTTTTATTCATTGCTATTCTTGAACTTTGATTTCCATTAAGAACCCATTGCCAGAGTAGATGGCCAAATTCATGGTTATTTTAACCTTCAACAGATTTTAAGTTTATAAATTCAATATTAAAATTTGACATATTTTCCGATTTTTCAGGGGATCCAATTTTCTTCTGTTTTCTAAGGATAATATAGGGATATTTGGATACACATGTATATCAGTTTAGGGGTCGTTTTAACCTCTTTTTATATTTTATTATTATTGCAGCCTTAGGTCTAGCTTCCATTCACTTTAATATCTCTTAGACATTAGTGGTTCATAAGGTTTAAGTTAGGCCCTAAATGTTTTGTAATTAGTCAGCCTTTTTTATAGGCCATATCTTTCATACAGGTTTAGGTTAGTATGAGCTCAATTTAGTTTCATACATTATGATATTTATAATTGTGCTCCCAATTGTATAGACTTTTGTATGTAGAGTGAGAGGAGGACTTCTGTGATGGGAGATTCTTCAGAATTATGCTTCTTTTATAAAAAAGGGTGAGAGGAGGACTTCTATGCTCCCAACATTGGGGACATTTAAAAACGATAAGTGGGAAATATAACCATTTTATTTTCTAGTTAGACCAGACTTGTATTTTTGTCCTTTATAATAGATTTTTTCTCTCAAAGGGGAGAATGCTTTTGTTCCAGTCAGGTCTCCACCAAGGGGAGGATGATGTCTTTCCAGTTGGATCTCCAACAGTGGTTGTATAAACATCGTCCGGCTTTATTGGAGTATTATTCCATATTTCTAATTGGGTGGGAGGGGGTTACCATCAACTTCTGTTCTTTTTTATAAATTTCTTTGGGGAGGAGGGAGGTGACATTCAACTATAGTTCTTTCAAGGGCAGTGTGTCTTTTCTTATTTTGCTGAGTGGATTTGGGGAGGGAATGGTATTCTTTCTTCGGTTCTCTTAGAGGATGTGTGTCTTCTGTCTTCAGTTGTTTATTCAGGAGAGGGAATACGTATGTAGAGAGGAGATGGTGTTCATTTTCGATTCACTCAGGATATATATCTATATCTCTTCTGTCTTCATCCTCTAAGAGAACCGAAGAAAGAATACCATTCCCTCCCCAAATCCACTCAGCAAAATAAGAAAAGACACACTGCCCTTGAAAGAACTATAGTTGAATGTCACCTCCCTCCTCCCCAAAGAAATTTATAAAAAAAGAACAGAAGTTGATGGTAACCCCCTCCCACCCAATTAGAAATATGGAATAATACTCCAATAAAGCCGGACGATGTTTATACAACCACTGTTGGAGATCCAACTGGAAAGACATCATCCTCCCCTTGGTGGAGACCTGACTGGAACAAAAGCATTCTCCCCTTTGAGAGAAAAAATCTATTATAAAGGACAAAAATACAAGTCTGGTCTAACTAGAAAATAAAATGGTTATATTTCCCACTTATCGTTTTTAAATGTCCCCAATGTTGGGAGCATAGAAGTCCTCCTCTCACCCTTTTTTATAAAAGAAGCATAATTCTGAAGAATCTCCCATCACAGAAGTCCTCCTCTCACTCTACATACAAAAGTCTATACAATTGGGAGCACAATTATAAATATCATAATGTATGAAACTAAATTGAGCTCATACTAACCTAAACCTGTATGAAAGATATGGCCTATAAAAAAGGCTGACTAATTACAAAACATTTAGGGCCTAACTTAAACCTTATGAACCACTAATGTCTAAGAGATATTAAAGTGAATGGAAGCTAGACCTAAGGCTGCAATAATAATAAAATATAAAAAGAGGTTAAAACGACCCCTAAACTGATATACATGTGTATCCAAATATCCCTATATTATCCTTAGAAAACAGAAGAAAATTGGATCCCCTGAAAAATCGGAAAATATGTCAAATTTTAATATTGAATTTATAAACTTAAAATCTGTTGAAGGTTAAAATAACCATGAATTTGGCCATCTACTCTGGCAATGGGTTCTTAATGGAAATCAAAGTTCAAGAATAGCAATGAATAAAAATTAATAAAGGCTAAATTAGTGATAGAAATAATCACTAAGGGTAATACAAATTAAGAATTACGATTGTGTAAAAGTAACCAGAAAGCTACAAATCTGTTCCCCTTTGTCCCCAAGTAACATAGAAAATCAGAAAGCTATATATCCCTCTCCCCCGGTCCTCAAATAACAAAGTACATATTAGGCAGGCAGGTACTAACGATCCTAACATAAAAAAGGAGAAATATATAGTAATCATATAGAGGAAATACGAAACATCAAACTGATAATTAACATCACAGTTCATCAAACTGATGATGTCACAATTAATACATATAACCGACCCATTAAAAGTAACATTTGAAATGGTGGAAATCAATATAACACCACGAATAGCATATAACTACATGAGTATATTGAACAAAAGATGCGCAATTGTAGTAACGCAACACTAGACTAAATCGAAAGCCGTTGTTACAATGAGAATGGAATCAGGAACATAAATAAATAGTACTTCTACATACAAAACTACAAATATTCTAAAGAACTATTTTTCTTTAGAATTATGAGCCAACAAGGCTAAACACAATGTACACACGTCTCGTACAGAATAATGAACCAATAAGGTTCTAGACACTTCACACACCTCCAAAGTTTGAGCCAATCAGAAAGGAGCAAAGCACTAACCAATAAGATTAGGGGACTATTGGCTAAACATAACGCATCTACCTTCGCATACAGAACAATGAACCAATAAGGTTCAACATCTCCTACACACCTCTAAAGTCTGAGCGAATCAGAAGGGAGCTAAGTGTTAACCAATAAGATCAGGGAAATATCGGATTAATACACTTAAAGCCATAAGAATAATAGAATTGCATAAAGTGCTAATAAAATCTGAAAACTATGGCATTATAACACAAGCAGATAAGATCGGAAAAATTAAATTAACAGTGTAAACCGTATGACCCGGAATCAATAAGGAAACCAATTCCGGGATCAACATACGGGTAATATTGGAAAGGGTATTTAAAGACCCTTAGATTAACATTAAACCAGTCTTGAAAAAGGTCTATGTTGGACCGAAACGCGTCGACTGGTGAGTAGCATTCCTATTATTTATCTATTAGAAAAACAATCTGCACTATTATTATTTCTTTTGGCAGAAGGAAGTAATAACCTGAGTGACGCTGGAGCTGAAAATAGTCTATTGACGCTGAAGCCCATACTCCACTGCAGGCAACTATATATCCTATATAGACTGATAAAGCACATAGAAGACAGGAATCACCCACATTGGGAAACACATAAACTCTGACTTTTAACAAAAGTTGCTTTTGGTTACACATTTTCATTTTTATTTTTATATTTTTTCACATTTTTTCGATTTTTGACTTTTTAATTTTATATATTTTTTATTGTACACAATTTTTGGCGGTTGCAATCATGTTGGTCACTAGTGATAATTGAAATTTGAACACACATTGGAATATTTCTGCACCCATCACGGAAACACCGATTTGTTATTTACACTCTTTTGGAATCTGTACTGCATATTTTGAAGTTTTTTATTGTTTTCATTGTGTTATAAGGTTTCTATGTATATTTGAAAATTCACATTAACCTGTCACAGAATCACCTGAAACAGAACACGCATCCTATATATTTTTTCTGCTAGCGGAAACGGTCACTGATCCTTTACAGGAACAGCTGATCGGCTCCACTCTGGTCACCTACAATCCAAGGGACCCGGTATAAATGTCTAACCAACATTATACAGACACATTTAGAAGCTAACAGTGATACATATCCTTAACATCCTGTCATAACTCTGAATAATAACATTATCGCAGATCGATCTGACAATTACAGTGGGTAGCGCTACTACAAGATCAGCCTGTACCTCTATATTCTTTGTGATATAAACCTATCCGGTAGAATTGATAAAGCTAGTAACACTACTTAAGGTCTGTTTCCAGAATGTTTTATTAATATTTTTATAATCAGCATTTTTGCAAGTTTTTAATTTATCGATCAAAGGATTTCCTAAGAAGTATAATTGAATATTTCAGGTTTTTACATTTGTGTTATTTTTATAATTGTAAAATAATGTATGGATTTGTAATTAATCCACTCTGTTTATCGCATATGCATAGAGTTTAGATACGAATGCCTAAATCCTCATAGCCATCTCAGAATAAGTAAAACTGAATGGTTCAGATATTGAGGTTTTTTATTTGTACTTGTATTCTAACCCATTGGAAAACACTGTGTGGACTCGTAATCAATCCACTCTGTCTATTACTTAACATTAAGTTTAGAATCGAATGTTTTATATCATCAAAGCTATCTCAGAAGTATTGTAAAGAATTTATGTTTTGTGAAATTGTTTTTAATTTGTAATAAATTATTTGTCTTAACCCATATTGTGAGGGAATTGGCTTTACATTCTGAACCCAGCCGGTTCGCTGGCGCTTTGATATTTTCCGACTTTTCTTATTTTGTTAAAGGGACAGTCTAGGCCAAAATAAACGTTCATGATTCAGATAGAGCATGTAATTTTAAACAATTTTCCAATTTACTTTTATCACCAATTTTGCTTTGTTCTCTTGGTATTCTTAGTTGAAAGCTTAACCTAGGAGGTTCATATGCTAATTTCTTAGACCTTGAAGGCCATCTCTTTTCAGATGCATTTTAACAGTTTTTCACCACTAGAGGGTGTTAGTTCACATATTTCATATAGATAACATTGTGCTTGTGCACGTGAAGTTATCTGGGAGCAGGCACTGATTGGCTAAACTGCAAGTCGGTTAAAAGAACTGAAATAAAGGGGCAGTTTGCAGAGGCTTAGATACAAGGTAATCACAGAGGTTAAAAGTATATTAATATAACAGTGTTGGTTATGCAAAACTGGGGAATGGGCAATAAAGGGATTATCTATCTTTTAAAACAATAAAAATTCTGGTGTAGACTGTGCCTTTAAATTACAAGTCAATCTTTACTTACGTATAAAAACAACACTCATAGGTGAAATCTCTTGCGTTTGCTATGGCCCTGCAGTCATAGGTAGCAACCGCTTGCTATATAATACAAAATTGTTGGGATTTGTAGTTTCAAGGTGCTTCAGTCACATATTTTGCTTACGTAACCATAGCAACAGCTGCAGTAGCTACAAGTCCAATTTTGCACCATTTCTACTGTCTGTGTTAGAGTTGGGGTCGAGTATCTACAGGAGCAAAGTAGCTATAAAAAAAGCCGTTTTAAATAAGATTGATTTTCCCTTCTCTTGTTTTTTGTAAGTTACAAGAAATAATTAATGTATTTGTATTGATAAAAAAGTTACACTTGCAATACCATCTTATTATATATAAATAAATAAAATTTTCCTAATTTAAAAAATCTTAAAATAATAAACCAATAATGTGTATCACATAATTATATTGATATATGGTATTATTTTACAACCATAAGTATTTTTTACCAATACTCTGGCATTACTACTAACTCCATTAGAGTATATATTTATTAAATTAAATTTGGTTTTGATAATATTTAATGGTGTCTTGAAATATATTAATCAATGGAAAAATGAATAAATACAATGTAAGTTATAATGTTTATTAAAAAACAAAACAATGCAATATTATATAGCTCACTGATACAAACATTCCACTAGTTTGAATTTACAAATTTTTTAACCCACCCATAGCAAAAAGAGATGTAGCGACAGCTTATAAATTTGTAACAAACTTCGTGTGATTTGTTAGCTACAATGCATTCGGAAATCCCATTAAAAGTATAGGCAGCCAAAGTCTCTGGATACTCTACCAGAGCTCTTGCTACCATCAGGGCCGGGTCAACAATGGGACCAAGTGGGTCCAATGGACCCAAGCAGCATTTGACAAGGGGCAGCACTTCAGTGACTGAGTCAGTCACTGTCAGACCTAGACCACTCCTGTCCTCTCTCTCCATGGGGGAAGTTGCAGGATTCCAGCAGTATAACCTAATAATGCACAAAAACACAAAACCAGTCAGAGGTGAAATTCAACGTGGGGCAAGTGCATCTCTTCCCTAACTACCTTCCCACTTATTGCACAATTGTGCATAAGCTTTGGTTGCATGCATGCAGGTAGGTAGGCTTAGTAAGATCAACAGCCAGACTAGTAGCTTGATATGTTTATCTGTAATGTTACTACTGGGGGATATCATTTCATTCTAGGACCCAGGCATAAAAATATATTAAGCCGGCCTTGGCTACCACTTGTAGCAAGTGACCTTTGATAGCTGGTGATTCGCTACTTGTAGCTAGAGCTGGTATCGCTACAGGTAGCAAACATTGTGTAATCTAAACCAACATATGCAAATTTCAAATAAACATTTAAAATGAATAGTAAATGAGATTTGTGTGTGTGTGGGAAATCCAGTGTAAAAAATGTCCAAGTAAGGTCCTTATTTAGATAGAAAAACTACAAATATTCAAATACTCTAATCAGTGTTTAGGCAAAAAAAAGAAAGAAAAAATATTCCTATAAAAACGTACTTTAAAGCTTGGCACAATGGTATAAACTCAGTATTTTCATTGCTAATAGCTCACCATTATTTCATAACACCATTTACATAGTGTACGTTTTAAAAAGCCCTGGAAAAAGTTTTTTTGTTGTTTCTTCAAATTAAAGGGAATTTATGTGCATTGCAATATAACTTGTATGTCCCTTTAAGAAAGTCCATGATTTGTATGATTTATTAGAGATTTTAATAATTGGGCAGTAGTATTCTGTGCACAGACCTAAAGTTGAGATACTGGGGTCAATTTATAAAGCAGCGCATGCTGCTTCCGACCCACTCCGCTTCAGCTCCGCCTGAAGAAGCAGCGGTCGTAAGAGGTGTCGGACAGCAATCAGCCCGATTGGATACAATCGGGTTAATTGACACCCCCCGATTGGCCGCTAATGTGCAGGGGCGGCATTGCACAAGCATTTCACTAGAAATGCTTGTGCAATGATAAATTCCAACAGTGTATGCTGTCAGCATTTATTGATGTGCAGCGATCATGTCCGCCCGCATATTAGTAAATCGCCCCCTAAGTGTTTCTGTTATGGTTTTACACAATGATTTCTCATTGGTTCACAAAAAAACAAACAAACTGTGAAATGTAAGGTAATACCAGGAAGTGTGTTTAATAACCGGCAATGATGTTATGCACTAAAAAAAAGTTATTTATTTTTTGTGTTGTATGTTCATGAAAGGTGCAATTACAACTATTTTTTTCAGTGCTCATCATCATAACATTTAAGTAGTTAACATTATATATATATAGTTGGCTTATGCCTGAAAAGTAAAGTTAAATGTGTAATATTTAGAAGATAACCAGTTCAGGGATTTTATACATAATAGTGCAGATCTACACAACTGAACTAAAATAAAATAAAAAGGAATTACATTTTGAAAGTTTTATGGTGTCGATTTTCATTATTTTACTGTTTATTGGTTCCTAAAGTCTCAATAATTTTTAGCCCTTTACAGGTGAAGGGTAAGAACTGCTGAGAGCACAAAATCTAAAATGATTTACTCCTAGTGGTGAACCAAGCACTGGCCACAATTCAGCAGTGTCCAGTAATGCCATAAACTACACTCACAGGATGATTCAATAAACTGCATTTTTATGAGTAATACAGAGCCCAGAACAATCCACTGTTCCCAGTGCATTATGTTGTAGAGAATTCTGTTCTGTATCCATATGTAATGCTTCATGCAGAACTCTTATTTTGTCATAGTTACACTTCCTAGACATATAATATAGTCACATATACACTTTTTCTATGTTCATTATACCCCATTTTTTATATATTCATATTTATATAAAAATATATGTAACCAAAAATTTAAATTTGATTGATCCTGTCTAGATTATTCCTTTAGTTTTCTTTTAAGAAATTTTAAATTTTATGGTTTCATATATATATATATATATATATATATATATATATATATATATATATATATATATATGCGCACAGACAATGTGATTCACGGTTAATCAATATATGTGTTAAATGATTATAATGTATAAATTGACATATTAGAATTTATATTATGAATTTCTTTTAATAAGCATATAACCCATCAATGGTTAAAGGCTTTCTACTTGCAGAGAGGCAGGGATAAAGGGCAGGGCATAAAAAGCAGCCCTAGAAAGATATGAAGATCAACCCTATTATTTTGTTGACTCAGTAGAATGCACATGCATTCTTTTTCTCAAATGGGATTACTGGGATACTCCTTCTGCAATATTTTTTTCAGAATTAAATAGTATTACTGTATATTAAAAAAAAGTGCCAGATTGGTGTTATATAGGCACCCTACAACCCAATTGCATCCATTATTCACCCCTTTAAATTGTAACAACAAACCCACAAATTTAAAGAAGCTCTTCACTCTACCAAAATACGAGATGCTATCTCTGATCCAGTAAACACAATATAACACTTAAAATAGATACAATATAACAATTTCAGATTGGAACAATCTTACTTGTAACGGTATAATGTGATTAGGTTCAGTCCAATGTTCATATATATAGAATATTTTCTTCCATATTGCTGTCAGAACTTGTACTAATCCTTATAGCAAATTTTAACCTGCAGGTCCTTGAAGAGGTGACTGTTTGTTCTAACAGTCGGCAAATGCACATCACAGGAGGAATCTGGAGTGCTGAAATAAACAGAATGCCACAGAATAGTGTGAGATCTGACAGACAAAGCTTTAATAAACACAAGTTGGAACTACTAATATACATAGAAGTATAATACACATTTGGTTACCCCATTGAGGAGATTCTAAAGAGCCTTGATGTGTATTCATCAGTATCGGTGATACCAAGAAAGTCTGAAGAGCCTTGATGTGTATTCAGCTGTATCGGTGATACAAAGAAAGTCTGAAGAGCCTTGATGTGTATTCAGCAGTATCTGCGATACCGGCGTGTGATGTCACCACCCGGTTTTTGGCAAGCTGACTTGACTTAAATGGACAATCAAAAAAGGAGGATATTTGGTGCGCAAGTCCTACCCCTGCATATACACTACTCTGTTCCCATAAACAGTGTTGAAAGGACAAGTCGAATATAAAATATGTGTGTAAATGCGCTATACAGCAATGGGGATGAAATGAAATTAATGATACAGGGTCTGAGATGCCTATTATGGGGCTATAATACCTAAAAGCAACACTAATAAAATCACTGAAATAGAAAAAATATTGAATAAAATAATGATTGGGTTAAGTTTGTACAATAAAACAATTTATTTGAATACAATAAAACAATTTACTCAGATAGTGGAAATCTGTGACTGGTCACATGTATAGATAAAAGTCTTAAAAATTTTTTTTTTTAAATGTGCAACTGAATTTTTAAAAAAACATATAAGTCTTTTTCTGCATTTATAAGAGACTTGGGACTCGTTGGTCTTTTTGTCTTCCTAAGTATAATGAAGTAAACTGAAGGAAGCAATCTCTGATTTATAACAAGATCTTGATAAAGCCACCAGAAGTGGCGAAACACATTGATGGTAAAGTGCAGGATACAATAAGAAATTTTCCAAGTCTGTCTGATCCAAGGAATCAGAGGATTACTGAAGATACAAAGTGGAACTACTTTCAACAACAAAATACTCTGCGCAGAGTTGAGGATTAGGATACCGGACGGATCTACTTTGTTCAAAGTCCCGGACGTTGCGTGTGACGTCACCGACTAGCCGCGAGCTGTACAGACACTTGTGCTACCAGAGGAGTGGATGAAACGTGCCCACAGAGGAACAGGTAAGCACCCAGCCCGGCAGTGCGGTAGACGTACACGGTACACAATAAGAAACTTTTTATGTTGTTTATATCACTTTTCAACTTTATGAGAACAGCATAACAAAAGTTTAATAATCATAAGATTGACTTGGAACAATACACATGACCTACGGATTAGAGGATCCAGGACTGTGAAAAAGAAACAACAGACATAATTATATGCACTAAATATCATTAGAAGTTATAAATCAGAGATTGCTTCCTTCAGTTTACTTCATTATACTTAGGAAGACAAAAAGACCAATGAGTCCAAAGTCTCTTATAAATGCAGAAAAATACTTATATGTTTTTTAAAAATTCAGTTGCACATTTTTTAAAATATTTTTTTAACACTTTTATCTATATATGTGACCAGTCACAGATTTCCACTATCTGAGTATATTGTTTTATTGTATTCAAATAAATTGTTTTATTGTACAATAACCCAACCATTATTTTATTCAATATTTTTTCTATTTCAGTGATTTTATTAGTGTTGCTTTTAGGTATTATAGCCCCATAATAGGCATCTCAGACCCTGTATCATTAATTTCATTTCATCCCCATTCTGGCACCTTGGTGGTTGGAAGTCTCAGCCCTGTTGCTCAGGAGAAGTTTGCTAGGGGTGAGTGATGACCAGACTTCCGGGGAGGGGCGGTAGGCCTCACGTGCACGTGAGGTAACCCCTCTCCCTCCCCCTTGGGGGTGGTCACGTGATCTCTCTAACCCCTCAGCGTCATCTCCTTTTGGAGCAGAGACACCTCTGCTGCTGTTTCTATTGGGCCGATGATCTCCTTGCTATTCTAGGTTAGTTGATAGTCTCTATGCCGCCATATTAGTCGTTCTGTTGGTCTTTTAATAATAAAGTTTAATAAATCTTGACCTGTGACAGTCAAAATGTTCCCACCAAGAAGTTGTTTGTTGTTATTTATTATTGCACATATTTAATATTTATAAAGTTCAGTAAGTTAAGTGCGTGTTTCCCCTTCTCTGCTGGAAATGATCCGATAAGCATTTAATCCCTTAACTGAATGACCGAACAGTTATGTAAACAAGTTCCCCTTATTTGCTTTAGCTAAATAAAATTTCATTGGCCTGTTCACCTTTTTAAAAAACAAACAAACAAAAAATATGATACTAATCATGCATGAAACCTTTATTGTGGGCTCGTGTTGAAGTATGCTTAGTTATTAAAATCAGTTTTAATGAGTGTTTATACTGTGATAGAACTACTTTGTTTTATGTTCAAATAAATCTATTGGTTTTGAGAAAAATTAAACAAAAAAGCCTAACTTATTTTATTCCCCACCTGTAGTTTATGAGCCTTGAAGAATGCTCCTGTTTGTGGTGCTATTTCCTTATCTCTCCTGTAAGTCCTGCAATACATACAAATAAAGCCCATTGAAAAATGATGTCTTATAGTGTGGCCTCACAAGATATGTCACCACTGTGTTGCTAATTTCCAGAACCCCTAATGATTCCATGAACTATCCAATTCTGCTGCCAAAAAAGCACCGCTGTCAGGATGCAGATGTGAAACGTTTCTAAGGGAGTCACAAAACCCTTTATTGGCTGCATAACAATCTCGTCTTAATTAACTGTAATCCGGTAGTAAACATCCAGTAATATTTTTTTTTTAACATTTAAAACCTGACTTAAAGCTTTTAAACCCGCTGCTAACCTTGAAAAGATAAGCAAATGGATACAAAAGACATTTTAAAGCTCTGTAATTACAACAGTATTGCTTAAAAACGTTCATAATATTTGTTAAAAATATGTTTAATATAAAAATAAGAATGATTTACGATTTTTATATTTGAGCCATATTTCTTATTATGTACGGTATGTAATAATTTATGGGTACATTGACTCTTTCTTCATTCAATATCCTTGTAACATTTTAGCTATCAGTTTAATATCTCTATTCAAATATTTACAAAGCCTTGTGTTGATATAAAAAACATCTCTCTTTTTAATGGCTTCTCACTGTTTTATACTCTCATCATTTTTTTATCTGATATGTTTAATAAAAACACAGTTCGCTAAAGGGTTAGTGACTACTTTTTGTAACTATAGTTTCTCTGCATCTAAACCTAGATTCCTGATCATTAATTTGAGCACATGTAAACTCAAAGTAAATAGAACAGCTTTTCAATTCTTGGTAGGACATATGCAGAATCCTGAGTTCACAAGGAAGGATTTGACAGAAAAAAGGGTTTAGAGGTGTAAAAGTCAATACATTTCCTTAAAGGGATATGAAACCTAAACGTTTTCTTTTGTGATTCAGACAGACCATAGCATTTTAAAAAAGTTTCCAATTTACTTTTATTATCAAATTTTCTTCATTCCCATGATATTCTGTGTTGAAGAGATACCTAGGTAGGCACCTGGAGCACTAGATGGCAGGAAATAGCCCTTCCATCTAGTGCTTTTGCAAATGGATAACATTCTTACAAACTTCTGCCATATAGTGTTCCAGAAATTGGCCGGTGTTTTGTCGAAAATAGCTACCTTGTCGAGATTTGCTACCTCGACGTGCACATGCTCACAATTATGTAATTGCACTTCACATATGTTTGAAAGGAATGTGTAGAAATGTGATCATATAATGACCAGCATGTGCAGGTACAGGTAGCAAATATTGACAAGGAAACTGATCTGCTACTTCTATTGTAAGCATTCTTAATCAGACATATATAGGCTGCACCATAATTCCCTTATCTTTACTATCGTTTTTGCCTCCGTCTGGGGGGTTCAAGGGGGTGAAGCTTCCCTTGTAAACCTCATTCCCTGAGGTTCACTTGGGGTGGATGCCAGAGGATCTAGGATTGGCGCAGTGCCCCGCTGATCCTCTGGCATCCACCCTAAGTGAACCTCAGGAAATAAGGTTTAATCAGCTTCTTATCAAGGGAGGAGTACTGAGGGGTTGAATATCCACAGAGCAGTTTCCTCTGATAGGGTTGCACCCTTGTCAGTCCTCTAGCATGCACTGTCGAGTATTCTGGCTAACCTATACTGCCACAGGATTTTTTCACGCCACACTAATATGGTCTGTATTGCAGCAGCTAGGTCTTTAACCTTCCTAACATTAGGGAACACCCCACACAGATCAGTAGCAGCTAGGTCTCCCAGTGCAGGAGCTTCATCTGGAAGCTATAGATGAAAGTTGAGCAGGATCTCCATTGATTGGATTTTAAATTTCATTTCTTTTGTAGTGTGAGAACTGCAACAAGTTGTGACTACTCACCTCGCTGGTAGACTTGGCTTCTACTACTGTTGGGTATTTTAAAGGTCAGGAAATTATATTATAAATACACTTCAGCAGGTAAAATGAATAACTTGGAAAACATCCTCAGTCCTCGAAGGTTAATTGGGGGTCAGAGAATACAATCTCCCATCTGTTCCTTATGCTTTGACCAATCTGTTGTCTATCTGTATTACATTTGGTGGTAAAGGTCATCCTTTTATCACTTATGATTTTCTTATTAATGATTAATAGGTAGTCCTGAGACAGGTTGGCTAATTATGTTAGAGTCTTGTCCAGTAGGCATGACTTGTATTCCTTGTGTTGGAATTTAATGGACATCTCCATAAGTTACCGGTCACATAATGTAGATCTACTCAGCTGCAGGAAGCTGAGCGTCAGGCATCTGTCTTCATATGTTAACGGAGCATGATTTGCAGATGCCAGATTGTTACAGATAGTGACACTGTGTGTGTGTCACCGTCTATAACAATCAACTGCTTGTGCTGGTGGGAGGTGTGGGAGCAGAGGTGGCTCTACCATTAGGCCAAATAGGCAATCACCTAAGGCCTCAATCAGGGCCATAGGAAAATATGCTTTTTTTCTTAGTTCAAACAGGTGTTGGTGGCATAATAGCCCAGCACATTGGCTTCATCCAAGCACAGTCATATAGTCTAATATTCATAAGCGTGAGCAGGGGTGTGCTGGCTCGCATTCACATTGCTGAGAAGCTTTTCACTTACTAGAGCACGCTTCCATAGGCTCCACTGGGAGCCTTGTTCTGATGCCATCAGAGACGGCATCAAAACCTTAGCGCAGCGAAGGAGGTAAGTAGCGCAGTGATGGCAGTTAATTTAAATATATATACAGGTGGCCCTCGGTTTACGCCAGTTCAACTTGTGCCGTTTCAGAATAACAACCTTTTTTTTCAGTCATGTGACTGCTATTGAAAAGCATTGAAAAGCAGTGCACTAATTAAAATAGCCAGTAGGTGGAGCTGTCCGCTTGTGTTGTAGCAAAGTTATGCAACTTAGCAGACTGAAAATAATCTATGTACACAGAGCAGACATTAGCTATCGAGCAGCTTTCAAGCAACAAGATCTAGCAGCCACTTCCCTATTATCTTCCTGTCCAGCTGCTTGAGGTGAGGGTGCCTAACTGCCTATTAATCACTGCAGATTGAAATGCATAGAGTAGGTGCAGACCCAATATTATCTAACATGCTAACAATGCAGATAACTGTTTGCAGAATAATGCAAGTAAAAAAATGTTTTTGTTCATTAAACTTAGTTTGATGATACAGTCTGTTGTCTGAATTTTTAATTAGGTTTATAATGCTGTTTAAAGTCTTCATTTCAAAGCTTTAAAAATAATGTATTAGGTGTTACTTATGACAATTTTGAGAGGGGCCTGGAATCTTACTCCCTCGCCTCCCATTGACTTACATTATAAACTGGGTTTCAATTTATAACGGTTTCAATTTACAACCATTCCTTCTGGAACCTAACCCCGGCATAAACTGAGGGCTACCTGTATATGTATATGCTTATATACATATATATTTATGTGTAAATATCTGTCTATACACATATTAACACATAAATATATATGTATAAAAGTATATATAGTCAAAATAAACATATACTAACAAACACTGCTAATGCCAGAACCTAATGTATCCTCTGACTAGTGAGTAGAAGCCCTCAGCACCGGCAGTGATAATAACGGATAATGGCAGAAGTTGTCAGCATGTCAAAGCAGTGAGCTGAACTCAGTAGCTGAGATTGTAACATGCTGCGGTGGAGATCAGCAGGGGCACATGCAAAGCGTGGCATGAATAGGAAAGCGGAAGTTTGTGAAGCAGCAATCATCGGTATTTAGACAGCCTCAGACTCCCCAACCTTCGGCACTTATTGACTGTTCAGGAAACAGCTACTAGCAGCTTACTGACCGAGCAACCAGTTCCTCACCGATCATCCAGGTCTTAGCAAAGCCTCAATCCCTTGTCCACTCGCCTCTGGGGTCCACACAGCCGTCAACACAAAAGTTTGCCCTCAGTGTATACACACTTCTCTATACTCCAATGCATGATTTTATCCTCAGCACTGCTCACTGCTGCTCCGTAGCCATTTCTGGGCTCCCATTGGATAGTTACCCAAATGTTTCTTCCTTGAATCAATTGGAAATGATTGGTTGCAATCCAGTGTAAAGAAATAAAACAGAGGTGCCTGGATCAGGGAGAAATTTTTTAGAATGCAAAAAAAGTATAACCAGCACCATCTTCAGCAGTTAAAACAAACTCTTTATTGGTCACATTAAAATTTCTTGTACAACAGCCAGAGTGCATCTGACATGTTACAGCTTGGTAGCAATAATCATAGACGTACCTGATTAAAACAAACACCTGTTATTTAAAAACATTGCTGTAAGCCTATTGGATCTATAGAAATACACTTGTAACCTGGACTTACTGTCCCTTTAATGTTGACCACTCCCACTTAATCCCATACATGCATATTTACTGTGCTGTACTATACATACATATAGGAAAAATAAATAAGACAATAACTCTACATAATAAATAAAAAAAAAAATGAAAAATATAAAATTAATTTATACAGACTACAAAGCGTGGATACCAGAGCAGTAGCTATTTATGTTCATTAGGGCATTAGCCCTTAAGGCATATCAGGCAAACCCCAAAACTGTTATATAAAACAAAGGGTTAATAACCTGCCTATTAATCCCTGCAAATTATTTTAAGAACAAAAGAAACATACATATACTCAATGTAATTAGCTCTACCTAAACACACACATTTATGAGTGATACATAAGCCTGATACTCCTGTAGCTTTCAGTGTGTAATACAGCCTTCTATCCCTTTTTGTCTCATATGTGCTGTACTCAGCCTATCAAAATGAACCTATTAAATAAAATGTTGAGAATGGACCCCACCAAAGCTTAGGTGGACTAATAGGATAATAATACTCTGCCAACAAAAAAATAAATAATCTGCCAACAAATAACTAGATGATCTATTTCATCTAGTAGATTTTTTAGGCTAAGATGAGACATCTCCAGAACCTAGATTGATATAGGTTTTAATAATGGTGTAATTTAACCGGTGAAGAGCCAAAACACTTTGCCCCATTAAGAGTGTATATGGGGATATAAATACAAAAATAGCCTTTCAATCTATTTATGAGCCTAGCTAGCCACGAAATGAGTCATAAATATATATAGACATGAGTAATAGACCACTTATTCAACTGTGAGGGAGAAGTGTTACTCCCAATAATTGATTACATCATAAGCACTGTTGAAGCCCTGAGGGATCCTAGTCCCCAGGGTAAAGATCCAAAAGGCCTCAAGTTTGTGTACTAACTTAATTATATTTCCACCTCGTTTGGGGATTTTGGCATTCTCTATAACCATCCATTTAAATGTTGAGTTGTCATTATAGTGGTCTATAATAAAATGTTTTGCTAAGTCAGAGCTGTGTTTGGATCTTTTAAAGTCTGACAGGTGTTGTCTTATCCTCTCTCCTACTTCACGGGTAGTGCACCCTACGTACTGTTTGTTATTGCAGCTACACCAAATGATATAAACTAAATTTTTGCTCCTGAAATTACACTTGCTACCACAGAGTATTTTTAACCTGTAGTAGAGCTCATAAAGCTGGCCTTTCTTTCAAAGTGGCTGCAAGGAATACAGGGACCATATCCACATCTGTACCCCCATTTTCAAGCCATGTACTACCTGTGTTTTTTGTGCGTAGTTCACTAGGTGATAGGAGATATTCCCTATGGTAGCTCCTCTCTGATAGGAGAACCGGCAACCCTGTTCTACTACATTACGTAACTGTTCGTCAGCTGTTAGCATTGGTAAGTGCTTGCGTATGACTTTACACACTTGTTCGTAGTCAGTGGCATATTGAGTGACAAATGTTATAGGTTGTGTTGCCTTTGGTATATGCCTATTTCTCTCAGCATCCTTTAAAAGGATTGTTCTATCCATGCCATCCACTTCTGTTTTTGCTCTCATAATAGTCTCCCTTTTATAACCTCTAGCTAACAGCCTGTTGACTAGATCCTGGCTCTGTATTTCGCAATCAGATTGGTTAAAAAAATTTCACTTATTGCGGATGAACTGACCTCTCGCTATTGCGTAGGGTACCCTTTTTGGGTGGCAACTTCTGCTGTGCAGCAAAGTGTTTCCAGATATAGGCTTCCTATATATGGTTGAGTCAACTAAGTAATATCTGCAATTAATGTCACGTCTAAATAATTAATTTTTGTCTCATCAAATTTAATGGTAAACCTTAGTCCCCACGGATTCATATTCAAATAACAGCTCTTTCTTTTCCTCCTGTCGACACAAAAATAAGATAATCTATAAAACAATGATGTATTTTAATATCCTTATAAAAATAGTTATCCTCTCCATAAATGTTGGTAGCCTCCCATCACCCTATTACCAGATTTGTGTAAGAAGGGGCAAATTTCACCCCCATGGCCTGCCGCTAATATTGAGTCATACTCTTTATACTTAGATTCAAGCTCATATAAATCAAGTTCTATCTGTAAATTCTCTACTGACTATTCTTAGTTGTTCATCCTTCAACTCTATGATCAATTCCATTAACTTGAATGAGCAATCAGACAAGGAATTATTCAATTTCTCAATAAAAACCTTATCTTCAGTAGTAAAAGTGGGAAATGTTGTAAGTCTTTACCCCCTAGGGATGACTCTTAGATGGATATAGCGTTCCCACATCCACTTATCCCATTTCAGTTTTGTTTCTTTTTTCATGAGTTGTTCCATATTTTTGAATCTATCACCTAGGGGGTTAGCACTTTCACTGAATATTTTTTTCAAAATCTTGTTAAAGCTCTTCAAGATCTGTTATAGAGGTTAGTGAGTAAAACTCAGACTTCTCACTATTAGATAGTTGAGACACAGCAACAAGTTATCAAAACAGAGGAGAATTGCCTGGTATTTCGGGGGTGGACTAACCTTACTTGGCGGGATCAGAATGATATACTACAGGAAAGTTTTCCTCTGTGAAAAGCACACTGGTCTAAAAGAGGCTGCTCCTGTGTAGTAAATCTCCATAGAACTAGCTGATGAGCTGTTGTTCATTCCTGGCAGAGCGCTTCTTTCTTTGTATGCAAATTAAAAGGACCCTAGGGAGGTCTCCCTATGGGTGATGGGGGAAACCAGACGTGGACTCCTTGCCCAGTGTGCTTAGAGGAATGTGGCTGCACCTCACTGACGAGGCCCATAGGAGGCCGAAACGATCCTATTATCCTAATATTATCCTATTAGTCCACCTAAGCTTTAGTAGGGTCCATTTAGTAGGGTCAATTTATTTGCTGCATGTTTTTAAACCAGTGTACTTTTCATGGTGTTCTTTTTTGAATGAATAGAGTCTGTACATCACCTTTACCATTACCTGTTGCGTTGCCTTTTGTAGCTGAGTGCGTTTGGGTTGCTAAGGTTTGAAGGAGTTAGAATCCCCTCTGCAAATATATACAGTATGTATTACATAACGTACCCTACTATTATCTGGATCACTACTAACCTTACATAGAAGGTAGGGCCTTATCTATCTAAAATTGGCCTCTTAATGACCACTAACATTAATATCAGTTGGTACCTGCTTACCCACTAGACCATAACCAGTATGGCATTTTCACCCCCCCCCATCTTTCTCCTATAATAGACGGTATAATTATTGATATAGAGATACATTATACCCTAGATTATCCATGTTTTTTGGTTCTCCAATTATTAAGCTTGACCATTCTAGATTCTGAACCCGAGTGGTCCTTTCATTTACTTCCTCTAGCACTCCCCTTCTTAGTCTTATAAAGTTTTTGGCAGCCCAAAAGTGGATGATAAACTATATTATGGGGAAATTACTTTTTACTAATATCTAAACATATTCCCTAACAAATATCAAAGGTCCATAAGTGACCATCCACATAATTTGTTTTCCTTCCATCCTTAATCTATATGCTTTCCAGGGTCCATGAGTGTCTCTGTGTGACCGGAGGAATTAATTTGACCTAAAATGAGGTTTCAGATACATATGTACAATAGCCTTACTGATGTTTTGAATTTCTAGTTGCTCAGATACTCTTTAGTCATTGTATTACTTATTACCTCATTCAATCAGCCAATCAGATTTTTCCTACCTTTATTCCGATTGGCTGATAGAATCCTATCATCCAATCGGAATTCGAGG
The DNA here is from genome assembly GCF_027579735.1 of Bombina bombina. NCBI lineage: Eukaryota > Metazoa > Chordata > Amphibia > Anura > Bombinatoridae > Bombina > Bombina bombina. The sequence continues at coordinate 841,261,699 of NC_069500.1, forward strand.
GACGCCATCTTGGATGACGTCATTTAAAGGAACCTTCATTCAGACTTAGGACGTCGTTAGAAGAGGATGGATCCGCGTCGGCTGCTTCAAGATGGTCCCGCTCCGCGCCGGATGGAAGAAGATAGAAGATGCTGCCTGGATGAAGATGTCTACCGGTCCGGATGCCCTCTTCTTGCCAGATAGGTGATACCCGGCGTGGTGAAGATAAGGTAGGAAGATCTTCAGGGGCTTAGTGTTAGGTTTTTTAAGGGGGGGTTTGGGTTAGATTAGGGGTATGTGGGTGGTGGGTTGTAATGTTGGGGGGGTATTGTATGTTTTTTTACAGGCAAAAGAGCAGAATTCTTTGGGGCATGCCCCACAAAAGGCCCTTTTAAGGGCTGGTAAGGTAAAAGAGCTGTAAAATATTTATTTTAGAATAGGGAAGGGCATTTTTTTTATTTTGGGGGACTTTGTTATTTTTTTAGGGGGCTTAGAGTAGGTGTAATTAGTTTAAAATTCTTGTAATCTTTTTTTATTTTTTGTAATTTAGTGTTTGTTTGTTTTTGTAATTTAGTGTTTGTTTTTTTGTGTAATTTAGTTTAGTTGATTTAATTGTAGATAATTGTAGATAGTTTATTTATTTAATTAATTTATTGATAGTGTAGTGTTAGGTTTAATTGTAACTTAGGTAAGGATTTATTTTACAGGTAATTTTGTAATTATTTTAACTAGGTAGCTATTAAATAGTTATTAAATATTTAATAGCTATTGTACATGGTTAAAATAAATACAAAGTTGCCTGTAAAATAAATATTAATCCTAAAATAGCTACAATATAATTATTATTTATATTGTATCTATATTAGGGTTTATTTTACAGGTAAGTATTTAGCTTTAAATAGGATTAATTTATTTAATAAGAATTATTTTATTTTGTTAGAATAAAATTATATTTAACTTAGGGGGGTGTTAGGGTTAGACTTAGCTTTAGGGGTTAATACATTTATTAGAGTAGCGGCGAGGTCCGGTCGGCAGATTAGGGGTTACTAATTGTAGGTAGGTAGCGGCGACGTTGGGGGGGGGGCAGATTAGGGGGTAATAAATATTATATAGGGGTCGGCGATGTTAGGGGCAGCAGATTAGGGGTACATAGGGATAATGTAGGTTGCGGCGGTGTGCGGTTGGCAGATAAGGGGTTAAAAAAATTTAATAGAGTGGCGGCGATGTGGGGGGGCCTCGGTTTAGGGGTACATAGGTAGTTTATGGGTGTTAGTGTACTTTAGAGCACAGTAGTTAAGAGCTTTATGAACCGGCGTTAGCCCAGAAAGCTCTTAACTCCTGGCTTTTCTCTGCGGCTGGAGTTTTGTCTTTAGATTTCTAACGCTCACTTCAGCCAAGACTCTAAATACCAGCGTTAGAAAGATCCCATTGAAAAGATAGGATACGCAATTGACGTAAGGGGATCTGCGGTATGGAAAAGTCGCCGCTGGAAAGTGAGCGTTAGACCCTTTCCTGACTGACTCTAAATACCAGCGGGCGGCCAAAACCAGCGTTAGGACCCCTTAACGCTGGTTTTGACGGCTAACGCAGAACTCTAAATCTAGGCGATGGTTTTTTAATGTGCCTTTAACTGTTTTTTTATTGGCCAGTCCTTCATCTTAGATAAAAGGTACAGTATAGTCAAAATTAAAGTTTCATGATTCAGATAGAGCAAGCAATTGTAAACAATGTTCCAATTTACTTCTGTTAGCTAAGTATCATTGTTCTCTTGGTATCATTTGTTGAGAAGCATACCTAGGTAGGCTCAAGAGCAGCAATGCACTACTGGGAGTTAGAGTGGTGGCTGCACATATATGCCTCTTGACATTGGCTCCCCGATGTGTTCAGCTCCCAGTAGTGCTTTGCTGCTCCTTCAACATAGGGTTAGGGATGGGTGAATATGCCGAAAGTACAATGTGTTTGGTCGGGTTGATAAGATTGAAAACCCCTTAAAATTTCTTAAACTAATGTTATTTCCAATTTATGAATGTTACTTTAGTTTTCGAATGTTCATAATTCGATTGAATATCCATATTTGAAATTTCGATAACAATAACATTCGATTTACCAAATACTATTCAGAAGCTCAATAGTTCATGTGTTTGGGAATATAGTAAATTGATATATAATAGATACAAATATATTGATTCAAATGTTTCTATTTCTAATATTGTATAATTTGAATATAACATTTAATGAGCGCATTAGAAAAACTATTACATTTAATAAATCTTAAAATACTGTACAAACATTAAAAATTCTAAACGAACTAACAAATCTGTAATTCATTTTATTTTTCAAATGTTGCAAAACATTCACCTATCCCATATTAAATACAGTAGTTGACAATAATATATGTTAAAAATTCTTAACCTCTTCATTTTATTTGTTAAAGATGCAGCTTAGCAAAATAGTGCAGTCTCCTATATCACAACTATGTGTGTGTGTATATATATATATATATATATATACACTGTGTGCAGAATTATTAGGCAAATTAGTATTTCTTCTGTTATGTGTGATCAGTCCACGGGTCATCATTACTTCTGGGATATTAGCTGCTCCCCTACAGGAAGTGCAAGAGGATTCACCCAGCAGAGTTGCTATATAGCTCCTCCCCTCTACGTCACCTCCAGTCATTCTCTTGCACCCAAAGACTAGATAGGATGTGTGAGAGGACTATGGTGATTATACTTAGTTTTTATAACTTCAATCAAAAGTTTGTTATTTTACAATAGCACCGGAGCGTGTTATTGCCTCTCTGGCAGAGTTTGAAGAAGAATCTACCAGAGTTTTTACTATGATTTTAACCGGAGTAGTTAAGATCATATTGCTGTTTCTCGGCCATCTGAGGGAGGTAAAAGCTTCAGATCAGGGGACAGCGGGCAGATGAATCTGCATTGAGGTATGTAGCAGTTTTTATTTTCTGAATGGAATTGATGAGAAAATCCTGCCATACCGTTATAATGACATGTATGTATATTCTACACTTCAGTATTCTGGGGATGGTATTTCACCGGAATTACTCTGTTAAAAGTACATTAAACCTTTTAATAGGTATTTATTATGTTAAACGTTTTTGCTGGAATGTAGAATCGTTTGCATTTTCTGAGGTACTGAGTGAATAAATATTTGGGCATTATTTTTCCACTTGGCAGTTGCTTGTTTTAATTGTGACAGTTTCGTTTCTCTCTCACTGCTGTGTGTGAGGGGGAGGGGCCGTTTTTGGCGCTCTTTGCTACGCATCAAAAATTTCCAGTCAGTTACTCTTGTATTTCCTGCATGATCCGGTTCATCTCTAACAGAACTCAGGGGTCTTCAAACTTCTTTGGAGGGAGGTAGATTCTCTCAGCAGAGCTGTGAGACTTATATATTGACTGTGATTAAAAACGTTGCTCTGTAATTTTTATGTTTCAAATTTAATTATTGTTACTTTACTAATGGGAACAAACCTTTGCTAAAAGTTGTGTTGTTTTTAAGGATTGATGCTATAACTGTCTTTCAGTTCATTATTTCAACTGTCATTTAATCATTTAGTGCTTCTTTGAGGCACAGTACGTTTTTGTTAAATAAGATTGTAACCAAGTTGCAAGTTTATTGCTAGTATGTTAAACATGTCTGATTCAGAGGAAGATATCTGTGTCATTTGTTCCAATGCCAAGGTGGAGCCCAATAGAAATTTATGTACTAACTGTATTGATGCTACTTTAAATAAAAGCCAATCTGTACAAATTGAACAAATTTCACCAAACAGCGAGGGGAGAGTTATGCCGACTAACTCGCCTCACGTGTCAGTACCTGCATCTCCCGCCCGGGAGGTGCGTGATATTATGGCGCCTAGTACATCTGGGCGGCCATTACAGATAACATTACAAGATATGCCTACTGTTATGACTGAAGTTTTGGCTAAATTACCAGAACTAAGAGGCAAGCGTGATCACTCTGGGGTGAGAACAGAGTGCGCTGATAATACTAGGGCCATGTCTGATACTGCGTCACAGCTTGCAGAGCATGAGGACGGAGAGCTTCATTCTGTGGGTGATGGTTCTGATCCAAACAGATTGGATTCAGATATTTCAAATTTTAAATTTAAATTGGAGAACCTCCGTGTATTACTAGGGGAGGTTTTAGCGACTCTTAATGATTGTAACACTGTTGCAATACCAGAGAAATTGTGTAGGTTGGATAAATACTTTGCGGTACCGGCGAGTACTGACGTTTTTCCTATACCTAAGAGACTAACTGAAATTGTTACTAAGGAGTGGGATAGACCCGGTGTGCCGTCCTCACCCCCTCCAATATTTAGAAAGATGTTTCCAATAGACGCCACCACACGGGACTTATGGCAAACGGTCCCTAAGGTGGAGGGAGCAGTTTCTACTTTAGCTAAGCGTACCACTATCCCGGTGGAGGATAGCTGTGCTTTTTCAGATCCAATGGATAAAAAATTAGAGGGTTACCTTAAGAAAATGTTTGTTCAACAAGGTTTTATATTGCAACCCCTTGCATGCATCGCGCCGATTACGGCTGCGGCAGCATTTTGGATTGAGTCTCTGGAAGAGAACCTTAGTTCAGCTACGCTGGACGACATTACGGACAGGCTTAGAGTCCTTAAACTAGCTAATTCATTCATTTCGGAGGCCGTAGTACATTTAACCAAACTTACGGCTAAGAACTCAGGATTCGCCATTCAGGCACGTAGGGCGCTGTGGCTAAAATCCTGGTCAGCTGATGTAACTTCTAAGTCCAAATTACTTAATATACCTTTCAAGGGGCAAACTTTATTTGGGCCCGGTTTGAAAGAAATTATCGCTGACATTACAGGAGGTAAGGGCCACGCCCTACCTCAAGACAAAGCCAAAGCTAAGGCTAGACAGTCTAATTTTCGTCCCTTTCGGAATTTCAAAGCAGGAGCAGCATCAACTTCCACTGCACCAAAACAGGAAGGAGCTGTTGCTCGTTACAGACAAGGCTGGAAACCTAACCAGTCCTGGAACAAGGGCAAGCAGGCCAGGAAACCTGCTGCTGCCCCAAAGACAGCATGAACCGAGGGCCCCCGATCCGGGACCGGATCTAGTGGGGGGCAGACTCTCTCTCTTCGCCCAGGCTTGGGCAAGAGATGTTCAGGATCCCTGGGCGCTAGAGATCATATCTCAGGGATACCTTCTAGACTTCAAATTCTCTCCCCCAAGAGGGAGATTTCATCTGTCAAGGTTGTCAACAAACCAGATAAAGAAAGAAGCGTTTCTACGCTGTGTACAAGATCTGTTATTAATGGGAGTGATCCATCCGGTTCCGCGGTCGGAACAAGGACAAGGTTTTTACTCAAACCTGTTTGTGGTTCCCAAAAAAGAGGGAACTTTCAGGCCAATCTTGGATTTAAAGATCCTAAACAAATTCCTAAGAGTTCCATCGTTCAAAATGGAAACTATTCGGACAATCTTACCCATGATCCAAAAGGGTCAGTACATGACCACAGTGGATTTAAAGGATGCTTACCTTCACATACCGATTCACAAAGATCATTACCGGTATCTAAGGTTTGCCTTCTTAGACAGGCATTACCAGTTTGTAGCTCTTCCATTCGGATTGGCTACGGCTCCAAGAATCTTCACAAAGGTTCTGGGTGCCCTTCTGGCGGTACTAAGACCGCGAGGAATTTCGGTAGCTCCGTACCTAGACAACATTCTGATACAAGCTTCAAGCTTTCAAACTGCCAAGTCTCATACAGAGTTAGTTATGGCATTTCTAAGGTCGCATGGATGGAAAGTGAACGAAAAGAAGAGTTCTCTTTTTCCTCTCACAAGAGTTCCATTCTTGGGGACTCTTATAGATTCTGTAGAAATGAAGATTTATCTGACAGAAGACAGATTAACAAAGCTTCTAAATGCATGCCGTGTCCTTCATTCCATTCAACTCCCGTCAGTAGCTCAATGCATGGAGGTGATCGGCTTAATGGTAGCAGCAATGGACATAGTACCCTTTGCACGTCTACATCTCAGACCGCTGCAATTGTGCATGCTGAGTCAGTGGAATGGGGATTACTCAGACTTGTCCCCTACTCTGAATCTGGATCAAGAGACCAGAAACTCTCTTCTATGGTGGCTTTCTCGGCCACATCTGTCCAGGGGGATGCCATTCAGCAGGCCGGACTGGACAATTGTAACAACAGACGCCAGCCTACTAGGTTGGGGCGCTGTCTGGAATTCTCTGAAGGCTCAGGGACAATGGAATCAGGAGGAAAGTCTCCTGCCAATAAACATTCTGGAATTAAGAGCAGTTCTCCATGCCCTTCTGGCTTGGCCCCAGTTAAAAACTCGGGGGTTCATCAGGTTTCAGTCGGACAACATCACGACTGTAGCTTACATCAACCATCAAGGAGGGACAAGAAGCTCCCTAGCAATGATGGAAGTATCAAAGATAATTCGCTGGGCAGAGTCTCACTCTTGCCACCTGTCAGCAATCCACATCCCGGGAGTGGAGAACTGGGAGGCGGATTTCTTGAGTCGCCAGACTTTTCATCCGGGGGAGTGGGAACTTCATCCGGAGGTCTTTGCCCAAATACTTCGACGTTGGGGCAAACCAGAGATAGATCTCATGGCGTCTCGCCAGAACGCCAAACTTCCTCGCTACGGGTCCAGATCCAGGGATCCGGGAGCGGTTCTGATAGATGCTTTGACAGCACCTTGGAACTTCGGGATGGCTTATGTGTTTCCACCCTTCCCACTGCTTCCTCGATTGATTGCCAAAATCAAACAGGAGAGAGCATCAGTGATTCTAATAGCGCCTGCATGGCCACGCAGGACTTGGTATGCAGATCTAGTGGACATGTCATCCTGTCCGCCTTGGTCTCTACCTCTAAGACAGGACCTTCTGATACAGGGTCCATTCAAACATCAAAATCTAACTTCTCTGAAGCTGACTGCTTGGAAATTGAACGCTTGATTTTATCAAAACGTGGTGTTTCAGAGTCGGTTATTGATACCCTGATACAGGCTAGGAAGCCTGTTACCAGAAGGATTTACCATAAGATATGGCGTAAATACCTATACTGGTGCGAATCCAAAGGTTACTCCTGGAGTAAGGTTAGGATTCCTAGGATATTGTCCTTTCTACAAGAAGGTTTAGAAAAGGGTTTATCGGCTAGCTCATTAAAGGGACAGATCTCAGCTCTGTCCATCTTGTTACACAGGCGTCTGTCAGAAAATCCAGACGTCCAGGCCTTTTGTCAGGCTTTAGCTAGGATCAAGCCTGTGTTTAAAACTGTTGCTCCGCCATGGAGTTTAAACTTAGTTCTTAACGTTTTACAGGGTGTTCCGTTTGAACCCCTTCATTCCATTGATATAAAATTGTTATCTTGGAAAGTTCTGTTTTTAATGGCTATTTCCTCGGCTCGAAGAGTCTCTGAGTTATCAGCCTTACATTGTGATTCTCCTTATCTGATTTTTCACTCAGACAAGGTAGTTCTGCGTACTAAACCTGGGTTCTTACCTAAGGTAGTCACTAACAGGAATATCAATCAAGAGATTGTTGTTCCATCCTTGTGTCCAAATCCTTCTTCAAAGAAGGAACGTCTTCTACACAATCTGGATGTAGTTCGTGCCCTCAAGTTCTACTTGCAGGCAACTAAGGATTTTCGACAAACGTCTTCCCTGTTTGTCGTGTACTCTGGTCAGAGGAGAGGTCATAAGGCTTCGGCTACCTCTCTCTCCTTCTGGCTTCGTAGCATAATTCGTTTAGCCTATGAGACTGCTGGACAGCAGCCTCCTGAAAGAATTACAGCTCATTCTACTAGAGCTGTGGCTTCCACTTGGGCCTTTAAGAATGAGGCCTCTGTTGAACAGATTTGCAAGGCTGCAACTTGGTCTTCGCTTCATACTTTTTCCAAATTTTACAAATTTGACACTTTTGCTTCTTCGGAGGCTATTTTTGGGAGAAAGGTTCTTCAGGCAGTGGTTCCTTCTGTATAATGAGCCTGCCTATCCCTCCCGTCATCCGTGTACTTTTGCTTTGGTATTGGTATCCCAGAAGTAATGATGACCCGTGGACTGATCACACATAACAGAAGAAAACATAATTTATGCTTACCTGATAAATTCCTTTCTTCTGTTGTGTGATCAGTCCACGGCCCGCCCTGTTTTAAGGCAGTTAAATATCCTTTAAATTATACTCCAGTCACCACTACACCCTTGGCTTCTCCTTTCTCGTTGGTCCTTGGTCGAATGACTGGAGGTGACGTAGAGGGGAGGAGCTATATAGCAACTCTGCTGGGTGAATCCTCTTGCACTTCCTGTAGGGGAGCAGCTAATATCCCAGAAGTAATGATGACCCGTGGACTGATCACACAACAGAAGAAAGGAATTTATCAGGTAAGCATAAATTATGTTTTTGACCACATCATCCTCTTTATGCATGTTGTCTTACTCCAAGCGGTATAGGCTCAAAAGCCTACTACCAATTAAGCATATTAGGTGATGTGCATCTCTGTAATGAGAAGGGGTGTGGTCTAATGACATCAACACCCTATATCAGGTGTGCATAATTATTAGGCAACTTCCTTTCCTTTGGCAAAATGGGTCAAAAGAAGGACTTGACAGGCTCAGAAAAGTCAAAAATAGTGAGATATCTTGCAGAGGGATGCAGCACTCTTAAAATGGCAAAGCTTCTGAAGCGTGATCATCGAACAATCAAGCGTTTCATTCAAAATAGTCAACAGGGTTGCAAGAAGCGTGTGGAAAAACCAAGGCGCAAAATAACTGCCCATGAACTGAGAAAAGTCAAGCGTGCAGCTGCCAAGATGCCACTTGCCACCAGTTTGGCCATATTTCAGAGCTGCAACATCACTGGAGTGCCCAAAAGCACAAGGTGTGCAATACTCAGAGACATGGCCAAGGTAAGAAAGGCTGAAAGACGACCACCACTGAACAAGACACACAAGCTGAAACGTCAAGACTGGGCCAAGAAATATCTCAAGACTGATTTTTCTAAGGTTTTATGGACTGATGAAATGAGAGTGAGTCTTGATGGGCCAGATGGATGGGCCCGTGGCTGGATTGGTAAAGGGAAGAGAGCTCCAGTCCGACTCAGACGCCAGCAAGGTGGAGGTGGAGTACTAATTTGGGCTGGTATCATCAAAGATGAGCTTGTGGGGCCTTTTCGGGTTGAGGATAGAGTCAAGCTCAACTCCCAGTCCTACTGCCAGTTTCTGGAAGACACCTTCTTCAAGCAGTGGTACAGGAAGAAGTCTGCATCCTTCAAGAAAAACATGATTTTCTTGCAGGGAAATGCTCCATCACACGCGTCCAAGTACTCCACAGCGTGGCTGGCAAGAAAGGGTATAAAAGAAGAAAATCTAATGACATGGCCTCCTTGTTTACCTGATCTGAACCCCATTGAGAACCTGTGGTCCATCATCAAATGTGACATTTACAAGGAGGGAAAGCAGTACACCTCTCTGAACAGTGTCTGGGAGGCTGTGGTTGCTGCTGCATGCAATGTTGATGGTGAACAGATCAAAACACTGACAGAATCAATGGATGGCAGGCTTTTGAGTGTTTTTGCAAAGAAAGGTGGCTATATTGGTCACTGATTTGTTTTTGTTTTGTTTTTGAATGTCAGAAATGTATATTTGTGAATGTTGAGATGTTATATTGGTTTCACTGGTAAAAATAAATAATTGAAATGGGTATATATTTGTTTTTTGTTAAGTTGCCTAATAATTATGCACAGTAATAGTCACCTGCACACACAGATATCCCCCTAAAATAGCTATAACTAAAAACAAACTAAAAACTACTTCCAAAACTATTCAGCTTTGATATTAATGAGTTTTTTGGATTCATTGAGAACATGGTTGTTGTTCAATAATAAAATTAATCCTCAAAAATACAACTTGCCTAATAATTCTGCACTCCCTGTATATATATATATATATATATATATATATATATATATATATATATATATATATATATATATATATATATATATATATATATATATATATATATATATATATATAGCCTCCTTTAAATATCGTAAAAGCCTTATTACTTACTTGTTCTCTGCATTTCCTTTTGGAACCAACTAGAACATTCTATGGCCTAGATTTAGAGTTGGGCGGTAGCCGTCAAAACCAGCGTTAGAGGCTCCTAACGCTGGTTTTTACCGCCCTCTGGTATTTGGAGCCAGTCATTAAAGGGTCTAACGCTCACTTTCCAGCCGCGACTTTTCCATACCGCAGATCCCCTTACGTCAATCGCGTATCCTATCTTTTTCAATGGGATCTTTCTAACTCCGGTATTTAGAGTCGTGGCTGAAGTGAGCGTTAGAAATCTAACGACAAAACTCCAGCCGCAGAAAAAAGTCAGTAGTTAAGAGCTTTCTGGGCTAACGCTGGTTTATAAAGCTCTTAACTACTGTGCTCTAAAGTACACTAACTCCCATAAACTACCTATACACCCCTAAACCGAGGTCCCCCCACATCGCCGCCACTCGATTAAATTTTTTTAGCCCCTAATCTGCCGACCGCCACCTACGTTATACTTATGTACCCCTAATCTGCTGCTCCTAACACCGCCGACCCCTATATTATATTTATTAACCCCTAACCTGCCCCCCACAACGTCACCGCCAGCTACCTACACTTATTAACCCCTAATCTGCCGACCGCAAAGCGCCGCTACCTACGTTATCCTTATGTACCCCTAATCTGCTGCCCCTAACACCGCCGACCCCTATATTATATTTATTAACCCCTAATCTGCCCCCCTCAACGTCGCCTCCACCTGCCTACACTTATTAACCCCTAATCTGCCTAGCGGACCGCACCGCTACTATAATAAAGTTATTAACCCCTAATCCGCCTCACTCCCACCTCAATAACCCTATAATAAATAGTATTAACCCCTAATCTACCCTCCCGAATCTCGCCGCTACTGTAATAAATGGATTAACCCCTAAAGCTAAGTCTAACCCTAACCCTAACACCCCCCTAAGTTAAATATAATTTAAATCTTAGGTAATAAATTAACTCTTATTAAATAAATTATTCCTATTTAAAGCTAAATACTTACCTGTAAAATAAACCCTAATATAGCTACAATATAAATTATAATTATATTATAGCTATTTTAGAATTTATATTTATTTTACAGGTAACTTTGTATTTATTTTAACCAGGTACTTCCCTTAAAGGAACCGTCATTCTTCAGTTGGACGTCGTCGGAAGAAGATTGATCCGCGCTGGAGGTCTTCACGATGGAGCCGTTCCTCATCGGATGAAGATAGAAGATGCCGCTTGGATCAAGATGGTTGCCGGTCTGGATCGCCTCTTCTTCCCGGATAGGATAAAGACCTTGGAGCCTCTTCTGGACCTCTTCAGCCGCAGGATTATGGATCGCCAGCCCCCGCTTGGGTTGGATGAAGATTTTGGAGCCAGGACCGATCGGTGATACCCAGTGAGGTGAAGATAAGGTAGGAAGATCTTCAGGGGCTTAGTGTTAGGTTTATTTAAGGGGGGTTTGGGTTAGATTAGGGGTATGTGGGTGGTGGGTTGTAATGTTGGGGGGGGTATTGTATGTGTTTTTTTACAGGCAAAAGAGCTGAATTTCTTGGGGCATGCCCCTGCAAAGGGCCCTGTTCAGGGCTGGTAAGGTAAAAGAGCTTTGAACTTTTGTAATTTAGAATAGGGTAGGGCATTTTTTTTATTTTGGGGGGCTTTGTAATTTCATTAGCGGGCTTAGAGTAGGTGTAATTAGTTTTAAATTGTTGTAATATTTTTCTAATGTTTGTAAATATTTTTTTATTTTTTGTAACTTAGTTCTTTTTTATTTTTTGTACTTTAGTTAGTTTATTTAATTGTAGTTATTTGTAGGTATTGTATTTAATTAATGTATTGATAGTGTAGTGTTAGGTTTAATTGTAGGTAATTGTAGGTATTTTATTTAATTTATTTATTGATAGTGTAGTGTTAGGTTTAATTGTAACTTAGGTTAGGATTTATTTTACAGGTAATTGTGTAATTATTTTAACTATTTTAGCTATTAAATAGTTCTTAACTATTTAATAGCTATTGTACCTGGTTAAAATAAATACAAAGTTGCCTGGAAAATAAATATTAATCCTAAAATAGCTATAATATAATTATAATTTATATTGTAGCTATATTAGGGTTTATTTTACAGGTAAGTATTTAGCTTTAAATAGGAATAATTTATTTAATAAGAGTTAATTTATTTCGTTAGATTTAAATTATATTTAATTTAGGGGGGTGTTAGGGTTAAAGTTAGACTTAGCTTTAGCGGTGAGCTCCTGTCGGCAGATTAGGGGTTAATACTTGAAGTTAGGTGTCGGCAATGTTAGGGAGGGCAGATTAGGGGTTAATACTATTTATTATAGGGTTATTGAGGCGGGAGTGAGGCGGATTAGGGGTTAATACATTTATTATAGTAGCGCTCAGGTCCGGTCAGCAGATTAGGGGTTAATAAGTGTAGTTAGGTGGAGGCGACTTTGTGGGGGCAGATTAGGGGTTAATAAATATAATATAGGGGTCGGCGATGTTAGGGCAGCAGATTAGGGGTACATAGGGATAATGTAGGTGGCGGGGGTGTACGGAGCGGCAGATTAGGGGTTAAAAATAATATGCAGGTGTCAGCGATAGCGGGGGCGGCAGATTAGGGGTTAATAAGTGTAAGGTTAGGGGTGTTTAGACTCGGGGTACATGTTAGATTGTTAGGTGCAGACGTAGGAAGTGTTTCCACATAGAAAACAATGGGGCTGCGTTAGGAGCTGAACGCGACTTTTTTGCAGGTGTTAGGTTTTTTTTCAGCTCAAACAGCCCCATTGTTTTCTATGGGGATATCGTGCACGAGCACGTTTTTTAAGCTGGCCGCGTCCGTATGCACCGCTGGTATCGAGAGTTGAAGTTGCGGTAAATATGCTATACGCTCCTTTTTTGGAGCCTAACGCAGCCCTTCAGAGAACTCTCAATACCAGCGGTATTTAAAAGGTGCGGCCAGAAAAAAGCCAGCGTAGCTAACGCACCCCTTTGGCCGCAGAACTCTAAATCTAGGCGTATGTGTCTGTCTATCCGTCTACCTGTCTTTCTATCTAAGTGCTCTACCGAGGAACAAAAACATTATAAATAGATTGTTGTATGGCAAGTAACCACGCAGGAACAGCTTCTTATAGCTCAACTGGACTTTTCAAATAGTAGGAACTTTCCATTAGGCCTATCCTGCCTAAAAACACAGGCCAACTGTGATATTTCCAGCAATCTCCCTTTAACAGAGAGACTTGGTAACCTCAGGCATATGTTTTTGTCTTCTCTGCGCCTTGTCAGTAAGTTGCATCTGTTTTTATCTAGTATTATTGACTGAGCTTTTGTTGGCAGAAATATTATTTATTGAGCACTTTCCCCTATACAAAAGACTACAAAACAGATACATCATAACTATTATTACCCAACTTAATGATACTCTATTTATCAACCTCAAAGTAATGAAAGGCCGGCTTGGCTCAGCCAGGATTTGACAATGACCCAGAGGCTTGAACACATTTTGCAGGTGTAGCAGTTGGCTGCTTATCCAACTGAGACTTCTAGGCAAAGAAATACATTTACAAACACAATCTATATATTATATCTGGCCTTAGACATTTAATAAATGAAATAGGGATTAGCAAAATTATCAAAATTCAACTTCTAAAGGTTTAGCAGTCAGTTGGTTAATTTACAGACAAAGAAAAAGACATCTAGGAATCACTTGCTATTGATCCGTTAAAAGTTTAAGTAAATATAACCTTTTGATTAATACATTTACTTAGAGTATAAAATATCACATATTTATAACAATTGGCTCATAGCAATTTTAATCAGTGACTGCTACTATCATTCATAAATACCTGCTCTTTTCTGTCTGTTTTACTGTTTCTCATGGATGACTCAATTTATTAGTAATAATTGCTTTGTATTCATAGAGTAGACATTTAATCACTTTGCTGATCATGTCTTTTTACTTACAACTGGACACCGGTTCTCTAAGCAGATCCCATATTTTGGATTTTGTTTTTTCTAAACTAATGCTCTGGTCTAGGACAAAATATAGAGTTTTACACAATAGAAGTGTTTAATGTCCTTTAAAAGAACCCTTTTTATCAGCATAACATTTTCACAGAGCTATCAAGTCACACAGTATTTGAGGTCTGTTGTCAGGATCATACTCTGGATCAGTAAAATCAATTAAATTAAAGGTACACACGTCAAAATTATACTTTCATGATTCAGATAGTGTGCAATTTGAAACAATTCCAGTTTACTGCCATTTCCAAAATGTGCACAATCTTTTATATGCATTCTTTCTGATGCACCAGCACCTAAGCTTGTAGCTGATAGCTTGTACATGGTGCAGAAGGAAGAAATATGGGACTAACTGAAATCTGTCAGAAAAAAAAAATCAACTACTCATTTGAACTTCAGACTATGAGGTAGATTTATCATGCAGCGTATGCTGCTGTTTCCGTGCAAGTCTCATAACATGAGGTGGCGGACTGCAATTATCCCGATCGGATATGATTGTGATGATTGACACCCCCTGCAAGCAGCCGATTGGCCGTGAATGTGCAGGGGGCGGCATTGCACAAGATTTTCACAAGGGGTAAAAAAAACAGGTGAGGGGAGCTGTGTGTATTTCAATACATATATATGTGTGTAATCGTGACCTATAGATGAGCTTCTCGTGTTAATTTTTGATTTTTCTGCAATATATATTGCACTAAGAAATGGGTGAACAAATAGGTGAAAAATAATGGAGGTATGACTACAAGAGGTTAAAAAACAGAATATTTAATTGTTGCAATAAAAAACACAATATTTGACTGGATTATAAGTTCTGACTTGATTAAGTTAGTGGTAAAGAGCTCTATTACCTTGAGGAAAATAGTATAGTTAAAATGACATTACATTCATACTATAGTATTCAAAGCATTTGATAAGAACAAAAATAAAGGTAAAAATAATTATTGTGGAAGGTGGAAATAAATGTTCATCTGATGATTTGCATGTATCTTTTGATGTGACTTTAAGTGGAAAAGTAATTACTCACAGTTTGCATGAAAAATTTTCCAAGGTGTCTGATTGGTTGGAACAGACAAGCCTTTATGTGAATAAGATAATATATTCCGCTGTGATTTTGACTAAAATTCTTTAAAACTTGTAGATCAAGATTGTAGCTTTTGATGTGACTTTAAGTGGAAAAGTATTACTCACAGTTTGCATGAAAAATTTTCCAAGGTGTCTGATTGGTTGGAACAGACAAGCCTTTATGTGAATAAGATAATATATTCCGCTGTAATTTTGACTAAAATTCTTTAAAACTTGTAGATCAAGATTGTAGATGAGGATAACAAATACTTGATGGTAAAGATGCTGAAACTGTTTACCTATACTGGGTTTGCAGGAGTTTCAGATCAACTGGTAATTACAAAGAAATTTTCTTGACAGTTGCTGGAGCTGTTTACCTTTTTCAAGGTTTGCTGGAGCTTCAGGTATGGTTAGTGGGTTTTTCTTATTCAGTCCTAGGTAGTCTTAGATGCAGACTTGAGTTGTTGGAGTGCACACTAGGGGCAAATCTACGCGTTTCAGCCTGAGCCTTTATAAAGATCTTGATAAAGGCTCAGGCCAAAACGCGTAGATTTGCCCCTAGTGTGCACTCCAACAACTCAAGTCTGCATCTAAGACTACCTAGGACTGAATAAGAAAAACCCACTAACCATACCTGAAGCTCCAGCAAACCTTGAAAAAGGTAAACAGCTCCAGCAACTGTCAAGAAAATTTCTTTGTAATTACCAGTTGATCTGAAACTCCTGCAAACCACTTTAAGGTAAACAGTTTCACTATAGATCAACTACCAGCAACTGAAACTCCAGCAAACCCTGGGAGGGTATATAGTTTCAGCAACAACAGACGCCTACAAAAAGAATTGTTCAAACGGTTCTAAACAACAATACAGAGAACACCCCACGCAACTAGACAACTAGAAACTCCAGCAAACCAATACAAGGTAAACAGTTTCTATAACCAAGTTATACCAACAACTGAAACTCCTGCAAACCCAGTATAGGTAAACAGTTTCAGCATCTTTACCATCAAGTATTTGTTATCCTCATCTACAATCTTGATCTACAAGTTTTAAAGAATTTTAGTCAAAATCACAGCGGAATATATTATCTTATTCACATAAAGGCTTGTCTGTTCCAACCAATCAGACACCTTGGAAAATTTTTCATGCAAACTGTGAGTAATTACTTTTCCACTTAAAGTCACATCAAAAGATACATGCAAATCATCAGATGAACATTTATTTCCACCTTCCACGATAATTATTTTTACCTTTATTTTTGTTCTTATCAAATTCTTTGAATACTATAGTATGAATGTAATGTCATTTTAACTTTAAGAAATTTTAACTATACTATTTTCCTCAAGGTAATAGAGCTCTTAAGGGAGTTAAAGGTTCAATGTTGTGCGGGTGCGGCAACTAACTTACATCCTAAATGTACCATAAATAAAGACAAGACAACAATATGGAGGTTAAGACCATATAGGTCAATTTTATTAACACGAGGCACTCCTTGACTGATTTAATTTAAAGCATCAAGGCCTTCTCCAAACTTTAAAGTTTTCATTTACCCAGTACGGTAAATGACTATAATTCAAACTTAACTTTACTTAAACAGTTGAGCGGCAATGACTAAACCTAAATAACCCATATGAAGCGGGAAGCAGCCCCCCAGGCAAACGGAGACAAAGCGGAGCCCGGCTACAACGCGGTACCAGATAGAAGGTTACATACTCGAGCTGTTCGGCCCTCCGCAACCCAGGAGGCGCTTTCCCCAAACACGCGCCTGGGTACGTCACACCCCCTGCAATGGCCGTCACTCCTCCCCGCTTTCTATCTGCCGCCCGGGATGCTACCGCCCGCCTTTAGGGTGTAACAACGCTCAAACCTTATGGAACCCTCAGCCCGTCCAGGCGAACACCAAGACGACACTGGGGGGAGCGGAAAAAATATTAAACGCCCTGGCCTTACCCAAAGACGATAGGTTGACTAACCCTGTCCGGCCCCAGGGAGACTAAACCTAACTATTTACAATTACCTAATTGCCGCGGGAGAAAAAAGGGGGCTGGGTGGGAGAAGATTCCAGATGTTCCTGACAGAAAGAGGGCCTCAAACTCCCAGAATCCCCTTCTTATCTGTGAGTAAAACCCCTCCCTTAGATCTGCAACACTGTTGCAATCTAACCTACAGCTCCACACACACTCCTCCTCCCTGCAACCTTAACCCTTAAGACGCTCCAGGCTGATCAGGGCCCTGCACTTACATAAGGGAGTTAAAGGTTCAATGTCGTGCGGTGCGGCAACTAACTTACATCCTAAATGTACCATAAATAAAGACAAGACAACAATATGGAGGTTAAGACCATATAGGTCAATTTTATTAACACGAGGCACTCCTTGACTGATTTAATTTAAAGCATCAAGGCCTTCTCCAAACTTTAAAGTTTTCATTTACCCAGTATGGTAAATGACTATAATTCAAACTTAACTTTACTTAAACAGTTGAGCGGCAATGACTAAACCTAAATAACCCATATGAAGGGGGAAGCAGCCCCCCAGGCAAACGGAGACAAAGCGGAGCCCGGCTACAACGCGGTACCAGATAGAAGGTTACATACTCAAGCTGTTCGGCCCTCCGCAACCCAGGAGGCGCTTTCCCCAAGCACGCGCCTGGGTACGTCACACCCCCTGCAATGGACGTCACTCCTCCCCGCTTTCTATCTGCCGCCCGGGATGCTACCGCCCGCCATAAGAATACATAGAAACATAGAAACATAGATATTGACGGCAGATAAGAGCCATAGGCCCAGCAAGTCTGCCCGACCTTACCTAACAGTATAAACTTATCTAGTTCGTAGGATAGCCCTATGCTTGTCCCATGCATTTTTAAAGTCCCCCACAGTGTTTGTTGCTACTACCTCTTGAGGAAGTTTATTCCATAAATCAATCACTCTTTCTGTAAAGAAGTGCTTCCTCAAATTACTTCTGAATCTACTACCCTTTAGCTTGAGCTTGAGCTCATGACCTCATCAACCTATTCTTGCCGCCAACCCTAACTGCAGGAAACACTACATTTAGTTACCTATTTCTAAATTACTGATCCTAAGACCTTAGCTATATTGGAAATGAACCTATCTAGCCCTACCTCTGTCAAATGAACCCCGTCCTTTCGATACAGGCTCTTATCTCCGGCCGAGATGTTGGAGTGCCTCACAACAAAACCTCCTAATTCCAAAACAACCTTGCCTATATCCCTATTCAACTTCTTGCGGACCCCAAATGCTGCCTTGTGACTCTCCATGTGCCTCCAATGCAATCTCGGAATGACACAGGACCACCCCACTTTCAGCCCTGGCAACCAGGCGTGTAGCCACCTAATGTCCGCCCCCATGATACTGATCAACTCAAGGGTAGGCAATGCTCCTAGGTCATTGCCCCCAAGATGTAGAACCACGATGTCTGGACGACCCCACCTCCGGTGAGCCTCCTGGATAAGCCCTGGAAATTCCTGCCAGCATAGCCCTCTGCGCCCTAGCCATCTGACGGACGCCCGGGAGGGGTGAAAGCCGAGGCGGCTCCCATCCGGGACTGCTAAAGCCCTTAACGATGCCCAATGAACAAAGGAGTGGCCGACTATCCAGATCTTTTTTGGGGCCCTGCCCCTACCTGAAAAGACACAACAATACGTTAACCACCAGCAAGGACCCCCACAATTCCCGTCCCTGCGGCCACCCCCTTACTGACTCATTGGGAAGGGTCCCCCAGAGGCCTTACGTATGTCTTATAGCGCTGCGACTGCCACCTCCCCAGAGCCTTGATCCTATCTGCAGACCACCCCAATGCTGCGGCCGAGGTTGCCGCCCCCACTCTAAATGAATGGGGGGCTATACGTGCCGGATCCAACCCTGCCCTCGCTGCCGCCTTCGCTAGCACCGTTCTGAACTGAAATTTCGTTAACCCCAGCCCGTTCTGATGCATCAAGAAAGGGCCACCACCCACCGGGCGGCGCACCGCGAACTCAGATAACAGCGCAACCGGGCATGCCCTGCAGTCGCCCAACTGTGGGAGATGCAGCCACACTCCTTTCCCGTCCTGATCGGTTTTAGATCTGGGGATAAACAACAATACCGACCCCTCTGATAACCTCACATGCTGCCACTGAACCCCCGCCTGTGGTGCCTTACCTGATGGGGAAACCAGCTCCCCCACCCTCAAAGCCCCGTGAAAGGCCAGCGCAAATGCTGCGCGAAACAGTGACACCTCGTATGGATCCCTGCATACGTCAATTAGCGCCTGCAGCAACATGAGAAGGCGAGACAGAGTGATGGGTTCCCTCTTGTCCCTCCTTATTAATTCTCCCCGGCCCCAACCACGGACCGATTGTCTCACCAAGAAGGTCCCCGTCCAATCTTTCAGCTGGAAAAACTTACTAAAAAAGGATATAGCTGCCAGCTTCCCCTGCACGAGCGATTTCCTAATTGCCCGCTGGCGCAAGGAAACCAACCACTCTAACAGAGTTACCTGCGATGCCTGAGAGCATGACAGCTGCTTGAACCTGCAGAATGATTGCCACTCGTTCCAATGCCTCAGATACGTCCTCCATGTCTCTGGTGCCAGTGAGGCCTGGACTAGCGGGAGAACAGATTCCCATGGAACCCGAGCTGCCAGAGATAAGAAGGACAAGGCGTGCCATGAGGAGATGCTCTAGGAGCCACCTTCCTAAATATCTCCCATTTCCCCCTAGACAATGTATCTGCCATCACATTCTTTATGCCCGGCACGTGCTTAGCAGTGAAGCTAATGTTATACTGCAAGCAGCGCAACACTAGTTGCCGTAGCAGCCTAACAACTCCTGGTGAAGTGGCCGATAAACGATTTATCGAATACACTACACTCTGATTATCGCACCAAAAGACCACCGCCCGGTTGGACAACCGAGTAGCCCACAGCTCAATCGCCACGATGATAGGGAAGAGCTCCAGGAAACACAGGTTCCTGGTCAGCCCAGCTTGGACCCATTCCCCTGGCCAAGCTTTGGCGCTCCAGTCCGCCCCCAGCATCGCCCCGTACCCCCCGGAACCTGCTGCATCTGTAAACAGGTGTAGCGACTGATTGGATTCAGGCGGTCTCTGCCAAATACATATGCCATTGAATTTGTCAAGGAACAGTTCCCACACCTGAAGATCCTTCTTCATCTCCTCCGAGATGTGGATTCTTGCGGACTGCGGTTTGGAGCCCCCCCAAACCTGCTTCCAACCGCCGGTTGAAAACATGGCCCATGGGAATGACCCTCCCCACAAAGTTCAACAAGCCCAAAAGGGCCTGCAATTCCTTCACAGAGATAGAACGTGCCCGCATAGTCCTTTGGAATACTGCTTCTAACCTTTCCAACTTGTCCGCAGGCAATCGACAACGCTCCGCTATAGAGTCTATTTCGATTCCCAGGAAAGTCAACCGCGTGCACGGGCCTTCTGACTTGTCAGATGCCAGAGGTATGCCAAAGGCACCCATGAGATGCACCATGCCGCGCATTAGTTCCCCGCACTGCGTAGAATTTGGCGCCCCCACCAGCAGAAAATCGTCCAAATAATGGGCGATGTTGCCTGAACCAATGTATTGGGATACCGCCCAATGGAGGAATGAACTAAATGCCTCGAAATAGGCGCATGAAATCGAGTAACCCATAGGGAGGCATTTGTCTACGTAGTAATCCCCCCGAAGCGGCACCCCATTAGTCGAAACGACTCTGGGTTGATAGGAAGGAGCCTGAAAGCTGACTCTATGTCCAGCTTTGCCGTCAGCGCTCCCACCCCTGCCCTCCGGACAATGGCCACCGCCGAGTCAAACGATTGATATTGAACCGAGCACAGCTCTGGTGGAATGGCATCGTTCACTGACCTCCCTTTCGGATATGAAAGGTGTTGAATCAAGCGAAATTTTCCCTTTTCCCTTTTCGGGACTACCCCTAACGGGGATACAACCAAACCCTCAATAGGCGGCTGCGGGAAAGGGCCCGCCATGCGCCCCAGG
Source organism: Bombina bombina (assembly GCF_027579735.1). Lineage (NCBI taxonomy): Eukaryota > Metazoa > Chordata > Amphibia > Anura > Bombinatoridae > Bombina > Bombina bombina. The sequence goes on from NC_069500.1 coordinate 841,282,862, forward strand.
TGGACCTCTTTATCCAACTTCTCCTTTACCACCTCAGGAAGCTGGTCAGCTGATTTTAAATTGCGATGAACCCCCGAACCTTCCACCCGGCCCCCCACCGGGATAAGGAAACCCACCTTTAGACCAGACAGCAGCAAGCCTGCCACTGCCCGGTTCGGATACCTCGCAAGCCATGGTTCAAGGGCGCCCACCCTCACTGGGGTGGCCGCTCTTTCCAGTTGAGGCAGGCTTGCCTCCCCCATGCTCTCCAGCCTGGTCACGCTTTTTAGAGCACTCGGCACCCGGGTGCTGCCCCCCGCAGTATCGGCAGACATGCCGAAAGGAACACGCGCTCCCTCTGTCGCACGCCTTTTCTTGATACTTCCAACACTCCCATCCCTTTCTACGGGCCCTAAGTCCCGACCGAAAGGGCTGGTTGCTTGCTGCCGGGGGAGGTGATGGCGTCACCTCCGGCCCAAGCTTGGACCATAAGGACATCTCAATAGCTCCAAATGATAGGGAAGGGTTCGCCGCCATTTTCCTTCGATACCCCATGTCATAGTCCCTCCATGCTCCTTCCTTATGGCATTTGTAAACCCTTTCTATCGTATTCTGATATTTCAGGATATCCGCCCCTTGGTCAGGCCATCTCGCCAAGTAGCAGGAGGCCAGCACGCGAAAGCAGCTCACCCATTCCTCGTAAGAGTCAGGTCTCTTGAGCTTCTTTGGCCCTGTCCCGTCCTCGGCCCTCTCCTTCTGCTTCTGAGCCTCCGCTGACAGCTCAAAAATGTTCACATACTTCCTAGCCTGTATTTTTTTCACCATCTTCGATTTGAGATGCTCAAATAGGGAATGCATGGTTAAAGAAAATGAGTCTCCCTCAAGCGCTGACTTTCGCTTATTACCCTGCAACACTAAACCGCCACCCTGCGGAACGGTGGCCGACACCACCAAGCCTTCGCTAGCGTTCACAGCTATGCCGCTTGCGCCCTTACTTATCCCTATCTGACACTAATGTCCTAAGCATCCTGTACATCCTCTTCTCCCCTTTTTTATGAAAACCCAAGGCCCCCTGACTTTCTGAGCTAGACCCTGGCGAACTAGAGTCACTGTCATCCTGCGACCCAGCCCCCCCAGATAGCTCACCCTCCACAGGCTGCAGCTGCCCTGCCGACGATGCTCCTGCCCCGACCACTGGGACCTGTCCCGCTGCCGGCACCACCGCTCCACCAACACTGGATTGAAGCCGCTCCTGAGTGTCCATCTGGGGAAACAAAGATAAGAGAGGAGTACCAGCCACCGGAGGGAAGGAGGGACCACGCACACCACACTCATACACAGGCTGTTGCGCAGAAGGCGCACCCATCTGCCCCCAGACTGATTCTGCTGCACAAACCCCCTGTTAGCAGTGTCCCCTGGCCCCCACATGTATTCATCATGATCTGTAACAGAAACTTCAGGCCTTTGAAAAGACTGATCAATATTAAATCTCCTGGGCCTAGTTCCTGGGCTTTGCAGATGTAAAATACTGTCCCCAGGGCTCATTGTGCTGTCCCCCCTCCCCTCCCCCAGATAGATAGTCTGCAAGGACCCACTCCTCATGCGCCCTCCCACCTGATGCCTTTCTAACACCACCATCCTCCCCCCCCTCCCCCTGGCCGGCACCCCTCTCCTACCTTGAGGAGATAGGGATGCGGAGAGAGCGCTTCTCTTGGCTCCTCTCCGGGCCAGGCTGATACCTCCTCTGGCCAGGCCCCGACCGGAAGTCCCGCCCGCCGTGTGACCGGAAGTGGGCAGGGCCGGGACCGGGACCAGAATGGAGGGCGCCGCTGCATCTGCGGCAGATGTAAGTATCAGGTTGCCCCCGACCACTGGGCCACGCTGGGGACAAGGAGGGCCAGGAGGGCCGGGTGTCCCAACAGGAATGAGCGGTGAGGTGGCAGAAATTGGCACGGCCTGCGCGATAGGCCCACGATCCAGCCCACTGCCGCATGCGCGTGCCACAGCATGGGGGCCCACTTGAAAAGGGCCGGGTAGGCCCACTTGAAGCAGCGGTGTGGCAGTAGGAGATGGCGCAGCACGCGGGGTAGGCCCGCGATCGGGCCCACTACCGCATGCGCACGCCGCGGCCTGGGGGCAAATTGAAGGCTGATCAGCCACAGGGTCCACCCCGGGCCCATCCGCTACCACAGCATGATCGGATGCGGCCCTGGGTGTCCCCTGAATCGGCAGTGTGGCGGTAGATTCTGGCGCCATCTGCGGGGTAGGCCGCAAATCAGGCCCACCCTCACAGACGAGCACCACGCTTTGCGACCCCCCCAGGGGCAATCTGGCCCCATCCACGTGCAGTAAGGGGGTAACAGGGGGCCTAACTGGTCCGGTACTCGATTCGGGCACGGGGGCCCGACTAGGCCCCGTGCCGGACGCGAGACCAGATCCGTTAAATACCGGGCCCAAAACAGCAGTGAGGGACTGCACCAGGGACCAGATGGCCTCCAGCTGTCCCTCCTGCAAGCCCAAAACCGCTGCTGCCTGACCTGAACCCGAGGGGCCTGCTCCACAAACCCCAGGTGCGTCCCTAGAAGTACTAGGCCCAAATGAAGGGCCCGGGCCTAACCTAACTAAACCTGACCCCCCAGCCTCCTCTAATTGCCTGCCCCCTAATCCACTCCCCCCTGCCTGGGAAACTCCCACCTTCCTAACACTAGTGGGTAAATGGGCCTGGAGGGAACGATGGCCTAGCCTCAGAGATGAGGCCTGGGGGAAGGGGGAACAATATCCTGATCACTTATCTCTTTTTCTCTATCCACAGGTGTCCTTCTCCCAGAAGATGAAGCCTCATCCCTGAACCGCAATGGAGGAAGCGAAGACCTGCGAGACCTGTCCATGATGACAAAGAAATTCTCTCAGCTAACTGCAGCAGAAGATTCCAGATGTTCCTGACAGAAAGAGGGCCTCAAACTCCCAGAATCCCCTTCTTATCTGTGAGTAAAACCCCTCCCTTAGATCTGCAACACTGTTGCAATCTAACCTACAGCTCCACACACACTCCTCCTCCCTACAACCTTAACCCTTAAGACGCTCCAGGCTGATCAGGGCCCTGCACTTACATTACCACTAACTTAATCAAGTCAGAACTTATAATCCAGTCAAATATTGTTTTTTTTATTGCAACAATTAAATATTCTGTTTTTTAACCTCTTGTAGTCATACCTCCATTATTTTTCACCTATTTGTTCACCCATTTCTTAGTGCAATATATATTGCAGAAAAATAAAAAATTAACACGAGAAGCTCATCTATAGGTCACGATTACACACATATATATGTATTGAAATACACACAGCTCCCCTCACCTGTTTTTTTTACCCCATCGATCCCTCACAGTTGTTTGAAGGAACAACTGTATATTAGGGTTGAGCTGTCTCAATCCAATAGGTGCACTCACTATTAATTGTTTTTCACTAACAAGCATTTCACAAGAAATGCTTGTGCAATGTTAAATGCAGACAGTGGGCTCCCGCAATGTAAGAAGCAGCGGTCATTAGACCGCTGCTTCCTACACCCTACGCCACCTCTTAGGTGGCGAAGCAAAATCTCAGAGAGCACGCTCGCTCTCGGTGATTGACAGCCCCTTCAGTCGCGTGATTGGTCGTGCAATTGAAGGGGCGGGCATTACACACTCCGATGAGTGTGTAATGATACATACGGGCAAGCGGATCAACAGATCCGCTGCCCGTGTGTAGCAGAGGCGGGCGGACAGCTTCACGAGTTAAGAAGCTGTCCGCCCGCCGTTTAGTACATGGCACCCACAGTACGCTGTCAGCTTTTATCAAAGTTGGGCGGACATGATCCGCTACAGCGAATCATGTCCTCCCGACATTTGATAAATCTACCCTAAAGCACTGTCTTGCAATGTCTTTTTATTATGCATCTGTTGAGTATGCAGTTCTACTGTATTTAACCCCTTCACTACCCTTAATTTTTGTTAAAAACTTGCCCAAAGTACCGGAGAAGTAGACAACCCATTTTGGTATATTTCATGCCTCCATTTTGCCGCCAAATGCGATCATATAAAAAAAAATTGTTAACTTTTTCACAAACTTTGGATTTCTCACTGAAATTATTTACATACTGCTTTTGCAATCATAACACAAATAGTTGTAAAAGCTTCTCTCAGATTCACTTTGTTCAGAAATAGCAGACATATATGGCTTTTCCATTGTTTATTGGTAATTAGAAGGCTGCTAATTACAGCTGTGCACAACACTTCTGAAATTCTCAGCAGTAAAGGATAATTACTATTTCAATTAATAAATTATTTGTTTTTGTGTATTTAAATACATTGAGGCCTAGTTATCAAGCCGTCAACCTCAAATACGCTGGAATTCCGCAGCGTATTTGTGGCGAGGCTGATTCGCCTTAGTTATCAAAGGCTAGAGATCGGCAAAAGTAGAATTTTGTGACGTAAACTTCGATCCGCCGGACTCAGTCCGACACAGATCGATTCTTACGTCACTCCAGATGTTCCGCACACAAGTGCGGCACAATCTGACTACTTTTGCTAGTTATCAAAAAACTAGCAGGTACGCTCAGCACTTTTACGGCCCAGCGTACCTGGTTTTCAAACCGCCACCCTGGAGGCGGCGGATCCCATAGGAATCAATGGGAGTCTGACCATAGCGAAAGTACAAGTTCGCTGCTGCCAGACATCCCATTCATTCCTATGGGAGCTGTCTACACCTAACACCCTAACATGTACCCCGAGTCTAAACACCACTAATCTGTCCCCCCCTACACCGCCGCAACTAAATAAAATGATTAACCCCTAAACCGCCGCTCACGGAGCCCACCGCAAGCTACTCTATACATATTAACCCCTAAACCGCCGCTCCCGGAGCCCACCGCCACCTACATTATACCTAGTAACCCCTTATCCTGCCCCCTATACCGCCGCCCTCTATAATAAAGTTATTAACCCCTATCCTGCCGATTCCGCACCTCGCCGCAAATAAATAAATAGTTTAACCCCTAAACCGCCGCTCCCTGACCCTGCCGCAATCTATATTAAATTTATTAACCCCTAATCTGCCCCCCCTACACCGTCGCCACCTATAATACATTTATTAACCCCTATCCTGCCCCCCACTACACCGCCGCCACTGTAATAAAATTATTAACCCCTAAACCTAAGTCTAACACTAACCCTAACACCCCCCTAACTTAAATATTAATTAAATAAATCTAAATAATATTTCTATTATGAACTAAATTAATCCTATTTAAAACTAAATACTTACCTTTAAAATAAACCCTAATATAGCTACAATATAAATACTAATTATATTGTAGCTATCTTAGGATTTATTTTTATTTTACAGGTAACTTTCAATTTATTTTAACTAGGTACAATAGCTATTAAATAGTTATTAACTATTTAATAGCTTACCTAGCTAAAATAAAGAGAAATGTACCTGTAAACTAAAAACTAACCTAAGTTACAATTACATCTAACACTACACTATACTTTAATAAATTATTCCTATTTAAAACTAAATACTTACCTGTAAAATAAACCCTAAGATAGCTACAATATAATTAATAATTACATTGTAGCTATCTTAGGATTTATATTTATTTTACAGGTAACTTTGTATTTATTTTAGCTAGTTAGAATAGTTATTAAATAGTTATTAACTATTTAATAACTATCTAGCTAAAAGAAATACAAAATTACCTGTAAAATAAATCCTAACCTAAGTTACAATTAAACCTAACACTACACTATCATTAAATTAATTAAATAAATTAACTACAAATAACTACAATTAAATACAATTACATAAACTAACTAAAGTACAAAAAATAAAAAAAGCTAAGTTACAAAAAATAAAAAAAAATAAGTTACAAACATTTAAAAAAATATTTCAACAATTTTAAGCTACTTACACCTAATCTAAGCCCCCTAATAAAATAACAAACCCCCCCAAAATAAAAAAATGCCCTACCCTATTCTACATTAAAAAAGTTCAAAGCTCTTTTACCTTACCAGTCCTTAAAAGGGCCTTTTGTGGGGGCATGCCCCAAAGAATTCAGCTCTTTTGCCTGTAAAAGAAAAATACAACCCCCCCCAACATTAAAACCCACCACCCACATACCCCTAATCTAACCCAAACCCCCCTTAAAATAACCTAACACTAATCCCCTGAAGATCATCCTACCTTGAGTCGTCTTCACTCAACCGAGCAGCGATGGAACTGAAGAGGACATCCGGAGCGGCAGAAGTGATCATCCAAGGGGCGCTGAAGAAATCTTCCATCCGATGAAGTGATCCTCCAAGCGGCGCTGAAGAAATCTTCCATCCAGGCGAGGTCATCTTCCAAGAGGCGCTGAGGAAGTCTTCTTCCAAGCCGGGTCTTGAATCTTTATCCCGCCGACGCGGAACAGCCTTCTTTCCCAATGGACTACCGACGAATGAAGGCTCCTTTAAGGGACGTCATCCAAGATGGCGTCCCTTCAATTCCGATTGGCTGATAGGATTCTATCAGCCAATCGGAATTAAGGTAGGAAAAATCTGATTGGCTGATTGAATCAGCCAATCAGATTCAAGTTCAATCCGATTGGCTGATCCAGTCAGCCAATCAGATTGAGCTCGCATTCTATTGGCTGATCGGAACAGCGAATAGAATGCGAGCTCAATCTGATTGGCTGACTGGATCAGCCAATCGGATTGAACTTGAATCTGATTGGCTGATTCAATCAGCCAATCAGATTTTTCCTACCTTAATTCCGATTGGCTGATAGAATCCTATCAGCCAATCGGAATTGAAGGGACGCCATCTTGGATGACGTCCCTTAAAGGAGCCTTAATTCGTCGGTAGTCCGTCGGGAAAGAAGGATGTTCCGCGTCGGCGGGATGAAGATTCAAGACCCGGCTTGGAAGATGACCTCGCCCGGATAGAAGACTTCTTCAGCGCCTCTTGGAAGATGACCTCGCCCGGATGAAAGATTTCTTCAGCGCCGCTTGGAGGATCACTTCATTGGATGGAAGATTTCTTCAGCGCCCCTTGGATGATAACTTCTGGCGCTCCGGATGTCCTCTTCGGTTCCATCGCTGCTCGGTTGAGTGAAGACGACTCAAGGTAGGATGATCTTCAGGGGATTAGTGTTAGGTTATTTTAAGGGGGGTTTGGGTTAGATTAGGGGTATGTGGGTGGTGGGTTTTAATGTTGGGTCGGGGGTTGTATTTTTCTTTTACAGGCAAAAGAGCTGAATTCTTTGGGGCATGCCCCCACAAAAGGCCCTTTTAAGGGCTGGTAAGGTAAAAGAGCTTTGAACTTTTTTAATGTAGAATAGGGTAGGGCATTTTTTTATTTTGGGGGGCTTTGTTATTTTATTAGGGGGCTTAGATTAGGTGTAAGTAGCTTAAAATTGTTGTAATATTTTTTTAAATGTTTGTAATTTATTTTTTTTATTTTTTGTAACTTAGCTTTTTTTATTTTTTGTACTTTAGTTAGTTTATATAATTGTATTTAATTGTAGTTATTTGTAGTTAATTTATTTAATTAATGTAATGATAGTGTAGTGTTAGGTTTAATTGTAACTTAGGTTAGGATTTATTTTACAGGTAATTTTGTATTTCTTTTAGCTAGGTAGTTATTAAATAGTTAATAACTATTTAATAACTATTCTAACTAGCTAAAATAAATACAAAGTTACCTGTAAAATAAATATAAATCCTAAGATAGCTACAATGTAATTATTAATTATATTGTAGCTATCTTAGGGTTTATTTTACAGGTAAGTATTTAGTTTTAAATAGGAATAATTTATTAAAGTATAGTGTAGTGTTAGGTGTAATTGTAACTTAGGTTAGTTTTTAGTTTACAGGTACATTTCTCTTTATTTTAGCTAGGTAAGCTATTAAATAGTTAATAACTATTTAATAGCTATTGTACCTAGTTAAAATAAATTGAAAGATGCCTGTAAAATAAAAATAAATCCTAAAATAGCTACAATATAATTATTATTTATATTGTAGCTATATTAGGGTTTATTTTATAGGTAAGTATTTAGTTTTAAATAGGATTAACTTAGTTAATATTTAAGTTAGGGGGGGTGTTAGGGTTAGTGTTAGACTTAGGTTTAGGGGTTAATAATTTTATTATAGGTGGCGACGGTGTAGGGGGGGCAGGATAGGGGTTAATAAATTTAATATAGGTTGCGGCGGGTTCAGGGAGCGGCGGTTTAGGGGTTAAACTATTTATTTGCGGCAAGGTGCGGGATCAGCAGGATAGGGGTTAATAACTTTATTATAGAGGGCGACGGTATAGGGGGGGGCAGGATAGGGGTTGCTAGGTATAATGTAGGTGGCAGCGGTGTCCGGGAGTGGCGGTTTAGGGGTTAATACATTTATAAAACTTGCGGCGGGGTCTAGGAGCGGCGGTTTAGGGGTTAGTAACTTTATTTAGTTGCGGGGGGCTCCGGGGGCGCCGGTATAGGGGGTAGAACAGTGTAGTTTAGTGTGAGTGCTTAGTGACAGGCTAGCAAGAAAGCTGTAAAAAAGCCGAAGAGCAGCGAGATCGGATGAGTGTTAACTCTCACAGTCCGCTGCTCATTGCCCCGTACTTGGTGCGCGGCTTTTTGACAGCTTTACTTGATAACTTAGGCAAATTTTTTCAGGTCCGCGGCGGCGATGTGAGGCGAGCTTAGGCGGGCGTATTGGGCCGGCGAAGGCAGGAAAGTTGACACGTTGATAACTACCCCCCATTGAATCATATATTAATGCTGAATGAGGTATTTTGGGCCAGATTAATAAGTGTAACGTTATTTAATGCTCCCGGTCGAGCATTAACTGTGCTAGACGTAAGCTTTTTTGCGTGTGTCGGGTTGGACACATAAGTAAAGTTTTCACTCCTGTGCTAACAGGATGCGCTTAAAAAGCTGATAACATATTCTACCATAGAAGTCACTTATTCTCATGTGAGCTAAACTGACATGAAAATGTGAATATTTCACATTCCAATGTTCTTCAAATAAAGTAATTTGTTCTATTTATTCATAAATACATATTTTTACATATATCTGATGGCATTTTGGTACAATATTTATGGTACAAGAAATATCTATATCTATATATATATATATATATATATATATATTTTTTTTTTTTTTTTTTATATATATATATATATATATATATATATATATATATATATATATATATATATATATATATATATATATATATATATATATATATATATATATATATATATATATATATATATATATATGAATATATATTTATAAATACTTAGAACATATCTTGCTATGTGCAGAATATTGCATAAATATGTTTTTCCATGTTTTTATCTACTTGACTGCAAAGGGCTCTAATGCACTGAAAACCTCTGAGTTACATTGTTTCCAATGCAGCAAAGAATTATGGGTAATATATGCATATTCACAATGACGCATCTTTTTACTTCAAGTCTGCTTTTCAGCAGATTCCCTTTACGCCAAAGCATCGCTGTTCATACAGCTTATACGCTTAGCTAGGGTTAGTGCAGTGATTGTTGTATATATATATATATATATATCTCAAAAAAACAGTAGGAAATATAAGATAAGATAAGAAGTCAGAAAAAAAGGATTCCATAGCCAGCACTATCCTATTCTAATATAATCTATACTAGGAAAGTATGGCACCAAGGAGACAGGGGAAACCAGGTGCACAGCAATGATTCACACATGCACACATCCAATTACAAAACAAAACTCTTTATTGATCACCTACATATAGATTAAAAAGGCATACTGGTAATACCCTGAATGCATTTAGAATATAAAATGGTATAAAAGAGACCTATGGCCATAGGGGGAAACTATATGTCTATATACTTATAACATCACAAAATTAATAGATATATCATGTCACTTATGACATTTCTGCATGATAATAACGGTATAAAGGATACAGACAAGGATATAAGAGACAGGTTTGATAATGTCCTGTAGTTATATATAGCTGTCATCAGACAATGCAATTAGCAGCATGACATAAACAGTTAGGTTAAATGTGGTCATTAATGGATTCAGACAATGCATATAGATAGCTGTTAGTACATATAAAGATTGCATATGTATACTCATTAATGAATCAAGTCAGTCCAGGCATCCTTGCATGCAGCAATTTGCAATATTGCCCTGTTGTTTATAGGTTGAAATAAGGCAATATAGGATATAAGCAGTTCATGCAAATGTTGTTGTTAGGTAAATAGCTGCAGACAAAGCCATATGTTAGTTAAAGCAGTTCATGCATATGTCATTCAGCTCCCTCAGGGCACAATCCTGTAGTCACAAATAGCTGTAAGTTGTTAGAAAGCAGTTTATGCAAATGCGGTCATTAGTACAAATATAGCATTTCGTATGCAGGTTCACAATCATCGGTATTTAGGGATAATCCTACTGAAAGATATACTTCCATCTAAGGGTCCCATATACACTCTCACCACCTCCGGGGCTATGTGATACCACTTCGTTATGCTTCTGCGTGACCTCCGTTGCAGTAATCGTCACTTTCCAAACCGCTTTAGTGTTACAGCTGTCTCCGTTTCCCTTTCCAGGGCCTGGTCAAGGCACAACAGATCCTCTGTTAACTCGGGCAAGCCACCCCGAGTGGTGTTTGAAACAAGTTACACGTGTTTCGCCGCCTGGAAGTTCCGGTGCGGCTTCTTCATGACATAACAGTGCTGCTGAAAATTACTTCCTCCCGGAAATTTATACCCATTGTATGGGAGACCTGGGTCATTTTTCTCCTCCCTCAAAAAAGAATCTGTCTCTACCATCCTAATGCTATATCAGGGTAAAAGTCACATCAATATATTTACCATAAGATGTTTATTTACTACCTATATATCACACTTTATACTATGTGTATTTTACCTAAATGCAGTGAACAACAAATACATTAGCCTGTTTATTATTCAATTCCTAAAAAAAAAGGGAAAAGTGATGTTAAAACATGGAATATGGGCATATGTGAATCACTTAACATGAAATATACCTTTATAAAAATACCTATAACTGTTCACAAACCAGATATGTTGTGCAACGGTATCTGAAGTTATTATAATTCATAGATACATTATTATATACAATGACTGACACCACCAATCAGTTGAGTCAAGCTCTGAAATTTATATTCATAACTATTTTGGGAGAAAAGGGGCATAATTAATTTCCTCATTCAGGCCTCCTGGGGCAAGAGTGTTCATATTGAAAATCCATTTACACTCAGATTGCAATAATCTTTGGTCCAGATCTCCACCTCTATTTTGTAAGTCTATTAGTTCTAACCCTCTGACTTTAAATGTGGATACAGAACTGTTGTGATATTGGTAGAAATGCCTAGCTACGCTGCTATCATCTAAGTTTTTATTTTTTAGATCTCTCTTGTGCTCTTTGATCCTCTCACAGAGTTCTCTATAGGTTTTCCCAATATAGGAAACCGGACAAGAACAAGAGATCATGTATATTACACCTTCACTCCTGCAAGTGATATGTCCTTTTATTGAGTGTTTCCTGTTGTAATAATCATAAACAGTATCTCCTTTTTGCAAATTTTTGCATATGCTGCACTTCCCACACACAAAGTTGCCATTCTTTTGTTTATAGTCTGATAGCCAATTACCCTTTGGTTTGTTGTATTTAAAGTGGTTGTGTACTACTGTATCCCGTAAATTGGGAGCTTTTTTTGGGGTCATGGTAGGTCTCTCTCCCACTATTTCTTTAATTACAGGATCTGTGTGTAACACATCCCAGTATTTAGAAAAAATGGCTTTAATATCTTGCCATTTGTTATTATAAGTGGAGATGAACCTAACTACTTCCTTGTTGTTACCATTTTGCTGTCGGTTTGTATATAGGGTTTCATCCCTAGTTTTTTGCTTAGCTTTAAAATAGCTTCTTTTCAGCAATTTTTTTGGAGTACCCTCTTTCTAGTAGCCTGTTTTTTAAATCATCAGCATGATGTTTCTATAGTTCTTCTGTCGAACAATTTCTTTTGCACCTAAGGTATTGGCCATATGGTATTCCCTTTTTTACTGTTTCTATGTGGTGGCTATCTGCTTTTAGTATTGTGTTTGCAGCTGTCTCCTTTCTGTATATTTGGGTTTGCAAGGTACCATTTACTGCAGTAATATTCAAGTCATACGGCTAGATTTAGAGTTGGGCGGTAGCCGTCAAAACCAGCGTTAGAGGCTCCTAACGCTGGTTTTGGGCTACCGCCGGTATTTAGAGTAAGTCAGGAAAGGGTCTAACGCTCACTTTCCAGCCGCAACTTTTCCATACCGCAGATCCCCTTACGTCAATTGCGTATCCTATCTTTTCAATGGGATCTTTCTAACGCCGGTATTTAGAGTCGTGGCTGAAGTGAGCGTTAGAAATCTGACCACAAAACTCCAGCCGCAGAAAAAAGTCAGTAGTTAAGAGCTTTCTGGGCTAACGCCGGTTTATAAAGCTCTTAACTACTGTGCTCTAAAGTACACTAACACCCATAAACTACCTGCGTACCCCTAAACCGAGGTCCCCCCACATCGCCGCCACTATATTTTAATTTTTTAACCCCTAATCTTCCGCTTCGTACACTGCCGCCAACTACGTTATCCCTATGTACCCCTAATCTGCTGCCCCTAACACCGCCGACCCCTATATTATATTTATTAACCCCTAATCTGCCACCCCCGCTATCGCTGACCCCTGCATATTATTATTAACCCCTAATCTGCCGCTCCGTACACCACCGCCACCTACATTATAGCTATGTACCCCTAATCTGCTGCCCCTAACACAGCCGACCCCTATATTATATTTATTAACCCCTAATCTGCCCCCCTCAACGTCGCCTCCACCTGCCTACACTTATTAACCCCTAATCTGCCGAGCGGACCGCACCGCTACTATAATAAAGTTATTAACCCCTAATCTGCCTCACTCCCGCCTCAATAACACTATAATAAATAGTATTAACCCCTAATCTGCCCTCCCTAACATCGCCGACACCTAACTTCAATTATTAACCCCTAATCTGCCGACCGAATCTCGCCGCTACTGTAATAAATGGATTAACCCCTAAAGCTAAGTCTAACCCTAACACTAACACCCCCCTAAGTTAAATATAATTTAAATCTAACGAAATAAATTAACTCTTATTAAATAAATTATTCCTATTTAAAGCTAAATACTTACCTGTAAAATAAACCCTAATATAGCTACAATATAAATTATAATTATATTATAGCTATTTTAGGATTTATATTTATTTTACAGGTAACTTTGTATTTATTTTAACCAGGTACAATAGCTATTAAATAGTTAAGAACTATTTAATAGCTAAAATAGTTAAAATAATTACAAAATTACCTGTAAATTAAATCCTAACCTAAGTTACAATTAAACCTAACACTACACTATCAATAAATAAATTAAATAAAATACCTCCAATTACCTCCAATTAAACCTAACACTACACTATCAATACATTAATTAAATACAATATCTACAAATAACTACAATGAAATAAACTAACTAAAGTACAAAAAATAAAAAAGAACTAAGTTACAAAAAATAAAAAAATATTTACAAACATAAGAAAAATATTACAACAATTTTAAACTAATTACACCTACTCTAAGCCCCCTAATAAAATAACAAAGACCCCCAAAATAAAAAATGCCCTACCCTATTCTAAATTAAAAAAGTTCAAAGCTCTTTTACCTTACCAGCCCTTAAAAGGACCTTTTGTGGGGCATGCCCCAAAGAATTCAGCTCTTTTGCCTGTAAAAAAAACATACAATACCCCCCCCAACATTACAACCCACCACCCACATACCCCTAATCTAACCCAAACCCCCCTTAAATAAACCTAACACTAAGCCCCTGAAGATCTTCCTACCTTATCTTCACCTCGCCGGTTATCACCGATCGGTCCTGGCTCCAAAATCTTCATCCAACCCAAGCGGGGGCTGGCGATCCATAATCCTGCGGCTGAAGAGGTCCAGAAGAGGCTCCAAAGTCTTCATCCTATCCGGGAAGAAGAGGCGATCCGGACCGGCAACCATCTTGATCCAAGCGTCATCTTCTATCTTCATCCGATGAGGAACGGCTCCATCGTGAAGACCTCCAGCGCGGATCAATCTTCTTCCTCCGACGTCCAACTGAAGAATGATGGTTCCTTTAAGGGACGTCATCCAAGATGGCGTCCCTCAAATTCCGATTGCCTGATAGGATTCTATCAGCCAATCGGAATTAAGTTAGGAAAATTCTGATTGGCTGATGGAATCAGCCAATCAGAATCAAGTTCAATCCGATTGGCTGATCCGATCAGCCAATCAGATTGAGCTCGCATTCTATTGGCTGATCGGAACAGCCAATAGAATGCGAGCTCAATCTGATTGGCTGATCGGATCAGCCAATCGGATTGAACTTGATTCTGATTGGCTGATTCCATCAGCCAATCAGAATTTTCCTACCTTAATTCCGATTGGCTGATAGAATCCTATCAGCCAATCGGAATTCGAGGGACGCCATCTTGGTTGACGTCCCTTAAAGGAACCATCATTCTTCAGTTGGACGTCGGAGGAAGAAGATTGATCCGCGCTGGAGGCCTTCACGATGGAGCCGTTCCTCATCGGATGAAGATCGAAGATGCCGCTTGGATCAAGATGGTTGCCGGTCTGGATTGCCTCTTCTTCCCAGATAGGCTGAAGACTTTGGAGCCTCTTCTGGACCTCTTCAGCCGCAGGATTATGGATCGCCAGCCCCCGTTTGGGTTGGATGAAGATTTCGGAGCCAGGACCGATGGGTGATACCCGGCGAGGTGAAGATAAGGTAGGAAGATTTTCAGGGGCTTAGTGTTAGGTTTATTTAAGGGGGGTTTGGGTTAGATTAGGGGTATGTGGGTGGTGGGTTGTAATGTTGGGGGGGGTATTGTATGTTTTTTTTTACAGGCAAAAGAGCTTAATTCTTTGGGGCATGCCCCACAAAAGGTCCTTTTAAGGGCTGGTAAGGTAAAAGAGCTTTGAACTTTTTTAATTTAGAATAGGGTAGGGCATTTTTTTATTTTGGGGGGCTTTGTTATTTTATTAGGGGGCTTAGAGTAGGTGTAATTAGTTTAAAATTGTTGTAATATTTTTCTGATGTTTGTAAATATTTTTTTATTTTTTGTAACTTAGTTCTTTTTTATTTTTTGTACTTTAGTTAGTTTATTTCATTGTATTTATTTGTAGATATTGTATTTAATTAATTTATTGATAGTGTAGTGTTAGGTTTAATTCTAGGTAATTGTAGGTATTTTATTTAATTAATTTATTGATAGTGTAGAGTTAGGTTTAATTGTAACTTAGTTTAGGATTTATTTTACAGGTAATTTTGTAATTATTTTAGCTATTTTAGCTATTAAATAGTTCTTAACTATTTAATAGCTATTGTACCTGGTTAAAATAAATACAAAGTTACCTGTAAAATAAATATAAATCCTAAAATAGCTATAATATAATTATAATTTATATTGTAGCTATATTTGGGTTTATTTTACAGGTAAGTATTTAGCTTTAAATAGGAATAATTTATTTAATAAGAGTTAATTTATTTAGTTAGATTTAAATTATATTTAACTTAGGGGGGTGTTAGTGTTAGGGTTAGACTTAGCTTTAGGGGTTAATCCATTTATTACAGTAGCGGCGAGATTCGGTCGGCAGATTAGGGGTTAATAATTGAAGTTAGGTGTCGGTGATGTTAGGGAGGGCAGATTAGGGGTTAATACTATTTATTATAGGGTTATTGAGGCGGGAGTGAGGCGGATTAGGGGTTAATAACTTTATTATAGTAGCAGTGCGGTCCGCTCGGCAGATTAGGGGTTAATAAGTATAGGCGACTTTGAGGGGGGCAGATTAGGGGTTAATAAATATAATATAGGGGTCGGCGGTGTTAGGGGCAGCAGATTAGGGGTACATAGCTATAATGTAGGTGGCGGTGGTGTATGGAGCGGCAGATTAGGGTTTAATAATAATATGCAGGGGTCAGCGATAGCGGGGGCGGCAGAATAGGGGTTTTTAAGTGTAAGGTTAGGGGTGTTTAGACTCGTGGTACATGTTAGAGTGTTAGGTGCAGACGTAGGAAGTGTTTCCCCATAGAAAACAATGGGGCTGCGTTAGGAGCTGAACGCGGCTTTTTTGCAGGTGTTAGTTTTTTTTCCAGCTCAAATGGCCCCATTGTTTTCTATGGGGATATCGTGCACAAGCACGTTTTTGAAGCTGGCCGCGTCCGTAAGCACCGCTGGTATCTAGAGTTGCAGTGGCGTTAAATTATGCTCTAAGCTCCCTTTTTGGAGCCTAACGCACTGAAAACCCAGCCATTCTGTGAACTCTAAGTACCAGCGGTATTTAAAAGGTGCGTGGGAAAAAAAGCACGCGTAGCTAATGCACCCCTTTGGCCGCAGAACTCTAAATCTAGGCGTAAGAAAGTAATCTCAGTGCAGCTATACGTATAGGTGAATTTAAGGTTTAATTCATTGCAATTTAACTTTGCAATGAATTCCTCAAGCTCCTCTACTGTTCCATTCCACAACACCAGGATATCGTCGATAAAACGCACCCAGAGTTTTATCTTTTCATCATATTGTGCCATCATATCCTGTACACAGTCTGTTTCCCATTTTCCCAAGTATAGGCACGCGTATGTGGGAGCACAACTGTCTCCCATTGCCGTGTCCAGTACTTGGCAATAATATTTCCCATCAAATGTGAAATAATTACTGTTGAGAACAAATGTCAGAATATCAATCACAAAATCAGTATGCTTTTGGTAATGTTGGCCCCTTTGATTTAAATAGTGTCTGCATGCCTCAATTCCCAAATGATGGGGAATTGAGGAATACAGAGCCTCCACGTCAATTGCCACACGTATTGTATTCTCATCCACCGTTAAGCTATCTAGCTTTTTGAGAGCATCTCCTGTATCCTTTATGAAGGATGGTAAGGTTTCAAGAAAAGGTTGCATGCAGTAATCAATGTTTCTGGATACATTCTCACCCAGGCTACCTTGACCTGAAATAATGGGTCTTCCCGGTGGAGGATTTTTCTTTTTGTGCAATTTTGGTATGGTATAAAATGTAGCCGTTTTCGGTTTTTTGATGTTCATGAATTCAAATTCAGCTTTATTAATTACACCATTTTTCATAGCCTGGGTGAGAATGTAATCCAATTCAATTTGGTATTCAACAGTCGGGTCATTGTTTAATAACTTATACTGTCTGCTGTCTGTGACCTGTCTCAAGCATTCTTTCCTATAGTCAACAGTATTTAGTATGACTACATTGCCACCCTTGTCCGATGGCTTGATTGTTATATCGTGATCTTTGGTGAGATCATTAAGAGCCCATTTCTGTTTTTTTTGGTGAGATTGTCTTGATAACCAGTTTCAGTATCTAACCTGGCTATTTCTTTCTCAACCAATTTGACAAAACTATTTACTGCACCAGCCATGGACAAGGGTGGCATGTAGGTCGATTTGTTTTTTAAGGGGGTGTACCCTATGTGTGGTACTGATGTTTCCTGTGATTTATTATCTGCAGTTGGTGCTATGTTATTGTGTACAGGTTCCTCTTGTATAGATACCAAGTCATTTAGTAGTTGCCTATCCCTAATATCTAAAGTTTGTTGCTTAGGTTTACCTGTATATAGTTTTTTTAAAACTATTTTTCGTGCAAATAAATGCAAATCTTTAATAACAGTGAACCTATCCATTTTGTTTACTGGTGAGTAAGACAGTCCATTTTTAAGGACTTCTACATGTTCCTTTGTGTCACAACCTCTATTGCTGACTCCTTAAGTTGTAAGTCTTTTTCACTGTATCTCCCTCTTCTATATTTCCTCCCTGCTCTGCTCCTTTTTCTCCTCCCCTCTCCTTTTTCCTCGTTTGGTCTAAAAAAGATCTTGAATTTCTTCTACGGTTCTTCTTTTTATTTCTGTTGTTATTCCCTTCACTGTTAGTTGATCTATCTGTGTCAGAGGAAACATCTGTATTCCACTCTCTACCAAAATCATAGACCTTATTGGTTTGGTAGTCTTGATAATCTCTCTGAAATTTTCTCTTTTTTTCCGGGAGGAAGTAATTTTCAGCAGCATTTTTATGTCATGAAGAAGCCGCACCAGAACTTCCTGGCGGCTAAACACGTGTAACTTGTTTCAAACACCACTCGGGGTGGCTTGCCCGAGTTAACAGAGGATCTGTTGTGCCTTGACCGGGCCCTGGAAAGGGAAACGGAGACAGCTATAACACTAAAGCGGTTTGAAAAGTGACGATTACCGCAACGGAGGTCATGCAGAAGCATAACAAAGTGGTATCACATAGCCCAGGAGGTGGTGAGAGTGTATATGGGACCCTTAGATGGAAGTATACCTTTCAGTAGGATTATCCCTAAATACAGATGATTGTGAACCTGCATACGAAATGCTATATTTCTACTAATGACCGCATTTGCATAAACTGCTTTCTAACAACTTACAGCTATATGTGACTACAGGATTGTGTCCTGAGGGAGCTGAATGACATATGCATGAACTGCTTTAACTAACATATGGCTTTGTCTGCACCTATTTACCTAACAACAACATTTGCATGAACTGCTTATATCCTATATTGCCTTATTTCAACCTATAAACAACAGGGCAATATTGCAAATTGCTGCATGCAAGGATGCCTGGACTGCCTTGATTCATTAATGAGTATACATATGCAATCTTTATATGTACTAACAGCTATTTATATGCATGCATTGTCTGAATCCATTAATGACCACATTTAACCTAACTGTTTATGTCATGCTGCTAATTGCATTGTCTGATGACAGCTATATATAACTACAGGACATTATCAAACCTGTCTCTTATATCTTTGTCTGTATCCTTTATACTAGATATGTGCAATTAATTTCGGATCGATTCGGAAATTCGGAAAATTCTGCAAATTCGGAGATTCGGATCGAACCGAATTTTCGAATTAAAATACTGCCGAATTTACCGAATAAATCCGAATTAGTTTGGATTTATTCGGTAAATTCGGATGGCCATGGATTACACTAGTATTGTACAGTATATTAGGTTATATCACTCTGCTATGGGTTACACCTAATATACAGTACATAATACTAGTCTAATCCCACCTAACACTTACCGAAATTCCGAATTTCCGAACCGAACCGAATCCAGCCAAATTTCTTTGAATCCAAATGAATCCGAAACGAATCCGAACCGAATCGATTCAGAATTTTCCGAATTCTAATCGATCCGAACCGAAATTCGAAAAACTCGGAATCGATCCGAACCGAACCAAATTTTTTCGCCATGCACATATCTACTTTATACCGTTATTATATGTCATGTCACTTATGACATTTCTGCATGATATCTATCAATTTTGTGATGTTATAAGTATATAGACATATAGTTTCCCCCTATGGCCATAGGTCTGTTTTATACCATTTTATATTCTAAATGCATTCAGGGTATTACTAGATATGTGCATGGCGAAAAAATTCGGTTCGGATCGATTCGGAATTTTTCGAATTTCGGTTCGGATTGATTCGAAATAGGAAAATTTTGAATCGATTTGTTCGGATTCATTTTGGAATAATTCGGATTCAAAGAAATTTGGCTGGATTCGGTTTGGTTTGGAAATTCGGAATTTCGGTAAGTGTTAGGTGGGATTAGACTAGTATTATGTACTGTATATTAGGTGTAACCCATAGCAGAGTAATATAACCTAATATACTGTACAATACTAGTGTAATCCATGGCCATCCGAATTTACTGAATAAATCCGAAATAATTCGAATTTATTCGGTAAATTTGGCAGTATTTTAATTCGGAAATTCGGTTCGATCCGAATCTCCGAATTTTCCGAATTTTCTGAATTTCTAAATCGATCCGAAACAAATTGCACATATCTAGGTATTACCAGTATGCCTTTTTAATCTATATGTAGGTGATCAATAAAGAGTTTTGTTTTGTAATTGGATATGTGCATGTGTGAATCATTGCTGTGCGCCTGGTTTCGCCTGTCTCCTTGGTGCCATACTTTTCTAGTATAGATTGTATTAGAATAGGATAGTGCTGGCTATGGAATCCTTTTTTTTCTGACTTCTTATCTTATCTTATATGTCCTACTGTTTTTTTGAAAGAATTGTAACTTTTTGATTCCACCTTGCACCCTTGGCTCATATATTAGTAGTCATAGGTAATCCTATCTTTATATAGACTATATCAGGTGCTCTTAGAGCTGGTCTGACTAAACTATTGGAATATATATATATACACCAGAAGTGACTTTTTGGGACTAATTGTCTCATATATACATTTCATTAACATATTTCTTATTGCATATTTCATATTGGGATATTAGTTATTTAGGTTTTAATTTTTATTACCTATCCGTAGGAAGTCATTCATCACATATTGTATAGTCTATGTAATAGGATTTGTGGGCGCAGTGTATACCCTTCTCTCCTCATACCTTATTTCACTATCTTGGGGCTCACACCTCAGTATAGTATCTATTTATAACAGAAGCCCAATTTCCTTCAATCATCTGACGAGCGCATCTCATCGGGTATCGCTTGTTTCTGCTCAGATTATCTGAGGAGCTACATTCTACTTGTCCTCCCATATATATATGTGTGTATACATATGTATTTATATGTATTCATATGTATTTATATGTCTGTCAATACATATATTCACATATAAATACATAAATAGCCTGCCTTTTTTTCCCTAACACCTGAGCTCTCATTTGAGCCTTTATAACTTTTTATGGAATATTAATTTTAATACTTTTTATTAGATGGTGTTATTATTAATGAAACACTTTATAATGTAATTTTGATGTGTTTTGTAGCACTTTTTTGTTTTGTGAAACAGTTAACCGGAGCTCTGAGGTCGCGCTAACACGACGTGCATTAACTTCAATTGTGTTCTAGTGATTGCATATACTTTCAACTTTTAATACGAGCTAAAAACCCAACACACGCAAACAGCCGCGATAAACCCTAATTCGCTCAAATGCAACAGGCATCTAGCCTTTTGTGTTTAGACTGATCACTGGCACACCTAGAGAGGACTCTCAACACATCAGTGTATAAAGAAAATGTGACATTTAAAAATAGTACAGCTTTTCTACTCCTGAATTGTTATTGGTTAAGAAGATAGATAATCTCTTTATTACCAATTCCCCAGTTTTGCATAACCAACATGGTTATATTAATACACTTTTTACCTCTTTGATTACCTTGTATGTAAGGCTCTGCAGACTGCCCCCTTTATTTGAGTTCTTTTGACAGACTTGCATTTTAGCCAATCAGTGCTGACTCAAATAACTCCATGGGAGTGAGCACATTGTTATCTATATGGCACAAATTAACTAGCTCTTTCTAGTTATGAAAGACTGTAAAATGCACTGAGATAAAAGGTTGCCTTGAAAGGGCTTAGAAATTAGCATATGAGTCTAACTAGGTTTAGCTTTCAACAAAGAATACCAAGAGTACAAAGCAAATTTGATGATAAAAGTAAATTGGAAAAATGTTGAAAATTGCATGCCCTATGTGAATCATGAAGTTTAATTTTGAATAGACTGTGCCTTTAAGAATCTCCACCACCTTAAGGGAAAGATTGCAAGTCGCGCAATATGAGTTTTCCATGTGCGATATGGTCTTTTCGCAATCAATTTTCATTGCAGAGATATTACAAGTCATGAAAAAAAGGGATTGTGCCACAATCATTTCTGCGCTTGAAGAGCTGTAGTTAACAGTTTTCCGCAACATCAAATGTTCAAGAAACACTTCAAAAATACATTACAAAGTACAGTTGCACTCATATTAACACTGTCTATTCAAAATTATTTTTAAAATATATTGCTAAAAGATAGGAGATCTCGGGTGTTAGAAGAAAAAAAAAGCTGCCGAAGGGTTTTACATTGACATACATACACATACATAGAGAAACATGAATTTATATGTATAGAGATATGTTTAACTATGCAGATAATGAAACGATTTCACGTTACAATCTTATGCACATTAAACAATATCTCAGAGGGATTTTCAAAGAGATAATCACATATAGATCTCATTCTCAAGATATCTAGACATAAATATTCATACAAACATATCTCGCTATAAATAGATATATTTGTCCAAAATTCATCATATATATATATATATTTGCAAATAAATAGAAAATATTCTGTTAAGAAAACATTCTCGCAATATGAAATATTCACATTTTCAGGTACACTTTTCGAGGAGAATACGTCATGGGCTTTGCACAACAGGTTAGGGTTTTAGTTGTTGTTTTCTATTTGTCTTCTCCATTGACTTCTATGGTGGAATACGTGAAAGCGCACCCAATTAGGCTTTTTGGATTACGCCGGTTAACGCGCGCGCAAAATACATTATTTTGCAACTTGTATTACCTGTGCAAACCTAAATGCAAAAAAAACATAACGCGTGCAGTGTTTTCGCAACTGCGAAAAACAGATTTGTCACACAAATTGTAATCTTGCCCATAGGGTGGCGGATTTCACTCATCAAATGGTCACACGAGCAGGGGGCTGCCTTGCAGCGGATAGTGAACCCAGCCCTTGATAAATGGAACCCTGTATCTCCTTTTTATCCTAGATGTATCCTAGTTGGTTAATTTCTGGTATCAAAGATGTGGTGAGTCTCTTTACCTATTGTCTATAACATAATTTTATTACTTTCAGGTTGCTAAATAAAATATAATGATGTAGATGACACATGGTTGTATTTCATCTGGTAATCTAGAGTTCATTCTTTATATAGAAAGCATTATAAATGCTTATTTATTATTGCTTTGAATTGTTCTTTTATATCACAGGATCATGCTCAGTGATATATTTTGGCCTCAGGATTTTCTTGGGCCTTCAGGCTTTTTTTTTAGGGTATTTTAGTACTTTTAAGGTATTGCATAATAATTGACTCTTTAATGAATAATTACTTTCTGGGCTCCACTTATGGACGCAGTTTTGGAGCCTGAGTGGGTCTAAGACACTAGTGAAGCTGTGGTCCTAACACCCTTGAGGCGGTGGAGTTAAATCTTCCTGATCAGATCTGATCTAGATGTTTAACAGACCCTGCCCTGATTGGTTTCACAAAAGCAGGGGGCGTGGCTATATGAGCATATGCTTGTGCAATGATAACTTCGCTGTGATGCCAAGTGGACATGTTTCCAGGAGAAACTTTGTATGCCCAGCATTTCATAAACAGGGTTATCAATGTTTACTAGTAAAGCATTTTTAGGTTTAATTCTGAAAAAGAAAATCAAAATGCATTTTGCATAATATATAAGATTGTCATGTTTTTTTTTTTTTTTTTTTAAATAATGCAACAGATGAATCTGAATGTCTAAAAATCTCAGTTGTTGATAGATTTCGGATCAAAATAATGGAAAGAGAGAAATGAAAATAAATGTCTTTGTTCGTTCCTAAATAAATTATTCACATATGAAAGTACAGTATTTTATACTGGAGTAAATAAATAATGATTTATTTACTTTACACAGGGAGCTATTAATAGTCCCAGCTGCTTCCGTCTTACATTTAAAATGGTCAGATATAAGATTCATTGTAGAACGATATCACATTTTGTTCAACTTTCAAGATTGATGTCATACTGTACCTTGGATGCAGATACAGATAGAATGGCAAGATTCAATGTTATCCCAATCTTGTGGGACTCTTTAATCACAGCAGATCCAAGCAATTGTCATTAAGCCACAAAAGCATGCTAACAATGCAACAAATAAAGTGTCATAATGACCAAGAGTGTGCAACATTTTGGAGAAAGCTCATGATGATAAAGTGGAAAACCAAGTATCCTGAATAATGAATTACAGTGGACTAAAGTTATTTAAATAGCCTTTGATATAATATGCTTAAACTGGAAAATTTTAAGGGGACATTTGAAAGAAAACATTTGTATAGCTAGAACCCATTTGACAAGTTGAGGTGTGAAAAAAAGTATTGCAACTTTGTGGTAATTAACTCTCCCTAAACTTTCTATGATGAGCATAAAGTGGAAGCTCTCATTTGTATTGCAAATTCATGGTTGACCCTTGTACTCGAGCGATAATAACATTAAAGGGACAGATTTTTTAGTCCAGATTATTTATTGTTTAAAACGATAGATAATCTCTTTCTTACCCATTTCCCAGTTTTGCACAATGAACACCATTTATATTAATACTATTTTTACCTCTGTGATTACCTTGTTTCTAAGCCTCTACAGACTGCCCCTTATCTCAGTTCTTTTAACAGACTTACATTTTAGCAAATCAGTGCTGACTCATAAATAACCCCATGGGAGTGAGCACATTGTTATCTATATGGCACATACAAACTAACGACCTCTAGCTGTGAATCACTGTCAAATGGTTGAGATTCATTAAGGCTACATTCATATATTTTTTATAGTCCTTTGCTGTTGGTCCTGAATTTTTTTTTTTTATGGTAATATTTTATTGAGGTCAAAAGTCACAAAAACAACATGGTAATGTTCACATATCCAATATGAAGTAAATAGACAAAATTTTCACAGCATATAGTATTATGGCAAATACATTACATGGATGAACATACAATCAAGTGACATCACTGCATCAGTCGGCCTCAACATTTTCTGATAATACTGTGGATTACCATATAACTGCAAAAAGAAAAACGAATAACAATGCGAATAGTTTGTTATATATAATGCAATAGCTGTCTGTCTTGGTGACCCAAGCGGAAGGTAGCAGAGTGTGAGGAGGGAGGGGGTAGAAGTGGATGGCGAAGACGTGAGGAAAAAAAAAAAAAAAAAAAAGTGGGGGGGGGGGAGCAGGAATTAGCTCAAGCTTCTAAAGTAATAACCTCTGTTTATCTAATGTCTAGCTGTACTATGGTTCAAACGGTGCTTAATCCGTACTCCTCATAGGAGATTGGGTACTTTCTGGAGGTCCGCTTGGTGGGCCAGTCACCTGTCTCCAAGAGTCTCAAATTTGAGAGTGTAAGGCCACCTTATTCTGCTGGGTAAATATTGGGCATTCCATTTGTTCGAAGTAGGACATGATCTTAACTATGTCTGCCCATCTTGGGGTTGTCTTTTGTTTCCAGAGTCACGCCACAGCTAATTTGGCAGCTGAAAACAGGTAAATACTCAGGAAATCGGTGGGGGTAGAGTTTGACTTAATACCTATATGAAATAGGATAGTTTGTGTTGAGTTACCAATCAGAGGGTCGAGGCTGAAATTTAAATATGCATTTAAATGTATCGGTCTGCCATATTTAATGTCTTACAGGAGAACCAATAGTAATGTGAGAATACATAAATAAATGATTGCGTCATGGAAGTGGTTGTGCAAACACCTTCATCCAATGGACTCCATTTAATCTACTAATACAGTTTTGGAGCTACTTTGGCTGCAGGCTCACATGAGCGAGACCAGAGAGAGATCAGACCGCTGCTTCCTATCCTGCTATGCCAAGTATAAAGTGATGTTTCTCAGTCCCTCGGACTTCTCCAACTGGGTGATTTACATGCCCTGTTTGTGTGCGAGCAGCTGTGAATTTTTAAAGAAAAAAAATAACATTATTGTTTAATTTATTTGAGCTAGGGCATTGTGGGTATATAATACATATGTGCATTTACTGTTATTTTGTGTGGTTTTTTTTTAATTTGGCGAGCTTTTGGTCTAGAAACAAGATTAACAGTTCAGGATATCAATATCTTGCTTAAAAATATGACTGTGACTTTTCACATTTACAATAGTGGTCTTTTAAACATATCTCACACTATAAAATGAATTTTCTATAAAGGCGCCATTTCTACCACTGACTGAACTTATAATCAAATGTGTCAATGATTTTGTCCGTTTCAAAATGAAAATTGTAAACTCAATTACCCCGTACTGATAAATTCACAAAGTGTAGTGCGATAAAAGGTTAAACAGGGTATACAATACTCACCAGCCGCACCTAGTTAACTTTATTGACCAGGCCTTAAAAAGGAGGTTAACACAGACACTGTATGGTCTATGAATAAGGCTCTTTTTCAGCCGAAACGCGTAAGACCTATCATCTGGCTGCTGATGAGTAAATGGCATACCCATTAACTAATTTTTCATACCCCGTTTTTTCTGAGTGTATTTTATCATACTTTTAATCAATAAATTTACCACTGTTTTTCATTGATTCTCGCTGGATTTTCTGTCGAATTTGGATATTGAACTTATAAGCTGCTTAATTTCACATAACTATAAATTCGCACCGTTCATACCAGGATCTTGCAAAATGGTTTTGAGCACAATCTCCAGGGATAGGCAAGGTGTCCGTACACGGACACTGGTGTTCGTGACTGGCCCTTGCAGTGTCCGCCTATTTTGCTGCGGGGAGGGAGGAGTGGGACAGATTAATGCTGATCCTGACTCCACCTTGAAACACGTTACACGCGGTGCCATGTTTCGCAGGGTTGTGACCACTCCCCCGTGATGCTGCTTAGTACCAGGAAAATGACTCTGAGTGAGACTGAGAGAGAGGGAAGATTCATAATAAATTATTCACATATGAAAGTACAGAATTTTATATTTTATTCATTGTAGAACGATATCACATTTTGTTCAACTTTCAAGATTAATGTCATACTGTACCTTGAATGCAGATACAGATAGAATGGCAAGATTCAATGTTATCCCAATCTTATGGGACTCTTTAATCACAGCAGATCTAAGCAATTGTCATTAAGCCACAAAAGCATGCTAACAATGCAACAAATAAAGTGTCAAAATAACCAAGAGTGTGCAACACTTTGGTGAAAGCTCATCATGATAAAGTGGAAAACCAAGTATCCTGAATAATGAATTACAGTGGACTAAAGTTATTTAAATAGCCTTTGATACATTTTAAGTGGACATTCAAAAGCAAAACATTTTATAGCTAGAACCCATTTGACAAGTTGAGGTGTGAAAAAAAGTATTGCAACCTTGTGCTAACTAATTCTCCCTATACTTTCTATGATGAGCATAAAGTGGAAGCTCACATTTGTATTACAAATTCATGGTTGACCCTTGTACTCGAGCGATAATAACATTAAAGGGACAGTCTAGTCCAGAATTGTTATTGTTTAAAAATATATATAATCCCTTTCTTACCCATTCCCCAGTTTTGCACAACCAACACAATTTATATTAATACTATTTTTACCTCTGTGATTACCGTGTTTCTAAGCCTCTACAGACTGCCCCCTTATCTCAGTTCTTTTAACAGACTTGCATTTTAGCAAATCAGTGCTGACTCATAAATAACTCCATGGGAGTGAGCACATTGTTATCTATATGGCACATACAAACTAACAACCTCTAGCTGTGAAACACTGTCAAATGATTGAAATTCATTAAGGCTACATTCATATATTTTTTATAGTCCTTTGCTATTGGTCCTGAAATTTAAATATGCATTTAAATGTATTGTGTGACGGATACCCCGGCTACCCCGACTGGGTAGCTCCGCCAAATGGGTCCTGCTTCCTCCCTGCCGACTGCAGCTATGTAGCTGGCAAGTGACCACAGCCTGTAGCCACCCCTGATGCCCGACAGTACCAGTACTCAGGGTCCCACCCTGTGGCAGACTCCAGCTACCCAGACTAGGTAGCTCTGCCAGAGAGTCCTTCCTCTGCCTGGAACAGGCTGCTATGTAGCCCAGGAAAGTGATTTCTGTGTAGCCCAGGAAAGTGATTTTAGCAGGAGCCCACCTAAATGACTAGACAGACTAGTATTCAGGTGAAATAAGAACTGACTTTATTGAGCAAAGCATACATCTTTTATACACACACTTATCTTGATAAGAACAGAAGACAATGCCACAGTTTTCCCGCCATTCCCGCCCCTCCAGACTGACCAGCGCCTCCATAGAAACCATAGTCCCACAGAATCCCAGGACACAGATGGTTTTGGGGTGATACCGGGGGATCAGCAGTACTTCCAGGGTGTCTTTTGAAAGCTCTCGGTCTCCAGATGCTGCAGTCCAAAAAGCGGTGTGATTTGTTATTTGGGACTGGAGATACAGCCCGTTGAAGTTATGGGGTAGGTGGGTCCAAAACCCCCAGTTCCCAAAGCAGCTCCCCTCCGGTAATTACCACACCTCTTGTCCTCCCTAGGGGCTACTAATCCCCAAAAGAGCGGAGCTCTGGGGCACATGGTTGCTGGAGTGGCCAGGGTTAAATTTAGCAGTAGACATGTGCGGTTCGTTTCGGATTTATTCGGAAATTCTGAAAATTCGGTAAATTCGGAGATTCGGATCGATTCGGATTTCCGAATTAAAATACTTCCGAATCTACCGAATGAATCCGAAATAGCTGCCGTATCTCCGAATAAATCCGAATTAGCTCGGTAAAATTCAGCATTTCCCCATAGGAAACAATGGGAGTTTCGTCTGAAAAAAAAACTAACACCGCAGCTCGATTGTTTCCTATGGGGAAACACTAAGTCTGCACCTAACACCCTAACATGTACCCCGAGTCTCTAAACACCCCTAATCTGACACTTATTAACCCCTAATCTGCCGCCCCCGCTATCGCTGACACCTGCATTATTTTATTAACCCCTAATCTGCCGACCGAATATCGCCGCCACCTACATAATAGCTATTAACCCCTAATCTGCTGTCCCTAACATCGCCGACCCCTACATTATAGTTATTAACCCCTAATCTGCCCCCCCCCCAACGTCGCTGCAATCTAACTACAAGTATTAACCCCTAATCTGCCGACCCAATATCGCCGCCACCTACATTATAGCTATTAACCCCTAATCTGCTGTCCCTAACACCGCCGACCCCTACATTATAGTTATTAACCCCTAATCTGCCCCCCCAACATTGCCGCATTCTAACTACAAGTATTAACCCCTAATCTGCCGACCCGATATCGCCGCCATCTACATTATAGCTATTAACCCCTAATCTGCTGTCCCTAACACCGCCGACCCCTACATTATAGTTATTAACCCCTAATCTGCCCCCCCCCAACGTCGCCGCAATCTAACTACAAGTATTAACCCCTAATCTGCCGACCCGATATCGCCGCCGCCTACATTATAGCTATTAACCCCTAATCTGCTGTACCTAATCTGCCGACCCCTACATTATAGTTATTAACCCCTAATCTGCCCCCCCCAACGTCGCCGCAATCTAACTACAAGTATTAACCCCTAATCTGCCGACCGCAAATCGCCGCCACTATAATAAATGTATTAACCCCTAAACCGCCGCACCCCCGCCTCGCAAACACTATAATACATTTTATTAACCCCTAATCTACCCTCCCTAACATCGCCGCCACCTACCTACAATTATTAACCCCTAATCTCTGGCCCACAACGTCGCCGCTACTATAATAAGGTTATTAACCCCTAAACCTAAGTCTAACCCTAACACTAACACCCCCTAACTTAAATATAATTTAAATAAAACGAAATAAATTTACTATAGTTAAATAAATGAATCCTATTTAAAACTAAATACTTACCTGTAAAATAAACCCTAATATAGCTGCAATATAACTAATAGTTACATTGTAGCTATTTTAGCATTTATATTTATTTTACAGGCAACTTTGTATTTATTTTAACTAGGTACAATAGCTATTAAACAGTTATTGACTAATTAATAGCTACCTAGTTAAAATAATTACAAAATTACCTGTAAAATAAATCCTAACCTAAGTTACAATTAAACCTAACACTACACTATCATTAAATAAATTAACTACAAGTACCTACAATTATCTACAATTAAATAAGCTAAAGTACAAAAAAAACCACTAAATTACAAAAAAAACAAACACTAAATTACAAAAAATAAAAAAATATTACAAGAATTTTAAACTAATTACACCTAATCTAAGCCCCCTAATAAAATAACAAAGCCCCCCAAAATAAAAAAAAATGCCCTACCCTATACTAAATTACAAAAGTTAACAGCTCTATTACCTTACCAACCCTTAAAAGGGCCTTTTGCGGGGCATGCCCCAAAGAAAACAGCTCTTTTGCCTGTAAAAAAAACACAATACCCCCCCACATTACAACCCACCACCCACATACCCCTACTCTAACCCAAACCCCCCTTAAATAAACCTAACACTACCCCCCTGAAGATCTCCCTACCTTGAGTCGTGTTCACCCAGCCGGGCCGAAGTCTTCATCCAATGGGGCGAAGAGTACATCCAGACCGGCAGAAGTCTTCATCCAAGCGGGGCAAGAAGAGGTCTTCCATCCATCATGCAAGTACCAAAATACAAACAAACACTAAATTACCAAAAATAATAAAATATTACAATAATTTTAAACTAATTACACCTAATCTAAGCCCCCTACTAGCTATTAATATAGCTACAATATAACTAATAGTTACATTGTAGCTATTTTAGGATTTATATTTATTTTACAGGCAACTTTGTATTTATTTTAACTAGGTACAATAGTTATTAAATAGTTAATAACTATTTAATAACTACCTAGCTAAAATAAATACAAATTTACCTGTAAAATAAATCATAACCTAAGTTACAATTACACCTAACACTACACTATCATTACATTAATTAAATAAATGAATCCTATATAAAACTAAAGACTTACCTGTAAAATAAACCCTAATATAGCTGCAATATAACTAATAGTTACATTGTAGCTATTTTAGCATTTATATTTATTTTACAGGCAACTTTGTATTTATTTTAACTAGGTTCAATAGCTATTAAATAGATATTGACTATTTAATAGCTACCTAGTTAAAATAATTACAAAATTACCTGTAAAATAAATCCTAACCTAAGTTACAATTAAACCTAACACTACACTATCATTAAATAAATTAACTACAAGTACCTACTATTAAATACAATTAAATAAACTAAACTAAAGTACAAAAAAACCCCCACTAAATTACAAAAAATAAAAAAATATTACAAGAATTTTAAACTAATTACACCTAATCTAAGCCCCCTAATAAAATAACAAAGCCCCCCAAAATAAAAAAAATGCCCTACCCTATACTAAATTACAAAAGTTAACAGCTCTATTACCTTACCAGCCCTTAAAAAGGCCTTTTGCGGGGCATGCCCCAAGAAAACAGCTCTTTTGCCTGTAAAAAAAACACAATACCCCCCCACATTACAACCCACCACCCACATACCCCTACTCCAACCCAAGCCCCCCTTAAATAAACCTAACACTACCCCCCTGAAGATCTCCCTACCTTGAGTTGTGTTCACCCAGCAGGGCCGAAGTCTTCATCCGATGGGGCGGAAGAGGACATCCAGACCGGCAGAAGTCTTCATCCAAGCGGGGCAAGAAGATGTCTTCCATCCATCAGAAAAGTACCAAAAAACAAACAAACACTAAATTACCAAAAATAATAAAATATTACAATAATTTTAAACTAATTACACCTAATCTAAGCCCCTACTTGTTTTTTTGTACTTTAGTTTAGTTTATTTCATTGTATTTAATTGTAGGTACTTGTAGTTCATTTATTTAATTTATTTCATGATAGTGTAGTGTTAGGTTTAATTGTTTTACCTAGTTAAAATAAATACAAAGTTGCCTGTAAAATAAATATAAATGATAAAATAGCTACAATGTAACTATTAGTTATATTGTAGCTATATTAGGGTTTATTTTACAGGTAAGTATTTAGTTTTAAATAGGATTCATTTATTTAATTAATTTAATGATAGTGTAGTGTTAGGTGTAATTGTAACTTAGGTTAGGATTTATTTTACAGGTAAATTTGTATTTATTTTAGCTAGGTAGTTATTAAATAGTTATTAAATATTTAATAACTATTGTACCTAGTTAAAATAAATACAAAGTTGCCTGTAAAATATATATAAATCCTAAAATAGCTACAATGTAACTATTAGTTATATTGTAGCTATATTAATAGCTAGTAGGGGGCTTAGATTAGGTGTAATTAGTTTAAAATTATTGTAATATTTTATTATTTTTGGTAATTTAGTGTTTGTTTGTTTTTTGGTACTTTTCTGATGGATGGAAGACCTCTTCTTGCCCCGCTTGGATGAAGACTTCTGCCGGTCTGGATGTCCTCTTCTGCCCCATCGGATGAAGACTTCGGCCCGGCTGGGTGAACACGACTCAAGGTAGGGAGATCTTCAGGGGGGTAGTGTTAGGTTTATTTAAGGGGGGTTTGGGTTAGAGTAGGGGTATGTGGGTGGTGGGTTGTAATGTGGGGGGGGTATTGTGTTTTTTTTTTACAGGCAAAAGAGCTGGTAAGGTAATAGAGCTGTTAACTTTTGTAATTTAGTATAGGGTAGGACATTTTTTTATTTTGGGGGGCTTTGTTATTTTATTAGGGGGCTTAGATTAGGTGTAATTAGTTTAAAATTCTTGTAATATTTTTTTATTTTTTGTAATTTAGTGGGTTTTTTTTGTACTTTAGTTTAGTTTATTTAATTGTATTTAATTGTAGGTACTTGTAGTTAATTTATTTAATGATAGTGTAGTGTTAGGTTTAATTGTAACTTAGGTTAGGATTTATTTTACAGGTAATTTTGTAATTAATTTAACTAGGTAGCTATTAAATAGTCAATATCTATTTAATAGCTATTGAACCTAGATAAAATAAATACAAAGTTGCCTGTAAAATAAATATAAATGCTAAAATAGCTACAATGTAACTATTAGTTATATTGCAGCTATATTAGGGTTTATTTTACAGGTAAGTCTTTAGTTTTATATAGGATTCATTTATTTAATTAATGTAATGATAGTGTAGTGTTAGGTGTAATTGTAACTTAGGTTATGATTTATTTTACAAGTAAATTTGTATTTATTTTAGCTAGGTAGTTATTAAATAGTTATTAACTATTTAATAACTATTGTACCTAGTTAAAATAAATACAAAGTTGCCTGTAAAATAAATATAAATCCTAAAATAGCTACAATGTAACTATTAGTTATATTGTAGCTATATTAATAGCTAGTAGGGGGCTTAGATTAGGTGTAATTAGTTTAAAATTATTGGAATATTTTATTATTTTTGGTAATGTTAGGGAGGGCAGATTAGGGGTTAATAAAATATATTATAGTGTTTGCGAGGCGGGAGTGCGGCGGTTTAGGGGTTAATACATTTATTATAGTGGCGGCGATTTGCAGTCGGCAGATTAGGGGTTAATACTTGTAGTTAGATTGCGGCGACGTTGGGGGGGGCAGATTAGGGGTTAATAACTATAATGTAGGGATCGGCGGTGTTAGGGACAGCAGATTAGTGGTTAATAGCTATAATGTAGGTGGCGGCGATATCGGGTCGGCAGATTAGGGGTTAATACTTGTAGTTAGATTGCGGCAACATTGGGGGGGCAGATTAGGGGTTAATAACTATAATGTAGGGGTCGGCGGTGTTAGGGACAGCAGATTAGGGGTTAATAGCTATAATGTAGGCGGCGGTGATATCGGGTCGGCAGATTAGGGGTTAATACTTGTAGTTAGATTGCGGCGACGTTGGGGGGGCAGATTAGGGGTTAATAACTATAATGTAGGGGTCGGCGGTGTTAGGGACAGCAGATTAGGGGTTAATAGTTATAATGTAGGTTGCGGCGATATCCGATTGGCAGATTAGGGGTTAAATAATGTTATTATAGGGTTTGCGATGTGGGGGACCTCGGTTTAGTGGTTCATAGGTAGTTTATGGGTGTTAGTGACTTAGTGTACTAAATGGGTGTTAGTGTACTAAAACATACCGAATTTCGGAACCGAATAGAACCAAATTCAGCGGAATCCGAATAAATCCGAAATGAATTTATTCGGATCCGAATAAATCCGAAACAAATTTATTCAAATTTTGCCGAATCCGATTCGATCCGAACCGAAATTCGAAAAGTCCGAATCGATCCGAACCGATTTTTTTAGCCATGCACATGTCTATTTAGCAGGAGTTCCAGGAGCCCGGACAGCCTGAGAGGTTTTAGGCGGGTGTCCGTTGTGAGGCAGCCGACCGGGAGTTCCAGGAGCCCAACCAGCCTAGTAGGGTTTTCCAGGTCATAGGCCAGCTCTTCTCTAAACAAGTTTGGAACACAAAACCATGCAAACAAATGCTTCCAGAGTTTGTGGTTGCTCTAAGGAGCCCAAAACCACTGAGAAACAACAGGCGTGAGGTTGTAGGGGGGTGGGGGGTAGCCTTAGCTGTCCCCCCCTCCAGTTCGGCAGACCCGGCTAGACCCTTAACAGGTCGGCCTGGGGCTGTCTGACGGTGGCCCTCCACTTCTCGGTTGCTGGGAGAGGTTATCCCATATCTCCTGAGCTTTGGGCATCCTGGGGGGTTCCTGCTGGTGTTTATAACTTGCGTCCTGGGCGCAGGGAAAGTCACATAATGCAAAGTCCCAAACAAGTTTGCTAAGGCCGGCTCCAAAACAATTGCTGTTCCACAAGTTCCAGTGTCCTTAAGTTCCATGGCCAAACTGTCTCCCTCTGTGACACTCTGTTGAGTACCGGCTGACCCACCCACAAACAAAGCCAGTGCCGGTTTCCTGGGTGTATTCCCACCCCAGACTGGAGGGGGAGGTTGCTCCTTGGTGGGGCAGGAAAAAGTTCAGGTGCCCATACATGAGGCACCAACTGTATATGCTTTTATCCTCCTTGCCCAATGCAACACCTGCCCTTGGTGAGAAATACTCCTGGACAAGAAAAGGGTAGAGACCCTGCCAAGCTACTGAGGGGAGAGTCTGTCTGTCTCTTCTCACGAGAGGGAGATCTACCGCTGGGGAGGGAGATCTGCTACCTCCGCTCCATCGGAAACTGTGCTGCCACTGGGGAGGGAGACCGGCTGTCTCTGCTCCCTGTACGAGGTTCTGCCGCTGGGGAGAGAGACCAACTGTCTCCTCTCCCAGAAAGGGATTCGGCCGCTGGGGAGAGATATCGATACCCATCTCTCCCTGCAAGGGCTTCTCTGTAAGGGGAGGGAGGAAGACTACCTCCGCTCCAGAAGGATGGATCTGCCACTGGGGAGAGAGACCGACTGTCTCCTCTCCCAGGAAGGGGTTCTGCTTACAGGGAGGGAGGATGACTACCTCCGCTCCCAGGGGATGGCTCTGCCGCTGGGGAGAGAGACAGACTGTCTCCTCTTCCTGCTCCTGGCTCTGCTGCTGGGGAGAGAGACCAACTGTCTCCTCTCCCAGGAAGGGGTTCTGTTTACGGGGAGGGAGGACGACTACCTCCGCTCCCAGGGGATGGCTCTGCCGCTGGGGAGAGAGACCAACATCCATCTCTCCCTGCAAGGGGTTCTCTGTAAGGGGAGGGAGGATGCCTACCTCCTCTCCCTGGTTTCCTGGGGTTGTTACAGGTGCTGGGCAGAGGCCGACGGGTCTCTGCCCTGTTGCCAGAGCTTCTGCTGGAGTGGCTCCTTTTTCCAGGTCTATAAGCTCAGGCCCAGGCTGCTGATCTTTATCTAGCAGCTCGTCGTTGCTTATGCTCTGTTGCCCCTCATCTGAGGCCAACCTCCATGATTCCCAGAGTGCTGCACCACAGCTCCATGCAGACTCCGTGGCATGCTGCAGAACTCAGTCTAGCAGCCTCTTGTATGCCTTTTCCAGTCCCCATTCTTGGACAATAAGCGATACCATATCGGATACCAGCCAGGGTACCCCCGAGAGATCCAACAGCTGCTCTCGGGAGTGGCCAATGTTCAATAATCTCAGTTCCGCCCTGCTCCCAAATTCTGGGTCTTCTGTCAACTTTTCCAATAGTAACAGGGCCGCAGAAGCCAAAGCCCTCTGTTGGGGAGCTATCCTCCAGCCATGGCCGTAATTGCATAGCGAGCCATCGGAGGTCCCGATAGCCGTCTTCCACCCACATCTCTGCCCAAACCAGTCGATCTAGTTCCAATAGCCATTCCTCCATGGGCTGCTCTCCCAGGAAAAGCACTCGCAAGTCTCACCGGACCCAGTACCTCTCATCATCTGTGGGGAGGACCTTTCCATCACAATCCTTTTATTGTTGAAGCCTCTCCCTCCATAGTTGCCGGCAGACAATGCTCCTGCAACTCAGCTGGTCCAGTTCAGAACCAGGACTGTCCAGCTGGGTCAGTGCCTCCTGTACTCTCCTTAGGTACTCGGCTTCCATAGTTACAAGCTACTGTGGCCCTTCTCTGTCAGCAGGAATTGTGTGGAAGAAGCAGATCCCACCACTGCCAGCCAATGTGATGGATACCCTGGCTACCCTGACTGGGTAGCTCGGCCAAACGGGTCCTGCTTCCTCCCTGCTGACTGCAGCTATGTAGCTGGTAAGTGACCACAGCCTGTAGCCACCCCTGATGTTTATGATGTTTATGATATTTTATACACACACTTATCTTGATAAGAACAGAAGACAATGCCACAGTTTTCCCGCCATTCCCACCCCTCCAGACTGACCGGCGCCTCCATAGCAACCATAGTCCCACAGAATCCCAGGACACAGTAGTGACAGTTTTGGGATGATCCCGGGGGAGCAGCAGCACTTCCAATTCAGTCCCCAGATGCCGCTGTCCAAAATGCGGCGTGATTTGTTATTGGGGACCGGAGATACAGCCCATTGAAGTTATTGGGGGAGGGGTGTCCAAAACCCCTGGTTCTTAAAGCAGCTCCCCTCCGGTAATTCCCACACCTCTTGTCCTCCCTAGGGGCTACTAATCCTCAAAAGAGCGGAGCTCTGGGGCACATGGTTGCTGGAGCGACCAGGGTTAAATTTAGAGGGTGTCCTGCTGTCCTGTGGCCGACCGGGAGTTCCAGGAGCCCGGACAGCCTGAGAGGGGTTAGGGAGGTGTCCATTGTGAGGCGGACAACCGGATGTTCCAGGAGCCCAACCAGCCTAGGAGGGTTTTCCAGGTCATAGACCAGCTCTTCTCTAAACAAGTTTGGATCACAAAACCATGCAAACAAATGCTTCCAGCGTTTGTGGTTGCTATGAGGAGCCCAAAACCACTGGGAAACAACAGGGGTGAGGTTGTAGGGGGGTGGGGGTTAGCCTTAACTGTCTGGTATCCGTGACATATTGGTCTGCCATATTTAATGTCTTACAGGAGAACCAATAGTAATGTGAGAATAAATAAATAAATGATTGCAACATCAGGAAAATGGTTGTGCAAGCACCTTCATCCAATGGGCTCCATTTAATCTACTAACACAGCTTTGGAGCTACTTTGGCTGCAGGCTCACATGAACGAGACCAGAGCGAGATCAGACTGATGCTTCCTATTCTGTTATGCCAAGTATAAAGTGGCGTTTCTCAATTGAGAAACGCCACTTTATACTTGGCATAACAGAATAGGAAGCATCAGTCTGATCTCGCTCTGGTCTCGTTCATGTGAGCCTGCAGCCAAAGTAGCTCCAAAGCTGTGTTAGTAGATTAAATGGAGCCCATTGGATGAAGGTGCTTGCACAACCATTTTCCTGATGTTGCAGATCAGACTGATGCTTCCTATTCTGTTATGCCAAGTATAAAGTGGCGTTTCTCAATCCCTTGGACTTATCCAACTGGGTGATTTACAGGCCCTGTTTGTGTGCGAGCAGGGGGAGACATAGTATAAGCAGTGCTTATGCAATGATAAATGCTAGCCATAAAGCCAGGTGGACAGGCGCAGAGATTTTTTGCCCGTGTCCACCCGGGAATTGTTAAATATATCTCAATGTCTGTATATATTTAATATTAGCAATTTTAATTTATACTTTTCCTATTATTTAAAATAAGATTTTTATCCTTAAGAATGTCATGGCTTTGTGCTGAAGGGGTGTTTGTTCACTTCAAGATAGATTGTATGAGTTTACAAAAATATTGAGATTTAATAAGTAATAGAGGCCATTTTGAAAGTACAGTATTTTGTGTTGTGATGCGGTAACAATAACAAATATATTTAGAAGCTGTGAATTTTAAAGAAAAAAAATAACATTATTGTTTAATCCATTTGAGCTGGGGCACTGTGGGTATATAGTACATATGTGCATAATGTGTTATTTATGAGTTTTACTGTTATTTTGTGTTTTGTTTTTAATTTGGCGAGCTTTAGGTCTAGAAACAAGATTAACAGTACAGGATATCAATATCTTGCTTAAAAATATGACTGTGACTTTTCACATTTACAATAGTGGTCTTTTAAACATATCTCACACTATAAAATTAATTTTGTAGAAAGGGGCCATTTCTACCACTGACTGAACTTATAAGCTGCTTAATTTCACATAACTATAAATTTGCACCGTTCATACCAGGATCTTGCAAAATGGTTTTAAGCACAATGTCCAGGGATAGGCAAGGTATCAGTACACGGACACTGGTGTCCGTGACTGGCCCTTGCAGTGTCCTTCTATTTTGCTGCGTGGAGGGAGGAGTGGGACAGATGAATGCTGATCCTGACTCCTCCTTGAAACACGTTACACGCGGAGCCATATTTCGCAGGGTTGCGACCACTCCCCCGTGATGCTGCTTAGTACCGGGAAAATGACTCTGAGTGAGACTGAAAGAGAGGGAAGATTCAAGAAGAAAGCTGCCACTGTGCCCCTGGAGCTTTATATGCAAAGGTAAAGTACTTTAACCAGCACCTGAGGTTTATTATAAGTAGTATTTAATTAGAAAGAAAAGATATACTAAGGTTGTGATTCACAACATTAGTATATCTTTTCTTTCTGATTAAATAATAGGAAAGGGAGAATATGTGGTGTAAATACAGTTAGTGGCTTGTCAAGAGACTACTAGCAATATTGGGTGATAAGTTATGGAATAAATAAAGCCTGAGTGAAATACTGGATGTGCATCTGTATAATAACACCCAGCTCTATACAAAGACACAGTAGTGACACTGGCACATGTGTATAGTCAGAGGAGAACTGGTTAATGGATCAGTGGTATCTGCATCAGTATAATAACATTCAGCACTATATAATGGCACAGTAGTGACATTGGCCCATGGGTATAGCCAGAGGAGAACTGGTTAATGGATCAGTGGTATCTGCATCAGTATAATAACATTCAGCACTATATAATGACACAGTAGTGACACTGGCACATGGGTATAGCCAGAGGAGAACTGGTTAATGGATCAGTGGTATCTGCATCAGTATAATAACATTCAGCACTATATAATGACACAGTAGTGACACTGGCACATGGGTAAAGCCAGAGGAGGGCTGTTTATAGGGTCAGTGGTATCTGCATCAGTATAATAACACCCAGCGCTATATAATGACACAGTAGTGACACTGGCACATTGTTATAGCCAGAGGAGGGCTGGTTATAGGATCAGTGGTATCTGCATCAGTATAATAAAACCCAGCACTATATAATGACACCGTAGTGACACTGGCACATGGGTATAGCCAGAGGAGGGCTGGTTATAGGATCAGTGGTATCTGCATCAGTATAATAAAACCCAGCACTATATAATGACACAGTAGTGACACTGGCACATGGGTATAGCCAGAGGAGGGCTGGTTATAGGATCAGTGGTATCTGCATCAGTATAATAAAACCCAGCACTATATAATGACACAGTAGTGACACTGGCACATTGGTATAGTCAGAGGAGGGCTGGTTATTAGACTTGTGCGCATCAAAATTTGTTTCGGATCGATTCGGATGTTTTCGAATTTCGTTTTCGAATTGATTCGAATTCGGATACATTCGAATGCATTCATTTCGGATTCATTCGGATTCAAATAAATTCGGATGTATTCGGTTCGGATTCGATTCGTAAATTCGGAAGTTCGGTATTTGTTAGGTTTGATGTGCTGTGTATTAGACTAGTATTATGTACTGTAATATTAGGTGTAACCCATAGCAGAGTGATATAACCTAATATACAGTACAATACTAGTGTAATTTACTAGTGATTTATTCGTTAGAGTCGGTGCTACGGTAATTCGGAAATTTGAATAGATCCGAATCTCCGAATTTGACAAATTTGTCCGAATTTAAATTCGGAACGAAATGAAACGCACATGTCTACTGGTTATAGGATCAGTGGTATCTGCGTCAGTATAATAACATTCAGCACTATATAATGATGTTTTTAATATGAAATGTACCTTGGTGTCCTTCACTAAGGTCTTTACTTTGGAAAATATCCGCCAAGGCTTTGTTTCGTGCCTATCCCTGACAATGTCCCTTTTTTTTTTATAGATTGCAGGTAATGCATTAGACTGGACTTTAGAAAAAATCATGCCCTAAGCATGAGTGTTGAATAGCTATTATGTCTTTACTATAAGACCCTTAAAATTTACTGTCATGCTGGCTGAGACTTTTTCAGTAAACTAAAAAAATAAAACTCAAGCAAATAGGAAACAAATGTGTTTCTCCACTTTAATATGTCAGAATGTGTGAAATTAATGCATGGGAAAAAAATCATGAAGGGCTAGATTACAATGTGCTACCTGTTCCGCAAGAGAGATATTGCTTTTTTGTGTGCAGCGGAAATAGCACTCGTATTGCAAGTAAACAAAATCGCGAGAGGTCAATCCCATTTTATGATATATATATATTTATTTTATGTTTTTACAGTATGTATAATATTTTTTTATAATTATTATTAATAATTTTTAATATTTTATATTTAATATTTCAAAAATGCTTTTTGAGATTTGTAATTCTTCATATGCACTAAACCAACACAATGTTAGGCATATTTTAAATTTCTATGTTCTTCACATAGAAGAATTTTTTTTTTTTAAATATTAAATATATATTTCTATATATATATATATATATATATATATACAGTATCTCACAAAAGTGAGTACACCCCTCATATTTGTGTAAATATTTTATTATATCTTTTCATGTGACAACTGTCAAGGTGCCAGGAATCTGACTGAGACGAGAAGTGCAAAAATAATCACACCTTTATTAATAGCAAAAAATAATAAAAAAGTCCACAAGTCAAATAACCAGGAGTCAAAACCAGATTTGGTATTCAGTTGCTGGAGATGCTCCTCCAAAGCTGGAATACACTGAGACATGAATGAATCGGGCAACAAGGATGGTTGAAACCCATAATTCGCCATGAACGGGGATAACTTGGAGGAAGCATTAATAGCACTATTACGAGCAAACTCTGCCCAAGGTAACAGTTTAGAACAATTATTGTGGTGATCTGAGACATAGCAACGGAGGAACTGTTCCAGAGCTTGATTAGACCGTTCCACAGCCCCATTGGATTGAGGGTGATATGCCAAGGAGAAGGAAAGCTGGATCCCCATTTGAGCACAAAAGGAACGTCAAAATCTGGAAACAAACTGGCTACCCCGGTCCGACACTATCTCCTTGGGTAACCCATGTAATCGGAAGACCTCCTGGGCGGTAGGCAGCTTCATCAAGGGAATGCAATGTGACATTTTAGAAAAACGGTCAACCACCATAAGGATAACAGTATTACCATTGGAAACAGGGAGCTCAACAATGAAGTCCATGGAAAGATGTGTCCAAAGAAGCTCACCATTAGCAATAGGTTGAAGAAGATCCACAGGAAGATGTTGAGGAGTCTTTTTCTGTGCACAAACTGAGCAGGAGGCAACATACGCAGCAACATCAGAACGAAGACCTGGCCACCAGAATTGTCGAGTGACAGACCAAATCATTTGGTTCTTGCCTGGGTGACCTGCGGCTTTAGGATAGTGGTAAGTGTGCAAAAGTTTAGTTCGAAGATTCTCAGGAACAAAACACTTACCACTAGGTTTCTCAGGAGGTGCATTGGTTTGTGCAGCCAGGATCTCCTCCCCCAAGGGAGAAGTCAAATTAGTACCTATGGTAGCGGAGAAGATGCCTCCATTTCTTGAGTGCCAAAATTATGGCCACTAATTCCCTGTCACCAATTTCATAATTGCACTCCGCTGGAGACAATTTCTTAGAGAAGAAACCACACAGATGAAGGAACCGTCAGGCATAGGACTTTGAGACAAGAGGGCACCTACTCCAGTCTCAGACGCATCGACCTCAAGAACGAAAGGCAGGACAGGGTTAGGATGAGCCAGAACTGGAGCAGCAGCAAAGCCAGTCTTAGGACAATCAAAGGCCTTAATGGCACTAGGTGACCAATGGAGTGGATCATTCTTTTTATGGGTCATGTCTGTGATAGGTTTGACCAAGGAAGAAAAGTTTTTAATAAACTTTCTATAGTAATTGGCGAACGTTGAATAGACCGAAGAACAACTGGGTGAGGCGAGGCTACTGCAGAACTGCAGATAACTTGTCAGGATCCATGGAGAACCCTGCAACGGAGATAACATAACCTAGAAAGGTTACTTGAGTCTGATGGAACTCACATTTCTCGAGTTTACAAAACAGGCCGTTCTCACGTAGTCTCTGAAGAATCCGTGTAACATCAGAACGATGAGCCTGAAGTGTGTGTGAGTGTATGAGAATGTCATCTAAGTACACCACAACACACTGTTGCAACATATCTCGTAGGACATCATTAATAAATTCCTGAAAAACAGCAGGAGCATTACATAGGCCAAAGGGCATTACAAGATACTCATAATGCCCGCTACTGGTGTTAAATGCTCTTTTCCATTCATGGCCCTCCTTAATCCTAACGAGATTCTACGCTCCTCTCAAATCAAGTTTAGTAAAGACCGTAGCTCCCTTGAGGCGGTCAAAGAGTTCTGTAATGAGCAGAATAGGGTAAGCATTCTTAATGGTAAGACGATTAAGACCCCTATAATCGATGCATGGTCTTAACTCGCCACCCTTTTTCTTCACAAAGAAGAAGCCAGCCCCTGCAGGAGAGCAGGATTTGCGGATGATCCCCGCGACAGAGCATCGGCAACATACTCCTCCATAGCACAATTCTCTGCAACAGACAGAGGGTACACCCGGCCCCGAGGAGGAATGGCTCCGGGTTGCAGAATTGTAAGACCGGTGAGGAGGCAACGTACCGGCACGCACCTTGTCAAAAATGTCTAGGAACTCTCGGTACTCCTCTGGCAATTGAGATACCGAAGAAGTGCACAAGACTTTAACTGGTTTCCGAAGACAAGTGGAAATAAATTGCGGGGACCACAACAAAATTTCGGACCTGCACCAGTCGAGACTGGGATTGTGCTTTTGGAGCCAGGGATAACCCAGAACAACCGGAAAATGCGGAGAATTTATCACCTGGAACTGGATGGTTTCAAAATGGAGAGCCCCCACAGCCATTGACAACGGAGCAGTTTCATGAGTAACGAGGGCGGGCTGAAGGTGCCTGCCATCAATGGCCTCAATAGCAAGCGGAACGGACCGAGGCAAAACAGGAATGGAGTGCTTTGATACAAAAGCACTGTCAATTAAATAGCCCGCAGCACCGGAGTCAACAAGCTCCTGAGTGACTATGGAGGAGTCTACCCAGGAAAGGACAACCATGACCAAAAGTTTCTCCTTAAGCGGTTCCGGGGACAAGAATAAACCACCCAAGGTTTCCCCCCAACAGGACCTTAGGTGTGAGCGTTTCCCGGCTGTGTAGGACAAGTGGAAGAGGACTCTAGTGGCAACCAGTGAAGCTCTTGTGAACTCCATTCCCAAGAGGGTTAAGGCAGTGCTGGAAAATAATTGTAGCCACACAAAATATTGACACATTGGGCCCAATTTGGACATTTCCACTTAGGGGTGTACTCACTTTTGTTGCCAACAGTTTAGACATTAATGGCTGTGTATTGAGTTAGTTTGAGGGGACAGCAAATTTACACTGTTATACAGGCTGTACACTCACTACTTTACATTGTAGCAAAGTCATTTCTTCAGTGAAATAATAAAATATAAATCAGATGCGCCCTCAAAATATGCTACAAAATATATACTTGGTGTTATAATGGTGTGCACTAAACCCCTATAATCAAATGTGTGATATTACCCAAACAATTCAGAATTTGATATTATACATAGCAATATTATTAAATTGCAAGTTAAAAATAGAACCGTCTCAATGAGAAAGATATTAACAAAAATTATAGAACCATCTCTTATGCAGATAAATGCAAAAAAGTCCACACTCAAGGAGATATTTCACAATCCTCCAGGCAGCAAACTCATTCCAGATCGATGTTGGCAGTCGTAAGTTCTATTAAAAAGAAGAGAAGAGGCGCCAAATAGTGTGTACCATTATGCTACAAGAGGCCAAAACCCCATATGAATCTTACTTACAAGATTTTCAGCACTTGAGAAGTGCCACATATGCCTTCTGAACAATTAGCAGCCGTCCAGCTAGCTGTATTAGCCTATATACCTCCAGTTGCGAGCTGTATAAAAAAGAACACAGAAGCGCCACAATAGTGTGTATCAGTGAGAACAATAACTGGTGCGCAAAGTGTGAAATATACTCACGAGATGTAAAGCACTTGAGAAGTGCCACAAAGACCTCCAGGACACTTTCCAGCTGTCCAGATCACTGTGTTCACAAGCAATCCTCTGGGCATTCAGAACTGAATGTTCAAGATATCTCCGAAATAGCCACAGGACTCGCTCACAAAGACATCAAATGTTAGTAGTGGATAAAAGCTGCTAAGCCGTGCTACTGATTATATAAAATG
This sequence comes from Bombina bombina, assembly GCF_027579735.1. NCBI lineage: Eukaryota > Metazoa > Chordata > Amphibia > Anura > Bombinatoridae > Bombina > Bombina bombina. Next base: position 841,327,494 of record NC_069500.1, read on the forward strand.
TTTATTAAAAACAAATCTTTTCACAACGCGTTTCCCGGGTTTCTAAGACCGTTTCATCAGGTGTAAATTGTGATACCAAGTAGCACAGCTTATAAAGCCCATGTCGGCGTCTAACACGACAAAGAGCGCATGCGTGAACAACCTCAAACCCGTGTAGCCAATCAGCAACAATCGAAAAACCGGCTTGATGTTGATAGGTTACTAAACAAGAGGCTTGGTTGACTCAGCCTTACTTATTATCCAATGGACCAAAATGCTGGTAATATTGTATACCAGATTGATTTTGAAACTAATGATAGCGCCCAAAACTGAAAAGCGTAAAATATTGCTACATCAATATACCAAATTTTGATTTAAATATGATTTCTTGCCCACAGGGTTATAAAGCTAAAATACCAGTTGTTATGGGCCTGTCAATGTTGCCAATGGTTAAATAACGGTTAGTTGTTCAAACATTTACATTGTTAAAAACAACGAATACATAAATCAAATAATTTGATATACATAGACGAATACATAAACAAATATAATACAATATAAAATAACTTCTATATAAAATACCATTGATGCCATAAAATATATTATAATTAATAACATTTAATTGTGTAATGTAGATAAACGTCCTGCCTATTGTTGTCAAATCGCTAAAACATAATCCTGCTCATATTATGTTGTGCATGTATCCTATTGATGACTAGAAGACAAATTTGATTCTAATGATGACCAACCTATTGTAGAGATAGACAAATTAGGGTTGCCAATGGTCGTGGCTCTGTCATAACTAATCCCTAATATAGATATCAATTGAAGGCAGCCATGTCTATATTTTCATTAAGCCATGTGGTACAAGGGTCTTAAGCTTCCAGATCCAAAACGTCTCTCTGTCTAAGGTGAACTAGCCTATTTCTACCCCATTTGGGAGCTATATACTCAAGAGGAAAAATACTAAAAATATCAGTTTTAGTATGGGGAGAGCATACTATTTAGTATGGGGAGAGCATAATAGAAACATAAAGAAAGGGATTATGAATCATAGTGTTCCACGACATAGTATCCATTGTCATGATGGACAAACTGATATTTTTAGTATTTTTCCTCTTGAGTATATAGCTCCCATATGGGGTAGAAATAGGCTAGTTCACCTTATACAGAGAGAGACGTTTTGGATCTGGAAGCTTAAGACCCTTGTACCACATGGCCTTAATGAAAATATAGACATGGTTGACTTCAATTGATATCTATATTAGGGATTAGTTATGACAGAGCCACGACCATTGGCAACCCTAATTTGTCTATCTCTAAAATAGGTTGGTCATCATTAGAATCAAATTTGTCTTCTAGTCATCAATAGGATACATGCACAACATAATATGAGCAGGATTATGTTTTGGCGATTTGACAACAATAGGCAGGACGTTTATCTACATTACACAATTAGATGATATTAATTATAATATATTTTATGGCATCAATGGTATTTTATATAGAAGTTATTTTATATTGTATTATATTTGTTTATGTATTCGTCTATGTATATCAAATTATTTGATTTATGTATTCGTTGTTTTTAACAATGTAAATGTTTGAACAACTAACCGTTATTTAACCATTGGCAACATCGACAGGCCCATAACAACTGGTATTTTAGCTTTATAACCCTGTGGGCAAGAAATCATATTTAAATCAAAATTTGGTATATTGATGTAGCAATATTTTACACTTTTCAGTTTTGGGCACTATCATTAGTTTCAAAATCAATCTGGTATACAATATTACCAGCATTTTGGCCCATTGGATAATAAGTAAGGCTGGGTCAACCAAGCCTCTTGTTTAGTAACCTATCAACATCAAGCCGGTTTTTCGATTGTTGCTGATTGGCTACACGGGTTTGAGGTTGTTCACGCATGCGCTCTTTGTCGTGTTAGACGCCGACATGGGCTTTATAAGCTGTGCTACTTGGTATCACAATTTACACCTGATAAAACGGTCTTAGAAACCGGGAAACGCGTTGTGAAAAGATTTGTTTTTAATAAACATTTTATATGATCAGTAGCACGGCTTAGCAGCTTTTATCCACTACTAACATTTGATGTCTTTGTGAGCGAGTCCTGTGGCTATTTCGGAGATATCTTGAACATTCAGTTCTGAATGCCCAGAGGATTGCTTGTGAACACAGTGATCTGGACAGCTGGAAAGTGTCTAGGAGGTCTTTGTGGCACTTCTCAAGTGCTTTACATCTCGTGAGTATATTTCACACTTTGCGCACCAGTTATTGTTCTCACTGATACACACTATTGTGGCGCTTCTGTGTTCTTTTTTATACAGCTCGCAACTGGAGGTATATAGGCTAATACAGCTAGCTGGACGGCTGCTAATTGTTCAGAAGGCATATGTGGCACTTCTCAAGTGCTGAAAATCTTGTAAGTAAGATTCATATGGGGTTTTGGCCTCTTGTAGCATAACGGTACACACTATTTGGCGCCTCTTCTCTTCTTCTTTTTCATTTCTTCAGTGTTGTCACATGAAAAGATATAATAAAATATTTACAAAAATGTGAGGGGTGTACTTACTTTTGTGAGATACTGTATATATGATAATGTTAATGTAAAATAGATATCTATATCTATATATCTATAGGGATAGATATACATGTATAGGTATATAAAGATATATATCTATAGTAATATATATTTACAATAAAAAAAATTCTGTATGTGAAGAACATTGGAATGTAAAATATTTATAACTCCTGTCGGGTTAGCATGCGAGCGATAAGTGTTAGGTTTTTTCTTCTGATCTCTCTATTGAAGTCTATGGGAAAAATGCATTAACGCGGTGCAATATTGCAAAGTAATTTCGTTAGCGCGCAATGGGTTTTGCTCACATGCAAACTTTTTCCTTTTAATTTGTAAAACACCAGCTACCCAACCAGCACAAAAAGCTTGCTTCTAGCGAAAGTGCTAAATAGCGAAATGAGTACAGTGAGATAGATTAGATTTGGGTGAGGTTTTTACTTTCTGGAAATTTATTGCATGCTAGTTAGCTGGCCTTGCTTCTCTTCACTAATTGATCTAATCTAGTACTGGTGAACCTACTGTCAACATGTCCAAAGTGGCATGCCAACATTATTTGATGATATGTTACTTCTGTCCTACTGTCAGTCGAAACAACCTGGTTTAATTTGATTGACAGATAGCCACCTCTCTCCTCAGCAGTATGTGGGAAACTACAAATCCCAGCATGCTGCACCCTAGGATAGAGCATTGTGCATAAATATAGTTCTTAAAGGGTCAGAACTATAAGGAAGTAGCAGTAAGGACAAAGCCAAAACATGGTAAGTATTCACCAATATACAAAACACACCTGGCATCAAAAAAAGGAGGCACTATGGAATGCATTGGTGCTCTACAAATAAATGATAATTATAATATTAATAATAAACAGCTTTCCTTTTTAAAGAGAAAGATAACAGGTAGCCACCTTTATTGTGAAAAAATACTGGTATGGTAATACGCGTAAATAATGATATAATTAATTTAAACAATGATTTGTAAAATAACACTGTAACGCGTTTTACTATAGAAGGGTATTTAAATGCTTTATTATCTATATTGAACTGGACTTTAAAAATTATACCAGAAATATACCTATTTGGTGAGAACCTTAGAATGATACAAACTTAGCCCAATGAAAAAAGTTAAGATTTTGGTATTCATACACCTACTAACACCAAAGATAAAAAAGGCTTATGGTTTTAAATATGGATATAACTATTGACACCAATGAAAAAGAGGATGTATTCACTGACACAAAAAAGAACAGTGCTGACACTTTTATATCCATAAACTGTTTCCTGCAGAAATGTGGGCACTCAAAAACATTCTGTATCACTGCTCTAAACTATATTTTGCTGTATCGAATGCTTTACTTTTCTGCACTAGAGTCAAGTGGTGGCAGAGTTCACATTTCATGGCACTGTAGATACCAGCTTCTTTGACAGGTTAACACAGTGTCTTTTCTTTTTTTCAAGACATCTCTTAAAAAGCTGTGACATTATTTAGTTCATTTATATGGCACCATTGAAACATGAGACAGCTAGTGACAGTTGCAAGGTTGTTGATAGATGAAGAGCCCTACATGAAAGGGACTTTGGAATTTCATGAAATTCCTTTCTACTTTCCTAAAGATTTCGGTTTTGAGCTTGTTAGTTACAGTACAAGGTTCTCTGAATAAAGTCAGATGCTTTATTGGACAAGCTGAAAGATCAAAATCATAGGAAGCTTTAGGAGACATATAGAAAATAAAGTGTGAATATGTATGGCTTGTTGTATTATTTTAATACATCAGCATGTTTAGGCATGTTTTGGATCTCATTTCTTTTTAGCTTACAGAGCTAGTCTTAAAGGAAAAAAAGACTTCCTTATATCGTTTGTATTTGACCTCTGCAAGTGTTGTTACGTATATAAGTTTCACACCCAGCTCACTTCAACAATTCCTCTGCAGCACGCTATTGGTGGATACATATGTACAAATTATTGACTGGCTCCTAGGTTGTGTATTTTTCCGAACTGGTAACACATGTGCCTGAGTGCATGGTTTTGATTTTAACTTGTCAACGAGTGTTGGGAGGGGGGTTAAATCATAATAAAACGCAATAAATTAAAAATAAAATGCCCTAATGAAATAGTACAATTTGTTTTACACTAGAATGTCTCTTAAAAATCATTGTGCTATTTTGTGTGCTATTTGCTATAAACCCTTAGTTGTGAGGCAATAAATACCTGGGGGTAGATTTAACAAGCAGCTCCTTAACTTCTCAGCCACCTTTTAGGTGATGGACTGCAATCATCCCAAACCGATACAATCAGGATGATTGACACCCCCTGCTAGCGGCCGATTGGTCGCGAGTGAGCAGGGGACGGCATTGCACAAGCATTTCCAAAGAAATGCTTGTGCAATGTTAAATGCAGACAGCGTATGCTGTCAGCATTTAGCAATGTCGAGCGGACATGAATCGCTATCGCGGACATGATTTGACATTTGTTAAATCTACCCCCTGGACTAATTCAATCCTATTGTTCGAATGTATTCCAAATTTGTCCTCAATTTTTATATCTATATTAGCCTGGTAAGTTCATCTTTAGTTAGTGTGATGTGGTTCTTACATAAAGTTATTACTATATATTACTGTTATTTAAAATTGAAAACATTTTACTATAATATGGTAGACAGGATGATGTAAGGATAAGAAGCAACCTATTAAAAGTATGGCTCTTTATACATTCTTTTTCATATGTTAAAAGGAGGATAATATTGGGATAGATAAACCGTAGATTCACATTCATTTCCAGATCTTGTGAGCAGCATTCATGGTGCAGTGATGAAACCTATTTTTCATGCAAATATGCCACTGTACTCCTTTCAATTCACTGATTTTCAAAGTATTTCAATTTGGAACTTTTCATTTTGTTTTTGGCTAGCTAAATTTATAAAGTAAATATGATGATGTTTCATTAGAATAGAGTAGCAAAAAGGTATTATTTGAGTAGGGTAAAGGATACAAGATAAAATAAAAAAATTCACAAGTTGAGTTATCTCTATACAGGATATCAGTACATTTTTCAGTCTCCTGAAATCAAACACATAGCCCAGGATTTCTTACAGTACAATTATTTTGAACCCATAGATAAGTTATGCTCTTTTTAAATTGAGATTTCTCCAATTTTTCTTTGAATAACTATAATATTTCCATTTTTTTTACCTTATATTCTGATATATCAAGTCTTTCAATAATGTACAAGATTATAACAATGTGAGTTTTTGGATCCTGGATAAAAGAAAGCATATAACTGCATATAAATCATTTGATAGCTTCCATCATTAAGTCTTAAGTCTGGAATACATTGGCATAATTTGCTTGCCAAGTTTTATTAAAGTTATGATAAACAATAGAGAAGATTGTGGGTATCCTTATTGTGTACCCATCTTCAAATCCATCCTAGAGGGAAATAGATTATGGGCTGGATTTATCATGAGGCACATGCCCCTATAGGCTACAAGCTCGCTGATTTAAGCCTGCAACTGATATTTATGAAACAGCTCTTTAAACCACTGCTTCATAAACCCTAGTTAGGGGATGAACATAACCCCAGATTCAACCGGAGTGATTGACAAGCCCAGGGTGATTGACAAGCCCTACTCTGATGCAATTGGTTGAACGATGGTGGGGAGCAGCATTGCATGAATGTTTACTCATGCAATTGTAAATATGGGAACAAATGTGCCCCCACAATTTGCAATTGAATGCGGACAAATTCACAGCATGTAAATCCTCTCCATTCACAAATTGATAAATCTTGCCTTATTTATAGTTAAATTGAATATGATGGTTTCCACCAAATTCAAAAGATGGCCAGATAATTGAAATACTTGGAGGAGTGATATAAACAGTTGATGCCTTTCCACCATATTAAAAGCTTCCTCAGCATCCAATGATTTTTTTTTACCTAAGTTAGATTGTCTCCAATAATAATTAGCAATACATAGATTTTACTCATATTTTTAGCTGAGGAACAAGCGTGGCTGAAGTCTGCCTGATTTTTATTTACTAGAGTAGGTAAAATATAATTTAGTCTGTCTGCATCAATCTTATCGGTGGGATGGGATGGTATGAATCAAATTGCTAATTTGTTCCTTCTTTGGCAAATATTGTTATATTGATAGATGAAAATGCATTTAAAGGGATATGAAACTCAGACAATTGTGATTCAGACAGAGGAGTCTATTTATTAAGCAACGGATGCTGCTTCGGAGCCCCATCGTTTCATGTCCACCTAAAACGGAAGTTAAGAAACAGCGGTCATAAGGCCGCTGCTTCTTAACTACTGAAATCATCCCAACCCGATATGATCGGGATGATTGACGGCCCCTGCTAGCGGCCAATTGTCCGCCAGTGAGCAGGCGGCATTGCACAAGCAATGTTAATCATGTCTGCTCGATCTTTGCTAAATCTACCCCAGAGCATAAATTTAAAAAAGTTTCCAACTTCTATTATCAAATGTGCTCTGTTCTCATAGTATTCCTTGTTGAAGAGATACATATCGCCGGAAATAGTGCTGCCCCCCCTAGTGCTCTTGCAAATGGATAACATTCTTGTAAAACTTTGACAATAGAAGTAAATTAGAAAGTTGATTAAATTGTATTCTCTATCTGAATAATTAGTAAATTAATAAAAATTGTTGTATAGGAAATTAGCCCATCTAGGCAAGTATCCCCACTTGCTTTTACCCAGTAAAACTCCATATACACTGTTACCAATGCACAAGAGGATTCTGGGTAAGATATGCAAATTAGATATCCAACATCTCAGATTTGTTTGCTTTATACTGTGTTAACACACAGTAGGGAGGATGCAGCAAATATAGAAATCACCACTAGACAGCCTGTTTCGTTCTTATTAGAACTCATCAGTAGCAGATAGATTTCTGATTGCTGCTTAGGTAAAGCTCATTTCAGGGTTAACTCAAAATTAAATAAATCTGAATCATGACAAAAAAAATGTTTTGATAGTTATAATAATTAAACACATAATTAAGAACTGGTGCAATTTGATTCTTTGAAATGTTAAAACATTCAACAGTGAGGCCATTTTTCAATTTATTTATTATTTAGATTATCCTTATCAATTTTAGTATTTATTTAGCCAACTCTCTGTATCAATGTTCAAGTCTAAAGTCTTTCTCACTGCAAATTTTAATATTCTTTATTTTGATCATTAGGCCCTATGTCTCTTTCTGTATTAACTGACTACAGCATCTGGAGAGTTTTAAGGCTATCTTCAGCATGTTAGGTCAACATTGGTAAGTACAGCCGCTCATTTATAAAGCCATCAGCCATCTTTTTTGTCATCCTTGACTGTTTTGGTACGATATGAAGTGTACTGTCCCTGTAAAAGGTAAAGGTTCTTTTGAGATTTGGGACACAGCTGCAGATGTATAACAATGTAGTGTTGTTATTAATGTGCAGGTATCTCTGCTTCTCTGTGATGCTGGAAGAGGCAGAAGAAGAAAACAAGCAACAGGTGCAATTAAAGACCACTCAATGCAGTAGAATTACATAATTAACAAGTGCACAATAAAAAGACAATGATTTAAAACCTACTCTGAATTTAAAATAAGCAGTAGATCTTTTTTTCTGACAAATTTATTTTTCTCCTATTTTCCGGCCCCCTCTATCATGTGACAGACATCAGCCAATTGCAGACTAGTATATGTTTACACTATGAAATTGTGCACATGCTTAGTAGGATCTTGTGCCCCAGAAAGTGTGAATATAAAAAGACTGTGCAAAACTTTATAATGGAAGTAAAATGGAAAGTGTCTTTAAACTGCATGCTCTATCTGAATCATAAAAGTTTATTTTAACTTGAGTGTCCCTTTAAGTGCCCCTAGAAAACCTATTTTGGTCCTGTATAAAGAATAAAGTCGCACAAAGAATCCACTACCAATCAGCTGCTATACTGCCCACCCCCTAGGTTCTACAAAGCTCTCTCTGAATATTTAATCTATGACTGCTCTATTACTCTGATATGTTTTGCACATTATTAATAATCAATGGAATGTCAGACTTAGAAGTAAATTGTGGTATTTTATAAATTTATAAACTTGAAAAAACATGACTTAAATTCAAATGTAAAAGGTGTTCTGACATTTTTAACGATATAGAAATGTTATGTTACCTTGCAAGTAATTAATTGCTTTCTAAATTCTACAGGTTAATCCTAAATTGAAGGTTGGGGTCAATTCAGTTCATTATTCATTAATGCAATAATTAAGGCCATCACACATACTTAACCAAATGAAACACTTTTAAATGAAAAGAACATATACAGACAATTAGGGATATTAGATATGCAAGGTGCACCATAGATAAGTGTTTTAACAAGAGAACTATTTGAGTGAATTTTTGAGGAGGTGATCTTTAATATTTGGGCTGTCCAACCTTTTTAAATAAGGGCCTATGCATGGTTGTTATTTCTCTTGCAGTTATAGTACATTAAATTACAATAATATATATTTCTATTATAAACAATTACAAAAGTAAATTTACATTACTTATGTGTGCACGCTTGCAACAAACCTTACCTTACATATATGCAGAGGCACACAAACATACGCACATAACCACTCAATGCAGTAGAATTGCATAATTAATAAGTGCAGAATAAAAAGACAATGCAATAACACTTACTCTAAATTTCAAATAAGCAGTAGTTTTTTTTCTGACAAATTTATTTTTTCTCCAATTTTCCGGCCCCCTGTATCATGTGGCAGACATCAGCCAATCACAGACTAGTATATGTATACCCTGTGAGCTTGTGCACATGCTCAGTAGGATCTTGTTCCCCAGAAAGTGTGAATATAAAAAGACTGCGCAAAATTTGATAATGGAAGTAAATTGGAAAGTGTCTTAAAACTGCATGTTCTTTCTGAATCATAAAGGTTTATTTTGATTTGAGCGTCCCTTTATTAATTAGCAGCAGCTGATGATGCTCCAAAGGCATGCAGACAGGTTTCTTTGTGAGAACTGTGTGGAGTTTGATAAATTGGGCCCTAAGTTTATCACACACATTGTGCGAGCTGTATAGATAGTTCATTTGGTGGACACTTTGCGTGTCACAAAAAGGGAAAATCCAGAGATCTGGTCTTGGAGCACAGCCAGAAAATATAACATGATGCAACCGCTTGTTAAACAAAAGTAACCTGGGTTACATAGCAGCTCCTGTGAAAATGCGGCAACTTTTCTGCATATATTAAAATGTGAAAAAAACAGTCAGGTAGATTACGAGTTTTGTCGGTAAACCTGTGCGGTGCTAACATGCAGTTTCTGCTCACCGCTCACCAATGCTGGTATTACAGGTTTTTTTAAACCTGGCGTTAGCCGCAGAAAAGTGAGAGGAGAGCAAAATTTTGCTACACATCTCACTGTAATACCAGTGCTGCTTATGGTAGCGGTGAGCTGGCTAAATGTGCTCGTGCACGATTTCCCCATAGAAATCAATGGGGCAGAGCTGGCTGAAAAAAAGTCTAACGCCTGCAAAAAAAGCAGCGTTCAGCTCCTAACGCAGCCCCATTGATTCCCTTGGGGAAACACATTTTATGTCTATACCTAACACCCTAACATGAACTCCGAGTCTAAACACCCCTAATCTTACACTTATTAACCCCTAATCTGCCGCGCCTGACATCGCCGACACCTGCATTATAATATTAACCCCTAATCTTCCACTCCGGACACCGCCGCCACCTACATTATACTTATGAACCCCTAATCTGCTGCCCCCAACATCGCTGACACCTACATTATATTTATTAACCCCTAATCTGCCATCCCCAAATGTTGCCGAAACCTAACTACAATTATTAACCCCTAATCTGCCGCCCCCAACGTCGCCGCCACTATATTAAAGTTATTAACCCCTTAAAATAAGTCTAACCCTAACCCCCTAACTTAAATATAATTTAAATAAATCTAAATAAAATTACTATAATTAACTAAATTATTCCTATTTAAAACGAAATACTTACTTATAAAATAAACCCTAAGCTAGCTACAATATAACTAATAGTTACATTGTATCTATATCAGGGTTTATTTTTATTTTACAGGCAAGTTTGCATTTATTTTAACTAGGTACAATAGTTATTAAATAGATATTAACTATTTAATAGCTACCTAGCTAAAATAAATACAAATTTACCTGTAAAATAAAACCTAACCTAAGTTACAATTACACCTAACACTACACTATAATTAAATTAATTTCTTAAACTAAATACAATGAAATACAATTACAAATAATTATCTAAAGTACAAAAACCCCCCCCACTAAATTACAGAAAATAATAAAATAATTACAAGTTTTTTAAACTAATTACACCTAATCTAATCCCCCTAATAAAATAAAAAAGCCCCCAAAAATAATAAAAAGCCCTACCCTATACTAAATTACAAATAGCCCTTAAAAAGGCTTTTTGCGGGGCATTGCCCCAAAGTAATCAGCTCTTTTACCTGTAAAAAAAACATACAATACCCCCAACATTAAAACCCACCACCCTCAAACCCAACCCTACTCTAAAACCCACCCAACCCCCCTTAATAAAACCTAACACTAACCCCTTGAAGATCACCCTACCTTGAGAAGTCTTCACCCAACCGGGCCGAAGTCATCAACGAATCCAGGCGAAGTGGTCCTCCAGACGGGCAGAAGTCTTCATCCAAGCCGGGCAGAAGAGGTCCTCCAGACGGGAAGAAGTCTTCATTCAGACGGCATCTTCTATCTTCATCCATCCGTCACGGAGCAGGTCCATCTTCAAGACATCCGACGCTGAGCATCCTCTTCAAACGACGTCCAACTGAAGAATGAAGGTTCCTTTAAATGACGTCATCCAAGATGGCGTCCCTTCAATTCCAATTGGCTGATAGAATTCTATCAGCCAATCGGAATTAATGTAGAAAAAATCCTATTGGCTGATGCAATCAGCCAATAGGATTAAAGTTCAATCCTATTGGCGGATGCAATCAGCCAATAGGATTGAGCTGGCATTCTATTGGCTGATTGGATCAGCCAATAGAATGCTAGCTCAATCCTATTGGCTGATTGCATCAGCCAATAGGATTTTTTCTACCTTAATTCCGATTGGCTGATAGAATTCTATTTTATTAGGGGGGATTAATTTAGGTGTAATTAGTTTAAAAAACTTGTAATTATTTTATTATTTTCTGTAATTTTGTGGGGGGGTTTTGTACTTTAGTTTATTTTATTTAATTGTAATTAATTGTAGTTAATTTAGGGAATTAATTTAATTATAGTGTAGTGTTAGGTGTAATTGTAACTTAGGTTAGGTTTTATTTTACAGGTAAATTTGTCTTTATTTTAGCTAGGTAGTTATTAAATAGTTAATATCTATTTAATAACTATTGTACCTAGTTAAAATAAATACAAACTTGCCTGTAAAATAAAAATAAACCCTAAGATAGCTACAATGTAACTATTAGTTATATTGTAGCTATCTTAGGGTTTATTTTATCGGTAAGTATTTAGTATTAAATAGGAATAATTTAGTTAATTATAGTAATTTTATTTAGATTTATTTAAATTATATTTAAGTTAGGGGGGTGTTAGGGTTAGGGTTAGACTTAGGTTTAGGGGTTAATACATTTAATATAGTGGCGGCGACGTTGTGGGTGGCAGATTAGTGGTTAATAAATGTAGGTAGGTGTCGGCGATGTTAGGGACGGCATATTAAGGGTTAATAATATTTAACTAGTGTTTGCGAGGCGGCGGTTTAGGGGTTAATACATTTATTAAAGTGGCGGCGATGTCCGGTTCGGCAGATTAGGGGTTAAAATTTTTATTATAGTGTTTGCGATGTGGGGGGCATCGGTTTAGGGGTTAATAGGTAGTTTATGGGTGTTAGTGGACTTTTTAGCACTTTATTTTATTATTTTCTGTAATTTAGTGGGGTTTTTTCGTACTTTATTTTATTTTATTTAATTGTAATTAATTGTAGTTAATTTAGGGACTTAATGTAATTATAGTGTAGTGTTAGGTGTAATTGTAACTTAGGTTAGGTTTTATTTTACAGGTAAATTTGTCTTTATTTTAGCTAGGTAGTTATTAAATAGTTAATATCTATTTAATAACTATTGTACCGAGTTAAAATAAATACAAACTTGCCTGTAAAATAAAAACAAACCCTGAGATAGCTACAATGTAACTATTAGTTATATTGTAGCTATCTTAGGGTTTATTTTATTAGCAAGTATTTAGTTTTAAATAGGAATAATTTAGTTAATTATAGTAATTTTATTTAGATTTATTTAAATTATATTTAAGTTAGGGGGTGTTAGGGTTAGGGTTATACTTAGGTTTAGGGGTTTAATACATTTAATATAGTGACGGCGACGTTGTGGACGGCAGATTAGTGGTTAATAAATGTAAGAAGGTGTCGGCGATGTTAGGGACGGCAGATCAGGGGTTAATAATATTTAACTAGTGTTAGCTAAGTGGCGGTTTAGGGGTTAATATATTTATTAAAGTGGCGGCGATGTCCGGCTCAGCAGATTAGGGGTTAAAATTTTTATTATAGCGTTTGCGATGTGGGGGGGGGGCTCGGTTTAGGGGTTAATAGGTAGTTTATGGGTGTGTACTTTTTAGCACTTTAGTTAAGAGTTTTATACTACAGCGTTAGCCCATAAAACTCTTAACTACTGACTTTTCAATGCAGTAGGAGTCTTAACAGGAGAGGGTGTACCGCTCACTTTCAGGAAGACTTGTAATACCGGCGTTAGGAAAATCCGATTGAAAATATAGGATATGCAATTGACGTAAGTGGATTTGCGGTATTTTCGAGTCGCGAAAAAAAAGTGAGCGGTAATATCAGCATTGTACTTACAGCATAACTGGCGTCTAATTTGTCTCTCATTTCCATGTACATAAATTGCGCCCAATTTGTCGACTGTAATTAAAGAGTAATCTATATTTTAAATTTGTATTGTATAGTTGTCAATCTTTATAATTATTTTTATATTAATATTTATATATTATCAGATCCAGATGAAGCCATATCCAAATTGTAAATAAATATTACAAAAATAACGCTCTGTTATCACTCTTCAAAAATTTTTGAACAATAATAAAGTTGTTTAGATAAGTTGAACTTTTATAGGAGCAAAATTCTATTCCCGCGACTACTATGATGTTCGTGACACCTTGCATGTCACGTGTTAATAATTGGCCAGACAATTCAACTGAAAGTTAAGTACATCAGCTTAGTCGCGGCGAGCGAGGCGTCAAATTTATCAACAATCCGCAACTGCTCGCGGCGGGCTAGACTTGTCTATTTATTGGGGGAATATTAGTACATAGCGACAGCGGACACCATTTCGCCCGCGGCGAGTAACGGCGAGTTTATCCGCGTCTACAATGACGGATGAATTGACGGCTTAGTACATGGAGCCCAATGTCTCTACTACCCATTTACCAGCTTTGCACAACCAACATTGTTATATTAATATACTTTATAACATTTAAACCTCTACATTTCTGCCTGTGCCTAAGCCACAACAGACAGCCTCTTACCACATGCTTTTTTTTATTAGCTTTTCACAAGACACTGCTAAATCATGTGTGCCATATAGATAACATTGTGCTCTCTCCTGTAGAGTTGTGGCTGAAACTGCACTAATTGGCTAAAATGCAAGTCAATAGATAATAAATAAATAGCCATGTGATAAGGGGACTGTCAGAAGGGGCTTAGATACAGGAAAACCACAGAGGTAAAAAGTATATTAAACCCATGTATGGCTGTTCAAAACTGGGGAATGGGTAATAAAGGGATTATCTATCTTTTTAAACAATAACATTTTTGGAGTAAACTGTCCCTTTAATGGTTTTGTGGGGCATATACATGGCAATTAGCAGATAATTTACATATGTATTGCAACAAGCAGTTTAATGAAGAGGGGAAATCTTTTTAGCAACACTCAAAAAGATAAATATTTTTACTTAGAGGATGAAGTAACAATTTTTCATAGATGTGACACAACACTTTCAAAACCCTCAATTTTTTTTAATGTCATGAAGATTTTTTTTTTTATCTCTCTATCTTACCTTTAAATAATTTTCAGCCAGTTCTGTCCATTTTGTATCCCAGCTATGATTTAACGCTGCATGTCATGGAGTAGAATTAGACTGGCATGAGTAAGATCATACATAAAAAGGACATTGGAAGTAGCTCATTTGCACATCCTTACCTAGAATCCCTGCACCAGTGGAAACACTGTGAGTTGAGATTTTTTTGGGACATTATAAATTTTGTATCACTATATTTATAATGGAGGGGTTACTTGTTTTGAGACTGCTTTGGATGCCTTATACCAACTTTTCTATGCAGCAAGAATAGATCTAAAAATGACGGAAACAGCTGTCTCTATGTGATGTATCTCTACCATGCTTTAAAGGGATGCAACAGGCAAATATTTATATTTTATAATTGCGCTGGTTAGTATATTTTAAAATACTGCTCACATACCTTACGTTGTCACTTCTAAGTAGTTTCCCCGCAATCTTCTGTCTAAAACGGGCGGATTTCCAAACTCACTGTGAGGCTAATTAGCATTAACTAATCACGTGGGTAACCTGGGTTCTCTCTTTATTCCCAGCTCTGGATAGCTCACATGTACCCAGCCATGTGCTCTAGAATATGTCACCCAAACATACACAATATTTCCAAGGCCAAATCTGCTACGTTTTGCAGTCACGTGACCACAGTGTAATCAGAGCCAAAATAAGTATCTGTAGAATCAGTACCAGCAGAGAGAGACACAGCGTATAGTTTAAATTATTAAAGGCCAGATTATAAGTCGGGTGCAAAATATAGCTTTTGCTAAAATAATATTTGCTCTCTACTTTGTAATACCAGCGCACGCAAATGTACACTGGTATTACGAGTTAGGTGTAATGCTAACGCAACCTCGCGTTCACATTGTACAGAATTATTGCGCTTACAAGAGCACGCTTCTATAGGCTCCAATGAGAGCCTTATACACGGTACAGAACCTAAGCTCAGTGATGGGCAACAATTTTAAATATATATTATGTATATACTTATATATATATATATATATATATATATATATATATATATATATATATATTTATGTGTTATTATGTGTATATACACATATTATCACATAAATATATATGAATATAAGCATATACATATACAGTATATTTACAGGGAACACACAGTTCCTATAGACCACAATGTAAAGGCACTTTTCAGTGCCGTTTTTTTTTCTAACACCCCTCAGCCGCCACTTTTAACCCCTAGAAACTGCTCTGTGCAGTATTTTTTATGGGGAAAAAATGCTACATTTTTTAAAAAATATATATAAAAAAAATAAAAGACTCTATTTTGGGGTCAAATGGGACACTTTTAGAAAATTAACTAGAGATCTGATCTCTGGTTAATTTTCGGAGCGCTAATTGCTACTGGAAGTTTGCGGTAGCAATAACCAGCCACTTGATCATAAATGAATGCTTGTGCAGAAGTCTAAGGGGCTTATTTATCAAGCTCCGTATGGAGATTGAATCCCCGTGTTTCTGGTGAGCCTTCAGGATCGCCAGAAACACCAGTTATGAAGCAGCGGTCCATAACCTCCATAACCTGTCCGCCTGCTCTTAGAAATTATCATATGAGCCTTCCTAGGTTTAACTTTTAACTAAGAATACTAAGAGTACAAAGCAAAATTGGTGATACAAGTAAATTGGAAAGTTGTTAAAAATACATGCCCTATCTGAATCAAGAAAGTTTATTTTGGACTTGACTGTCCCTTTAACTAGGATCCCTTGCTCAAATGAAAACACTGTGAATTGAGGTTTTCTTGGGAGATCTACAGTGATCAATAGTCTATCACTATACTCACAGTAGAGGAGTTTACTTATCTTTTTACTCACCTTAACATATTTTAGGACTGTTTTGGATAACCTATACCAACTTCTTCATACAGCAAGTAGAGATCTAAAAAGACTGAAACAGTTCTACATGTGATTTCTCTCAGTGTATCCCTGAAATGTTTTCAAGCTGCCTTGATAATCACTGCACTGATATGAGGGAGTCCATGTTTAAAACGGACATTAGAAACAAAAATGTGCATATTTAACCAGAACCCTTTGCTGAAATGGAAACGCTGTTAGTTGATGCTTTTTGTGGAAAAATTGTTCACATGTGCTATATAATAATCAGTTGTGGATTATTGTACTCACAGTCAGTCCTCTAAAAGTTATGCGCAAATGTATAGCAGTGCATTTCCCATTTAATATACTTCAGAGTTTTTCTTTCCATAAAGTATAAGCCCTCAACACAAACAGGACTATGTTGACGTTTTGGTTTTGGTTGGATTATGCAGGTCAAGGAAATTAAGGAGGTAGGCTGGGAGGAGTTGGGTTTCATGTGTCAGTGGGCAATGCGGTCTGGTGTGGTCTGGAAGGGGGCTGGGGTGTTTTTATCAGATGTAGGTGCAAATATAAACACATTAGTGGGTGAAGAACAAGGAACCCAAGACCCACTTCAGCCAGAGATGGTTTGTCAATGTTAGAAGCTATGTAATATACCAACATCATCTTTAAACACTTACGCCTAGAATATGAGTCTTGCATTAGGTTTAAAAAGCAGTGTTAAGGGGTCCTAACACTGCTTTTTAACGCCCGCTGGTATTACCCAAATGTTCAAAAGTTAGGAAATGATAACAAAAAGATAAAAAATGACTTTGTTGCCCAAATGTGGAAAAATATAGCAAATGATGAAAAATGAAGAAACATCACTTTGTAGCACAATTGTCAAAAAGTGAATAGCTAGCAAATAATAAAAAAATGATCAACATCATTTTGTAGCCCAAATATCGAAAAGTTAGGAAATGTTGAAACATGACTTTGTTGCTCACAATTACACCTAACACTACACTATAATTAAATTAATTCCTTAAACTACCTACAATTAAATACAATTAAATTAAAGAAACTAAAGTACGAAAAACAACAAACACTAAATTACAGAAAATAAAAAAAGAATTACAATTTTTTAAAACTAATTATACCTAATCTAATCCCCCTAAAAAAAGAAAAAAGCCCCCCAAAATAATAAAATTCCCTACCCTACACTAAATTACAAATAGCCCTTAAAAGGGCCTTTTGCGGGGCATTGCCCCAAAGTAATCAGCTCTTTTACCTGTAAAAAAAATACAATACCCCCCACCAACATTAAAACCCACCACCCACACACCCAACCTTACTCTAAAACCCAACCAATCCCCCCTTAATAAAACCTAACACTACCCCCTTGAAGATCACCCTACCTTGAGACATCTTCACCCAGCCGGGCACAGAAGTGGACCTCCAGAGGGGCAGAAGTCTTCATCCGATCCGGGAAGAAGAGGACATCCAGACCGGCAGAAGTCTTCATCCAGGCGGCATCTTCTATCTTCTTCCATCCGGAGCGGAGCGGGTCCATCTTGAAGACATCCGACGCGGAGCATCCTCTTTCATCCGATGGCGACTGAAGAATGAAGGTTCCTTTAATTGACGTTATCCAAGATGGCATCCCTTCAATTCCGATTGGCTGATAGAATCATATCAGCCAATCGGAATTAAGGAAGGAAAAATCCTATTGGCTGATGCAATCAGCCAATAGAATTGAAGTTCAATCCTATTGGCTGATCCAATCAGCCAATAGGATTGAGCTCGCATTCTATTGGCTGTTCCAATCGTTGAGGACTTTGGCCCGGTTGGATGAAGACTTCTCCCGGTAATGTGATCTTCAAGGGGTTAGTGTTAGGTTTTTTTAAGGGGGTACTGGGTGGGTTTTAGAGTAGGGTTGGTTGTGTGGGTGGTGGGTTTTAATGTTGGGGGGGTGATTTGTAATTTGCTTTACAGGTAAAAGAGCTGATTACTTTGGGGCAATGCCCCGCAAAAGGCCCTTTTAAGGGCTATTTGTAATTTAGTGTAGGGTAGGGCTTTTTTATTTTGGGGGGGCTTTTTTATTTTGTTAAGGGGATTAGATTAGGTGTAATTAGTTTAAAAATCTTGTAATTTGTTTATTA
Source organism: Bombina bombina (assembly GCF_027579735.1). Classification (NCBI taxonomy): domain Eukaryota; kingdom Metazoa; phylum Chordata; class Amphibia; order Anura; family Bombinatoridae; genus Bombina; species Bombina bombina. The sequence continues at coordinate 841,346,157 of NC_069500.1, forward strand.
TTTTCTGTAAATTAGTGGGGGGGTTTTGTACTTTAGCTAATTTTATTTAATTGTATTTAATTTAGGGAATTAATTTAATTATAGTGTAGTGTTAGGTGTAATTGTAACTTAGGTTAGGTTTTATTTTACAGGTACTTTTGTATTTATTTTAGCTAGGTAGCTAGTAAATAGTTAATAACTATTTAGTAACTATTCTACCTGATTAAAATAATTACAAACTTGCCTGTAAAATAAAAATAATCCCTAAACTAGCTACAATGTAACTATTAGTTATATTGTAGCTATCTTAGGCTTTATTTTATAGGTAAGTATTTAGTTTTAAATAGGAATAATTTAGTTAATGATAGGAATATTTCTTTTAATTATATTTAAGTTAGGGGGTGTTAGGTTTAGGGTTAGACTTAGGTTTAGGGGTTAATAGCTTTAATGTAGTGGCGGCGATGTTGGGGGCGGCAGATTAGGGGTTAATATAATAATATTTAACTAATGTTTGCGAGGCGGGAGTGCGGCGGTTTAGGGGTTAATATGTTTATTATAGTGGCGGCGACGTTGGGGCGGCAGATTAGGGGTTAATAAGTGTAGGTAGATGGCGGCGACATTGGGGGCGGCAGAGTAAGGGTTAATAAATATAATGTAAGTGTGGGCGATGTTGGGGGCAGCAGATTAGGGGTTCATAAGTATAATGTAGGTGGCGGTGGTGTCTGGAGCGGCAGATTAGGGGTTAATAATTATAATGTATGTGCCGGCGATGTCTGGGGCGGCAGATTAGGGGTTAATAAGTGTAAGATTAGGGGTGTTTAGACTCGGGGGTTCATGTTAGGGTGTTAGGTGTAGACATAAAATGTATTTCCACATAGGAATCAATGGGGCTGCGTTAAGTAGTTTTACGCTGCTTTTTGGCAGGTGTTAGACTTTTTTTCAGCCTGCTCTCCCCGTTGATTCCTATGGGGAAATCGTGCATGAGCACGTTACACCAGCTCACCGCTAACGTAAGCAGCGCCTAGTATTGAAGTGCGGTAATGATCAAAATTTTGCTCAACGCTCACTTCTTGTCTGGTTTATAAAATCTCGTAATACCAGCGCTGTCTGTAAGTGAGCGGTGAGCATAAACTGCTCGTTAGCACCGCATAGTCTCTAACGCAAAACTCGTAATCTAGTTGTTACTTTTTTGTAACTTTGTAATTTTTAAGTGTAGAATTAAATAATTTGAGTAGGGTTAGGTGTTTATATATATATATATAATATAGTTAATTTCATTTGTAGTTTCATGTAATTTTAGTATAAAAGTTAGGTTAGATTAATTATTAATTTAATATAGTTTAATGTAATTTTATTATAATAGTTAGAATAGGTTAAATAATAGCTTAATATAGTTTAATTTAAATCTAAAGGTAAGTTTAAATTTATTATAAGATAGGGATGAGTTAATATTTAATGTACAGTTAGCGGGTTGTTAGGTTTAGGGATTAATAGGTTAATTTAGTTTATGGCAATGTGGGGGGCTGGCGGTTTAGGGGTTAATATATTTATTTAGTTGCGGTGGGCTCCAGGAGCGGCGGGATAGGGGTTAATACTTTTATGTAGGTGGCGGCGGTGTTGGGGCGGCAGATTAGGGGATAATAAGTATAATGTAGGTGGCGGCGGTGTAGGGGGCGACAGATTAGGGGTGTTTAGACTCGGGGTACATGTTAGGGTGTTAGGTGTAAACATAACTTTTGTTCTCCCATAGTAATCAATGGGATATCGGGCAGCAGCGAACATGAGCTTTCGCTGCTTTCAGACTCCCATTGATTCCTATGGTATCCGCCGCCTCCAGGGCGGCGGATTGAAAACCAGGTACGCTGGGCCGGAATAGTGCCGAGGGTACCTGGTAGACATTTGTCAACTAGCAAAAGTAGTCAGATAGTGCCGAATTTGCATTCGGAACATCTGTAGTGACGTAAGCATCAATCTGTTTCGGACTGAGACTGGCGGATCATATGTTACGTCACAAAATTCTACTTTTGCCGGACTGTAGGCATTGATAACTAAGGCGAATCAAGCTCGCCACAATTACGCTGCAGAATTCCAGCGTATTTGCAGTTGACGGCTTGATAAGTAGATGCCAAAGCCTTAGATTTGCCTTATAACAATGTATCTTGCACATGCTCACTAAGGAAAAATGTCAACATTTCTTAACCAGTGCATGTGTATAAGTTGTTTTTTTTATACCAGATATACAGTATCTTACTTTAAACTCAAACTAACTGAAAAACATATTTACAGTTATGATAATGTGAAATAGGCCCACATTTAACTTATACCCTCTACAATGCTGTAGCCCGATGTTATGATCCAAAATAGCTTTTCTATTATGGCTGCACAGTAATTTAAGTTCTATCAAATGTTCCATTATAAGCCTGATTTTATCAAATGCTCAGTGTCACAGCAGGATCCTATATATATGACTTTGGAATAGTATTCGAAGGCCAATGCATTTTTTGCTACAATAAATTGTATTTTTGAGGTGTTTAACGTCTCCTTGTGGGAGTGATAAACCTATGACAACACTGATTTAAAAGCCTTGATGGTGGCAACATCTACTGGAATACATATTGGATGGCACTATAGAAAGGAGACATTTAACCTCACTTGGATCTGACGAACAGGTTAGACAAGAGATTCTTGCTCATTAAAACTTGTAGTATTGATAGATATTTTTAGATATAGTCACAACTATACTTCTGAGGTTTATTTGTGAGACGTATAACTTTTGTTATTAGTATTAAAAATGTGGGTAATATTTGGGAGTTATATTTATTCATGTTAGCAACTACAAAAATACTGAACATTTTTAATTAAATTGATTAAGCAGTTTTGTTTAGATATTTCATTTTTTGATGTTACTGCATATAGGGCACTGTGAGGTATTGTAAATGTGTACAGAAAAAATGGATGAAAAGTTTTGTCTAAAATTTGGTATGAGGTAGTTTTCAGTTGCACGAGTATGGTTGTGTAGAAATTATTTGTAACCAGTACCTAAGTAAGTTGCTGTCATATTTGTTGGAATTGCCTATATCGAAAAAAGCTGAATAGTGTTGCATAAAGACAGACATAGGCCCCTATTTAAGGGGATAGTAAACCCCAAATTTTTCTTTTATGATTTCGATACAACATACAATGTTAAACAACTTTCCAATTTAATTTTATTATCAAATGTTCTTCATTCTCTTGTTATCCATTGCTGAAGGGACAGCATTGCACTACTGACAGGAAGCTGAAAATATCTATTTAGCCAATCACAAGAGACAAAATGTGTGCAGGCACCAATTAGCAGCAGCTCCCGCTAGTGTATGATATGTGCGTATTCATTTTTTAACAAGGGACACTAAGAGAACGAAGCCCATTTGAAAATAGAAGTGAATTTAAAAGTGTCTTAAAATTACATGCTCTATCAGAATCATGCAGGTTTAATTTTGAATTTCCTATCCCTTTAACAAAGGTCTGTCGGACCTGATACGACAATGCGGATCAGGTCCGACAGACCTCGCTGAATGCGGAGAGCAATACGCTCTCCGCATTCAACATTGCACCAGCAGTTCTTGTAAGCTGCTGGTGCAAAGTCGCCCCCTGCAGATTCGCGGCCAATTGGCTGCCAGCAGGGGATGTCAATCAACCCGATCGGCGATGTCTGTCTGCCTGCTCAGAGCAGGCGGTCAGGTTATGGAGCAGTGGTCTTTAAACCGCTGCTTCATAACTGCTGTTTCTGCGAGGCTGAAGGCTCGCCAGAAACACGGGCCCTCAAGCTCCATCCGGAGCTTGATAAATGGGCCCCATAGGCTTTTTTATTTTTAACTAATATTAGTATTTTTACTAATAAAAATACAGTACAGTACGGTCTGGAATTAATACTGAAAAACCACATGAATGGCTCTTGGCTAAAAAAATATATACCCATGCTATAAAAAATCTCTATCTGCTTTTTGGTGAATTCCATATTAAGTAAACAGTAAGGGCTAGATTACAAGTGGAGCGCAATATTGCACTTACATGAGCGCGATATTTGCATTTCACTCAGTAATACCAGCGCATGTAAATGTGCTGGTATAACAATTGTGGCACAATATGAACGCAACCTTAGGCTCGCATTGCCCAGAAGCCATGCGCTCACTAGATCACACTTTCGTAGGCTAGATGGGAGCCTCGCTTTGATGTCGATAGATACTGCAAATCACCTAACGCAAGTGCAGGGGCAAATCACGCAGCATTGGGCAACAATAACTGAATATATATGTATGTATATATATATTTACAGTATGTGTTTATATGTGTATATATATACATATTAACACATAAATATATATGTATATAAGCATATACTTATAGTTGAAACTCAGTCCCCCATTGACCTCCATGTAAAGACACTTTCAATGCCGCTTTTTTCTAATACCCCACATCCCCTCACTTTAACCCCTTATAACTGCTTTGTGCAGTTTTTTATTAAAGAAAATAAAGATGCTCATATGTATATTTAATGATACTCTACTGTCCTCTTTATTTTCGGGGCAATTGGGGCAACTTTTTTCTTTTAACCAGATCTGATCTCTGATTAAAGGGACATTAAACCCCCCAAAAAATCTTTAATTATTCAGATAGAGCATACAATTTAGGAAAAGTTTCCAATTTACTTCTATTATCAAATTTGCTTCGTTCTCATGCTATTCTTTGTTGAAGGGATACCTAGGTAGGTAGCGTGCACATGCCTGAAGCACTGCATGTCAGGAAATAGTGCTGCCTTCTAGTGTTCCTGCTAATGTCAGAAATATATATCAGAGCGCCAACAAACGATGGCAGGGTCCAGATGAAACCATATATTTGAGAAAATGTATTCGTTCAAGTACATACAATAAATAAAATTTACAAATAAAAACAGATAATCATGGATCCAAGATTTTACAATAAATAAAAACCCAAAATTAATTGGGTGATACACAATGTATGCAGATTTTGTGGTCTCAAATATCAAATCACAAAAATATATTTATTAAAAACAATAGAAGAATCCTATTGGGGTGTCTTGCTGATGTCTTTTATGTGAATATAAAATATTTGGGTCCACTAGTAATCTGGCCCTAAATATATCTGCATTTGTATCAGAGAACTCAGCAGCAATTACATATAACTTTACTATAAATAGCAAAAATTGTGCATATTTTTTCTTAGATACATAAACTATATACACATTATGGGTCACAGTGGTTTGTTGCATTTCTTTTTTGAATAAGTACAACAAATATTCTTATGGCGTTACCCGTATGGGCACGTATTGTAGCAAAATATGCATGTGATTATGTCAGAGCTTTTTTAACTTAGATTGGTTTTAATTGACACTATGGGCTCCATGTACTAAGCAGTCAGCGAGCTACCCGCAACAAATCTCGCGCCCAAACTCGCAAACTGATATGTACAAAGCCGTCAATTATGTAAAAACTCGCATCTTTAAAATTGCGAGCGTACTTATCCGCCATACCTCGCTACCTCTCCATTTTTTACTGTAATTAGATACATTTGACCACCAACTCGCCAAAAACGAATGTACTAAAAAATCTATTTGTCCGCTCGCGTCAATTTCCGCTCCCACCTCGTTATTTTTGCCTCGCCACCTTTTAGGTGGCGGGCAAGGTACAAAACAATAGGAAAGTCACTCTAGACGCCAGTCTAGACATATATAAAAGGCAGTAATATCAGCATTGTACTTACATTGTTCATTTCAGCAGCTATGGAGAGAATTCTGTTTTTGTTTATTCTCCGTTTGATGCGAATCCGGGCTAGAAGACAGAATACTGGAAATGTAGCTAATCGATTGGTTAGAAGAAGGAGAGTTCGAGTCCCCCGTGTATTCCTTCCACGGGTTGGTTTGCACGGCCTTTCTGACCGAGAGATCATACAAAGATTCCGGCTTGATCGTGAATCGATATTACACCTGTATCGAGAGATTGAAGATCATTTGGAGCCGATGACTGCTCGTTCACAAGCTATTCCGGGACTTCTCAAACTATTAGCGGCATTGCATTTTTTTGCAACAGGCTCCTTTCAGGCAGTTTCTAGCGTCATTATTGGAATGAGTCAATCTGCTTTTTCACGCCACTTATCCAAAGTAATAGGGGCTATGATGGTTATTTTTCATCGATATGTTTGTTTGCCATCTACCCCTGAAGAATGGCAATCTATCAAGTCAAATTTCTATAGGATGGCTGGGATGCCCAATGTCCTAGGTGCCATAGACTGTACCCATGTTGCTGTAAGACCACTTCAAGCTCGTGAGGAGATCTATAGGAATCGAAAGCATTTCCATTCCTTGAATGTCCAGATGGTCTGTGACCCCCACATGAGGATTATCAGTGTCCGTTCTAACTTTCCTGGATCCTGTCATGATTCTTACATTTTAAGGCAGACTGGGTTATACCGGAAGTTCGAGGAGGGAAATATGCCTGACGGATGGCTTCTAGGTAAGCATAACTGGCGTCTAATATGTCTCTCATTTCAATGTACCAAAATTGCGCCCAATTTGTCGACTGTAATCTGTATAGTTTAATTGTATTGTATAGTTCTGAATCTTTATAATTATTCTTATATTAATATTTATATTTATTATATCTTCTATTAGGAGATGGAGGGTACTCATGTACAGAATGGCTGTTGACTCCCTATAACAACCCACAGACCAGAAGTCAAGTACGTTTCAATGAAGCTCACCGATCTACCAGGGGGGTTATTGAGAGGACTTTCGGTCTTTTGAAAATGCGGTTTCGATGTCTTGATCGTTCTGGTGGTGCTATGCAGTATGCACCAGAGAAAGTTGCCAAAATTATATTGGTTTGCTGCATACTGCACAATATTGCAATTAAAAGAGGCTGTCCATTAGAAGATGAAGATCCAATAGATACTGATGATTTACCAGAAGAAATATGTGTCGAACAAGCTAATAGGCGTGGAAATGCAACAAGGGACATGGTTTCAGAACAATATTTTGTGTTTGAGGATTAAAGTTTCAGTTGATCAATAAAAAACTTTCTTTATTAACTTGTCTCCATTTTTTTTTAAGAGTTAAGGTTATTAAAAATCACTCATGATAAACAGTTAAATACATAACAGTTGTTGATCTTCAATTATCAAAGGTTTCAAATAAATAAAGTTTATGATCAAAGTTATTACAGACAATATATTATAGGTAATACATTGTCTTTGTGACATCACACTAGTGTCTACAGCTGCTCTCACTCTTTTACATATGTGATTATTGTAATGTAATCCCTCCATAGCTGATGCTAATTCATTGTATTGTGTCATTGAATTGTAGCTGTAACAAGCGACAGTATATTCAACAGTGCTTTATGTTATCAGATTGGATTTTTGAGTTAAAAAAGACTTGCTAATTTTATTTGTTTTATTCTAACCTCTATTTTTAACAGCTACTAGGTTTTCCCATATTCAAATAAATACCTTAAGGGCTTACTCTTAGCACTTATTTTCTTAACCTTTATAATATATTTTTGCATTCAAGATTTGTTAAAAGAATAGTGGCATATAGAAAATAATGGCAAAATAAATTATTTTATTACAAAATTATAATCTTTAAACATTATATATTAACAATTGTAAACCAAAGTAACTTGTTATACATATAAACACATCTGAAAAAAAAGGAAATGTTTAGAAACCAAATAACAATTGTAAACCAAAATAAATTCTAATACATATAAACACATATGAAACAAAGAAAATGTTTAGAAACAAAATAACAATTGTAAACCAAACAACATTTTAATACATATAAACACATCTTAAAAAAATTAAATGTTTAGAAACAAAATAAAAATTGTAAACCAAATTAAATTTTAATACATAAAAACACATCTGAAACAAATAAAAAAATGTTTAGAAACAATAACTATTGTAAACCAAAGTATAAATGTTAATACATACACATCTGAAACAAAGAAAATGTTTAGAAACAAAATAACAATTGTAAAACAAAGTAAATTTTAATACATATCAACACATCTGAAACAAAGAAAATGTATATGAAACAAATATCATTTGTAATAACTATAAACATCGATATTTACAAACCTTCATAAAATACATTAATCTACATATACATTATATTTTTCTCTATTTTTCGGGGATACATATCTGGATCAATGCGCTAATGATTGACATAACGATTAATCACGTCATCGTCAAACATGTCGCGTCCTGAACCTTTTGGTGCTGGAGAATTGGTGATATTAGTTTATGCCATGGATAAATATTTCCCTAAACGGATTGGTGGTGTGAGGGGAGTGAGACAGGAATGCCGAGACAAAATTATATACGAGATGCTGAGAAGAATGCATCGTATTTCAAAAATTAAAAGAACAAGACGACAGTGTCTTAGAAAATATAGTGATTTGAAGAGAAGAGAACCGAAGTACTATAAATCGATTCGAAGATTGATAAGGACATGTAAGTTTCAAAATTATATATGAAATAATTTTTTATAATATAAAAAAAGGGTTTATTTTTGAACTGCGTCATCATTGACGAATCCAGGAAAATAATATTTCCTGACTGTTACTTTGACTATATTAGTATATACAATTGCAAAAAGTTACAAAAGTTAGCATGCAGAACTGAGTTAGTAGATTAAAATTTAACTATATAACTATATACACTTAAAAGGTTAGAAAACTTAGCATACAAAAATGAGTTAGTAGAGTAAAATATAACTATATTAGTATATAACATTGAAACATGCAGAACTGAGTTAGTAGAATAAAATATAAATATATTACTATATAACATTGAAACATGTTAGAAAAGTAAGCATGCAGCATAATTATTTCAATTTTTTTTATTAAATTTTTTTCTTATATATATGTTTATAGATATGAGAAGTAGGAGAATGAAGTGTGCACACCCACCACGCTACTTAAGGTCAATGTTGGTGCAAACACCCAGAAGTGAAGCTCTTTCTCCACCTTTGCCAATAACACTATTGGATATTGAATTATCTCCAAATCCATATGCAATTTGTCATAAAGAGACACAGACAGGTAATGACTTATTATTTAAATTTTAAATCATATATTTTAGGTTTTGGCTTAAAAAGTTTTAGCATGCAATATTAATCAAGTTGCTAATTTACTTCTATTATCATTTTTTTCCTCATTTACTTTCTATTTTTATTTGAAAAAGAGGGCATCTAAGCTAAGGAGCCAGCCAATTTTTGGTTGAGAACCATGGACAGCACTCTTTGATTGGTTCTGTCCAATTATCAAGTACAACACAGTTGGTTCACCAAAAATGGGCTGGCATCTAAACTTAGATTCTTGCTTTTCAAATAAAGATACAAAAAGAATGAAGTAAAATATAAAGTTTATTTAAATTGCATGCACTATCTGAATCATGAAACTTAGAAATTGGTTTCTATGTCACTTGTAATGATTATTATTATTATTGTTTTAAATAATATATACAAGGTTTTTGATTTAATAGTTTTCTATCTTTGTAATTTCGTTCATAGATATTACCATGGAAGAAATGGAAACTAGTATGGAAATGGAAGAATTTCAAAATCCAGATAGTGTGACAATATTTGAAGCATTAACTTCAGATGATACTCAACCAAGGATAGAAGTTTTACCAACAATGATGGTAGATAAAGGTATGTTTCATACTCAGTAATCTTAAATCTAAGAAAATACAAGTTTTAACTAATACATATATTGTATATTTCAAATAGGAGTTGGCTCAGATGAAAGCTTTAAAGGAGTGGACATAAGTGTAGAAGCTAATATAGTAGATAACGTAGATAACAGCACATCAGGAGGTAATATTTGTGATGAAAAACCCTATCATACATTGAATATGTATATGACAATTGAATTAAATTTTGCTTTTCATTTATTTTTCTACAGATTTATCTTCAACATCAACTATTGAGACTGCAGACAAAAGTACTCAGAGTTGTCTAGAAGATCATGTCAAACAAAAAATTTCTAAAATTAGGGCAACTTTGGCAATGTTAATGGAGCAAGTAGATTTTTTATACCGTAAATATGTAATTTGATTTCATTTTTTGTTTTGTCATGATTAATAACTGAGAAAAAGTTTTGTGTTGAAGAATCAAAAGTGAGTTTGAATTTATGTAAATAAACTTTTTTTTTGGCCATAAAAAAATTTGTCTTTATTAAATAATAACATTTTAAACTTAAAGGGACACTGTATCCAAATTTTATCTTTTGTGATTCAGATAGAGCATGCAATTTTAAGCAACTTTCAAATGTACTCCTATGATCAAATTTGCATGCTCTATCTGAATCACAAAAGAAAAAATTTGAGTACAGTGTCCCTTAAAAATACACAAACAATAACTTTGTACACAATATACAGAGTAAAAAAATTAACAGTGACTAACATTTTAAACTTAAAGGGACACTGTATCCAAATTTTATCTTTTGTGATTCAGATCGAGCATGCAATTTTAAGCAACTTTCAAATGTACTCCTATGATCAAATTTGCATGCTCTATCTGAATCACAAAAGAAAAAATTTGAGTACAGTGTCCCTTAAAAATACACAAACAATAACTTTGTACACAATATACACAGAGTAAAAAAATTAACAGTGACTAACATTTTAAACTTAAAGGGACACTGTATCCAAATTTTATCTTTTGTGATTCAGATAGAGCATGCAATTTTAAGCAACTTTCAAATGTACTCCTATGATCAAATTTGCATGCTCTATCTGAATCACAAAAGAAAAAATTTGAGTACAGTGTCCCTTAAAAATACACAAACAATAACTTTGTACACAATATACAGAGTAAAAAAATTAACAGTGACTAACATTTTAAACTTAAAGGGACACTGTATCCAAATTTTATCTTTTGTGATTCAGATCGAGCATGCAATTTTAAGCAACTTTCAAATGTACTCCTATGATCAAATTTGCATGCTCTATCTGAATCACAAAAGAAAAAATTTGAGTACAGTGTCCCTTAAAAATACACAAACAATAACTTTGTACACAATATACAGAGTAAAAAAATTAACAGTGACTAACATTTTAAACTTAAAGGGACACTGTATCCAAATTTTATCTTTTGTGATTCAGATAGAGCATGCAATTTTAAGCAACTTTCAAATGTACTCCTATGATCAAATTTGCATGCTCTATCTGAATCACAAAAGAAAAAATTTGAGTACAGTGTCCCTTAAAAATACACAAACAATAACTTTGTACACAATATACAGAGTAAAAAAATTAACAGTGACTAGATAATTAAAAATTTTCACTCCAGACGTTGCCTCTTTGGGTCTGTTGTCGCCTCCCTTTCACTGACAATAGCCAACAGAGATTGTAATGTCCTTTCGCTGATGCTCAAAGCTCTGTTAATTTGATGGTTTTTCTCTTCATCCATCTGCCTCTGCCACTGGAACATCTCTCTTTGCAGCTGTAATTTCTGCATCTCTATCTCATTCCTTTGCCTTTCGATTTCCACATTTTTTTCTGACAGAGCAGCCCAGCGTTCAATATTAGTGTTAATAATATTCAGCATTTCTCTGTGGTCCTCTCTGTATTGCCTTGCCAGTGTCAACATTTCCCTCAATGCAACATCGCCAAATTGTCCTTCTGCCGGTGTATTGTCAATATTTACACCACCTGTTTGCAGTTCAATTGGTGGTGCCTGTGTTTCAACAGGTTCCTCAATGTTTTCTGGTGTGTGAATTTCATCCGGTTGCGCATCTCCCAAATCTTCAAGAATATCCGGAGTCTCACTTCCATCATGCCCTCCTGGTGGTTCATCTTGAATGGGATTTTCCACTATCGGCATGAGATTGATAGTGATCTCCCTTGATGAGTTTTCTTCTTCTAGATCAAGACATAACAAATTGTTAGTAAATAAAAATAAAATGTTATAAAAACACTTGCAGAAATAGAATAGAAGGAGAGAGCAGATACAACCGTCATACACCAATTTAAGTTATATTATATATATATATACATATGTGATACATACCATCAAATAATGGAGATGAATGTCCAGTCAATCTCTGGAAAAGACGTCCCAAATCACCTATAAAAAAATAAATAACATAAAAATAAATAAATAAAATGCTTTTTTGTCAATGTAACGATATATTCGAAATTATTAATGGAAATGTATTTTGCAATTAACTGGACACTGAAGCAAAAATAATCTTTTTGAGAATAAGATATATTGCATGGAATCAGCTTTCTTATGTAATACTATGATCAATTCTCAAAAAGAAAATAATGATAAATTTTAAAAAAAATTGAAAGTTGATTAAAATAGCATGCATGCTCTACAAGAATCCTCATTTAAAAAAATATGTACAAGATCTCGAAATAGAATATGTCAATAATGACATTTGACATTTAAAAAAAAAATTACAAAAAAAAAATTGAGAGATAAAAGAGATAAAAGACACAACATTGAAATTATTCATTTGTAAAGTACTTACCAGTTGCTCTACCAACACCAGTTTGTGGAGTGCTGGTCCTTAGATCCGGAAGTGTGTCCGCCGAGGAAGTTGTGTGTGTAACATTAGATGATGAGCGTATAAATTGTCCATGTGTAAAACTGTCCGAAGGTCTTGAAACAGCTGCACCGGGTGGTCTCGAAACCGCAGAAGAAGAAGTAGAACAAGTGGGCACCTCGTTACTCCTCACAGGCTCTGCTGTTGTTGGCATTGCTTAAAAAAAAAAAAAATAAAAAAAAAATTAGGTTTATTTTTATTTATATTTGAAACTGAAAGTTAAAACTGTTAATAATAATAATTACAGCAGTGAATGCAGGCTCAATCATTAAAGGGACATGCCAACCACCTTTTTTTATGATTTGGAAAGAGAATGCAGTTATAAACATCTTTATAATTTACTTATATTATCTAATTTGTTTTATTCTATAGATATTCTTTGTTGAAAAGCATTTGATTGATGCACAAAGAAGCCTCGTGTGATTGGCTCAACATGTGTATTTATTTTTCTTCAACTAAGAATATCTAGAAAATTGAAGTAATATGTTGTTTAAATTTCAATTCTCTATCCGAATCATTAATAAAAGATTTTGGTTTTAGTGGCCCTTTAAAGGGACATGAAAAAAAATAATTACCTTTACAAATTGCATAAGAAAATGCATTTTTAAAAATATTTAAATGTATTATGTTTTTGCATTCATTGGATTTTTATACTTTGAGGAAAAGCAAATCTATACAGGCACAGTAAATGATCATTGGTTGATGCACATAGATGGTTCATGTGACTGCGTCAACTATGTGCATAGCTATATCTGAAAAATGTATGTTTATAAAGCGGAGAACAATTTTGAAAGATGCTAACAATAATATTCTATAGTGAAATAACGCAACATGGAAGTCAATAGATCAGAAATTTAAGAAGGCATGTGATCTGGGGTTAGTCTCATGATTAATGTCGGACATACAATATTATTTTAATAGTTTCAAATTACATTATTTCTATTGTCATTATCTCTTTAAGGTTTCTATGCAATACTGGTTTGAAAATAAACACATGGGTGTTATCTTTAGGGATCACTATAGTAATAATCAACAAATCTTTAGTTCCGTTAGACCATTAAAAAAAAGGCAGTATAACAATACTATTATTGTACAATCCCTTATACATATATGAGACATAAATGATTACAGTATTTGGGGCCTAAATGGCTTGTACAATCCCTTATACATATATGCGAGATAAATTATTACAGTATTTCGGGCCTAAATGGCTTGTACAATCCCTTATACATATATGCAAGATAAATTATTACAGTATTTGGGGCCTAAATGGCTTGTACAATCCCTTATACATATATGCGACATAAATGATTACAGTATTTGGGGCCTAGATGGCATATAGGATACTGAAGCGTAAGAAGTCAGATAATGTTATTTTAAAGAAATATATATTGGAGACAATAACCTATCATAACTTTAAAAAGAACATTTACGTCAACTATGTTGTACATTTACCTCTTAAATCACTGTCACAATCATCCGTTATGCCAGTGATGATCTCCGGTCCCAGACGCTGAACAAGCTTCTGCTCATAGTCATTGAGGTCTGCCACATATGCTGGTCCACCTCCGGTAGCACGTGCCGAATTTTTCTCTCTGGCCAATTTAGCTTTGGCGAAGCGTTTAATGTCGTTGTAACGCTTCTTCAGCTGATCGACATCCTTTTTTCCTGGACCCTGGGCACTAACAGCGTCGCTGATCCTTTGCCAGATCTGCTTCCTTCTAGAAAAATTTGTCTGTTTGACACGACATCCAAACAAATAATCATAAGAGTCAATAATCATATCAATCAAAACGACGTTTTGCTGATGAGAAAAGTGAGGATTCTTGGATTTTGAAGCGGTTTCAGATCCAGATGAAGCCATATCGAAATAGTAAATAAAGATCTCAAAAACGAGCGCTCTGTAATTACTCTCCAAAAATTTTGGAACAATAATAAAGTTGTTTAGAAAACTTGTCCATTTATAGGAGCAAAATTCTATTCCCGCTTCTACTATGACGTTCATGACACCTTACATGTCACGTGTTAACAATTGGCCAGACAATTGAACTGAAAGTTAAGTACATCAGCTTATTCGCGGCGAGCGAGGCGTCAAATTTATCAATATTCCGCCACTGCTCGCGGCGGGCTAGAGGTGTCTATTTGTTGTGGGATTATTAGTACATAGCTACAGCGGACACCATTTCGCCCGCGGCGAGTAACGGCGAGTTTAGCCGCGACTAAAATGACGGATGAATTGACGGCTTAGTACATGGAGCCCTTTGTGTCACCAAAAGCCCTCATACACTTTGCATTAAAACAGGAAACCTTTTTCTCATGAGTTTTTGTCTGTTTTTTTTTTTTTAAATGAAATCAATAACCTTACCCTAGTAAAAAATATTTTTACATCCTAACTTTTTTCATATAGTTTTTAAATGTTGAAATTTTCGTGCACGATCTTTTCCCATGTCTATGAACATACAAGACCTTGTTTGCAGTTATGAAAAGCATAAAATGATATACTTATTATACACTCATTGTGTTTTGTAATCTGTGATTACAAATGGAATAAATCTAATGATGTCCTTGGGCCAAACCAGTTTCGCTGATACTTACTATGACAGAGAGTCTCTGAAGATTACTGGAATTTCCCATTCTGCAACAAGGCTTTACATTTACCCTAATTAGCAGAAATATTAGGAGAATGCGGTTTTTATCATTAGCAAAAGGACATTTCTAAATCTTGTTACAGCCACCAATAGGAGCTGTAAGGTTGAGACATTCCGCACATGCACTGTGAGTATCATTAATAAGAGATCATGGCTTCTGAAGTGTGTGACATTCACAATCATTTGCCTGTGCTTCACGTAGGCTTAGTTTATCGTTAAAACTGTAAATTAAATATGTTCTCTCTAATAAACCATTGATCTCCTTTACCTGCAATAGGGGTTTCAAAACTTTGCATTGTTTGATAACTGTCTTGCTTCAGTATCCAAACTATTGATATATTACTGTACTTCAGACTCTGCTGCATCTATGGGTTACCTACCTATATAGGGCTAGATTACATTTGCCGAGCTAAATAATCGCTTAAAGTAACTTTTAAAGCAGGCGGGTTATAGCACATTTTACAAGTTGAAAGTAAATTGTTAGCATGCATTGTGTTTTACTCACGTGCAAACAGCTTGACTTTGGATATCGCAACCATAATAACTACCTTTGGGTCTAGAGCTGTAGGTCTAATGTGGTGTTGGATTACCACATAAGATAAGTGTTGTTGTTTTTTTTTTCCAAAGCACACTCCATTGAAATCTTTGGGGAGAAGAGTTAAGAATATTTTACATTCCAATGTTCTTTACATAGAAGAAAATGTTCTTATATTTTTGGTAATTTATATATATAAAATTTATATATATGTGTCTATGCGCATATACATATAAATAAAAAATATAAATACATATATACACACATGTGTATATATATATATATATATATATATATATATATATATATATATATACAGATACACATATTTAGATTTATATGTATGTATGTATGTGTGTATATATATATATATATATATATATATATATATATATATATAAAGTTCAAAGTAAACAAGCACTCCAGAAATCCAAATCACATGCCCAGGGTGCAGCAGATAGGTAAATAGAAAGTAATGAAGAGTGCACTCACCAAGACTTTTCAAAGTTTTATTCCAATTATGTGAACGTTTTCGGGGGATTAGCCCCTTCCTCAGACATACATATTGTATTTTGTATGTCTGAGGAAGGGGCTAATCCCCCGAAAACGTTCACATTATTGGAATAAAACTTTGAAAAGTCCTGGTGAGTGCACTCTTCATTACTTTATATATATATATATATATATATATATATATATATATATATATATATATATATATATATATATATATATATAAAATGTAGAAATGACTGCAGCACTCCGGGTATGTTTAAATCATTTTAATTACAAGCAGTGAACATACAGGCGACGTTTCGGGCGTGTGCCCTTTCTCAAGCCTAGTGATTAGTACATAATTAGGGATGGGCGAATGTGTAAATTTTCAAATTTCGAATGTAGAACGAATGTTATTACCGAAATTCGAATTCTAAATCCTAATGTCGATAAGAACTAATATTCTTAAAAATTCGAAAAACTAATGTTATTTACAGTTTTCGAATGTCACTTTCGAATTCGAATGTTTATAATTATATCGAATGTCCACATTCGAAATTTCGAATTTAACATTCTGTTTAACAAATACTATTCAGAAGTTCAATAGTTCATGTGGTTGGGCGGGAATCTAGTAAATTAATACATAATAGATACAAATATATCATTTAGAATGTTTCCATATAGAATATTGCATAATTCAAATATTACATTTAAAGAAAGCATTAGAAATACTATTAGAATCTAAATTCAAATTTTTCGAAAAGAATATTTTCGAATGTAATCGTAAAATTCGAAAACGAACATTCGAAAATCGAATGTTAGAATGTTATGTAAACATTCGAAATTCGATTCGAACGAACGAATGTGTTAAAATTTGTGCCGTTTTTCGAATGTTGCGAAACATTCGCCCATCCCTATACATAATCCAAACCAACCTTTTAAAGGTAGTGCATAAAGTGCACAACAGGTGCAACATATCACACATTGTAGTTACCTTAATTTCTTAAAGGAACAGTCAAACAATGCAACAAATATAAATTTCAACATGTGTTTTTAAAAAGTTTTTTACAATAATTGGGTGACATGTATATTTATAATAACCATTACTTTTCAAATAAAAAAGAAACCTAATATTCATGAATTATGTGTTAAATTATTGTTAGTGCAAAATAACGTTTTATTTTTAAGACATTTAGGCCTAGATTTAGAGTTTGGCGGTAGCCGTCGAAACCAGCGTTAGAGGCTCCTAACGCTGGTTTTAGGCTACCGCCAGTATTTGGAGTCAGTCAGGAAAGGGTCTAACGCTCACTTTTCAGCCGCGACTTTTCCATACCGCAGATCCCCTTACGTCAATTGCGTATCCTATCTTTTCAATGGGATCTTTCTAACTCCGGTATTTAGAGTCGTGGCTGAAGTGAGCGTTAGAAATCTAATGACAAAACTCCAGCCGCAGAAAAAAGTCAGTAGTTAAGATCTTTCTGGGCTAATGCCGGTTTATAAAGCTCTTAACTACTGTGCTCTAAAGTACACTAACACCCATAAACTACCTATGTACCCCTAAACCGAGGTCCCCCCACATCGCCTCCACTCGATTAAATTTTTTTAACCCCTAATCTGCCGACCGCCACCTACGTTATCCTTATGTACACCTAATCTGCTGCCCCTAAAACCGCCGACCCCTATATTATATTTATTAGCCCCTAATCTGCCCCCCACAACGTCGCCTCCACCTGCCTACACTTATTAACCCCTAATCTGCCGAGCGGACCGCACCGCTATTATAATAAAGTTATTAACCCCTAATCCGCCTCACTCCCGCCTCACTAACCCTATAATAAATAGTATTAACCCCTAATCTGCCCTCCCTAACATCGCCGACACCTAACTTCAAACATTAACCCCTAATCTGCCGACTGGAGCTCACCGCTATTCTAATAAATGTATTAACCCCTAAAGCTAAGTCTAACCCTAACACTAACACCCCCCTAAGTTAAATATAATTTAAATCTAACGAAATAAATTAACTCTTATTAAATAAATTATTCCTATTTAAAGCTAAATACTTACCTGTAAAATAAATCCTAATATAGCTACAATATAAATTATAATTATATTATAGCTATTTTAGGATTTATATTTATTTTACAGGTAACTTTGTATTTATTTTAACCAGGTACAATAGCTATTAAATAGTTAAGAACTATTTAATAGCTAAAATAGTTAAAATAATTACAAAATTACCTGTAAAATAAATCCTAACCTAAGTTACAATTAAACCTAACACTACACTATCAATAAATTAATTAAATAAAATACCTACAATTACCTACAATTAAACCTAACACTACACTATCAATACATTAATTAAATACAATATCTACAAATAAATACAATGAAATAAACTAACTAAAGTACAAAAAATAAAAAAGAACTAAGTTACAAAAAATAAAAAAATATTTACAAACAGAAAAATATTACAACAATTTTAAACTAATTACACCTACTCTAAGCCCCCTAATAAAATAACAAAGCCCCCCAAAATAAAAAAATGCCCTAACCCTATTCTAAATTACAAAAGTTCAAAGCTCTTTTATTTTACCAGCCCTGAACAGGGCCCTTTGCGGGGCATGCCCCAAAGAATTCAGCTCTTTTGCCTGTAAAAAAAACACATACAATACCCCCCCAACATTACAACCCACCACCCACATACCCCTAATCTAACCCAAACCCCCCTTAAATAAACCTAACACTAAGCCCCTGAAGATCTCCTACCTTATCTTCACCATACCAGGTTCACCAATCGATCCAGAAGAGCTCCTCCGATGTCTTGATCTAAGCCCAAGCGGGGGGCTGAAGATGTCCATGATCCGGCTGAAGTCTTCATCCAAGTGGGAGCTGAAGAGGTCCATGATCCGGATGAAGTCTTCTATCAACGGCATCTTCAATCTTCTTTCTTCCGGAGCCATCATCTTCCAGCCGACGCGGAACATCCTCTTCTCCCGACGCCTACTCGCCGAATGACGGTTCCTTTAAATGATGTCATCCAAGATGGCGTCCGTTGAATTCCGATTAGCTGATAGGATTCAGATTGAGCTCGCATTCTATTGGCTGTTCCGATCAGCCAATAGAATGCGAGCTCAATCTGATTGGCTGATTCCATCAGCCAATCAGAATTTTCCTACCTTATTTCCAATTGGCTGATAGAATCCTATCAGCCAATCGGAATTCGACGGACGCCATCTTGGATGACGTCATTTAAAGGAACCGTCATTCGGCGAGTAGGCATCGGGAGAAGAGGATGTTCCGCGTCGGCTGGAAGATGATGGCTCCGGAAGAAAGAAGATTGAAGATGCCGTTGATAGAAGACTTCAGCCGGATCATGGACCTCTTCAGCTCTCGCTTGGATGAAGACTTCAGCCGGATCATGGACATCTTCAGCCCCCCGCTTTAGCTTGGATCAAGACATCGGAGGAGCTCTTCTGGATCGATAGGTGAACCTGGTATGGTGAAGATAAGGTAGGAAGATCTTCAGGGGCTTAGTGTTAGGTTTATTTAATTGGGGTTTGGGTTAGATTAGGGGTATGTGGGTAGTGGGTTGTAATGTTGGGGGGGGTATTGTATGTGTTTTTTTTACAGGCAAAAGAGCTGAATTCTTTGGGGCATGCCCCGCAAAGGGCCCTGTTCAGGGCTGGTAAGGTAAAAGAGCTTTGAACTTTTGTAATTTAGAATAGGGTTAGGGCATTTTTTATTTTGGGGGGCTTTGTTATTTTATTAGGGGCCTTAGAGTAGGTGTAATTAGTTTAAAATTGTTGTAATATTTTTCTGATGTTTGTAAATTTTTTTTTATTTTTTTTTTTATTTTTTGTAACTTAGTTCTTTTTTATTTTTAGTTAGTTTATTTCATTGTATTTATTTGTAGATATTGTATTTAATTAATGTATTGATAGTGTAGTGTTAGGTTTAATTGTAGGTAATTGTAGGTATTTTATTTAATTAATTTATTGATAGTGTAGTGTTAGGTTTAATTGTAACTTAGGTTAGGATTTATTTTACAGGTAATTTTGTAATTATTTTAACTATTTTAGCTATTAAATAGTTCTTAACTATTTAATAGCTATTGTACCTGGTTAAAATAAATACAAAGTTACCTGTAAAATAAATATAAATCCTAAAATAGCTATAATATAAATATAATTTATATTGTAGCTATATTAGGATTTATTTTACAGGTAAGTATTTAGCTTTAAATAGGAATAATTTATTTAATAAGAGTTAATTTATTTAGTTAGATTTAAATTATATTTAACTTAGGGGGGTGTTAGTGTTAGGGTTAGACTTAGCTTTAGGGGTTAATACATTTATTAGAATAGCGGTGAGCTCCAGTCGGCAGATTAGGGGTTAATGTTTGAAGTTTGGTGTCGGCGATGTTAGGGAGGGCAGATTAGGGGTTAATACTATTTATTATAGGGTTAGTGAGGTGGATTAGGGGTTAATAACTTTATTATAATAGCGGTGCGGTCCGCTCGGCAGATTAGGGGTCAATAAGTGTAGGCAGGTGGAGGCGACATTGTGGGGGGCAGATTAGGGGTTAATAAATATAATATAGGGGTCGGCGGTGTTAGGGGCAGCAGATTAGGGGTACATAGGGATAATGTAAGTAGCGGCGGTTTACGGAGTGGCAGATTAGGGGTTAATAATAATATTCAGGGGTCAGCGATAGCGGGGGCGGCAGAATAGGGGTTAATAAGTGTAAGGTTAGGGGTGTTTAGACTCGGGGTACATGTTAGAGTGTTAGGTGCAGACGTAGGAAGTGTTTCCCCATAGCAAACAATGGGGCTGCGTTAGGAGCTGAACGCGGCTTTTTTGCAGGTGTTAGTTTTTTTTTCAGCTCAAACAGCCCCATTGTTTTCTATGGGGAGATCGTGCACGATCACGTTTTTGAAGCTGGCCGCGTCCGTAAGCAACTCTGGTATCGAGAGTTGCAGTGGCGGTAAATATGCCTGTACGCTCCGTTTTTGGAGCCTAATGCAGCCATTCTGTGAACTCTCAATACCAGAGGTATTTAAAAGGTGCGGCCAGAAAAAAGCCAGCGTTAGCTACGCGGGTCGTTACCGACAAAACTCTAAATCTAGGCGTTAGAGAATTAATTATTTAAATAAAAAAAGGACAAAAACTAACAAATAAAATCTAATCTTTCAGAACATGTTTCCAATGCTGATGCATATAATAAGGGGAAAAAAATATTTTTATAACAGCTAAAGCTACACCTGGCTAAATAAGGGATAAATATCATGTTTTAATATGATGACAATATTTGTAATAAATTGTCATTTACAATATCATGGATTCAATATATTGAATTCAGCAAAATTCCTTTTCTTGTTGTCCTTTGATCTCTATGTAAATCTTGATCTAGAATATTTTAGGAGAGAAAAGTTAACAATTAATTATCAAAAATCCATGATTAAAGGAACAAAAACAGGTTATAATCTTTGTTCAACCCCTTGGGGTGCATACTTTCTAATTTGTTGATCCATATAACCTCACGCTGTTGTAATACCCTAATTCTATCCTGTCCTCTTCTTTGTATGGGGATATTTTCCAGAATCTGGAACCTTAATTGGTTGACATTATGATTTTTATCTTTAAAGTGTGCGGAGACTGGAAGGTCAATGACACCCTTACATATGGTGTATTTATGTTGTGTGAGTCTGTCTTTCATTTTTTAGGTGGTCTCCCCAATATATATAAGACCACAAGGACATTTTAATAAATATATAACATACTCAGATTGACAGGTGTATAGTCCATTAATTTTATATCTTTTCCCTGTTTGTGGATGAACCACTTCATTTCCTCTTATTACACTGCTACAATGAGAGCAGTTATAACAGGGAAAGGTGCCTTTTCTGCTAGATGTTAACATTTTAGATTTACTACTCCCAATGTCAGTTTTAACCAAATAATCCTGTAAGTTTATCTTTTATAAGATAGCAACGGAAGAGACTGAAATTCTTTTATTTCGTGATAATTATTTTTCAGAATGTGCCAATGTTTTTTGACTATTCCTGATATTTGTTTGCTATTGACATTATATGTACTAACAAAAGGAATTCTATCACTTTGCAAATTTTTACATTTTTTCTGTAATAATTGGTTCCATGGAATCTGCTTAACCTTATCTAGTTCATTTTTCAATTTTTTTTTCAGATAGCCTCTTTGTACAAATTTTTGACCCATTTCTAATAATCTCTTATGACAAGATTCTTGGTCACTGACTATACGTTTCACTCTGGTATACTGGGATTTGGGCAGATATTTAATTGTATTCTCTGGGTGACAGCTCTCATACGACAAGAGAGTATTTTTGACTGTTTTTTTAACAAAAAGATCAGTTTTAAATGCATCATTTTCAATATATACTGTCACATCCAGAAAATCAATACATTTAATACCACAATGCATAGTAAATTCAATATTGGCAGAATTGGAATTGATCTGTGTAAGGAATACATTAAGGGTCTCTATGTGCCCCAACCATATCATGAAGACATCGTCTATATAGGGCCACCATACGCTGGCATGTTGAATAAACAACTCATTTGAATAAATATATTCCTGTTCAAATGTACCCATATATAATCCAGCGTATGGTGGCGCCATATTGGCACCCATTGCGGTGCCCCTCTTTTGTCTATAATAGACATCACCAAAAAGAAAGTAATTATTATTCAGTACAAATGTGAGTAAATCAATGATGAAATCAACTTGTGAATCAGTATATATTTGTTCCTGACATAACCTTTGTTTCACTGACTGAATACCTCCCAAATGGGAGATACAAGTATATAGATTTTTAATATCTAATGTTACAAGTATGGGACATTGTTCACTATGAAACTTAATCATATTAAGCTTATTCAAGAACTCAGTAGCGTCCTCCAAATATGATGCTTATTTTGACACTATAGATTTAAGTACTCTATCCAGGAAAGTGGCTACATTAGATAGAACCAAGTCGACACTTGCAACGATTGGGCGGCCCGGAGGGTTAGTAAGACAGTTGTGAATTTTAGGCAGTATATATATTAGGGTTGTGATACACTCTTTTTAAATTAGATATTCCTTCAATTGTAGGTCTATAACCTCATTATCAAATGCATTCTGGACAATTGTCGATAACTCACTCTGTATAGTTTTTAAGGGATTATTTTCCAATCTCTCATATACGTCAGTATCTCTTAATTGGTTGTTAATTTCCTCAATATATTTCACCTTATCCATAATTACAATTGCTCCGCCCTTGTCGGCTTGCTTAATTATGATATTAGGGTTGTTAACAATATTTCTAAGGGATTTCCTATCTTCTATCGTTAAGTTATATTTAATTTGTACCCCTTTGTGTGACCTAATATCATGCTTAAGGTTCTCCATATCCTTATTCACCAATGCAATATATGTCTCTACTGGATAATAGTTAGTAGGTGGTAAAAAACTAGATTTAGCAATTAAATTATAGTTTGAAAACTTTAGACAATTATCATTAATCACATTAGTATATGAGGGATTATCAGACATTCTAGAAAAATGTGTTTTCAGACGTAATTGTCTAAAAAATGTATAAAACTCAATGTCCAAGTCCATAAAGTTAATGGTGTTACTAGGGCAAAAGCCCAGACCTCTATTAAGTAGATTGATTTCTCCTTCGGTGAACGGTACCTGTGATATATTGACCACTAAGTCATTTACTGTTTCACCCGACGTCCTCTCGGTGGCCGACTTGCGACTCCGCTGATATTTCCCTTAGAAATATTGTTAACAACCCTAATATCATAATTAAGCAAGCCGACAAGGGCGGAGCATTTGTAATTATGGATAAGGTGAAATATATTGAGGAAATTAACAACCAATTAAGAGATACTGAGGTATATGAGAGATTGGAAAATAATCCCTTAAAAACTATACAGAGTGAGATATCAACAATTGTCCAGAATGCATTTGATAATGAGGTTATAGACCTAAAATTGAAGGAATATCTAATTAAAAAAGAGTGTATCACACCCCTAATATATATACTGCCTACAGTTCACAAGTGTCTTACTAACCCTCCGGGCCGCCCAATCGTTGCAAGTGTCGACTCGGTTCTATCTAATGTAGCCACTTTCCTGGATAGAGTACTTAAACCTATAGTGTCAAAATTAGCATCATATTTGGAGGATTCTACTGAGTTCTTGAATAAGCTTAATATGATTAAGTTTCATAGTGAACAATGTCCCATACTTGTAACATTAGATGTTAAAAATCTATATACTTGTATCCCCCATGTGGGAGGTATTCAGTCAGTGAAACAAAGGTTATGTCAGGAACAAATATATACTGATTCACAAGTTGATTTCATCATTGATTTACTCAGATTTGTACTGAACAATAATTAATTTCTTTTTGGTGATGTCTATTATAGACAAAAGAGGGGCACCACAATGGGTGCCAATATGGCGCCACCATACGCTGGATTATATATGGGTACATTTGAACAGGAATATATTTATTCAAATGAGTTGTTTATTCAACATGCCAGCGTATGGTGGTGCTATATAGACGATGTCTTGTCTTCATGATATGGTTGGGGGACATAGAGACCCTTAATGTATTCCTTACACAGATCAATTCCAATTCTGCCAATATTGAATTTACTATGCATTATGGTATTAAATGTATTGATTTTCTGGATGTGACAGTATATATTGAAAATGATGCATTTAAAACTGATCTTTTTGTTAAAAAAACAGACAAAAATACTCTCTTGTCGTATGAGAGCTGTCACCCAGAGAATACAATTAAATCTCTGCCCAAATCCCAGTATACCAGAATGAAACGTATAGTCAGTGACCAAGAATCTTGTCATAAGAGATTATTAGAAATGGGTCAAAAATGTGTACAAAGAGGCTATCCGAAAAAATTTTTTGGAAAATGAACTAGATAAGGTTAAGCAGATTCCACGGAACCAATTATTACAGAAAAAATGTAAAAATTTGCAAAGTGATAGAATTCCTTTTGTTAGTACATATAATGTCAATAGCAAACAAATATCAGGAATAGTCAAAAAACATTGGCACATTCTGAAAAATAATTATCACGAAATAAAAGAATTTCAGTCTCTTCCGTTGCTATCTTATAAAAGGCTGAGAAACTTACAGGATTATTTGGTTAAAACTGACATTGGGAGTAGTAAATCTAAAATGTTAACATCTAGCAGAAAAGGCACCTTTCCCTGTTATAACTGCTCTCATTGTAGCAGTGTAATAAGAGGAAATGAAGTGGTTAATCCACAAACAGGGAAAAGATATAAAATTAATGGACTATACACCTGTCAATCTGAGTATGTTATATATTTATTAAAATGTCCTTGTGGTCATATATATTGGGGAGACCACCCAAAAAATGAAAGACAGACTCACACAACATAAATACACCATACGTAAGGGTGTCATTGACCTTCCAGTCTCCGCACACTTTAAAGATAAAAATCATAATCTCAACCAATTAAGGTTCCAGATTCTGGAACATATCCCCATACAAAGAAGAGGACAGGATAGAATTAGGGTATTACAACAGTGTGAGGTTATATGGATCAACAAATTAGAAAGTATGCACCCCAAGGGGTTGAACAAAGATTATAACCTGTTTTTGTTCTTTTAATTAGTGATTTTTGATAATTAATTGTTAATTTTTCTCTCCTAAAATATTCTAGATCAAGATTTACATAGAGATCAAAGGACAACAAGAAAAGGAATTTTGCTGAATTCAATATATTGAATCCATGATATTGTAACTGACAATGTATTACAAATGTTGTCATCATATTAAAACATGATATTTATCCCTTATTTAGCCAGGAGTAGCTTTAGCTGTTATAAAAATATTTGTTTTCCCTTATTATATCCATCAGCATTGGAAACATGTTCTGAAAGATTAGATTTTATTTGTTAGTTTTCTCCTTTTTTATTTAAATAATTAATTCTCTAAATGTCTTAAAAATAAAACGTTATTTTGCACTAACAAATATTTAACACATAATTCATGAATATTAGGTTTCTTTTTTATTTGAAAAGTAATGGTTATTATAAATATACATGTCACCCAATTATTGTAAAAAATTTTTTAAAAACACATGTTGAAATTTATATTTGTTGCATTGTTTGACTGTTCCTTTAAGAAATTAAGGTAACTGCAATGTGTGATATGTTGCACCTGTTGTTCACTTTATGCACTACCTTTAAAAGGTTGGTTTGGATTATGTACTAATTACTAGGCTTGAGAAAGGGCACACGCCCGAAACGTCGCCTGTATGTTCACTGCTTGTAATTAAAATTATTTAAACATACCCGGAGTGCTGCAGTCATTTCTACATTTTCTATCAATATCTGTTTGAGGTGAGATAGAGACTGCTTGCACCCATATATACTAGTGAATTTGTGCTGGACTTTCTCCTATCTCTCTCTCTCTCTCTCTCTCTCTCTATATATATATATATATATATATATATACATATATATATATATATATATATATATATATATATATATATATATATATATATATATATATATATATATATATATACAGATACACATATTTAGACATATACGTATATGTATGTGTGTATATATATATATATATATATATATATATATATATATACACAGTATATATACAAATTATAGCCATATAATAAAGAAAAACTAGTGCTGCTAAGTAAATTTAAACGATTATTATCCTTCATATGGAAGGAGGTGCAGACCCTTTAATCATATTTATATATCAAAAAATATATATTCCAAAAAATAGGAAGAAATAGTGAACTACCATCCTAAATAAGGATAGAGGCCAATAGGATTTTTCCTACCTTAATTCCGATTGGCTGATAGAATCCTATCAGCCAATCGGAATTCAAGGGACACCATCTTGGATGACATCATTTAAAGGAACCTTCATTCTTCGTTAGGACGTCGTTTGAAGAGGATGGCTCTGCGTCGGCTGGATTGAAGATGGAACCGCTCCGCTCCGGAAGGATGAAGATAGAAGATGCCTAGGTACAAAAAAGAGAGAGAAGTTTGACAGTACCCAGCACTCACAAAACACTGGTTATTAAAACGTAACTTTTACTAATGATAGAATAAAAAGGTGCCGTCTGGATGAAGCCTTCTGCCATCTGGAGGACCTCTTCTGCCCTGATCGGATGAAGACTTCTGCCGTATGGAGGACCACTTGTGCCCGGCTGGGTGAAGACGGCTCAAGGTAGGGTGATCTTCAGGGGGTTAGTGTTAGGTTTTTTTAAGGGGGGATTGGGTGGGTTTTAGAGTAGGGGTGTGTGGGTGGTGGGTTTTAATGTTGGGGGGTATTGTATTTTTCTTTTACAGGTAAAAGAGCTGATTACTTTGGGGCAATGCCCTGCAAAAGGCCCTTTTAAGGGCTATTTGTAATTTAGTATAGGGTAGGGAAATTTTATTATTTTGGGGGGCTGTTTTATTTTATTAGGGGGATTAGATTAGGTGTAATTAGTTTAAAATTCTTGTAATTCTTTTTTTATTTTCTGTAATTTAGGGTTGTTTTTTTTTCCGTAATTTAGTTTATTTAATTTTATTGTAATTAATTGTTGGTAGTTTAGGTAATTAGTTTAATGATAGTGTAGTGTTAGGTGTAATTGTAACTTAGGTTAGGATTTATTTTACAGGTAATTTTGTACTTTTTTTTAGCTAAGTAGTTATTAAATAGTTAATAACTATTTAATAACTATTGTACCTAGTTAAAATAAATACAAAGTTGCCTGTAAAATAAATATAAATCCTAAGCTAGCTACAAATGTAACTATTAGTTATATTGTAGCTAGCTTAGGGTTTATTTTATCGGTAAGTATTTAGTTTTAAATAGGATTAATTTATTGAATTATGTTAAATGTATTTTGTTTAATTTAAATTATATTTAAGTTATGGGGGGTAGGGTTAGGTTTAGATTTAGGTTTAGGGGTAATACCTTTAATATAGTAGCGGCGACGTTGGGGGTGGCAGATTAGGGGTTAATAAATGTAAGTAGGTGTCGGCGATGTTAGGGACGGCAGATTACGGGTTAGTAAAATTTAACTAGAGTTTGCGAGGCGGGAGTGCAGCGGTTTAGGGGTTAATACATTTATTAAAGTGGCGGCGATGTCCGGTCGGCAGATTAGGAGTTAAATTATTTTATTATAGTGTTTGCGATGTGGGGGGGGCCTCGGTTTAGGGGTTAATAGGTAGTTTATGTTGTTGTGTTAGTGTACTTTTTAGCACTTTAGTTAAGAGCTTTATGTTCCGGCGTTAGCCCATAAAACTTTTAACTACTGACTTTTAAATGCGGTAGAAGTCTTGACAGGAGAGGGTCTACCACTCACTTCTTCCAAGACTCGTAATACCAGCGTTAGGCAAATCCCATTAAAAAGATAGGTTACGCAATTGACGTAAGGGGATTTGCGGTAGCCTCGAGTCGCGGAAGAAAAGTGAGCGGTAGACACTTTCCTTCCTGACTCGTAATACCAGCGTTAGATAAAAAGCAGCGTTGGGACCTCTCAACGCTGCTTTTTAAGGCTAACGCCAAACTCATAATCTCTGTGTAGGTTTCTCATGTTTATTTATTACTCTTGGCTATACAGCACTTGTAGAGTAATAATAATACATTAACATTTTTTGAGACAAGACCACTTTATTTTTTGTATGATCATATATTAGTTAAAATATAGCTGAAATCAAATATTAAGCTAAAGAATATGTGTAAAATTATAAGGAGGCTAAACAGGGCTAGATTAAAAGTGGATTTAAACATGTGTGTGTATATACATATATATATATATATATATATATATATATATATATATATATATATATATATATATATATATAAATATCTTTATACTAGTTCCTCTCCTCCATTGCTATCCCCTGAACCCCTTTAGCATGAATACCTAAGAGTCCAGCTGTTTGTTGATAACCTTCTTAAGAGCTGACTACAACAGTGCGACTCTTGGCAGGGCCCTCTACCCGTTTGATCCCTATAAATGTTTTGTTGTATTCCGCCTATGTTTATAGCACTGTGGAATCTGTTGGCACTCTACAAATAACCGATAATAATAATAATAATAATAATAAATTATACATATATATATATATATATATGTATGTATATATATATATATATATATATATATATATATAAATATACATACATTACAACCCCAATTCCGAAAAAGTTGGGACAGTATGGAAAATGCAAAAAAACAAACAAAAAGAGTCATTTGAAAATTAAATTCACCTGTATTATATTGAGAAAACACATTATTAAAACATTTTATGTTATTCTTTGTGAGTTTAATAAAGAAATGGGTGAAATTACGCTTGCTAAACTTAACCAACTGGTGTCTTCCGTACCCAAACGCTTAAGTTATTAAAAGAAAAGGTGATGTTACAGTGGTAATCAGTCGACTGTCCCAACTTTTTTGGAGTGTGTTGCTGTCATCAGATTGATAGTGTAGGGCTGCTTGTCAACATGGAACGTATTAAAGGCCTTACCCCCTGCCTGACATGGGATCTAGCAGTGTGAGTGGTAGCTTGCAACATTGTTGCAAGGTAAGGGGTGGATCTTTGTACTCACTTTGTATGAAGACCAATCCGGTCCCTGCTTCCCAATGGCTAGGCCTGGAGTCCTCTTCCCCCCTATACGGCACCCCTTCCTTATTTACACAACCATCCTCATCTGTGAAAACAGCCCCCATGCCTCCTCACCTCTACCCAGTCAGGGTCAAGGGTATCCTGTGGCAGATGCCGCGACTCAGCCCCTTCTAGTGCAGACAGGCCTGTCGGCTGAGGCCTGGTCAGCGGTGGTGTACCTGGTGCGGGTTATTGTGGCTGTGGTAGCCCCTGGGGCAGCGACTGGAGCGATCTCCCCTTCCGCATGTTCCATCACCTTGTTCCAGGTCCCCATGGCTCCAATGCATACAACCGGAAGTGCGAACCTCGGCAGAATTGCAGCCGGGCCCTTCACTTCTGGTTCAGCGGTCCTTCAGGTGCGTAGCGATGATGTCACTGGGCAGGGAGTGTCAGTTCAGCAAGGCAGGCACGTTATTTGGATCAAGCAAAGGGCCTCACCTATGCCCACCAGGGTCAAGGGGGCACATACAGCGCACAACTAGGGCAGTTAAAGGCGCAGCAGCGATCATGAGGGGTAAAGCAAAGAGGCAAGTGCAAGCTTTGAGGCTGCAGAACTTAGGTTTGGCTAATGTGAGCATAGGATTTCAGCACAGCGTGGATCAGGTGGCTACATCCATGTCTGTGTATTATGTAGGGCCCGCTAGTGTGCTTGAGAGTATGCAAGACATGAATGGTTTGGCAGCTAGGAGTAATACAAGTACTGTAGGCCTACCTACCGCAAGCCCGAGTACTCACAGCTCCCTTTTTTCTCCTCCTTAGGTGCAGGCAGCTGGACCCAGTTTCATGGCGGCTTCTGCAGGACCTTCTCATGCAATAGATACATCCATGGCAGGACCTTCCTAGGGAGTCCTCAGGAACCACGGATTCCATGGCCAGCGGGCCTAGCACTGAGCTGCAATTTAACATGGTCCCTCTGGGGCAGTGTGGAGATATGGGGTCCAGTAGCGACTGCGGTCATTCACTAGGGTTAAATTCTAAGAGTTAGAAGAGAATGTACCCTATGCTTAGGGCCTTGACATCAAAGTAGGGATCCACAGCGAGGGTAGCAGCACTAGCGGTTGCCGCCCTCAGGGGTATCCTCTCAGAATGCGGTGATGCCCATCCTTCAAGGGATGGCGCAGTCCGTGACTGGGCATGCTAGCGGAGGTAGTGCAGGTAGCACATCTGTGCCCCTAGTGCTTTATGGGTCAGTACAGGGAGGGGGTTCTGTGATTCCTCCTTGGAAGGTTGCCATGGGCAGGGACTCCTACCCTTGCTTTGTTCCCTCGCTCCACGCCCACCTAAAACCTAAGGTAGTCTGTAAAATAAGGAACACCAAACATGTTAACATTTTTGAACTCTCAGTTGAGGCTCATAGAGATAAAGAGCACAGCGAGGGTTGGGTGGAGCCCAAGAATGTGAAGCACCCAGACAATTATCTTGAATAGCTGCAATGTTTTTGGGTCCTAGCATCATGCTACATAGAACATCACCAAGATAGAGCCATAGATATTGTTAAATACATGGACACAATAGACTATATCTATACTAGATACGGTGATGGGCTGTGGCGTAGCTACGACATGGAGTTCGTTCTCAAGTTGTCAGGTAACCCCGTGCAAATGTATGGGGCTATGGATATGCATCTCTGGGCAAGGTTGGGACCATAACAACCAGTTGGCCAGCCTGAGGCCCAGCTTTTAGCAGGGGACCGTAATCCGCAGGGTGTTCGGCATAAAGGTAGGGAATGCTGGAAATTCAGCGACAAACAGTGCGAGGGAGGGAGCAGCTGCTTCTTTTGCCACATCTGTCTATACTGCAGCGGCCCTCACCCTGGGTTGGACTGTAACCGAAGAAAAGACAGTGCAGGACCAGAGGATCCGGTAGAGGATCCATTGTAAACAAGGGACCCAACCCCCTGAACCTGGTCGCTATTAAGCCGTGGTTGGACACCTACTCGGACAGAGTGTTGAACTCAACTCAATTTCTGGGGATCAGGGACGGATTTACCATACCAGTTTCATCTTCGGTGTGGGGGGTGATTAGGCACCGGAAGTTACGGTCAGCCAGTGAGCACCCTGTGACCATTAGGGAAAATTTGGGTAAGGAGGTTGCGCTGCAGCGCATTGTAGGTAAATTTTCCATGTTACCTATATTAGATTTAGTGGTTTCCCCTTTAGGGGTTGTACCGAAAAAGGAACTAGGTCAATTTCGGCTTATCCAACACCTGTCATATCCTATGGGTCAATCAGTAAATGATGCCAATTTATCCAGCGATTAGTTAAGTACATTGCCAGTTATTTGATCAGGCGCTCAACCTGGTCAGACAGGAGGGGTACGGGTGTATGATGGCAAAGCTGGATATTGAATCTGCTTTTTGCTTATTTCCTATTAATCCATCTTCCTTTCGGTTTATTGGCATCAAATTTGAGGGCTTGTACTAGGTAGACAGGTGTTTGCCAATAGGCTGCTCAGTCTCTTGTGCCTATTTCGAAACATTTAATTTGTTCTTGCATTGGGCAGTAGAGGCGGCAGCAGGTGGGGGCACCATAGCGCACTACCTGGACGACTTCCTTTTAGGGGCTCCTTAGTCGGGTGCATGTAACCAGTTGATGGATATAATGAAGGAGCTGATGCTGATATAATGAGGGAACTGATGCAAAAATTTGGGGTCCCCCTTGCCGAGGACAAAACCAAGGGCCCATGTACTAGGCTCACCTTTTTGGATATAGACTCCATAGCTATGCTCTGTTGCCTACCGGAGGAGAAAGTAAAGCCCATGCTGGAACAGGTAGACAGATCAAGATTACCTCTGACATGAGGGAGGATTGGGTATCTGGCAACATTTTTGGTGGAATTTAACGGGGTTTTGTTATGGAGGGAAGGCCCGGTGTCTAGCCGGGCGCTACACCTGTACACAGATGCTGCTGGCACTTTCAAGTACAGGACTTATCTAGATGACGAGTGGAGCACTGAGCTGTGGCCGGTTAGCTGGGCGGAGCAAGGTCTTACTAAGAACTTGACCCTGCTAGAATTGTTTCCAATTATCGTGGCGGTGGAATTGGGAGGCAATAGATTGAGGGATTGTTCCATAATCTTCTGGTCCGACAACTTAAGCATTGTCTTTGCGATTAACAAATTATCTGCCTCTTCTCAGATGGTAGTGAAGTACCTGTGAAGTACCTGTGCTACCTAGTACTCAAATGCTTGTTGCTAAATATTAACCTTGAGGTACGACACATCTCTGTTGATTTTTGTGCCTCGATCCAAGATGGACCAGGAGGCTCGTGGGACATGGCTGACCCTTCCTGTTCAAGCAGTAAAGGGGATTGGCCTAGTGGCATTGGCCAAGTCATACATGGAAATAAGACCATTGGGTCATGATCAATTACTCATCCATGAGGATGAGACAAACCTGTCTAAGTACCAATTCCAGCGAGTATTGGCTAGGGTAGCAGTTATGGCGGGTCTAGATCCAAAAAGGATCGCCCCACATTAGTTTCGTATTGGAGCTGCCACCAGTGCCGTGGCACTAGGTTGGCCTGTCATAGCAATAAAAAGGTTAGGGCACTGGAAGTCCCAGCGTTATAAGGATTATATTCACCCATCTGTGGGAACTTAATGGTTTGCATGCCTCTTTTTATTTTTTATCCAGGTTTTCCTTCCCTTCCCCCAGTTTTCTTGCATGGTCTGGTTCATGTTCTGGGAGCAATGTCATAACTATTTTCCATTTTTTCTAGGTGTCTCCAAGCGGCCCTGTGGGGTGTGGATAGTGGGACACTCTTTTATTCACTGGGCCTCTATCAGAGCCTATCCATTCCAGATGGACAGCAAATAGGATTCCCCCCTTCTCTGGCTTCTTTGCGATGACTGGGTCGCAGGGGACTGCGATGGAACGAGCTGCCCCAGTTGCTTCAGGAAGCTCAGCGTAGATGGGGAAGACCCCATGTAATCATCCTGCACCTAGGTGGTAATGATTTAGGGTCGGCCCCAGTGTTAGACCTTATTACAGCCATAAAATCAGATATTCGTTGGCTAGCAACGACCTTCCAAGGTGTTAGAATTGGATGGTCAAACATCATAGCCAGATTTCAGTGGCAAAATTCCCCCCCCCCAGGGCCACGTATAGTGTCCGTAAGAAGGTGAATAGGGAATTGAGGAAGGCGGTCATGGCCACTGGTGGGTTTATAGTCAGACATGAGACCTTGTCAGCTGACAAAAGACATTTGTATAGGCCGGACTACATTCACTTGTCTGATGAGGGTTTAGGTTTAGGGATTTTTCTTTCTAACCTAAGAAGGTCCTTGC
The DNA here is from genome assembly GCF_027579735.1 of Bombina bombina. Taxonomy (NCBI): domain Eukaryota; kingdom Metazoa; phylum Chordata; class Amphibia; order Anura; family Bombinatoridae; genus Bombina; species Bombina bombina. Next base: position 841,380,445 of record NC_069500.1, read on the forward strand.
TTACCTAAATTTAGGGGTTGTGGCGGCAAGAGCATTCCTTAAATTGATAAGGTTAGTCTCTTGTGGCGGGAGATCAAGGCTTCATCTAAGAGGGTAGCCCAAATGGGGGGACAGGTGAGATAATGGGTGGATCGATTTTTGTTCTGGATAGTTAGTTAAAGGGGGGGGTTTCTAGATAGGAATGTCCATTGGGGGTTTAGCCCTTATGATAGTGTAGGGCTGCTTGTCAGCATGGAACATATTAAAGGCTTTACCCACTGCCTGGAATGGGATCTAGCAGTGTGAGTGGTACCTTGCAACATTAATGCAAGGAAAGGGGTGGATCTTTGTACTCACTATTTAAGAAGTTACAGGCCTGTGTTCATCCTCTTTGTTCCAGTTTCTTCAAGTGGTTTTTCTCCATTCCTTCCTATTGTTACAGGTGCAGAGAAGTGGCGGCAATGTTACGGATAGGTTAGATGTTAGTCTCTGAGTTTGATTAGTTGAACTTTCTCTGGTAAGACCTCAGCTCTAATCTCCCATCCCCTAATTTGACATCAGTCTGCTGTATGGCTTTCAATGTCATTTTTCTTTAAGAAAGTCCAGGATAGTTTTCCTCTGACAGCGGGAGGTCAAGGCTTCATCTAAGGGCGTAGCACGAAAGGCGGAGGTTGAGCTAATGGTTGGTGCGATGTCGCTCGGTGCCGACCATGGGCTGCTCCACTATGTGGGCTTGCTAACCGTGCTCCTCTATGACATTTCGCTGCTCCGCATAGGCGTGGCCTAGCAGAGGTCACGTATGTCAATTACAGCCTTGTCCTCTTGATGTTTGGGGTTAGATAGCACTTAAGATGACTTCATGGAAGTTTAAAGTTACTGAATTAAGTTATTTTGAATAACTTAATACAATTCTGGTGTTTGATTTTTTTATTCGGGATAGTTAGTTAAAGGGGTGTTTTATTAGATAGGAATGTCTAATGGGGGTTTAGCCCTTATGAAATGAGTGTATATTTTCAGAAATACATTACATTCACAAAGTGAAACATCAAATAATGTGTTAATAATTTGTTTTCAATATAGTACAGGATGAATTGAATTTTAAAATGACTCTTTTTCAAAATTGGTGTTGTATATATATGTGTGTGTGTGTCTGTGTATAAGTGTACACGTGTATTTATGTGCATATATTTGTTTCTATGTATGTATGTGTGCACATAGATATAAACACACACACATATATATATATATATATATATATATATATATATATATATATATATATATATATATATATATATACCGAAACGATCATCTGGGGTTGCTGTGTTCCTTGTTCAGAGAAGAATTGCCTGGTATTTCAGCGCTGGACTGACCGTAATAGGCGGAACAGACTGATATACTACAGGAAATTTCTACTCTGTGTAAAGCATTACTGGGCTAAAAAGAAGCTGCACCCAGGTGGTAAATTGCCATAGAACAGGCTAACAATGGTATTGAGCCGGTTTTTCATTCCTGTGAGTGCTGTTCTCTCTATTTGTACACACACATATATATATACAGTACAGAGAGAAAACCCTCCCTTCCGTGTTTTGTATATATATACAGTATATATATATATATATATATATACAGTATATATATATATATATATATATATATATAAATAAAGAGACAAAGTGCACTCCTAACTTGCAGAACCAGGCCTTGGGTGCAGCAAAAAGGTATCAAATAAAAGCAGAAGGAAGCGCACTCCAAAGGGCTTATGTTAAATATTCACCTTTATTGTGAACGTTTTCGAGCCTATGCAGCTCGTCCTCAGACAGGCAAGATATGAACAGTTTGCACTTACCACCACCGTGACTAAATACCCCTCCTACTACTACGTCACACTCTACACGTTGGACACCCCCCAGTGGTGAGTTGTCGGCCGTGTCAATGTGGCGAGGAAATGGGAACCCCAGTGACAAAAAACATAACGATAAAAACAAATCCACTGTAAAAGACAGATACAAAGCAGGACATGGCACACGGCAATGCAAATATAAATCAGCAATTGACCTTCCGTAATCGCATCACCATGGTGACAAGGCAACAAACACATCCATTGGATAATGCCCAAGCCAATCGGAGCCAAGTATGACGAGATCAGCTGTAAAAACTTACGTTGGCAAAGGTGCCGTAAATAACAAAGTAAAAATAAATAATATTCCTATGTGTGATCGTTATGCTGGGAGAGCTCAAAACTAGATAATGGGTGTAAATCAACCCGAAAAACACCATAAACACAGGTAAATTCTGTGAGCTCGCACAGCTAGCGGTCACCATAGAAACCACCAAACAAAGGCGGTGATGAATAACATTGGAGGCTAATAGGGGAAAAAAGCAATGTAACAGAGAAAAAATGTAAGAGAGAAAAAAACTGTAAATAGGGAGACACTAGTCACTCAGCTAATATCCAAACGTCAGTGTGTGTGTGCCCAAACAGAAAATTAAAAAGGACCAAACTCGTCCCTGTCGTAATTCGCACAAAACAAACAGTTTGTACGCACACATGACTGATGGATTGGAGAAAACAGTACCACCAAGGGATGTGAGTAACTAGGAGTACCATTAAGAGACTACCAAAAAGAAGGATAAACAGAACCGTCAGACTTAGGCAGAATCACGAATAAACAGTGAAAGATAAAGAATAGTTGATATGAAAAGTAAGCCATTAGGAAGAGTCAGAGATTAAACATCCGAGAAAGAAATGACATTATGGCAACATCACAGAAAGAAGCCAGCAAAAGGAAAAAACCATATGCAATGGATGGTGACTCTCAGTAGGCTTGATAAACAGATTATGGCTCTCTATAGGGCATATCGGTGTATCTAAAGAAACACCTGCCAATCAAGAAATGCATTAAGTCCTTTTGGGGTAACAGTTTCCAGCTTGTACATCCAACGGGACTCTCTCTGTAGTAGTAATCTGTTGTGATCACCTCCTCTATTCAGGGGTGGAATGTGATCTATTATGGTATATTTAAGATCGGAAACTCTGTGCTGGCGATCCACGAAATGCTGTGCTACCGGCTGTTCAGATTCTCCTCGTTTGAGGACAGTCTGAATAGCGGAGCGGTGATTTGCCATCCGAGTTCTCAAATCATCAGAAGTTTTGCCCACATAGTACAGACCACAGGGGCAGTGTAACAAGTACACAATGTAGGTCGTGGTACATGTAAGGCGGTGCTTGTGTCTGTATATCTGGCGTCTGTGTGTAAAAAAAGACCCCGTAATCAACCCATTACAGGTTACGCAACCCAGACAGCGGAAGACTCCTATTTTCTTATTTGTCTCAAGCCAAGTCGACTGGCGATAGCAATCCACTGGGTCTGTTTTGATCAGAAAATCACGTAGGGATCTTGATCTCCGAAACCCCAATCGTGGAGTAGACATATGTGTAAATGGCAGAGATTTATCAGACTTCAAGATATTCCAGTGATTCTGAAATACCCCTGTGATTGCCTTCTTGTCTCCCGTGTATGTAGTGACAAAAGTCATCCGTTCTTCCATCCTTTCTTTATGTGGTGCCGAGGTCAGATCTAAAGCAGATCGCTGTGTGGATAATAACTCCTCGGGGTATTCCCTCATTTTGAATCTAGATGACATCTCATCCAATTGTTGGATTTTGTTCACCTCCTCTGTGTTGTTCCTACGGCACCTTTGCCAACGTAAGTTTTTACAGCTGATCTCATCATACTTGGCTCCGATTGGCTTGGGCATTATCCAATGGATGTGTTTGTTGCCTTGTCACCATGGTGACGCGATTACGGCAGGTCAATTGCCGATTTATATTTGCATTGCCGTGTGCCATGTCCTGCTTTGTATCTGTCTTTTACAGTGGATTTGTTTTTATCGTTATGTTTTTTTGTCACTGGGGTTCCCATTTCCTCGCCGCATTGACACGGCCGACACCTCCCCACTGGGGGTGTGTCCAACGTGTAGAGTGTGACGTAGTAGTAGGAGGGGTATTTAGTCACAGTGGTGGTAAGTGCAAACTGTTCATATCTTGCCTGCCTGAGGACGAGCTGCATAGGCTCGAAAACGTTCACAATAAAGGTGAATATTTAACACAAGCCCTTTGGAGTGCGCTTCCTTCTGCTTTTAATTTATTATATATATATATATATATATATATATATACACACACGCACACTTTTCCTATCAAACACCTTGCCATATACCATATACCTTTTCACCATTTTAAAACCTTTTTTACTAATTAAATGATATATTTTTATTAAAAGTGTACATATTAGAGATCGGCATTCATTTCGTAATGAATGCTAATTCTCTACCGAAATATCAGAATGAATGCACCCGAAATTTTAAATAAAATTTTCCAGTATTCATTTGTTTCCTTTAAATGGTTAAATACTTACCTTTAACGCACCTGGATGCGCTTATAGACAGCCTAGCACAGCAGCTCACAGGGCCTGCACTAAAGGAGAAGAACTTGTAATGTAAAGTTGTTCTCTAATATTAACGGGTTCCGGCAATATTGCTTATTGTGTCCCATGATAGTATTAGCATGCAACTTGTAATCAGGCCTTATATTGTAATATGGGCGTCTCTCCTTCAAATCTAGAACCCCACATAGAGAGATAAATAGCTCTCAAACTAAAATTTGCTTTTCTAAATTTTTTTGAGGGGCCTCACAGTACTGCTTATTAAATTTTGCCAGATCAGAGAGCTTTAGATTATCAGGACCAAGGTGAAAACCCTTATTCCTACTATATATTGATATTTCCAAGACTTTCTGTAAATAAACACAAGAAAATGCATCCTTTTCTTGTGTTTATTCACAGAAAGTCTTGTAAGTTTGCATTTAGTTATACTGAAGGAGGAGCCTGTATCAGTTTTTTATACATCCATTTTGTGTTTATGATTAGATAATAATCTAATAATATTGGACCATTTTTTATTTTGGAGACACTAGCAATTTTTTGTATTTAGCAATTTTTGTATTTCACAATCAGTTTATCAATAGATAGAAGATAGCTTTGCGCCCCTAGAGGTTGAGAAATGTGATAATCTTCAACAGCAGAGAGGTATATATGGATATTGTTATGCTAACATTATAGCCATTTTATCCAAATCAAACCAAACCTTGTGAGATAGTTTCCTAAAAAATATGTATTTGTGGATAACTGTGCAAAAACTATTTACTTAATTAACCACATTTGCATGCATGGTCTGTCTTTATGCAACACTGATTCTTCAGGATAGATTTATTAACTGTCGGGTGGACGTGATCCGCTGAAGCGGATCATGTCCACCCGACATCGTTAAATGCTTTAACATAGCACAGGCATTTCTGGTGAAATACTTTTGCAATGCGGCCCCCTCCACATTCGCAGCCAATCGGCCACTAGCAGGGGGTGTCAATCATCCCGATTGTATCCGCAACCTTACAACCTCTGCTTCTTAATTTATGTTTCGCAGAATGCATGTTAAATCGGCCCCTTCACCTGAATTGTGCTCTGGTAATACATGAACAGTTGGTACAATGTTTATTTTTCTTATCATTTTTGTTGTTGCTAAATAAATCTATATGCACTAATTGATATACTGTATATACTGTATTGTATACTGTTTGGGCTGATGGTATCTCTTATCTCCACCCCCCAACACATGGAGCCCAGAACTAGCATGCTGATACATGGGATTGTGCAATTGTGTTGTGTTTTCTCATTTGTCTTTAGCCAGAAATTCTGTTATTTGGTTTCTAAATGAAAAGTTGTATCTGGACAATGCTTTGCACATGTCTTGTAACCAGTTATTTATTAATAAGATAACATTTTCAGCTATTCCTAGTCCCTTGATTTTCTACATTAATCTCTCATGTGGCACTGTATCAAATGCCTTTTCAAAATCTAAGTGTCACAGATACCAGACAGCTAAAGCTACCCCCCACCCAACTACTACATGGCTCACATTAGATTTTGCCATTTCATGGCTTATGGGATCTCCCAGATGCGTGATATGTGTTGTTTTGCTGTGTAAACTTGGTCATGGAAAAGCTGATCTATGACAGGGAAAAACCCTCCTAGGCTGGCCGGACTCCTGGAACTCCCGATTGGCCACCTTACAACTGACACCCGCCTTACTCCCTCTCAGGCTGGCCAGGCTCCTAGAATTCCCGGTCATCCACAGAACAGCAGGACACCTGCTAACTTTACCCCTGGTTGCTCCAGCGGCCCTTTACCCCAGAGCTCCACTCTTTTGGGGATTGGTAGCCCCTAGGGAGGACAAGAGGTGGGGGGATTACCGGAGGGAAGCTCCTTTGGGAACCAGGGTTTTTGGACACCTCCGGTCCCCAGTAACGAATCACTCCACTTTTTCGACTGTGGCATCTGGGGACTGAGAGCTTTCAAATGACACCCTGGAAGTGCCGCCGCTCCCCCGGGATCACCCCGGAATCATAACATTTGTGTCCTGGGATTCTGTGGGACTAAGGCTGCTATGGAGGTGCCGGTCTGTCTGGAGGGGTGGGAATGGCTGGAAAATTATGGGATTGTCCATTATCTTATCAAGTTGAGCTTTGTGTAAAAAAGGAGTGTGTGTTTTCAATAAAATCAGTTCCTGTTTCACCTGAATGCTAATGTGTCTAGTTATTTGAGTGGGCTCCAGCTAAAATCACTTTCCTGGGCTACATAGCAGCCTGTTTCAGGCAGAGGAAGGACCCTCTGGCAGAGCTATCTAGCCTGAATACATACTGGTGCTGTCGGGCATCAGGGGTGGCTACAGGCTGTGGTCACTTGCCAGCTACATAGCTGCAGTCAGCAGGGAGGAAGCAGGACCCGTTTGGCAGAGCTACCCAGTTGGGGTAGCCAGGGTATACATCACATTGGCTGGCAGCGGTGGGATCTGCTTCTTCCACACGATTCCTGCTGACAGAGGAGAAGGGCCACAGTATCCGGTAACTATGGAAGTCGAATTTCTAAGGAGAGTACAGGAGGCTCTGGAACAGGAGTGGGACAATGGAAAGGTCCTGATCCACCGGGACCTCTGGTGGGAGGTTCTTCAACAGGAGTGGCACAATGGAAAAGTCCTCCCCATGAATGACACGAGGTTCCGGTTCGACAGACCTTGAGATTGCCTTTCCTGGGAAAACAGCCAAAGAAGGAATGGCTATCCAATGGCCCTCCAATGGCTGGAGGATGGCTCCCCCACAGAGGGCTTTGGCTTTGATGGCCCTGGATTGCTATTTACAAAAAGCACAGAGGACCCACAGTTTGGGAGCGGATGGACCAAGTTCTGGAGGATATCTCTGGGCTCCAAGAGGAACTGCTGGATCTCTTTGAGGAATCCTAGCTACTAGACAATCTGGATTTTATAAGTGACCAGGAAGAGGCACTGGTAAAGGAATACAAGAGGCTGCTAGATCTCATTAAGCAGCATACCAAGGCTATATAGATCTGGGGTGCAGCCCTCTGGGATTCATGGAGCTCAACCGTGGAGGAGTGGCAACAAAGAAAAAGGGAACCAAGGCTGCTGGATCCCAATCAGCAGTCTGGCTCCGAGCTTTTGGTCTTGGATCAGGGGGACACCCTAGCAGAAGCATTGGCAACAGGGCATAGAGCTGCCAGCCTCTGCCCAGCACCTGCAGCAGCTCCAGGAAACCAGGGAGAGGAGGTAGGCGTCCTCCTTACCCTTACACAGAACCCCTTCCCGGGAGAGGAGACAGTCGGTCTCTCTCCCCAGCAGCAGAGCCAGGTGCAGAGTGAGGAGACAGTTGGTCTCTCTCCCCAGTGGCAGAGCCATCCCCTGGGAGGGGAGGTAGTCGTCCTCCCTCCCCTTATGCAGAACCCCTTCCTGGGAGAGAAGACAGTCGGTCTCTCTCCCCAGCGGCAGAGCCAGGTACAGGTAGAGGAGACAGTCAGGCTCTCTCCCCAGCACCAGAGCCATCCCTTGGGAGCAGAGGTAGTCGTCCTCCCTCCCCTTACACAGAACCCCTTCCCAGGAGAGGAGACAGTTCGTCTCTCTTCCCAGTGGTAGAGCCGGGAGAGGAGACAGTCGGTCTCTCTCCCCAGCAGCAGAGCCATCCCCTGGGAGCGGAGGTAGTTGTCCTCCCTCCCCTTATGCAGAACCCCTTCCTGGTAGAGGAGACAGTCGGTCTCTCTCCCCAGCGGCAGAGCCAGGAGCCCGGAGAGGAGACAGTCGGTCTCTCTCCCTAGTGGCAGAGCCATCCCCTGGGAGCGGAGGTAGTCATCCTCCCTACCTTATGCAGAACCCCTTCCTGGGAGAGGAGACAGTCGGTCTCTGTCCCCAGCTGCAGAGCCAGGTACAGCGAGAGGAGACAGTTGGGCTCTCTTCCCACCAGCAGAGCCATCCCCTGGGAGCGGATGTAGTCATCCTCCCTCCCCTTACGCAGAACCCCTTCCTGGGAGAGGAGACAGTCGGTCTCTCTCCCCTGCTGCAGAGCCGGTAGAGGAGACAGTCAGTCTCTCTCCACAGCGGCAGAGCCAGGAGCCAGGAGAGGAGACAGTCGGTCTCTCTCCCTAGTGGCAGAGCCATCCCCTGGGAGCGGAGGTAGTCGTCCTCCCTCCCTTATGCAGAACCCCTTCCTGGGAGAGGAGACAGTCGGTCTCTCTCCCCAGCTGCAGAGCCAGGTACAGCGAGAGGAGACAGTTGGGCTCTCTCCCCAGCAGCAGAGCCATCCCCTGGGCGCGGAGGTAGTCGTCCTCCCTCCCCTTACGCAGAACCCCTTCCTGGGAGAGGAGACAGTCGGTCTCACTCCCCAGCAGCAGAGCCAGGAGAGGAGTCAGTCTGTCTCTCTCCCCAGTGGCAGAGCCATCCCCTGGGAGCGGAGGTAGTCGTCCTCCCTCCCCTTATGCAGAACCCCTTCCTGGGAGAGGAGACAGTCTCTCTCCACAGCGGCAGAGCCAGGAGCCGGGAGAGGAGACAGTCAGTCTCTCTCCCCAGTGGCAGAGCCATCCCCTGGGAGCAGAGTTAGTCATCCTCCCTTCCCTTACACAGAACCCCTTCCTGGGAGAAGAGACAGTTAGTCTCTCTCCCCAGCAGCAGAGCCAGGTACAGGGAGAGGAGAGAGTCAGTCTCTCTCCCCAGCGGCAGAGCCATCCCCTGGGAGTGGAGGTTGTCGTCCTCCCTCCCCTTATGCAGAACCCCTTCCTGGGAGAGAAGACAGTCGGTTTCTCTCCCCAGTGGCAGAGCCACCCCCTGGGAGTGGAGGTTGTCGTCCTCCCTCCCCTTACACAGAACCCCTTGCAGTGAGAGACAGATGTCGATAACTCTCCCCAGCGGCAGAACCCCTTCCCAGGGGAGGAATCAGTTGGTCTCCCTCCCCAGCGGCAGAGCAGTTTCCCATGGAGCGGAGGTAGCAGACCTCCCTCCCCAGCGGTAGATCTCCTTCTCAGGAGAAGAGACAGACGGTCTCTCCCGTCAGTAGCTTGGCAGGGTCTCTACCCTTTTCTTGTCCCAGAGCATTTCTCACAAGGGGGTACCCGCTCATGCAGTTGTAGCCACAAGTTTGGGCACCCAAGTTTTGCCTGACCCACCAAGGAGCAACTTCCACCTACAACCGGGAAACTGGCAATGGCTTTGTTGGATACCTGCCCCTGCATTTGGTGCCACCAGTTTGGGCACCCGAGTCTTGCCTGCCTCACCAAGGAGCAACCTCAACCTACAGTCTGGGGTGGGTATACATCCGGGAAACTGCCACTGGCTTTGTTTGTGGGTGGGTCAGCCGGTACTCAAAATAGTGTTACAGAGGGAGGACACTGGAACTTGTCGGAGAACAACTGTTTGGGAGCCAGCCTTGGCAAACTTGTTTGGGACATTGCATCATGTGACTGTCCAGGAGAGGTGGAATAAGCTCTCCCAGCAACTGAGAAGTGGAGGGCCACCATCGGACAGCCCCAGGTCGACCTGTTAAGGATCTAGCTAGGTCTGCCGAACTGGAGGGGGGGGAGATGTCACGGATACCAGACAGCTAAGGCTACCCCCACACCCCTACTACATGACTCACTCCCTGTTACATTAGATTTGGCCATTTCATGGCTTATGGGATCCCCAAGATGCTGGCTATGTGTTGTTTTGCTGTGTACACTTGGTCATGGAAGAGCTGATCTATGACTGGGAAAAACCCTCCTAGGCTGGCCGGGCTCCTGGAACTCCCAGTTGGCCACCTTACAACTGACACCCACCTAACCCCTCTCAGGCTGGCCAGGCTCCTGGAACTCCCGGTCAGCCACAGAACAGCAGGACACCCCCTAAATGTACCCCTGGTTGCTCCAGCGGCCCTTTGCCCCAGAGCTCCGCTCTTTTGGGGATTGGCAACCCCTAGGGAGGACAAGAGGTGGGGGGATTACCGGAGGAGAGCTCCTTTGGGAGCCAGGGTTTTTGGACACCCGTACCCCCATAACTTCAATGGCCTGTATCTCCGCTCACATCTGGGACCTGGGATTCTGTGGAACTATGGCTGCTATGGAAGTGCCGGTCTGTCTGGAGGGGCTGGAAAATTTTGGGATTGTCCAGTATCTTATCAAGATGAGCTTTGTGTATAAAAGGAGTGTGTGTTTTCAATAAAATCAGTTCCTGTTTCACCTGACTGCTAGTATGTCTTTCCTGGGCTACATAGCAGCCTGTTCCAGGTAGAGGAAGGACCCTCTGGCAGAGCTACCTAGTCTGGGCAGCTGGAGTCTGCCACAGGATGGGACCCTGAATACTGGTGCTGTCGGGCATCAGGGGTGGCTACAGGCTGTGGTCACTTGCCAGCTACATAGCTGCAGTTGGCAGGGAGGAAGCAGGACCCGTTTGGTGGAGCTACCCAGTTAGGGTAGCCGGGGTATCAGTCACACTAAGTATATCACATTAACTGATTCCCCTTTATCTATATTTTTACTTACTTCCTCATAGAATCTAATTAGATTAGTTTGACATGAGATCTATTTCTCATAAAACCATGCTGATTTAAACTCATAGGGGCTGATCTATCAAGCCTGAAGGCTCGCCGGAAACAGAAGTTATGAAGAAGCGGTCTAAAGACCGCTGCTCCATAACTTGTCCGCCTGCTCTGATTGACACCCCCTGCTAGTGTTTGATTGGCCGCCAATCTGAAGGGGGCAGCATTGGACCAGCAGTTCACAGTATCATGTCCGCTTGCACATTAATAAATATACCCCATGGAGGCGGAGCTTGCAGCCGAGCGAGGTGGCAGCATAGGAACTGAGCTCCTGCTTTAGATTAGACATATACTTATTATATACAGCAAAATTGCCTAACTGTTTATTTATTTCTTATCCCATAACTCTCTAACTCCCCCCTTTTAAACAAATCTCTGGGATTTCTTCCCCCATCGTAGCAGCCGCTATACAAGTAGCTCATAAGAGCGGTATCCCAAAGACTCAGCTAACAGCTTACCAGGGGAGCTGCACTCGTCCAGACACTCGGTGGCGACTGAGCAGGCTGAAACAGGACTCCGGATCTACGGGCTTCAATTCTCACACCGGATCCTCAACATCACAGAAACCTGCGAACAGCCGCCATCTTGGGTGGACCTAGTAAAAGAGGAAGATAGTGGGGCAAGCTTCCTAACCATTAACGGCGCTACTGTTAATCACCTCAACTGAAGGCAGCCTTCTCCTCACAGTGTCCGGACCCAAGGCAGCCCCACAAAGTGACATCAGCTCCTGGAACACAGCTGGGCAACCCGGTCACGCTTCTTGAGGTATCCGTCTGCTCACAGATGCAGAAACCTATGATTACACCCTGAGGCATACACGTAAGTGATTCCTCCATCCGACACACGATAAACTCTTATACCTAATATTAATAAAAGCCCACTACATTAATTAAGCCTGAATCATATAGCTGCTACCACGTGGCTGCAGGCAGACAAGATAGATTCTGTCACATGGAAGGATCAGGGAGCTTTCGGACAGTGTGATACCGGTTATGTTTCTGAGCCATATCGCAATATAAATTATGCCTTATTGTATTACTGGGAAGTCTTCAAGCCTGTTAGTGAACTTTTGAGTACTTCCTTCATAGCATTACTCCTCTGGAGGGTACACTGACCTGCTATTACAGTGTACTCTGCAGTTTACTGGATATAGACTTGCTGAGACTAAGGAACTGAACCAAATTACAAATAATTTATAGATCTGTAATAAGTTATCTGCACTGAAGACCCCAGCTCCATCTGCATAAAAGTACACTAAACTCTACCTTTGACCCTAAAGGGAGTGGGCATCTGAGACTACATACTCATCACTCAAATAAATAATTTTGCAGCTTTGGGCTCTGCTTTGTATCTCACTCCTAGAGTTCTAAGTCGGTCTCCTCCTCCTTTTCCCGCAGGGTCCCAGTATCTGCGGGTCATACCCCATCTCCTTTTCCCAACTTCGCCAATAGGAGGCACACCCCCTCGAGGGAGACCACAAATTAGTGAGATTCTGACCTAGAGATAGTATTTCTCAACTGACAGGCGACTGGTGACGCCAACATACACCACTACATATCTCCCATTAGAAGGTAATATATTGATTATGCAGGGCTAAATACACAGATGTAGAGGAGTCAGGTACTTAGCCCCCCAGCCTCATTCACAGTCAAGGAAAACCCCTTTCTAGGGTATATATTTTATTTTTATTTTCAATTTTTTTTCTTTTATTTAAATCCAGCAAAAAGACAGAAAGAAAAAAAAACATCACAATACAAACTCATGAAGAGAAGGGTCATACTCAACAATTGTGTTCCCTTCTTATTTTTTGCACCACGCAGGGTCAAGACATTATAAATTATACAATCACATTACATGTACAGAAAAAATATTATGACTTTATAATGTTTCCCGAGAAAAAACAATTTACATGCTGGACTTTAGTTTTTCCTTTTCCCTTTGAAGGGGGAAAAGGTGAGGGATCAGACAAACAACCAAAAATAAAAAACAAGCAAAAAAAGGAAAGAAAAGAAGAAGAAAGAAGAAAAAAGAGAAGAGAAAAAAAAAAAAAAAAAAAAGAAAAGAGGGCAACTTCCTCTCCCCCCCCCTTGCAACCTATCCAGTCTTACACTTTCAAAAATCTTGATTCCATGTCTGAGGGAAAACATTTAATAAGGTCAATTCAGCAAAACTAATTGATTGCAAAAATGGATGGAGAATCCGTTTTTGAAGGGGTCTTGCATAAGTTAAGATAGGGGGAGTCCATCTCCATAGAAAATTCTTAATCCTATTTTCTGTCGCATCTTTGAGATGATATGATTCAAAAACTATTTGTTCCTGAATACATTTAAAAATCAAAGACAGCCCTGGTGCATGCTTAGCCTTCCAATTTTTGAGCAAACAAGCTCTAACCAACAGTATAATAGTATTAAGGCTATTTATAGTACTGTTACATATATCATTCTGGGCAGGCACTAAGAGCAGAACATCCTCCAAAGACAATCCTATTGAGACTTTATATAGTTTATTGAACCAGAAAATTATCTTGATCCATAACTGTCTCACTTTGGGACAAGACCAGAACATATGGCCTAAATCCGCTTTATTATTTGAACAACGTGGACACCTACTATCTGATATCACATAGAATCTAGATAATTTAAGCGGGGATAGATAAAAATTATTGATTAATTTCATGTGGTATTCCTTTATACCCATTGATACTTTACATTTAAGAAGAGAATTAAAGCTCTGTTTTATTTTTTTTATGGTCAAGTGAAGGAATTAATGGGGACCAAGCATTACAAATGTTATCTAAATATAGCAAGCCTTGTTTATTCAACATAATATCATATAACAGAGAAATCGAGGCATCTCCTGCCAAGAACTTTTTAATACATAGTTTAACATCTGACCATGCAATTGATAAGGGAAAAAGCCAATTTTGTGAAGTGAAGAAATGACGAATTTGGAAGTATGCAAACAGATTCACTTTAGGCAGCTCATATTTATTAAATAGAGACCCAGACATCTGAATTTGATAATTTTCGTCTAATAACTGGTTCACGAAAACTAAACCTTTCTGTGCCCACTCTTTAAATACTTTCTGATACATCCCTGGTAAAAAGCTGGGATTACCAACAACAGGTAAAAATTCAGAATATGTAAAATCTATACCTAGATATTTACAAATCTTTTGCCACGCAATAATTATATTTTTAATTGTGAAAAGTCCACATACATTCTGAGGTAATTTAAGTGCAGGAAAATGCAGAATTGCCTTCAAAGAGAATGGTGTAACCAAAAAAGTTTCCAGGTCTTCTGATGAAACAATATTCGTTCCAGCTAGCCAGTCTATCGCTATTTTACCCAATGCCACTAGATTGTATAATTTAAAGTTAGGGAGAGCCAGGCCAGCCGATTCAAATTTTTGCATAAGTCTAAAGAGGGATATACAGGGTTTCTTATTGTTCCATATGAATCTAGAAAACTGCGAGTAAACCTTCTTTAGATCTTTATTTAAAATAAACAATGGGAGATTCTGAAGAGGATAAAGAAGACGTGGAAATATAATAGTTTTTATTAAATTAATCTTAGCCGTGATGGACAACGGGAATACGGCCCATATCTGCAAATCCCTTTCAATTTTTTGAAACAGTGGCTCAAAATTCGCTTTATACCATTGAGTCGGATTTTTATGTAAAACTAACCCCAAGTACTTAATAGTATCCACCATCTTAAACGGTATATTAAGTATAGAGGATGTGTTGCCTATGCAAATTAAATCACTTTTTTCTAGATTGATCCTATATCCTGAGAAAGAGCTAAAGTCGTCAAGAACTTGCAAAATATCCGGTATAGATTGTTGAAAATCAGCTAGAAAGATCAAAACATCATCAGCGTAAAGTAGAGTTTTAAGTTTCTGAGAACCCATCTGAACTCCTATCAAGATATCCCTAAGACGTATTGCTAGCGGTTCAAGCGCAATATTAAATAATAACGGCGATAACGGGCAGCCCTGTCTAGTGCCACGCTGTAAAACTATCTTAGGAGACAATAATCCATTAATAAGTAGGAATGAAACTGGTTTTGAATATAATCTCACTATAAATTGCGTGAACTTACCTTTAAACCCAAAATTATCTAAGGCCTTAAAGAGGTACTGCCATACAATTGAGTCAAATGCTTTGACTGCATCCAGTGATAAGATCGCTACATCACTCAATAGAGGTTTTTTACTATTTTGATCTATATTCCAAGCGTAATCAAGAAAGTTAATAAGCTTACGGATATTTTTTGTAGAGTTCCTAGCAACCATAAATCCTGTCTGATCAGGATGAATAATTTTATGGAGACAAGAGGAGAGCCTGGCAGATATAATGGCCATTAAGATCTTGTAATCTGAATTAAGCACCGAAATTGGCCTATAAGAGGCAGGATCTTCCGGGTTTTTACCTTTCTTTAGGACTAGGGATATATTGGCAGCGGAGAAGAAGCTCGAAATCGTTTCATCCGACAATAGATAATAATTAAACAATTTTTCCAGCGTTGGCATAAGGTCTTCACCGAGACATTTATAGAGCTCTGCTGGCAGCCCATCTGGCCCTGCTGCTTTATTCAGTTTAAGATTATCTATCGCAATTCTCAGTTCGTCTATCGAAATAGGTGCATTAATTAACATTAAATCATCAGGATGTAATTGGGGTATCTTTATCCTAGCCCAAAACCCCTCTTGATTGGACTCATTTGATTCTATTCTAGAATAAAGTTGCTGGTAGTAGGAAAAAAAGACCTCAGAAATTTCTCTAGATTCCGTAAAACGCACATTAGAAGTGCGGATAGCAAGAATCATATTTTTTTTCTTCCTTATTTTAATTAACCTAGCAAGATGTTTAGCTGAACACCCGTGAAAACCTTTAAAATGCAAACTAATTTTAGCTTCTTCCTAGCGTTTTTTTCTTTAAGAATAAGTCTCTTTCTCTTCTATTTTCCAAATACTTCTTCCAGTTAACTGATGAACGATCTGAGCAATATCTTCTGAAAGAATTCCTTACTTTATTAGTAATCTGGACTTCCCAGTCTCTATTCTGTTTCTTAACTAAACTTATATAAGCCTGGATTTCTCCTCTAATCACTGCTTTAAAGGCCTCCCAAAAAACTTTGGGTTTTTCAGCATAATTCATATTAAAATAACAGTATTCCTGCCATACAGATTTCAACTTATTGATAAATTTCGGATTGGAGCATAGATATCTGGGAAAAAAGAATCTAGATGTAAAAGGCCTATTTTCAGTTATTGGGATGAATAAGGAAATAATCGCGTGATCAGATATTATAATATCTCCCACTTCTGCTTCTAGTTTGTGAACCGCAAGAATTTCAGATATTAAGAAAAAATCTATTCGAGAAAATGTTCTATGTACTTTTGACTCGCATGAGAAGATCTGTATGTCAGGATTCTTGATTCGCCATACATCAACCAATTTTAAAGTTTGGCAGAATTGCTTCAAAAATTTTGCATTTCTATTATATTGTATTCTATTTTTGCTGGAAAGCCTATCTAACGTAGGGCATAAAGTCGCATTAAAATCTCCTCCTAATATTATAACGTCCGAAGTAAAGGGAATTAATTTTGCTCTTATTTCCTCCCAAAATATTCTAGAAAATATGTTTGGAGCATAAATATTGCATAACACAAAATTCATGTTTTTGATTTGAATTTGCATCAGGATAAATCTAGCAGCTGGATCTATTTCTACTTTGAGCATCTTATACTGTAGATCTTTATGCAGGAGAATCACTACCCCGCACTTTCTAGGACTCCCAGATGAGGAAATGACTTCCCCCACCCATTTAATTCTCAATTTAGCAGCTTCTTGTGCATTAATATGTGTCTCTTGAAGAAAGACGATATCCGGTTTATTTTTAGCTAATATTTTGATAATAACCTTACGCTTACTAGGGGAGGAGATACCCCCTACATTCCATGAAAAAAATCTGATTCCTTCAGTCATAAAAACTCTTTGAGGAAAAGAGTGTGGATAAAATTACTGAGTCAATTGTATAGCTATACAAACATACTGGAGCAAGGGGAGAGGGGGAAGGAAGAGGAAGAGAGAGAAGAGAAGAGGAAAAGAGAGAAAAAAAAAAAAAAAAGGGGGACAGTAGGGAGAAAACACAATGATTTCAACCTAGCAAAAATATACATATTTAATAGTTCTAATCTCTGCAAACGTCCCATAGATTAGTAAAGTTTCACAGGAAGCTATTATAAACAGCTACTGGCTACCTAGATACTTTCTAATTTCACTGACATCATTAAAGACTGATTTAACATCCCCATCCTCCACTAGGATACGTGCAGGATACAGCAGATGCACTTTAATACCTTTATTAATTAGTTGTGTGCAATATGGGGCCATTAGTCTCCTTTTGGAGGAGGTCTCAGCTGAAAAGTCTTGAAATAGTAATATTTTATTACTTCCAAATACCGGGGGATCACTTTTTTTGTAAAATTTTAGCAGTTCTATTTTATCTTGAAATTTTAAGAACTTGGCTATACATGGTCTATTTTTTGTGGTACTGTCTAGACCTGTTCTTTTAGGACCAAGTCTATGTGCTCTCTCAATTATAAGTGGTAACATGTGAATTGGCATACCTAATACTTGAGGTAAAGTATAGGAGAAAAACTTAGATAAATCCTCATATTCAGGTTTTTCGGGTAGACCTACTAACCTGATATTATTTCGCCTGGAGCGATCTTCCAGATCCTCCAGGTGTAGCTGCATATTTTTAATTTTAGAATCTTGTTTCTGAATTATAGTTTCCTGTACATTTGTTTGGTCTTCTAAATCAGAGATTCTACTTTCAGCTTCAAGCAGTCTAGTTGAGAACTGCCTGACCTCGGTGGATAATGTAGTTATTTCCAATGATATAGTACCTAATTCTTTTTTGATAGATTCAAATTGAGGAGAAAATAAATCTGTTAGCCTAGATAACAAGACATGATAATCCATAGAGGCCCCAGTGGGGTCGTTTAAACTATCAGAGCTGGAATCAGTTATTCTGTTTTTCTTATCTTTAGCCTTCACTGGCATTTTGGGCGAGATAGATTTCACCTGGGTGCAAAATTTTTCCATTAACAAAAAAGAAAAAAAATAGCTCGTGAAAAAAAGCGAAAAAGAAAAATATGGGGGAAAAAACTAAGAATGAATCAAACCTGTGAATAGTGCAGATCTATAATCTGAAAATATTGAGAAATATAGAAGCTTTTATAGCTACAGTGTTACTCAAAAAAGCCGAGGCTTGTGCTCATCTATGGCAAACGTGATGTTTTTATTTTTTTATTTTTTGTTTTTATTTTATTATTTTTATTTTTTATTTTTTTTTATTTTTTGTGTGTTATGTAAATATTTTATGTTTTCTCTAGTGGGACAAAAGAAGAGCCAGTGATGGCAAGATAACTAAATCTGATCAATTAATTAGCATGTAACTGCAAAATATCTTACCCTAATTAGTCTAATATATTGCTGAAATATTAACTACACTACCTTCTCCTTTAAACCAGAAATTGCTCCTTATGCAGTTAGATTGGTAATGACCTCAGAAGAAAAAATCTAATAATCAATATAGACAGTTTATGATTATTATTTCAACATGAATATATAGTTAGACATATAACCTGTATATAGTAAAGTGATACTTAAATTTTCAGTAAAGATAAATATAAACAGCATCTAAGGTAACACTCTACCATTAGCTAGGCTGACTCCTAACCATATTTGGCTAGCCTGTCTCAACCTATTATTGCAGACTTTATATATAGAGATAACCAAGCTGAACATATCAGAGAACTAGCCAAAAAATTTTGCCTTTTATAGGATAGGATATTAGGATATAAAATATAGCCACCTATCTTAGTACACAGATTCATAATTATAAAAGACAAGCCACATATCTACTGATATAGCAGAAATAGAGAGGCAACAAAGGATCCCCTTATATATCTGCTGTAACAGAATTTAACAAAATAAATAGATAGGACCTATAATTAACACTCTATAACTTTTACTGAGAGGAAATAGATCCATCTATAATCAACAGAAAATAAGTTGTACAATAAAGTATTATGTATAACAAAGTCCATACTTTCAGAGCTGATATAATTTCACAATAAATGCTGTAACTAAATGCAGGAGATACAAATGATGAAAAAAAATCTCAGACTGCCCAAGTGGAAGACAAAACAGGAGTTGCCACGTTACCCAAACTCTTCAGCTATAAGGAGTGACCTTTCTATACCCTAGGGGGCATTATTACCCCACAACGGGTACTGTGATATAACCTGTAAAGTTCCAGCAGTAATTTGTCTCTCATCTATTAAGACCACATTCAGGCATAATACTGCTTATCACTTTATGGCTTGTGAAAAGGCGATCCCAACACTATTGAGGAAAATAGCTAGATTGCACATGTCCCAGATAGAGTCAGAATACTTGAAATTTCTAGCTGGACAGAAAATGACAAAGTCAGCTGCAGTAATTCACATATAACAGTCTCCAGTAAACTCAGACAGTTCCTGGGAACCAATCATACCAACAGAAAATTTTTCTCCTCCTTTCCTTCTTGTAACTTATCCAAGCATAGTTTCACAAAACAGGCTCACAAGAAATGATACGTAATGCTATAAAATAACAGGTAAACCAAGCTGGTGGAGCAAGGAGCAAAGTTTATATATTAAGCATTTCATAGGCAGGAGATAGATAGTAAAAAGTACCAATAGTACCCTAGGAGGTGTCCCCACCCCACAACGGGTAAATACTTTTACCGGAGCCTATATTGAGTGTTGCTGATGGTTGCTGATGGCGGTTGAATCTCCTTATCAGCAGTCAGAAACTCCAATTTCCAGAATATTCCTTCTTGCTATTAAAAGGTGAGCGTCTCCCTGGGATACGTTATGCCCCGACAACAGGAGGCTTATATGAGAAAATACTCTCCATATCCTTATACGATATCCGGTGTAGAGATCCGATAGTGGGACTTAGAGATTTTTTGTTGTGCTTGCTAGGTTCCGGCTCTGGCAATGGAGCCTACGATCCTGCCAGTAACAGACTTCCTGCATGGGTTTGGTGGAGTTTTACCCAGCTCCCTAGGGTGCCGAGACACCAACAGCGGGAGAAATAGCAAGGAGGATAGTTGAAACGAGCTGCCGATACTCCGTGTACCACGTCAACCTCAGCGTGCTCTGGTCTGGTCAGCTCCTCCCTCCGGAAGTGCGTCCCCCTTTCTAGGGTATATATATCACTCTCCACTTTCACATTACTGCTGCAATCCTGCAATCATCGACATCTATGGCGCATAGCATGAGGAAAAAAATGAAGCACCAGGTGCTGCCACCTCGCATTCACACCTCACATTCATACTGTTACTATTCTCTATCATCATTTACCTCTAGTGAGGCTAATTACCACCTTATTCCGCCTCCTCACCCCCCCCCCCTTTTTTTACACTCTCAAGCAGCTTCTGTCTGCTGTACCTTTCCCCTAACTTCCATAACTTACAACTGTACGGCTGGATCCTACATTAACTCAAGTTCCTATATAAATGTAACTTATTCCTATTTCATCTCAGAGGTCACATTCCATCACCCAACTAACTTATATATAACCCCCTACTTATAGACTTTTACTCAAATAGTCTTACCCCCTTCCTTCCCTACCACACTTTTCCCTCCCTCCGCCCTCCCTTTTTTTGGTGTTGTTGTTTGTCTTATTTCCCCAGCTTCTCCGCATGGATATTCTTCGTCTCCTTACCCTGAATGCTCAGGGTCTTAATTCTCCCTCGAAATGCAGCTTATTGATATCCTTCCTACGCAAATCCAAGGTAGACATAGCATTTTTCCAAGAGACACACTGGAAGTCAAGCCAAGGTATGACTTAAACTCATAAAGGGTACCGGATTGTCCTGAGAGCTTCTTTTCAGTCCAAGTCTAGGGGGGTAGCCATATATCTCAGTAATAATATCAAATTTGAACCCATATACCTAGAAACTGACCCACAAGCCCGTTTCATCATACAAGTCTGTAAAATAAATAATCATTTGCTAACATTAGTAAATATTTAAGCACCCAATACTAAACAAATTAGGTTCCTTGTAAAACTTTTAAAATTGGTCATGGCAGTGAAACAGGGGGAACTAGTGTTGGGAGGAGACTTTAATCTCATTTGGGATTACACCCTTGACAGGACCTAGGATCTCCACCTCAGAGAGAGCAATACACCCCCTCTCCAAAGCCTTTCAAAACTTGATTCTCCAATATGATTTATACGACTGTTGGAGAACAATACATCCGCTAGACAAGGAATTCACTTTTTACTCTTCCCCACATAAATCTTTCAGTCATATTGATTATTTTTTTTGTTAACGCCCGCCTCCTAGATAATATAACTAATATTAAAATACCGGCAGTATCGTGGTCTGACCACAACGCGGTTTTCCTAACAATGGGACCACATCTTACTTGTACTTCTCCCCCCACATGGCAATTGAGAAGCCACTTGATCACAGACCCCGTTCTTAAAATAGGAATCCAAGAGAAAATAGTAGAATTTCTTTCTATTAATGACACTTCACAGGTTGCAACGGACATACTTTGGGCTATGCTCAAATCTTTCCTAAGAGGCCACTTTATTACTTTTGATGCTAATATCTGCAAACAAAGAGGGGCTTCGCTAGCTACTCTTGCCGCACAGCTCCGGTCGCTCAAATCCTCACTCAGTACATACTATTCTAGCACAATAGTACAAAACATCATGGTTATCACTAAGCAAATCCAGGAATTAGAGCTCCAGAGAACTCATTACACACTTGAAAAGTTCCAAAGATTTTTTTACCACTATAGTAACAAAGCTTCCTCAATCTTAACCACCAAACTTAGGCATCGTACCGCACAATCTAGAATCTTGAATGTTAAGAAATCAGACGATTCTCTAATTAACTCACCTAAGGGGATTGGAGACACCTTCAGATCCTACTATCATTCCCTATATAATATCAAAGAGGATCTTGATGGTCACCCACCTGATTCAACAAATATTAGTTGTTTTCTCAATTCTTTACAATTGCCTCTTCTTTCACCGGATCACTTTCCGACACTAACCAACCCTATTACGCTTGAAGAAGTACAATCAGTTATTAAAGACCTGAAACTAGGTAAGTACTCTGGACCAGATGGTCTCTCAACCCACTTATATAAGGCTTTTCAACCCCTGTTAGCTCCGATTCTATGTAAGTTATTTTGGGAGATAATGAAGAAAGGCTCCTTTCCTAGTGAATTCCTAGAAGCAACAATTACTACTATTTTAAAACCAAGGAAACCTCCTGAATTATGCAGTAGTTACCACCCTATTTCCCTTCTCAATTTAGATACAAAGCTATATGCTAAGATCCTTGCTAAGAGATTATCTAAGGTCATCACATCTTTAATCCACACAGACCAGGTGGGGTTCATCCCACAGAAGGAAGGCCCTGATGCCACCAGACGGATTCTTGATGTGCTGTCGATAGTGAGGAGTAGGAAGGTCCCATTCATTGCCCTTTCCCTAGATGCCGAGAAGGCTTTCGATAGGGTTAGGTCAGATCTTCTGCGCATAACTAATGGCACGAGACAGGGCTGCCCACTTTTGCCCCTGCTTTTCGCTCTAGCGATTGAGCCTCTGGCACAGGCGATTAGGCAAAATACTCAAATCTTTGGAGTGCAATTAGCAACCTCTTCTCATTGTATTTCCCTTTACGCTGATGATGTCACTTAATTCCTCACCTCCCCAGCTACTTCACTACCAGCTGTCTTTGATCAACTTAGCTATTTTGGTCAACTCAGCTATTATAAATTGAACATCAATAAAACGGAAGCTTTATATATGAATGTTCCCCCTCAAGAAATAACTCGCCTGCAAAATTTATACCACTTCCAATGGAATACAGATTCCATTAAGATTTTAGGCACATACCTAAGCCCAGGCCCAGAAACTACGATTACGAAAAATTTCACAGACAGGCTAACTGAATTTAGGAACCTCCTCTCCTCATGGGAGTTCAGAGAAATCTCATGGACTGGGAGAATAGCTGCCATAAAAATGTCCTTCATACCCAAGGTCACTTACCTATTCAGGTCTTATTTTATCTGACCTCCTTTGGATCCCCCCTCACTATAGGGAAAAATTAACTAGCATAACCCCAATTGTTTCAGATGCCCTCTAGTTTTGGGGCCAAGCGAGACACAACCCAGGCTTAGCCCCCCACCCTTCACCTATACTCACCATGAATGGGGCCTTGTATTCCCTTCCAGACTCTCATCTTCTGTTGTGGAGATCCATGGACCCTATCCTAGCTAGAGACCTGTACGATCAAAACCAGTGGCTTACACATACACAGTTTTGTGCTAAATTTAAAATCCCCCCTCTCTATATTTTGAAGCATTAAGGTTACGTACATGGTTAAAGTCATGGAGATACCCTGGGACAGACTTAAGATTGCTCTCGAAATGGGAGACTAAATGGATTCAGGGAGAGGGCTTAAGTCATGCCCTGTCATTTCACTATAACCTTCTTCTCGAACCCACCACACTTCCTAAAATTGTGCAACATAAAGCTTGGGAAAAAGAGATAGGCTTTACTGCCGATATTGATACATGGCATTGACGTATTTCTCTCACTAAAAAACTCTTACACTGTGCTACTCTCTGGGAGCTACAGTATAAGATATTGGTGAGATGGCACTTGACAACTTCTACCCTTCACAAGATTTATGGCACTCACCCTCCTTGGTGCTGGAGGGATTGTGGACAATTGGGAACCTTACTCCATGTATGGTGGTCTTGCCCCAAGATCCAACCATTATGGCGGAATCTCTTCAGAATATTCCACTCTTTAAATATTACCCTTCCATTCAAACCATAGGTATACCTACTACACATGCAAGCCCCAAACTTGACAAACTCTAGAGAAGCTCTAGTGATATACCTCCTCATGGCCATGAAATTAGTAATTGCTAGAATGTGGAAACATAAAGACCCACCCCACATATCTCAAGTCATCACCAATATCCAATACATCAAACAGATGGAGTTATACTCCCACAGAATTCTTGATAAAGTAGACTTCTATTATCAAACTTGGTCCCTGTGGATAGAAGTTTTCTCTGACTGATACAGACCCCTTATTGTGAGTCCTGAAGCCTCTCACCCCTCCCTCTTCCGTGTTTTTTTTTCTCCCTTCCCATGTTCCCTATTTTCCGCACTATCCGCACAACTATTTGACTTCTATTGCTATATATGGAACAGTTATTATTATTTAAGTTATTATTGTTATTATTGACTCAGCTGTATAAGATAATTTATAGTTTATTGTATAAACGGAAGAGTTTAGTTCTGTATTTTGACTGGATAAGAGCTTCATATTTGGTCCTGTCTTACTTATTCATAAATGTAAACCTGAACCCACTCTTCAACAAAATAAAGATTCAAAAAAATAAATATATAAATATACCCCATAATCTTGTTTACACAAATATACTCATCAGTATAATCCCTTATAATCTCTTCAAGTATATTCCCACAATTGATGTCAGACTAACTGGTCTATAGCTTACTGGATCAGTCCTGCCTCCCTTTTTAAAGACTGGCACCTGCCTGAGGATAAATGTGAGTGCTTCTTTTTTGGGTATTTTCTTTGTATACTGTATCTTTATATGTTTAAACTAATGTACTGTTTTTTTTTCCTTGAACTTGGAAACCAAAAAATAACAAATAAAAATATAGGGCTTGATTACAAGTGAGACGCAAAGTTTTTGCGTTAGCGATATAGGGGTAGATTTATTATTGGCCAAGCAGACATGATTCGCTGTAGTGAATCATATCCGCTTTACTTCACTAAATGCCGACAGCATACTCTGTCAGCATTTAACATGCCGCTGCTTCTTAACTTACATTTCAGGCAGACTTGAAACTATAAGGCCTATTTATCAAAGCATCAACTGAAAATACGCTGTAATTCTGCGTCGTAATCAGGGATAGGCTAGGTGTCCATACACGTAGACTGGTGTCCGTGACTAGCCCTTGCAGTGTCCGTCACAAACTTAGTATATATGTATTGTATCTGATTAAATAATAGGAATAAAAAAAAATATGTAGTGTAAATAAAGTTAGTGGCTTGTCAAGAGACTGCTAGCGATATTGGGTGATGTTATGGAATAAATAAAGCCTGAGTGAAATACTGGATGTGTATCTGCATCAGTATAATAACACCCAGCTCTATACAAAGACACAGTAGTGACACTGGTACATGTGTATAGCCAGACAAGGGCTGTTATAGAATCAGTGGTATCTGCATCAGTATAATAACATTCAGCACTATATAATGACACAGTAGTGATACTGGCACATGTGTATAGCTAGAGGAGGGCTGGTTATAAGATCAGTGGTATGTGCATCTGTATAATAACACCAAGCACTATACAAAGACACAGTAGTGACACTGGCTCATGGGTATAGAAAGAGGAGGACTGGTTATAGGATCAGTGGTATCTGCTTCAGTATAATAACACCAAGCACTATAAAATAATGTTTTTATTTTCAAATGTACCTTGGTGTCCTTCACTAAGGTCTGTACTTTGGAAAATGTCCACCACAGCCTTTGTCTGTTCCTATCCCTTGTCGTAATTGTCGAAAGATTGATCCGCCGTAGTTATCAAAGCGTCAAGATCAGCAAATGTTGAAATTTGTGATGTAAAATACGATCCCCCGATCTCAATCCGACGCAGATCAATGCGAGTTGAAAACTGTGGTATTCAAGCGGAATTGTGTTCATTCGCCCTCCTAATCGACACTATTTGAAGCTCTCACGAAGTTATCAAAAATTCTACATTTATGCTCACGTCTTTTCTGACTCAGCGTACCTAGATTTCAATACGCCACCCTTGAGGTCGCGGATGCCATAGAACTCAATGGGAGTCGGAAAACACAGAAAGCTTATGTTCGATGCTGCAAGAGAATGAAGCATATGATATAATAAAAGTAAATTAGAAACTTTATTAAATTTGTATACCCTTTGTAAATCAAACAATATTATTGTTCCACATTTGGTGCACTAGTAGATATAAGGATAAAAATGAAAAATACATTACTACTGATGGATTATGCTACAACTTTGTCTCTCATTACAAATCAAGGGGACAATATTATTTCTACAAATTTGATGCAAAGTTTTGCCCCAAATTTGTTGCACCATGTTTAAGCCATGTAATACAAGTCCCACTCTCCACTTTGCCCCATATTTGACACAACACTTTTCGCACCTATTATGACGCAAACTCCTAAACAACCCACACACTAGTGAAATTTTCAACCACTTTTCATTGGAATATGCATAATCACATGATTTATGACATCAGCCAATCTGATCCAAATATACATTTTAAACTATCACTAGCGAATCGATATGCTCAATACTTGTGTCATTGATCACTCATAAGAACTTGTAAGTGCCATTTGTTACAATGTGTATTATACTTTGAAAGTATGTATATGGGAATTTAGAATTAAAGAAAAACATTGATGCTGACATTAGGACACACAGTGTAATATTTTAGACAAGGATTTTAAAATTCAAATTGATGTTTGATTCAATATAATCTTAAACTGATAGCTCAAAGGGATAGCCCACCTAACATTAAACTGTCATGATTAAGATACAGCAGAAATTAAAATCACCTCTTTACTGTCATGCGATTTTCAGTGTATTTCTTCCTTCTCTTGAATCATCTTATATTCCAGCCTATTTTATAACACCTGTGAAGGGGTGGTTTTTAAAACTAGATTGCAATCAGGAGGGGTTACACAGGTATAGAGAGAAAACTGGCCCAGCTCTTAAAATATCCATTGATTGCAAATAAATACACATGATACTCTGATTATGTTATATTTGCAATTATTCCTGCTCATAATAATAATAATAAATTTACACTATATACTTATAGTGGTATAAATAAAATCAGAGTTATGAAAGACAACGTTATTTAGAACAAAAAAAAGGATTTTAGGGACATGTAAATATGTTTGCAAAAGATTTCTGACATAACACGCATCCACACACATATATAGATATATAACTTAATTTGCATATCTTACCCAGAATCCTTTGCTGCATTGGAAACAATGTAATTCAGAGGTTTTCTGTGGGAAAACAAGCCTCTGGGCCTGTCTAGATTTGTTAATGAACTACACAATGAGTTATTTTTTCTATATTTTGTGCGTAGTGGAGGATTTTAAACTCGCATTTTATCTTCCCCTAATTTAAAATGTTGTTGTATTCTGCCTGGAATCAACTTCACCTAGCAGTGATTCTAACCTTCTCCCAGCTGATGAGTGGCAAAAATCATGAAACAGTCTGTCCTGTGATGGTTATGAATCACTGCACTAACCCTAACTAAGTTTATAAGCTGTGTGAACAGCGATACTTTGGCGTAAAGAGAACCTGCTGAAAAGCAGACTGAAGTAAAAAGGAGTGTCCTTGTGTACTTAATTTGCATATCTTACCCAGAATCCTTTGCTGCATTGGAAACAATGTAATTCAGAGGTTTTCTGTGGGAAAACAAGCCTCTGGGCCTGTCTAGATTTGTTAATGAACTACACAATGAGTTATTTTATATATATATATATATATATATATATATATATATACATATATATATATACAAGTATGTGCAAAGATATATGTACAAATTCTAGCATTAATAATTTATTTAAATTTTTATTTATAAAAAAAATATGAGATAAAAGCATATAATGACTTCTAGAAATACAAATACACATTAATTTATGTGAAAGTATCATATAACAGATTTTTTCGTATAACAAATAAATATAAACAAAGTTTCTATGAAATATTGTTTGTTGAGGTATAAATGTAGCTATTTCTTGGACATTTACAGTTGAAAAATAAAAGATTAGCTTTAGAGAAATGTGATTGTTCATGGACAGTAATGAAATGGTATAAATAAAGTTGGGAAAAAACAGAATAACCGCGACATCGATGACTGTTAGTTAACAACAGTTAGATGCTCTTCACACCGTACTTGACGCGCGTGTTTTTGACATTTTTTTAAAAAAATAAGAAGGTTGTATTCAGATCCGCGGCAGCGACGTTTGTCAAGCGTATTGATGCCGGCGAATGCAATATAGTTGACGCTTTGATAAATAGGCCTCTAAGTACGAAGAAAGCAGCATCCGCTGCTTAATAAATCTACACCATAGTCTTTTCGCGAGCCATTTTGATTGCGCTATTACAAGTTGAGCAAAATCACTATTGCTCTAGCACAATCAACTTTTACGCTTCAATCCTTACCAGGATCTCAGAGCTGTGGTTAACGGTTTTCCGAAACAGAAAAGTTAGACAAAACACTTCAAAAATACATTACAAAGTACAGTTACACTCATATTAACACTGTCTAATTAAAATTATTTTGTAAAAAATGTATAAAAAAGTTATAAGGGCTCAAATATATGAGATCTTGTGTGTTAGAAAAAAAAAGGCAGGCAAAGGGCTTTTACATAGAGATACATGCACATGCACATACATTGCTAAAGATTTATTATTATGTATATATATATATATATATATATATATAAAAGTATATATGTCTGCATATTGTCCCTTTATTGTATTGATATGTGTATCTATGTATTAACAGACATATATACACATATAAACACATTAATATATATGTACACACACATTTTTTAACTATGTATTTTCTGTAAATATTTCACATTTGCTAATGTAATATGCTATGTTGTTTGCGGGATGGGTGTTTTTTTTCAACCCTTTTTTCTCTCCATTCTATGTGGAATGCGAAAATGAGATGGTGAATGCACGATCTTGGGTGTAGAGTTTTTTTCTACTTTTTATTTTCTCCATTGATTTCTATGGGGGAATATATGCACGAGAATGTGAAAATAATAATACCAGCACAACCCAGCTAGTGCAAAAAGCTTAACCCTAGCGATACTTTCGCAATCACGGAAAAAAAAATACCATGCCATAATTTGCTATTATTACTATTGCAGTTTGTCTACACCCCTTCTGCCGTCTTCTCAGATGTCTCTTTAACTCAAAAAATGAACTACTGTAGCAATACAGATATTTACATTTTTGTTTATTATTATGCCCAATTAAACTGTTTTCTAGACAGATACCACATAATCAGTGTATTTATTATAGGCACATTGTTTAATAACCATATTCATAATTAAATGTGCATTTGGCTTCAGATGAATACAAATTTAGAGTAATTTATACAGATTCTGCGAGTAGGCCAATACAACAGGAAAAACATTATCCGTCAAGACGGACAAACAACAAATGATTACTTGATCAAATTGATTTGTTTACCCATTTGTCCATTTTTGGTGCCAAAAAAGGTGCAGTAAGAGACAAGAAAGAGGGAAGGAGCTATATTGTTTGGCTTATCAGCTCCTTTGTTTGTAACGATGTACAGAAGGTATCATTCATGTATCGATCATTCCCTGTCCAATTCTGACATAATATTATTAATGATTAATGTTAGGGACAGAAAGTCAGGCACTAACTGTTGAATTTGAGTCATAGAAGCTTGTCCAATTAAGCCTTAAGCTATGTGAAAAAAGAAAAGAGAGAGCGCACAAGAACGACTCAAGTGTAAATTTTATTAAACAAATTGCACATACTTTTAATGTTGCACTTACTAGATCAATATTAAAAACAGCATTCAGTATGATACGCTCAATCCTCAGCGTTTATGCTGCCTCTCACTGCAGCCTAGGATAGCAGTGTCTCCTGATGTTCTGGCGAAACAAAGTCTTGTAAAGGGCTTTCCGGATGCCCTGAATAGCTTCTTGTTTGCCTGGGTATGGAGGACAGATGGTGCTTCGGTTTGAGCGTCGGACCTGTCAGCTGGTACCTGACGCATTTCCCCCGGTCTGTGGCCAGGCTTTATCAAAAGGTAAAATGACGGATATCTTCTTCCTTGCCGCCCCTGGTTTTTAAAGGGCTTGTGACCAATTGGAAGAGGTGGGTGTGTTTCCTAGAACCAATCCCTGACTCCAGATCTTAAGTTATCTCGTAATGGACTGGAGTCCAATCAGACTTAGTGGGTATGTCTGTCGGCTGCACGTAAAGCCTAAATGGCTTTTTGCATCTGAAAATTTGTGCTGTCAGAGGTCTTTGTTATAGAACTATGTGACAAGCTAAAAGCACAAGTTAAAATACAACATGCAAATTTGAAAATGCAATTATTTTGAATATAAAAAGCAAACAGTTCATAAATATACCGGACAGTTCATAAAAAAACCTTTGAATATGCAAGGTAGAATTAGTTCTAAGCATTTCTCTGTGTGCTACAACGATAAACGTTTGCATATCAACATAAAATGCTGCAAGTTTAAGAATACATTATATTTCATACGTTAATATTATCCCTATGTGAGTGTATATTTGGGACCTAAATACAATTATTTTGAATATAGAAAGCGAACAGTTCATAAATACACCGGACAATTCATAAAAAACCTTTGCTTATGCAGGATAGAATTACTGCTAAGCATTTCTCTGTATGCTACAATGAGAAAAGTTTGCAAATCAACATAAAATGCTACAAGTATAAAAATACATTATATTTCATACATTAATATTATCCCTAGGTAGGTGTGTGTTTGGGACCTAAATATGATTGCTTTTAATGGACCGTCCTGATTAAGAAAATGTTAATTCCTCATTTAATTTTAAAATTTGCTGACTATATACACATATTTATTAAAATTAATGTATTGTTTGCAATTAACTCTATGTTATATATATGGCACATATTTATACATAATAATACCTGGTGCTTATAATTAATTTATATTTAAAATGGATAAAAAATAAATAAATACCTTAAATAGATTATACTGAAAATAGTGATAAAAATTGGATAATAAGAAATTACATAACTAAATGAATAAAAAATAATAAATACATTAATTCATTAAATGCGACCTCAAATTAAAAATCCTTTTTGTTAAATGAACGTTAATACCACTTTAAAATGCAAACTAATCTATTAAAATTGTATCTCTATATATTTAAGCATATTTAAAACTGAATTATTTAATGTGTTGGTTATTATGGGCTCATATAAAAGGAGCTACATCTATGTCTATATTTAAACCATGCGGTTTGTCAGTATATTTATGAAAATCTTAGTAGTGCTCTCCAAATAATATATCAGCTTATGGCAGGGTTATAACACAATACAATTAATATTATCCTTAAAAATAGAAACCCTTAACCAACATGCATCTACTAGAAACCATACAATTAATATAAATACCTGAATTATTTTATTTAGTTAATATCCATGAACATTTTGAAATATATTTGCAATACCAGAATATGACACAATATTATATACGTTAAAACCAACTATTAAGATATGCTATCCTTCTTATAAAACCCAGAACAATTTATCCTTAAAACCAACCTTTCATTCAGAGGTGCATTTAAAATATTACAATGAGACTAAAATCTTTCGCTTTTAACATCCAATACAATCCTAATACAATATTGATTTAAAACCTCAGAACTTTCACAGATAGGTTACTTAGTCTACCAGATACAAATTTAAACAATAATACAATATACACTTCTGAATTATTATTATATATTTGCATAGATAAACAATTTAAGATTGGGATTAGTTTAACAATACATAGGCTATGAAATGCTAACTTGAAATATAAACTATTTCCTTAAATCTGCTTATTATAATTTAACTGTAGTGACTATGCATATAACTTATCTTACCAATAACCTTGTATACTTTACCAAATAAACCAGTCGATATCCAGTTTCCAATGTTTCTCAACAGATCCAATTTCACCTCAGAAATTCAAAATTGGGGGTATTGCATATGGAGTCCAACAGTAGTTGTGTGCTTTAATAATAACCACAGTAGTTATTCCTTCAGGATTATCCAGCCGCAGCCTCTATCAGTCTCTATGCTTGGGGTTAAATCATCTGATTTCCCCCCTCCCCTTTCTTGATCATTATCAGTCATTGGTGAGTATTGGAAACGCCCACAGAAGCCTTGTCTCGGATTGGTTCTTTGCAACTGAACATGGATTGGTTTACTTGGCAAAGTATGTTGTTAAGGAAATGCATCCTTGCAACTACCAATCATCTCATGGCTGCAATTTCGCATCATAACACTAGGTGGCAGCAGACAACACAACACAGCAATACATGCAATACTATTTCTAAACATTTTACACTTAATTCAGTATTTCTATGAAATGGTTATTCATTTTATCATAATTTACTGCAACAACTACTCACAATATTTGTTTTGGATAAGTAATATCTTATGAATTTTCTGATCATTTTGATACCGAATATGTTATATTATTAACATTGTATTATATTAAAGCAATTTAATATTGCTAATTATTAGCTTAAAATGTATTACAATTTTATGAGTATCCTGGCATTTCTATCCAAATAACAGCCTATTTTACATTTCCAATAGTTCTGCCTGCATGCACTCCTCTATATAGGATCCATCTGAAAAATAGAAAATGTATGTTATATATATGCCCTTCAAATATGGGATTATTACAATGGTTATTTAATCTATACTAATTCTGAATTTATTTCCTATATAAATATCCATGCAGACATTCCATTTGAAAAATAGAAAAATTATGTTACACATAGTTAAACCATGGGATTATTACAGTTTGAATCTATTTTTCGTATATCTATTTACTGCAGCAACTATTTATTTAGTATAATATGTATCATTTCAACATATATATTGTGATGAGAGCAGGATGTGATGTCACTAGTATGTGGGCGGGGCTTAGGTCCGGTGTCTGTGTCGCAGTTAGTTTAGTACAATCAACCTGACTAGATGTGTATTGTTATGCTCTGAAATAAAATAGAGTTGTACCATCATTGCTGTGTCCTGCATATGTCCTGCATCTCATGACATGGTGTCAGAAGTTCTGGACTGCGCTTCTGTTCCTGATCGATTGCAATGTCAAAGTTTACCCCACCTGAGCCTTTTGACTTTTCTCAGCCTGCAGCTTGGCCCACATGGCGTCAGCGGTTTCAGCGCTTCAGGATTGCATCCAAACTGAACAAGGAGAGTGGTGAAGTACAAGTTGATTCTCTTTTATACTCCATTGGGAAAGATGTAGAGCCAGTGTTCAATGCTTTTACTTTCCAAGAAGGGGAAGAAGTTAACTTTGATATAGTTATGGATAAACTCAGTGCCCACTTTGTGCCCAAAAGAAATGTGATTCATGAGAGAGCTTGTTTTCACAAACGTAATCAGCGTGTGGGAGAATCTGTGGAGTCATTTGTGCGCAGCCTGTATGAATTAGCTGAATTCTGTGAGTTTGGTGTTGCTAAAGAAGAGCAAATCAGAGACAGAATAGTTATTGGAATTGCAGATGCTGAAGTCTCCCTGAAGCTGCAGTTAGAGCCTGATTTAACTTTAGACGGGGCTATTAGGATGGCCCGCCAGAGTGAACTGGTGAAAAAGCAAAGTGCTGATCTGAGGTCTGAGAGTATTGTGGATGAAGTGCAACAGTCTAGGAAAATTACTAGTGAAAGGCACAGTGTGAGCGGTAGATCTAAAGTACTGGAAAGGCCTAGAAGTGGATGGGCGCAACATGGCCGATGCACACGGTGCTACCGGGCTCATGATCAGAGTGCTATATGCCCGGCCAGAGATAAAAGATGCAGAAAATGTAACAGAATAGGCCATTTTGAAGTGGTGTGTAAAACTGAATACATTAAGGAGATGCAGGTGGACAGTGACCAGGAGGGTCAGGAAGTGTCTTTTGTGGGGTCTGTTGTGGAACGGACAAGCTCAGAGGAAGATTGGAAAGTTACTTTTACTGTAATGGGAGCCAAAGTTGATTTTAAGATTGACACAGGAGCAGATATTACTGTAATGTCTTTTGCTGAATTTATGAAACTGCCTCGACAGCCCCAGCTGGCGAAGGTTACTACAAATGTCCATAGTCCTGGTGGCCGCATTGATTGTGTGGGGAAATTTCTTGCCAGCTGTGAGTACAAACAGAGGAAGTTCACCATGTGGGTGCATGTGATCCGAGGTCAGTGTGTTAACAGTTTATTGAGCAGAAAAGCAGCCTGTGACTTGGGCCTCGTGGCCAGAGTGAATGAGATCTCTGAAGATATGTTTGGCGAGTTGGGCCTACTGAACTGCAAACCTGTCTGTATAGCACTTAAAAGTGACGCAGTCCCATACAGTATTTCTACTCCTCGTAGAATTCCGTTCCCGCTCATGCCTCAAGTGGAGAAAGAGCTCATGCGCATGAAGTCTATGGGGGTTATTGAAGAGGTTGTTGAAGCAACTGATTGGTGTGCCCCCATTGTTCCAGTTGCAAAGAAAAACGGAAAGGTGCGCATCTGTGTGGACCTGAAAAGGTTGAATGAGGCAGTGAAGAGGGAGAGATTTGTGCTGCCGACATTGGAAGATATAGCCCCGAAGTTGGCTGGGGCGAAGTTCTTTTCCACATTAGACGCTTCTAGCGGCTTTTGGCAGATCCTCCTGGATCCAAAGTGCCGCAAACTGACTACCTTTATCACACCGGTAGGTCGGTTCTGCTTCTGCAGACTCCCCTTTGGGATATCCTCCGCTCCTGAAATCTTTCAAAGGGAAATGAGTTCTCTCCTGAGTGGCCACGTGGGCACAGCGGTCGTCATGGACGACATTCTAGTGTATGGGTCTACAGTGGAGGAGCATGATCAGCGTTTGAGTTGTGTGCTGCAGGCTATCAAAGAGTCTGGGCTGAAGCTGAATAAAGAAAAATGTCATTTTAGGAAAACTGAATTATGCTACTTTGGGCATATCATCAACGGGGATGGCATCAAGCCGGACCCCGAGAAAATTCGGGCTATTGAACAGATGAAAAGCCCTTCTGATGTACATGAGCTGAGACAGATATTGGGCCTTGTAAATTACGTGGGCAAGTTTCTTCCAGATTTATCTACAGTTTTACACCCTATCACAGAGTTGCTTAAGAAAGATGTTGCCTGGGTCTGGGGACCCTCACAGGAAAACGCGTTCCTGTATGCCAAGTCACTGCTGGGGTCTGCCCCAGTGCTGGGGTTCTACGACCCTACAAAAAAGACTGTGGTTAGTGCTGATGCAAGCAGTTATGGGTTGGGGGCTGCACTCCTGCAGCTGAATGACAACAAACTACAGCCCATCGCCTACTGTTCCCGCACACTGACGGCTGCGGAGTCAAAATACGCTCAAATTGAGAAAGAGTGCCTGGCTGCAGTTTGGGCCTGTGAGCGCTTTCAGCGTTATCTAGTGGGTTTGGAGAAATTTAGTCTGGAAACTGACCACAAACCGCTAGTCCCTCTAATCAATTCTTATGACATTGACAAAACACCCTTGAGATGCCAGAGACTTTTAATGAGACTGCTCAGGTTCAATGTTCAGGCAGTGCATGTGCCGGGGAAACAACTGGTTGTGGCAGATACACTATCCAGGCTCCCGCTGGCTGCTGCTGAAGAATCCTCCACGGAATTGGATGTGAAAGTGTATGTTGATTCAGTTCTGGCCTCTAAGTCCATTTCTTCAAGGAAACTGGAAGAGATAAAGAAAGAGACATATTTGGACACAGATCTGCAAGAAGTTATAAGGTACATAAAAGATGGCTGGCCCGAGAGCCGGGCAGCCTGGATGTCTTTAAATGCTTACCAGCCAGAGAGGTCGCAGCTCACGGAGCTGGAGGGGTTGGTGCTGTTCCAAGACCGCATTGTAATTCCTATCAGCATGAGGAAGGAGATGTTAAACAGGATTCACGATGGCCACTTAGGCATTACAAAGTGCAGAGAAAGGGCAGCTACAGCTGTGTGGTGGCCTGGGATCAGCTCCGACATTGCAAATCACGTGTCTAAATGTGCCTTTTGTCGGGAACGCCGGCCTACTCAGAGAAGGGAGCCCTTAATGTCTACTCCGCTGCCTGCGGGGCCGTGGCAGAAAATAGCTGCTGATTTGTGTGAACTGCACGGGAAAAAGTTTCTTGTTGTGATCGACTACTATTCCAGGTATTTGGAAATTGCACCCCTGAATGATATCACAAGTCAGGCCGTTATCATTCGCCTGAAGAGCTTGTTCGCCCGCTGGGGCATTCCAATGGAGCTGGTGAGTGATAATGGTATGCAGTTCGCTTCTACAGAGTTCAGTGCTTTCAGCAGGGAATATGATTTTGTACATTCCACGTCAAGTCCACATTATCCGCAGGCCAACGGAATGGCTGAAAGGGCAGTTCAAACAACAAAATTCATTCTAAAGCAATCTGAGCCGTACCTAGCCCTCTTGTCATACAGGGCGACGCCCATTCAAGCCACCGGGTTTAGCCCGGCACAGCTGATGCTAGGACGCCAGATTCGCACCACTTTACCCTCAGTGGGTGTCTTCAAGCCGCCTGGCCCTGATCCTCGGGACCAAGTCCTTAGGAGGGATGAAGAGGCCAAAAAGGGTTATCGTTTCTTCTACGACAGGAGACATTCTGTCAGGCCTTTACAGGAACTGAAAGCGGGCCAAAGTGTCAGAATTAAACTGGATGATGAGAAGAAATGGAAGACGCCTGCTACGGTAGTGGGCCGCTCTCCAGAACCAAGGTCTTACACAGTCCTTACAGAGGGAGGGACGGTTACACGCCGTAACCGAAGACATCTTCAGCCTGTACCTGAGAGTCTGGAACCGGATACCTCAGTACCACCGCCGGTGGGATCCCCTGTTCTAAGAGAGGTGCCTTCCCCTCAGCAAGATCACAGTGGGGATATATCTTTGCCTCCAGCAGACTCTTGTTCACCATCTTCTGTATCAGAGGACAGTTCATGCAAAGTTACATCAAGCGGAAGAGTGGTGAAACTTCCGGCCCGATACAGGGACTGACTTTAGCTAGAACAGTGACCGGAAGTATGGGCAGAATAATCCCATGGTCACTGTGGACTAGGGTAGTCTACCCCGATGTCCAAGTCAGGATGTAATTTATTTGTTCATGTTTTCTAATCTATCTGTTTTTATAATGTTCAAAAACAAAAATGTTGTTGTATACCCTGTTGGTGTACCTTGTTATTTAGTATATGCAAATGTATGCTTTGCCTTTGAAAAAGGGGAAGATGTGATGAGAGCCGGATGTGATGTCACTAGTATGTGGGTGGGGCTTAGGTCCGGTGTCTGTGTCGCAGTTAGTTTAGTACAATCAACCTGACTAGATGTGTATTGTTATGCTCTGAAATAAAATAGAGTTGTACCATCATTGCTGTGTCCTGCATATGTCCTGCATCTCATGACATATATATATATACATATATGGGCTATTTGAATCATCACAAATATATCTGAAACTATTGGTCTCACTCCCTTTGTAAAAAAAAAATGTATTTATTTTTATTTGTGTCATCCAAGGGTTGTGAAGTGTCTCTTTTTGTCAACTTGGTTTTTGCCCTCCTGCAGTGCTGTTAGCTTCAGAGACTGTTATCTTTCAAACATATCTGAAGCTATTTGGCAAGGGGGGTTTTATAGTAACAGTTATGATTGTCTTATATGTGTGCGCCTGTGTGCAAACACTGGCTTAATATCTACCAAATGACATGGTCTTAGTAGTATTTGTATTTCTATGTCTATGTTTATATAAAGAAATGTATAGAAAAAAACGTTTTTTAGTTTTTAAAGAATTTTCATAGAATAATATCTTAAAATTATTAAGTTCTAATTCAAAAATAAAAATAAAAAATAATAATAAAAAAATATACAAAGATTATTGGTTAAAAATAATATTCTTTTATTAGAATCAATATAAAACAGTCAGTCGAAATTGCTTAATCTTAAAGTGGTTATGTGAGAAAGTTGGTACCAACCAATTGTATTGAGGTGTAGCTAAACTTAGTATATGATATATGTGTGTAAAAACAGTGTATAAAATTAGCAAGTCCAGTTTATACCTTGGTAGGTATTTAAAAATACTTTTTGTAAAAGATTTAGCTTTTCGCTCATAAAATGCACCAAAGGTAGAAAATAAGGTATAATTGGCAGAAATACAGTTGTTAGAGATCGTTGTTGAAGACAACTATTGACACCTGGTTCAACAATAGGTGTTTATTTTCAGCCTTTTTGAAATAAGCCTTTTTGTGATATGACCAAAAGATTTAGGCTAGGTGTTTGAGCCGTTTTCTGTATGTCACAGTAATTATATCACAATAGTTATTGAACACTTAGCTGTCTTTTGCGATATTATTAATCAACAGACTTTGAATAAGGTACCTTATTTGCAGTTCCAAGTCATATAAGAAGGTTCTTGCGTGCCCAAATGAGGTATAGATGAGAAACTTTCTTTGTCCTTTCAAAGTTTCTAGGAGCGCTTGTTGCAGCGTGTATGTCTCCTGTGAAAGTTGCCTCTGCCACTTCCGTGTCCGGTCTTGACACGCCCACCAAATGCGAGATTGACAGATAGGTAAACAGCAGGGTTTCTCCAGTGCAGTGTAAGCAGTCTGTATCCAAGGTGATCAGTAAGCAGTCTGTATCCAAAGCAACGCGTTTCAGCTCCAAAGAGCCTTTCTCAAGCTTCTGTCAGACCTGCTTAGAATCTTATCTTTTATACCTTTGTTCCTAATTGAGTAAATTGTTTATTTGTTTTATTGAAGCATTGTCAAAGCCAATATCATTTCTGTGTGTGGTTTCCAATATGCTTAAAAGCCACTGTAGATTATTCATGTATTCTTATTTGAAAAAATATATATAAACAACTAAATAAATAATTTTAGTAAAAAACTGGAATAGTTCTCTTTTTTTCCTTTGTTGAAAAGATATTTTTTATATTTATATTAATACTATACTGTGTGTGGCGTCAATATGTTTAAAAGCCACTTTAGATTAAGTAAATAATTATAGTGAAAACTGGAATAGAATCGGTTGGCTTAGTTCTCTTTTTTCCTTTGTTGAAAAAATATTTTTACATTTTTATATTTCTATTGGTACTTTGCTGGTGTATTTCCAAGTTATTACTGTACATTAAAAATACTGTACATATCTATATATGACCTGCATCATATGAAAAATAAAAGTTAAAAATTTTTTGTTAAGATAGAAAAATTATCAGATTTATTTATATACTTTAAAAACGTTTTTTTCTTTGGTAATAAAGGACTAAATAATATATACATATAAAGCTGGACATTCTAAGTTTTATAGAACAAACCAATGTGTAATAGATGGTTGAAACAGTCTCAATATAGAGACTGTAGGTATTTATGATTTCTTGTAATATTGTGTTATGATCTATGTGAAAAAAACTTCTCAGTTCAATTTCTAAATTCAGACCTTGTGGGTGAAGAGTGTCTAAATTGTAAATCCATTTGCTTTCTAGCTGCAATAATCTTTTTTGATTATCTCCCCCTCTCTTTTGTTTTTGTAATTTGGCTATGCCCATATAGTTAAAAAAAATTAGATTACCATTATTACAGGCTTTAAAATGCTTAGGGACGGGTAGGTCCTTACAGGGAGTGCAGAATTATTAGGCAAATGAGTATTTTGACCACATCATCCTCTTTATGCATGTTGTCTTACTCCAAGCTGTATAGGCTTGAAAGCCTACTACCAATTAAGCATATTAGGTGATGTGCATCTCTGTAATGAGAAGGGGTGTGGTCTAATGACATCAACACCCTATATCAGGTGTGCATAATTATTAGGCAACTTCCTTTCCTTTGGCAAAATGGGTCAAAAGAAGGACTTGACAGGCTCAGAAAAGTCAAAAATAGTGAGATATCTTGCAGAGGGATGCAGCACTCTTAAAATTGCAAAGCTTCTGAAGCGTGATCATCGAACAATCAAGAGTTTCATTCAAAATAGTCAACAGGGTCGCAAGAAGCGTGTGGAAAAACCAAGGCGCAAAATAACTGCCCATGAACTGAGAAAAGTCAAGCGTGCAGCTGCCAAGATGCCACTTGCCACCAGTTTGGCCATATTTCAGAGCTGCAACATCACTGGAGTGCCCAAAAGCACAAGGTGTGCAATACTCAGAGACAAGACCAAGGTAAGAAAGGCTGAAAGACGACCACCACTGAACAAGACACACAAGCTGAAACGTCAAGACTGGGCCAAGAAATATCTCAAGACTGATTTTTCTAAGGTTTTATGGACTGATGAAATGAGAGTGAGTCTTGATGGGCCAGATGGATGGGCCCGTGGCTGGAATGGTAAAGGGCAGAGAGCTCCAGTCCGACTCAGACGCCAGCAAGGTGGAGGTGGAGTACTGGTTTGGGCTGGTATCATCAAAGATGAGCTTGTGGGGCCTTTTCGGGTTGAGGATGGAGTCAAGCTCAACTCTCAGTCCTACTGCCAGTTTCTGGAAGACACCTTCTTCAAGCAGTGGTACAGGAAGAAGTCTGCATCCTTCAAGAAAAACATGATTTTCATGCAGGACAATGCTCCATCACACGCGTCCAAGTACTCCACAGCATGGCTGGCAAGAAAGGGTATAAAAGAAGAAAATCTAATGACATGGCCTCCTTGTTCACCTGATCTGAACCCCATTGAGAACCTGTGGTCCATCATCAAATGTGAGATTTACAAGGAGGGAAAACAGTACACCTCTCTGAACAGTGTCTGGGAGGCTGTGGTTGCTGCTGCACGCAATGTTGATGGTGAACAGATCAAAACACTGACAGAATCCATGGATGGCAGGCTTTTGAGTGTCCTTGCAAAGAAAGGTAGCTATATTGGTCACTGATTTGTTTTTGTTTTGTTTTTGAATGTCAGAAATGTATATTTGTAAATGTTGAGATGTTATATTGGTTTCACTGGTAAAAATAAATAATTAAAATGGGTATATATTTGTTTTTTGTTAAGTTGCCTAATAATTATGCACAGTAATAGTCACCTGCACACACAGATATCCCCCTAAAATAGCTAAAACTAAAAACAAACTGAAAACTACTTCCAAAAATATTCAGCTTTGATATTAATGAGTTTTTTTGGTTCATTGAGAACATGGTTGTTGTTCAATAATAAAATTAATCCTCAAAAATACAACTTGCCTAATAATTCTGCACTCCCTGTATTTCTATCCTCGTCCATATTTTCGATGGATAAAATATGCTCTCGTATTCTTTCACGTAGGGGGCGTTCTGATTCGCCTACGTATTGCATTCCACATTTACACTGAATCATGTAGACAATATTTTTATCTGTGCATCTTATAAATTCTTGGATTTTAAATTCCCTTTTATTAATATGTGATGTGACTGTTTTACTTTTCTTGGAGTGTCTGCAAGATTTGCATATAAAACATGGGAAAAAACCTTTTAGGTCCTGTCCTGTTAAATCTTTGTCTATTTTTTTATGCTGTTTAATTTGGGTTGGGGCAAGTATGTTTTTTAAATTATTAGCTTTTCTGTATATGAACCTCGGTTTTTTAGTGATAAAGGGGCCAATAATTTTATCTTGATGTAGTATGTGCCAATGTTTCTTTAGTGTTTTTTCTGTTATTTTATAGTTTGCATTGAAATCACTTATGAATGGGATGTTTAACTTATTATGTTCTGGGTGGGTGTTGTCACTAGATTTTTTATTATTTTTGTTTAATATGGTATTTCTTTCCATTTTTCCTACTCCTTGTCTAATATTCTCTACAAATTCTTCCCTATAGCCTCTTTCTATAAACTTTGCCTTAAGTACTTTCGATTGGTTATCATAATCCTCAGGTTTGTTACAATTTTTCATTACCCTCAGCATTTGTCCTTTCGGTATATTGTTCTTCCAGGCTTGATGATGGCAGCTACTTGAATGGATAAAATTGTTACTATCTACCGGTTTAAAGTAGGTTCTTGTATTGATAGTATTGTTTTCAATATAGATTTGTAAATCTAGGAAGTTCAATTTTGTGTTGCTTATTTCTTTGGTGAAGCGTATATTATAATTGTTTTTATTCATTTCGTTAAAAATTATTTCAAAATTCTCAGGGGTCCCTCTCCAAATAATTATTACATTGTCTATATATCTTTTATATAGGACTAGGTTTGCACCCAGCTCGCGAGTGTCAAGGAATTGTTTTTCCCAAATTCCCATAAAAAGATTTGCATAGCTGGGTGCAAACCTAGTCCCCATTGCAGTTCCACAAATTTGAGTGTAAAAAAAGTCTTCAAATAGAAAATAGTTGTGTTTTAAAATAAAATCAATACTCTCCAGAATAAAATCCTTCTGTTCTTGTTTCATATTATTATCATCATTAAGAAATTGTTTAACTGCCTCTATTCCTTGGGTATGATCAATGATCGTGTACAATGATGTGACGTCACAACTTATTAGCCACATATTTTCTTCCCAAGTTATATTCTCTAGGAGTTTTAGGACTTCTGTGGAGTCTTTTAGATAGGAATCTAATTTCACTACATAATTTTGGAGATACCTATCGATGTATTGGGAAAGGTTCGCTGCGACTGATTCTATGCCTGATATTATCGGCCTACCTGGGGGGTTAGTTAAAGATTTATGTATTTTTGGTAATATATAAAAGACTGGGATCCTTGGTGTTTTGTTAAGTAAAAAGTCAAATTCTCTTTCATTAATGACCCCTAGTAGTTTATTCTTTGTCAGTAATGTTTTTAATTCCCAGGTGAAAAACGTGGTGGGGTTAATTCTACTTTTTTTGTTTGTATCATTAAGAAGATCCTCACAAATCTTTTTGTAGTGTGTTTTTTCTAAAATAACAATACCGCCCCCCTTGTCTGCGTTTTTAAAAATTATTTCATGGTATTTTCCAGTTCTTTAATAAGCAATTCCTGTTTTCTTGATAAATTAAATTTAACTTTTTTTATTTTTTGTCAGATATATTTTTTATGTCATTTAGTACAAGTTTTTCAAAGGTCTCTATTATTGGTCCCTTTTCATGTTTTGGATAAAATGAAGATTTGTTTTTTAGACCTGAATGAATAAAACCATTACAATCTTTTTGATGATTGAGAGACTCACCTTGCTGTATTACTTCTCTTTCTAGTGCTGTTTTTGTAAAATATCTTTTGAGAGTCAAAGATCTAACAAATTTATGGGCATGAACTTGTTAATTTTTTTGGTAGGTGCAAATGAGAGTCCTTTAGATAGAATAGTTTTTTCTCCATCTTTTAAAATGTAATTGCTCAAATTATAAATGCCATTTTTTCTGTTATTATTACTGTTATTTATCTTTTTCTTTTGTCTATGGGTTTTACATAGACCCCTTCCACGCCTCCCTCTTCTCCTGAGAGATTTCTTTTTCTTTGACCTTGTCTTTGTTCTCTTTGGTATAAATTTAGGTTTTTGTTTACTAGTGGGCCTCTCTCTAAAAAATGATGGGCATTGTCCCCTGATCCTGAGGTTGATGGTTGTTGTATGTATCTTTTTTCATTAGTAAAATGATTTTGTACTTCATGGTTTTGTCCGTAAGTTTCGTTACTGTCTGTATATAGAGAGTGTCTATTTGTTCCTGATGTAAATTGGTGTGAATGGGTTTTATAGTAAACAGAGTTGTTGTTTTTTTGTCCAAAATTTGTGAGACACAAACTATAGATGGTTTTAGAGTAAAGATAGTGGTCAGCAGTTACATAGCATGAGTCACTTAACAAATTCGTGCTAATTGTCAGTTCTTTTGAAAGATGTTTTTAGCTTCAAATATACACAGACGGATCGGTTGCATCTCGGTTGGAGGAAACCCATATATGGCATGTATCCTGATTCCAGTCTGCTAATTTCCATCTCATTACCTCTTAAATCAACAGTCTTAGACATTTATGT
Source organism: Bombina bombina (assembly GCF_027579735.1). Lineage (NCBI taxonomy): Eukaryota > Metazoa > Chordata > Amphibia > Anura > Bombinatoridae > Bombina > Bombina bombina. The sequence goes on from NC_069500.1 coordinate 841,424,261, forward strand.
TTTTATTAACTGTATGGGGGTAAGGGATGCTCTGAAGCTTGTATTTTTAATTAAGGAGCAAATGGTTTAGTGTCCATTTTCAGCTTTTAGAAGGTAAATGAATTATTTGATGTGCACATCCACAGATTTATTAAATAAAGACAAACATACTTGTATATATTATTTAATAATGTTTCAAATACCTTGACATAAATCCCCCTTTCCAATTCAAAAATATGTAGGACACATGTATCTGAATTGGATCAAAGTTAGTGGTATTTGGTGAGGATGTTGACCGTACACATCATAGACAGTCTTCTATGTAGAAAGTCTGTCATTTTTGAGCCTTCACGTTCATCAGCTAGGCATCTTTAAACTACAGTATGTCTTTAGTGCATCTGGTGATATGACACTTCATTCTCCCTCTATGACTTGTAGTTGGGTCCTGGGATGACATGCCCGCAATTGATTAATATGGACCCATTTATCTATGAAACTTTCATTTTTGGGGATCCTTATTTTATAGGCCACTGGAGATATTTTGTCAGTAATGACAAAAGGACCTTTCCAAGAGGGAAGAAATTTCTTCTCCCTAACCTGATCTCTTCCAAAGTTATAAAGATAAACTTTATCATTTATTTCATATTCCTTTTTGGACGTTTTGAGATCATAATAGGTTTTAGTGACAGTCTTTCTAAATTCCTTTGAGCAAATGCAAAGGCATATTGCAGGTGCTTTCTTAGGTTCTCCACATATTGATGTGTATTGGCAGCGTTTATCAAGTTTTGGTCTGATGTACGGTACAGTAGATGCTGAGGTAGAACCATTCTTCTGCCAGTTATCAGTTCAAAAGGTGGTAGCACTACTTTGAGTTGCTCTTAATGCCATTAGGACTAGAGGTAGTTTTACATCCCAGTCTTTACCCATTTCACTCACAAACTTTTTGAGGATTTTCACAATGGACTGGTTATAACGCTCTACACCACCACTTGAGGCAGCTCTATAAGCAATATGGAGCTTTCTTTTAACCCCTAGTATTTTCCACATTTGGGTCATCACTTCGCTAGTGAAGTGGGTCCCCCGATCTGACTCGATTCTTTGGGGTAAACCAAATCGGGAAAATACATGGTTGATGAGCAACGCTGCACATGTTTCAGCACTGTTGTTAGGTGCACTAATGCACTCTACCCATTTAGTGAACAGGCATGTCACGGTTAACATGTATTTGTTACCTCTTGATGACCTTGTTACCGGACCAATAAAATCAATTTGTATATCTGACCATGGCATTACCATCCCCCTTTTCTGCAATGGCGCTCTATGCGTTGGTGCAGTGGGTTGGAAATGTGGGCAGATTAAACACCCTTGACAGTAGGTTTGAACAACTGTTAACATGTGTGGCCAAAAAGCGTAATCACGTAATATTTCATACGTGAGTTTGGCACCACGATGACCAGATGTGGGAGCATCATGGGCATGTTGAAGCATTAGACCTCTGAACTTGGTGGGTACTACCCACTGCTGGATGCCAGTTTTGGAGGTTCTAATTAACAAACCATCCTGTAACTTGAATTGTGATCTAGATTTTATTAAGATTCTAAGATCTTCTTTGCCAATACCATCATCTTTTGAGATGGGGTTGCTTTCAGGTTATTCTATGTGTTTATAGAAGATGCCTACAATGGGGTCTTCTTTTTGACTAGTGATCAGGTCCTCACTAGGGGAATCCTGACTCCATTGTACCAAGTTAGGCTCACTCTGTTGTTTTGCCTGGTTTCTGGTAATGGCTTCTACCTGAATTGCACCCATTAAGTGGTCAATATTAAGGAGTTCTCCAGTTATGGCTTCTTGTTTGGCTAATGAATCTGCAAGGTCATTGCCTTCCTTATCCGGACCTAGAACTCTGGAATGACCCTTGGTCTTTTTCCAGTGTATGGTTAAAGCATTGGATACCACCAGATTATCAATCTCGCAGAACAATTTGCCATGCTTGACTGGTTTTTTATTGCTTTTCTGCATGCCATTTCTTTTCCAAGTTGGCAGGTATTCAACAAAACTGTCACGCACATAATTTGAGTCAGTTATGATCACAAATTCATGAATACCATGTTCAATAGCCATTTCAATGGTTTTGAAAACAGCCGTTAGTTCTGCAACTTGACTGGATCTTGGTCCAATGTTGAAACTTATATTTGGGAATCCATTTGCCCCAGTTATACCAATGCCAGCGACTAATCTGCGCTCATTATCAATAGTGGCATGGTAAGAACAACCATCAACATACACCCAAGGTAATGTTTGGCAATGGTCTTCATTGTACATTTTATATGGGGAAAGCTATTGTTCCTCCAGAAAATCATCTTCTGATAATTCTTCCCCAGGATCTCTAGCAGTACAGTCGTGGAGCTCAGCAAGCCCTTGTGCAACTGGATTCTTTTTATTCTGCTGGTAGCGAATTTCTAGTGGCCAGCCTTGTAAGGAAAGAGTCCATGCTGTTATGCGGCTATTTAACAAATTCCCATCTCTTATTCTTTCACTTTGCAAATATAGCAAAGGCTGGTGGGCCGTTTCTACAATAATTTTCTCGCTCTGTATATAGCTGCGTAAATTTTGTAGAGCCCATACAGTAGATAAGAGGGCTTTTTCGCAATCGTTAAACTTTATTTCTACTGGGGATAGATTTTTGCTTGCATAAGCAAGGGCTTTGTTTAAATTATCATGCTTTTGGTATAAAACAGCACTCATGCTTATATCTGTGTAACCTGTCTCTAAGAAGAAAGGTTTACCACCTTCAGGGTACGCTAAGCAAGGTGATTGAGTGAGTTTTCTCTTCAGCTCTCTGATGGCTGTCTCTTGAGACTCACTCCAGTGCCATTTCACATCTTTCTTTAGAAGAAGTAGTGGTGGTTTAGCTAATTCCGCATAATTATCAATGAATTTGCGAGAATAATTTGTCATACCCAGGAATGATCTCAATTCCTTTAAGTTAGTTGGGTTTTTAGAATTCACTATAGCTTCCACCTTTTTCTTCTGGGGATATAATCCTTCAGAGGTAACTTCATGTCCCAAGAAGTTTACACGAGTGCGGCACCATTGAGCTTTTTGTAGGGATAATTTGACACCTGCCCTTTTAAGTTGGCTGAGGACGTGTTTAAGCTCTGCAACGTGTTTTTCAAAGTCTGTGCTTTTGATTAAAACATCATCAACATAAGATAAGGTCCCCCTTTCCAGTGCATCAGGCATAGCCTTATGCATGAATACAGCAAATTCATGTCCAGAATTTATGTATCCAAATGGATGTCTTTGAAATGATTATTGGACCTTTTGGAAGGAGAATGCTAGCTTATATTGGTCCTCTTCATGTACCTTTATGGTCCAATATCCCTGTGCACAATCAATGGCAGTGAATATTTTGGATCCCTGCATTTGTGCTAGGCACTGGTCAATGTATGGTACAGGCCAGCCAGACATGTACACTCGTTTGTTTAGCTGTCTTAAGTCAGCACACAAACGCCATTGTCCATTGGGCTTAAGGACACCTAGAATAGGATTATTATAAGAGCTGTGCACCTGTCTGATAATACCTCTTTCTTCCGAATTCCTTATGATCTCTGCAAGAGAATAATATGAGGCTAGGGGAAGTCTGTATTGTTTGACAAATACAGGTGGTGCATCGGGATCTGTTTGTATTCTTGCAATGTGCAAGTCTGTAGTACCACAGTCATAAGAATCCTTAGCAAAAATATCCTTGTACTCCATCAGGAGTTCTCACAGCTTTTGGCGTTCATCATCGCTGGAACAGCCATTAGCTAAGGATATTTGTTCTTCGACTATTTGCTGAAATCCTGGAAAGATTTCAGGCTGTCCTATTTCATAGGCTTCTTCCAATCTAGAGGTGAGATCCCCTTGATTATAGTTTATATTGCCCCCATGACTCTGGAATTGGGGTAATCTTGCTGTTTGATTGGCTGATCAAACACTAGAGAGGCTTCTTCAATTTTACAGATGCCTTCCTCTGAGCTGAAAGGATAAATAGACTGAACATTAAATAGACCCTCTGGCATAGATGCAAAGGATTGTTCTATTAATTGTTCTTCAGTTAGGTATCCTTCAGGTATTAGCCCAATTACATTATTCCGGAATCCAAAAGTGTAATAACTTGATTCCAGTGCATATCCTATGGTAGTTCCCTTGGATAATGTTATATCCTGTGGGGTCATGTTATGCACACAAACGCCATTGTCCATTGGGCTTAAGGACACCTAGAATAGGATTATTATAAGAGCTGTGCACCTGTCTGATAATACCTCTTTCTTCCGAATTCCTTATGATCTCTGCAAGAGAATAATATGAGGCTAGGGGAAGTCTGTATTGTTTGACAAATACAGGTGGTGCATCAGGATCTGTTTGTATTCTTGCAATGTGCAAGTCTGTAGTACCACAGTCATAAGAATCCTTAGCAAAAATATCCTTGTACTCCATCAGGAGTTCTCACAGCTTTTGGCGTTCATCATCGCTGGAACAGCCATTAGCTAAGGATATTTGTTCTTCGACTATTTGCTGAAATCCTGGAAAGATTTCAGGCTGTCCTATTTCATAGGCTTCTTCCAATCTAGAGGTGAGATCCCCTTGATTATAGTTTATATTGCCCCCATGACTCTGGAATTGGGGTAATCTTGCTGTTTGATTGGCTAATCAAACACTAGAGAGGCTTCTTCAGTTTTACAGATGCCTTCCTCTGAGCTGAAAGGATAAATAGACTGAACATTAAATAGACCCTCTGGCATAGATGCAAAGGATTGTTCTATTAATTGTTCTTCAGTTAGGTATCCTTCAGGTATTAGCCCAATTACATTATTCCGGAATCCAAAAGTGTAATAACTTGATTCCAGTGCATATCCTATGGTAGTTCCCTTGGATAATGTTATATCCTGTGGGGTCATGTTATGCAAACAAACGCCATTGTCCATTGGGCTTAAGGACACCTAGAATAGGATTATTATAAGAGCTGTGCACCTGTCTGATAATACCTCTTTCTTCCGAATTCCTTATGATCTCTGCAAGAGAATAATATGAGGCTAGGGGAAGTCTGTATTGTTTGACAAATACAGGTGGTGCATCGGGATCTGTTTGTATTCTTGCAATGTGCAAGTCTGTAGTACCACAGTCATAAGAATCCTTAGCAAAAATATCCTTGTACTCCATCAGGAGTTCTCACAGCTTTTGGCGTTCATCATCGCTGGAACAGCCATTAGCTAAGGATATTTGTTCTTCGACTATTTGCTGAAATCCTGGAAAGATTTCAGGCTGTCCTATTTCATAGGCTTCTTCCAATCTAGAGGTGAGATCCCCTTGATTATAGTTTATATTGCCCCCATGACTCTGGAATTGGGGTAATCTTGCTGTTTGATTGGCTGATCAAACACTAGAGAGGCTTCTTCAATTTTACAGATGCCTTCCTCTGAGCTGAAAGGATAAATAGACTGAACATTAAATAGACCCTCTGGCATAGATGCAAAGGATTGTTCTATTAATTGTTCTTCAGTTAGGTATCCTTCAGGTATTAGCCCAATTACATTATTCCGGAATCCAAAAGTGTAATAACTTGATTCCAGTGCATATCCTATGGTAGTTCCCTTGGATAATGTTATATCCTGTGGGGTCATGTTATGCACACAAACGCCATTGTCCATTGGGCTTAAGGACACCTAGAATAGGATTATTATAAGAGCTGTGCACCTGTCTGATAATACCTCTTTCTTCCGAATTCCTTATGATCTCTGCAAGAGAATAATATGAGGCTAGGGGAAGTCTGTATTGTTTGACAAATACAGGTGGTGCATCAGGATCTGTTTGTATTCTTGCAATGTGCAAGTCTGTAGTACCACAGTCATAAGAATCCTTAGCAAAAATATCCTTGTACTCCATCAGGAGTTCTCACAGCTTTTGGCGTTCATCATCGCTGGAACAGCCATTAGCTAAGGATATTTGTTCTTCGACTATTTGCTGAAATCCTGGAAAGATTTCAGGCTGTCCTATTTCATAGGCTTCTTCCAATCTAGAGGTGAGATCCCCTTGATTATAGTTTATATTGCCCCCATGACTCTGGAATTGGGGTAATCTTGCTGTTTGATTGGCTGATCAAACACTAGAGAGGCTTCTTCAGTTTTACAGATGCCTTCCTCTGAGCTGAAAGGATAAATAGACTGAACATTAAATAGACCCTCTGGCATAGATGCAAAGGATTGTTCTATTAATTGTTCTTCAGTTAGGTATCCTTCAGGTATTAGCCCAATTACATTATTCCGGAATCCAAAAGTGTAATAACTTGATTCCAGTGCATATCCTATGGTAGTTCCCTTGGATAATGTTATATCCTGTGGGGTCATGTTATGCAAACAAACGCCATTGTCCATTGGGCTTAAGGACACCTAGAATAGGATTATTATAAGAGCTGTGCACCTGTCTGATAATACCTCTTTCTTCCGAATTCCTTATGATCTCTGCAAGAGAATAATATGAGGCTAGGGGAAGTCTGTATTGTTTGACAAATACAGGTGGTGCATCGGGATCTGTTTGTATTCTTGCAATGTGCAAGTCTGTAGTACCACAGTCATAAGAATCCTTAGCAAAAATATCCTTGTACTCCATCAGGAGTTCTCACAGCTTTTGGCGTTCATCATCGCTGGAACAGCCATTAGCTAAGGATATTTGCTCTTCGACTATTTGCTGAAATCCTGGAAAGATTTCAGGCTGTCCTATTTCATAGGCTTCTTCCAATCTAGAGGTGAGATCCCCTTGATTATAGTTTATATTGCCCCCATGACTCTGGAATTGGGGTAATCTTGCTGTTTGATTGGCTGATCAAACACTAGAGAGGCTTCTTCAATTTTACAGATGCCTTCCTCTGAGCTGAAAGGATAAATAGACTGAACATTAAATAGACCCTCTGGCATAGATGCAAAGGATTGTTCTATTAATTGTTCTTCAGTTAGGTATCCTTCAGGTATTAGCCCAATTACATTATTCCGGAATCCAAAAGTGTAATAACTTGATTCCAGTGCATATCCTATGGTAGTTCCCTTGGATAATGTTATATCCTGTGGGGTCATGTTATGCATAACAATATGTATTGGAACAGTTCCAATATTCACCATAGGAGTGTAGGTCACTGTGACACCCAGATTTTGTATTCTATGGGAGACGCAAATCAGTGTTTCAGAAGTTTTTAATTTCTGACCTCTCTTTACCTGTAAGGGTAAAAGAAATTTATCAGCCCCAGCAGGAATTATAACATCGCTAGATACCTGCATATTCACAGCATATGGCAATTGCTGGTTTGATTTCAGGGCTGCATTTTCATCCTGAAATACTTCAGGGTCCCCCTTTACCCTGCTCCAGAGGCAAGAATTAATCAAATCTATTTGTATGGTAAGATATCATTGCCAATGTATATTTGATTATGGGGAGTATTTAAAACTAAAAACAGGTGCTTCACTGATTTATTACCAATAGAGATAGATACTAAGCACTTAGCTGTGATGTTATAGCTTTCAGTCCTGTTATCCAGGTTGTGGACACAGTGGTCTTGGGGAGAAAGATATTTAATCACTTTAGGTTCAGCTATCTGCGCTAATAAACCTTCGCTTATATAGCTAGCTTCCTGTTTTAAGTTTATTTTAGCATACTTGGTTTTACCAAGATCATGTACTTGTATAGGGATAAATAGATCCTCTTTAACTCTCTCAATCCCTGTGAGGTATTGAGCGTGGCCTCCCCCCTTAGGGATTTTATGATCCCCCTTGTGGAGTGATATGGTTAATACATCGTCATCTAGGGAAATATTCGCTATCTTTCCAGGCGAAATTTTAAAAGTATTACCATCAGAGCCACTAAACGGAGTCTGATCATCTATTTGTAGAATAGTGTTTTCAGGTACAGAGTTATTCCTGAAATGAATCTCCACAGCATCTGGTTTCTCTTCCACCACGTGGCAGCTATGTCGGGTGCGAGATATACCAGATTTTTCATAATTGATAGGCCTTTTAACTTGTGACCAAATTACATTATTTATGCAATCAATTATGGTGCTTAATAGCTTCAGGAGATCACTACCAATAATTAAACAATCAGGTGGCAGATCCATTATAATGGCAGGGTGTCTTATGACCCTGTTCCCCAATTTAAATTTTAACCAGGCCGTACCGTAGACTTTTAGAGAATCACCCCCAACTTCTATTAGAGAACCGTCAAATTCTTTTATTTTAAGTTTGTGGGGTGTTAGCTCATTTAGCTGTGTGTAGTACCTGTGGGATAAGATAGTTGCCTGGGATCCGGTGTCAATTAATCCCATGATAGGGTTGGAGACTGAATATTGCAGCTCAACCAATATATAATATCTCCCTGCAGTTTCTATCATTTCACACATAAGTTGGCTTTATCATACATCTGTGGGCTTTGCCACGTGTTACCTGAATTCGCCATGCTTTCCGATGCAGAAGAAACTTCATACCTACCGGTCTCCTCTATGATAGGGTCGGCTGGATTCTTGTGTACTGCATCTGTGGAAACAAGGTTAAGAGAGTGCTGCAAAGGGAAAGATTGGTTAATGCTTTCAGGCCGAGGTTGCTTGTCATCACAGCTAAATTATCCATTTCCGGTCTGTGGGGAGAAAACATGATTAGTATCATTGATATTTATTATTGCATTTTGTATATCTCTCCCCTCCCATTTAGGTGATACTACAGTATTTATGACTGTGCCTGTGGTCCACTGCTGACCACTGGCTGTACCCCTAAAAAAGTATTGTTCGGTTGCTGAGCCGTAGAAGGTTGACTCATATTAGCGAATTGTTCGCTCAACCGATTTAACTGGGTAAACAGTATATCTAACTGATTGTACAAGTTACCTCTACCCCTGGGCCTATCTCTTGGTGCCCCATGATAATGATTCCTGGACCATTGGGTTCCCTCAGAATCAGGGTCGCTATTTCTATTCTGGCGTGGTTGCCCCTGGGGTTCAGCTTGCTCAGTATTAGTACTTTGGGGAGCATTATATACCTGGGGTGTCTGGTTACCCTGAGAATATCTTCGCCGTCTATTGTATCTACCCTTGTGCGGATACCAATTATTTGGTGAGTATTCTCTTTGTGAGTAATTATTCACCTGATTATGTCCCCCACTTTGGTTATAGTCTCCCTGCGCCTCAACCCGTGTCGGCAATGCTTCAAAAAATAAATTTACAAATTCTGAGCCATCAAATCTGGGATTATCTTCAGCCATACTGTACGCATTTTTTAATTCAGAAAGGAATTCGATTGGACTCTGATTCGCAAGACACTTTAAACCATATACCGCTATTTTCGCGGCAGTTTTAGTGCGATATTGCCCGAATTCTTTTCTGCATTGTCGTTTTATCCCACTCCAGGAATGAATATTCATATCCTTTAGTGAAGCAAAGAATTTGTGATGTTTACTGTCAAATACCCAAGGCAGAAATTCAATTTTCAATTTCTCACTTGTAACATTCATTATAGCTAACGCATTTTCAAAAGCCTCAAAATGATCAATTATAGATGTTGTTCCCTTATTGGAGAATATAGGTACTGCGCGTTGTATGAAGGTGATTATTTTATGGGAATCATATACTTTATTAGACTTATTTTGGGATTCTCTGTTAGAGTTTCACTCCCCCGCACCAGCTGCGTTACAGCAGTCCTCTGGATTTATATCATGAGGTGACTGCCTATTTGGGAAATCTATTTCTGACCCATTAGGGGTCATTTGTCTATACTGTTCCATATATTTCTGTACCTCGTCCCTGACGCGTTCGCTAAAGGAGTTAGCATTATCTGCATTATTCTCACTGTTAATATAAGGGTTTTCATTATGGCGATATGACCTTTTTAAATTGCTTAATTCTCTCTGGCTTTGCGCAAGCTGTTTATTTAAGTCTTGTATCTGTGCGAGTAAGTCTATGTTATGCTTATCTAAGGCGGTTAGGTTTTGGGAAAATTCATCAATTTTATTTTTGGCTATTTTTAAATCCTCTTCGCGTCTGCGTGAGGAACGGATACTACCTTCTAGCTCCTGTATTTGCAATCGTTTGTCTATGACACAAAACAACATTTCATCAATAATGCATATTAAAAGGGGCCAAGATTTTAGTATTAGTTCGTCTCACTTTTTGAGAGTCTTGCATTGATTAATCATTAATAATTCCTGGAAGAATTAATTCTCACTTCTGGCTACAGACATTATTATATTGGTTTAGTATTTAGTTAAATTAAAACGCTAATACAATTTTTGCCAATAAAAAGAGAGAAGAAGAAAAAAAATTATATTTTAAAAAAAATACGGCTAGATTTAGAGTTTTTTCGGTAACGACCCGCGTAGCTAATGCTGGCTTTTTTTCACCTGCACCTTTTAAATACCGCTGGTATTTAGAGTTCACAGAAGGGCTGCGTTAGGCTCCAAAAAGGGAGCGTATAGCATATTTACCGCCATAGCAACTCTAAATACCAGCGGTGCTTACGGACGCGGCCAGCTTCAAAAACGTGCTCGTGCACGTTTCCCCCATAGGAAACAATGGGGCAGTTTGAGCTGAAAAAACACCTGCAAAAAAGCAACGTTCAGCTCTTAACGCAGCTCCATTGTTTCCTATGGGGAAACAGTTTCTAAGTCTGCACCTAACACACTAACATGTACCCCGAGTCTAAACACCCCTAACCTTACACTTATTAACCCCTAATCTGCCGCCCCCGCTATCGATGACCCCTGCATATTTTTATTAACCCCTAATCTGCCGCTCCGTATACCGCCGCAAGCTACATTATCCCTATGTACCCATAATCTGCTGCCCCTAACACCGCCGACCCCTATATTATATTTATTAACCCCTAATCTGCCGCCCCACAACGTCGCCGCCAGCTACCTACAATAATTAACCCCTAATCTGCTGACCGGTCCTCACCGCTACTATAATAAATGTAACCCCTAATCCGCCTCACTAACCCTATTATAAATAGTATTAATCCCTAATCTGCCCTCCCTAACATCGCTGACACCTAACTTCAAGTATTAACCCCTAATCTGCCGACCGGACCTCACCGCTACTCTAATAAATGTATTAACCCCTAATGCTAAGTCTAACCCTAACACTAACACCACCCTCAGTTAAATATAATTTAAATCTAACGAAATAAATTAACTCTTATTAAATCACTTATTCCTATTAAAAGCTAAATACTTACCTGTAAAATAAACCCTAATATAGCTACAATATAAATTATAATTATTTTGTAGCTATTTTAGGATTAATATTTATTTTACAGGCAACTTTGTATTTATTTTAACCAGGTACAATAGCTATTAAATAGTTATTAACTATTTAATAGTTACCTAGTTAAAATAATTACAAAATTACCTGTAAAATAAATCCTTACCTAAGTTACAATTAAACCTAACACTACACTATCAAATTAATTAAATAAAATACGTACAATTATCTACAATTAAATCTAACACTACACTATCAATAAATTAATTACATGAAATACCTACAAATAAATACAAATAAATAAACTAACTAAAGTACAAAAAATAAAAAAAGCTAAGTTACAAAAAATAAAAAAATTAATTACAAACATAATAAAAATATTACAACAATTTTAAGCTAATTACACCTACTCTAAGCCCCCTAATAAAATAACAAAGCCCCCAAAATAAAAAAATGCCCTACCCTATTCTAAAATTAAAATAGAAAAGCTCTTTTACCTTACCAGCCCTTAAAAGGGCCTTTTGCGGGGCATGCCCCAAAGAATTCAGCTCTTTTGCCTGTAAAAAAAACATACAGTACCCCCCCAACATTACAACTCACCACCCACATACCCCTAATCTAACCAAACCCCCCTTAAATAAACCTAACACTAAGCCCCTGAAGATCTTCCTACCTTGTCTTCACCATGCCAGGTATCACCGATCGGTCCACAAGAGGCTCCTCCGAAGTCTTCATCCAAGCCCAAGCGGGGGCTGGAGATCCATCATCCGGCTGAAGTCTTCTATCAAGCGGCAAGAAGAAAACCAGAAGAGGCTCCAAAGTCTTCATCCTATCCGGGCAGAAGAGGAGATTCCATCAGCCAATCAGATTTTTCCTACCTTAATTCCGATTGGCTGATAGAATCCTATCAGCCAATCGGAATTCGAGGGACGCCATCTTGGATGACGTCATTTAAAGGAACCTTCATTCGGACTTAGGACGTCGGAAGAAGAGGATAGATCCGCGCCGGAGGTCTTCAAGATGGAGCCGCTTGTCATCGGATGAAGATAGAAGATGCCGCTTGGATGATGATGGTTGCCGGTCCGGATCTCCTCTTCTGCCCGGATAGGATGAAGACTTTGGAGCCTCTTCTGGACTTCTTGCCGCTTGATAGAAGACTTCAGCCGGATGATGGATCTCCAGCCCCCGCTTGGGCTTGGATGAAGACTTCGGAGCCTGGACCGATCGGTGATACCTGGCATGGTGAAGACAAGGTAGGAAGATCTTCAGGGGCTTAGTGTTAGGTTTATTTAAGGAGGGTTTGGGTTAGTTTAGGAGTATGTGGGCGGTGGGTTGTAATGTTGGGGGGGGGTATTGTATGGTTTTTTTTTACAGGCAAAAGAGCTGAATTCTTTGGGGCATGCCCCGCAAAAGGCCCTTTTAAGGGCTGGTAAGGTAAAAGAGCTTTTCTATTTTAATTTTAGAATAGGGTAGGGCATTTTTTTTATTTGGGGGGGCTTTATTATTTTATTAGGGGGCTTAGAGTAGGTGTAATTAGCTTAAAATTGTTGTAATATTTTTATTATGTTTGTAATTAATTTTTTTATTTTTTGTAACTTAGCTTTTTTTATTTTTTGTACTTTAGTTAATTTATTTATTTGTATTTATTTGTAGGTATTGTATTTAATTAATTTATTGATAGTGTAGTGTTTAATTGTAACTTAGGTTAGGATTTATTTTACAGGTAATTTTGTAATTATTTTAACTAGGTAGCTATAAAATAGTTATTAACTATTTAATAGCTATTGTACCTGGTTAAAATAATTACAAGGTTGCCTGTAAAATAAATCCTAACCTAAGTTACAATTAAACACTACACTATCAATAAATTAATTAAATACAATATTATTCCTAAAATAGCTACAATATAATTATAATTTATATTGTAGCTATATTAGGGTTTATTTTACAGGTAAGTATTTAGCTTTAAATAGGAATAAGTGATTTAATAAGATTGAATTTATTTATTTAGATAATAATTATATTTAACTTAGGAGGGTGTTAGTGTTAGGGTTAGAGTTAGCTTTAGGAGTTAATACATTTATTATAGTAGCGGTGAGGTCCGGTCGGCAGATTAGGGGTTAATACTTGAAGTTAGGTGTCGGTGATGTTAGGGAGGGCAGATTAGGGGTTAATACTATTTATTATAGGGTTATTGAGGCGGGAGTGAGGCGGATTAGGGGTTAATAACTTTATTATAGTAGAGGTGAGGTCCGGTCGGCAGATTAGGGTTTAATAATTGTAGGTAAGGTAGCAGCGACGTTGGTGGTAGCAGATTAGGGGTTAATAAATATAATATAGGGGTCGGCGGTGTTAGGGGCAGCAGATTAGGGGTACATAGGGATAACGTAGGTTGCGGCGGTGTGCGGTCGGCAGATTAGGGATTAAAAAAATGTAATAGTGTGGCGGCGATGTGGGGGACCTCGGTTTAGGGGTACATAGGTAGTTTATGGGTGTTAGTGTACTTTAGAGCATAGTAGTTAAGAGCTTTATGAACCGGCGTTAGCCCAGAAAGCTCTTAACTCCTGACTTTTTTCTGCGGCTGGAGTTTTGTCGTTAGATTTCTAATGCTCACTTCAGCCAAGACTCTAAATACCGGCGTTAGAAAGATCCCATTGAAAAGATAGGATACGCAAATGGCATAAGGGGATCTGCGGTATGGAAAAGTCGTGTCTGGAAAATGAGCGTTAGACCCTTACCTACAAGACTCTAAATACCAACGGTAGCCCAAAACCAGCGTTAGGAGCCTCTAACGCTGGTTTTGACGGTTAACGCCAAACTCTAAATCTAGCCGTTCATATTAATTTTGAAATATGAAAAATTTATATTTTGAAATATGCAAAATTAATATTTTTGATTAACTTTGAAAATATGAAAAATTTACATTTTTGATTAATTTTTAAATATGAAAAATTAATATTTTTATTAATTTTTCAAAAATTAATCTTTAATAATATTTCAAGATATTAATATCAATCTCGAAATATGAAAATCAACATTTCAACTTTTCAAAAATTATATCTTCAAAATATTAATATCGAAATATGAAACTTTTTCTCTCTTTTATAATAATTTCTATTTACTACAAATATATGATATCAAATATGATGGATTTAATAAATCTCAAACAGTGCCTCCAATATATTATGTCAGTATATTTATGAAAATCTTAGTAGTGCTCTCCAAATAATATATCAGCTTATGGCAGGGTTATAACACAATACAAATAATAATTATCCTTAAAAATAGAAACCCTTAACGAACATGCATCTACTAGAAACCATACAATTAATATAAATACCTGAATTCTTTTATTTAGTTAATATCCATGAACATTTTGAAATATATTTGCAATACCAGAATATGACACAATATTATATACGTTAAAACCAGCTATTAAGATATGCTATCCTTCTTATAAAACCCAGAAAAATGTATCCTTAAAACCAACCTTTTATTCAGAGCTGCATTTAAAATATTACAATGAGACTAAAATCTTTCGCTTTTAACATCCAAGCAATACAATCCTAATACAATATTGATTTAAACCTCAGAACTTTCACAGATAGGTTACTTAGTCTACCAGATACAAATTTAAACAATAATACAATATACACTTCTGAATTATTATTATATATTTGCATAGATAAACAATTTAAGATTGGGATTAGTTTAACAATACATAGGCTATGAAATGCTAACTTGAAATATAAACTATTTCCTTAAATCTGCTTATTATAATTTAACTGTAGTGACTATGCATATAACTTATCTTACCAATAACCTTGTATTTTTTTACCAAATAAACCAGTCGATATCCAGTTTCCAATGTTTCTCAACAGATCCAATTTCACCTCAGAAATTCAAAATTGGGGGTATTGCATATGGAGTCCAACAGTAGTTGTGTGCTTTAATAATAACCACAGTAGTTATTCCTTCAGGATTATCCAGCCACAGCCTCTATCAGTCTCTATGCTTGGGGTTAAATCATCTGATTTCCCCCCTCCCCTTTCTTGATCATTATCAGTCTTTGGTGAGGATTGGAAACGCCCACAGAAGCCTTGTCTCGGATTGGTTCTTTGCAACTGAACGTGGATTGGTTTACTTGGCAAAGTATGTTGTCAAGGATATGCATCCTTGCAACAACCAATCATCTCATGGCTGCAATTTCGCATCATAACACTAGGTGGCAGCAGACACCACAACACAGCAATACATGCAATACTATTTCTAAACATGTTACACTTAATTCAGTATTTCTATGAAATGGTTATTCATTTTATCATAATTTACTGCAACAACTACTCACAATATTTATTTTGGATAAGTAATATTTTATGAATTTTCTGATCATTTTGATACCGAATATGTTATATTATTAACATTGTATTATATTAAAGCAATTTAATATTGCTAATTATTAGCTTAAAATGTATTACAATTTTTTCAGTATCCTGGCATTTCTATCTAAATAACAGCCTATTTCACATTTCCAATAGTTCTGCCTGCATGCACTCCTCTATATAGGATCCATCTGAAAAATAGAAAATTTATGTTATATATATACACTTCAAATATTGGATTATTAAAATGGTTATTTAATCTATACAAATTCTGAATTTATTTCCTATATAAATATCCCATGCAGACATTCCATCTGAAAAATAGAAAAATTATGTTACACATAGTTAAACCATGGGATTATTACAGTTTGAATCTATTTTTCATATATCTATTCACTGCAGCAACTATTTATTTAGTATAATATGTATCATTTCAACATATATATACATATATGGGCTATTTGAATCATCTCAAATATATCTGAAACTATTGGTCTCACTCCCTTTGTAAAAAAAAATGTATTTATTTTTATTTGTGTCATCCAAGGGTTGTGAAGTGTATCTGTTTGTCAACTTGGTTTTTGCCCTCCTGCAGTGCTGTTAGCTTCAGAGACTGTTATCTTTCAAACATATCTGAAGCTATTTGGCAAGGGTTTTTTTATAGTAAACAGAGTTGTTGTTTTTGTCCAAAATTTGTGAGACACAAACTATAGATGGTTTTAGAGTAAAGATAGTGGTCAGTGGTTAGATAGCATGAGTCACTTAAAAAATTTGTGCTAATTGTTAGTTCTTTTGAAAGATGTTTTTAGCTTCAAATATACACAGACGGATCGGCTGCATCTCGGTTGTAGGAAACCCATATATGGCATGTATCCTGATTCCAGCCTGCTAATTTCTATCTCATTATCTCTTAAATCAACAGTCTTAAACATTTTTATTAACTGTATGGGGGTAAGGGATGCTCCGAAGCTTGTATTTTTAATTAAGGAGCAAATGGTTTAGTGTCCATTTTCAGCTTTTAGAAGGTAAATGAATTATTTGATGTGCACATCCACAGATTTATTAAATAAAGACAAACATACTTGTATATATTATTTAATAATGTTTCAAATACCTTGACAGGTTGCAGTGTTTTTAATTTATAAAACCATTTTGTTTCTAGTTTCTTTAATTCTAAAAGGCGATTTGGTTTCGTCAAAGACACACTATCTATAACTTGTACCTTTAGGGAACTGGGGTTGTTTCCATGGCATTCCAAAAAATGTTTTGGAATGCTGTGATTTGTCATCTTTTCTTTAATATTATAGATGTGTTCATTTACTCGTCTCCTGATTTTGCGTTTTGTGAGACCTACATATAATAGGCCGCACCCACATTGCAATAAATAGACCACGTATGTTGAGTCGCAATTACTCTTAAAGGAGATATTGAATGTTTCTGTTAGTGCACTATTGGAGAATGTAGGTGCTTTATTAATGTGTTTGCACATATTGCATCTGGATTTTCCCCATTTCATGGTACCCTTCCACTCGCTTAGCCAATTTGACCCTATTTTCATTTTGCTTGCTTCATTATCCTTATCTTTTTTGATTGGTTTGAGTTTGCTTGGGGCAAGCATATTTTTGAGGCTTTTGCCTTTCCTATAAGTGATTGTTGGTTTTTTCACCTATATGTGGCCCTAAACTTATCAAATTTTAGACAAGGATCCAACTGAAATTTTTAACAACGAACTATATAAATTTTTAAACAAAGCAAAAATAGAGGGAATAATAAATGAGAATGAATTCAAATTTATATTTACTACCCAACCAAACATAGCAATTATCTATCACCTTCCCAAAGTACATAAGGACTGCAGAAACCCACCCTGAAGGCCAATAGTGTCCGGGATTGGTTCAATTTGTGACAATTTGTCCAAATATGTTGATTTTTACGTTCAACCGCTAGTGAAGAATATGAAGGCCTACCTTAAGGATACTACCGAAGTTATTAAAAAATTTGAAGGCAAAACATGGGAAGATGATATGTACTGGTTAACTTGCGATGTGGCGGCACTTTATACCTGTATACCCCATATCAATAGTATAAATAAGATTAAAGAGGAACTTTTAAAATGGACAATCCCAACAGAACATATACAGTTTTTAATTGATAGTATGAATTTCATCCTCCATCATAAATATTTCATGTTTCAAAATAAATATTATTTGCAGATAAAAGAGACTGCGATGGGGACAACATTTGCCCCATCATACGCAAATCTTTATGTAAACTCCTTTGAGAATGAATATATATGGCATAATAACCCGTTCGTAGATAACATAGTATCATACGCCAGGTACATAGACAACATTATTATCCTCTGGAAAGGGGGAACAACAGAGATAGATAATTTTATGACTCATATAAATAATAATAATTTTAATTTAACTTTTACAAATTCTTATTCTAAAGAAAAAAATAATTTTTAGATATTGTACTTTTTAAGGATACCACAGGTAAAGTAGCAGTAAAAAATTACAGTAAAAACACAGATCCCAATAGTTATATTCAAGCGAAAAGTGTGCATAAAAATTCATGGATAGATAATGTCCCGTATAGTCAATTTTTGCGCATAAAAATAAATTGTACTTATCCAAATGATTTTGAGACAGAAGCTAAAATTCTAGAAGAAAAATTCCTAGAAAAAGGTTATGCTCATGAGCTTATACAAAAGGCAAATGATAGGGCTAGGGTAAAGGAGAGAAATTAATTTTTCCAAAACAAACCAATTGAACAAAAATCATTAGGATCTCATATAAACGATAAACTTATAGAACCACAAAAGACAGATCCTCCAAGGCCCATAACAACTTTTAATGAAGGCTCTAAATGTCTAGAGAGAATTATTAAAAAAACTTTGGCCATTACTTAAATCAGATCCCCTTTTAGGGCCACATATAGGTGAAAAACCAACAATCACTTATAGGAAAGGCAAAAGCCTCAAAAATATGCTTGCCCCAAGCAAACTCAAACCAATCAAAAAGGATAAGGATAATGAAGCAAGCAAAATGAAAATAGGGTCAAATTGGCTAAGTGAGTGGAAGGGTACCATGAAATGGGGAAAATCCAGATGCAATATGTGCAAACACATTAATAAAGCACCTATATTCTCCAATAGTGCACTAACAGAAACATTCAATATCTCCTTTAAGAGTAATTGCAACTCAACTTACGTGGTCTATTTATTGCAATGTGGGTGCGGCCTATTATATGTAGGTCGCACAAAATGCAAAATCAGGAGACGAGTAAATGAACACATCTATAATATTAAAGAAAAGATGACAAATCACAGCATTCCAAAACATTTTTTGGAATGCCATGGAAACAACCCCAGTTCCCTAAAGGTTCAAGTTATAGATAGTGTGTCTTTGACGAAACCGAATTGCCTTTTAGAATTAAGGAAACTAGAAACAAAATGGATTTATAGATTAAAAACACTGCAACCACATGGTTTAAATATAGACATAGATGTAGCTTCTTTTATATGAGCCCATAATAACCAACACATTAAATAATTCCATTTTAAATATGCTTAAATATATAGAGATACAATTTTAATAGATTAGTTTGCATTTTAAAGTGGTATTAACGTTCATTTAACAAAAAGGACTTTTAATTTGAGGTTGCATTTAATGAATTAATGTATTTATTATTTTTTATTCATTTAGTTATGTAATTTCTTATTATCCAATTTTTATCACTATTTTCAGTATAATCTATTTAAGGTATTTATTTATTTTTTATCCATTTTAAATATAAATTAATTATAAGCACCAGGTATTATTATGTATAAATATGTGCCATATATATAACATAGAGTTAATTGCAAACAATACATTAATTTTAATAAATATGTGTATATAGTCAGCAAATTTTAAAATTAAATGAGGAATTAACATTTTCTTAATCAGGACGGTCCATTAAAAGCAATCATATTTAGGTCCCAAACACACACCTACCTAGGGATAATATTAATGTATGAAATATAATGTATTTTTATACTTGTAGCATTTTATGTTGATTTGCAAACTTTTCTCATTGTAGCATACAGAGAAATGCTTAGCAGTAATTCTATCCTGCATAAGCAAAGGTTTTTTATGAATTGTCCGGTGTATTTATGAACTGTTCGCTTTCTATATTCAAAATAATTGTATTTAGGTCCCAAATATACACTCACATAGGGATAATATTAACGTATGAAATATAATGTATTCTTAAACTTGCAGCATTTTATGTTGATATGCAAACGTTTATCGTTGTAGCACACAGAGAAATGCTTAGAACTAATTCTACTTTGCATATTCAAAGGTTTTTTATGAACTGTCCGGTATATTTATGAACTGTTTGCTTTTTATATTCAAAATAATTGCATTTTCAAATTTGCATGTTGTATTTTAACTTGTGCTTTTAGCTTGTCACATAGTTCTATAACAAAGACCTCTGACAGCACAAATTTTCAGATGCAAAAAGCCATTTAGGCTTTACGTGCAGCCGACAGACATACCCACTAAGTCTGATTGGACTCCAGTCCATTACGAGATAACTTAAGATCTGGAGTCAGGGATTGGTTCTAGGAAACACACCCACCTCTTCCAATTGGTCACAAGCCCTTTAAAAACCAGGGGCGGCAAGGAAGAAGATATCCGTCATTTTACCTTTGATAAAGCCTGGCCACAGACCGGGGGAAATGCGTCAGGTACCAGCTGACAGGTCCGACGCTCAAACCGAAGCACCATCTGTCCTCCATACCCAGGCAAACAAGAAGCTATTCAGGGCATCCGGAAAGCCCTTTACAAGACTTTGTTTCGCCAGAACATCAGGACACTGCTATCCTAGGCTGCAGTGAGAGGCAGCATAAACGCTGAGGATTGAGCGTATCATACTGAATGCTGTTTTTAATATTGATCTAGTAAGTGCAACATTAAAAGTATGTGCAATTTGTTTAATAAAATTTACACTTGAGTCGTTCTTGTGCGCTCTCTCTTTTCTTTTTTCACATAGCTTTGTCATTTCAACTGAGGCTGGGATCTGCCTGGTTTAATTGGAGCTGCACAAGAGAGTACTCGTGTTGGGAAATCATAAGGGATTTTGAAATTTTAAAGAAATATCCTCCTTTCTTTATCAACTTTTGTTTGGAACATTTTTGAACTTTTTGGGATAATAAGAGGTACTGTGCAATACAAAGAAAAAAGTGACAATAATTTTTTATAATTTTTTATTCTTTTTCACTAATTATTTATACAATATTTTAGAATATCTATTGTTCATTTTATATGTTTATCAGCTCCTATATATATGGAATTTATTTAAATATTAACTTATTTGTGTATATTTATGTATATATATTTATTATTTTATTTTTGGTATAAGGTCTGAGTTATTTCACAGCTGAGTTATTTCACAGCCACATTGGACTTAAAGGGCCACTGTAAGTAAATATTTTCTATGCCTGTTACTAACTAACTACCCCAAATACGCTTTTTATCAATAGCATTTCATTAACATATCTCTACCGTATATCAGAAATCTTGTCTGCAAATTTAATTGTTTTCCAAACCCACTCCGTGGGTATCCTTTGCTCTGTACCAATCCGTTTACAGTACCTAGGTTTCAAAATGGCGCTTTAAACACAAAGTTATTGGTTTAAGTATTTTGAACATGCAGTGTTGAAAATAGTGGGCAGGATAACGTGACATCATCGGCGAATAAAAGATATAACTTTTAGAACGTTATGAAACTTTGTTTTGGAGAAAATATAGGTCCGTAGGTTTTAATTAATGTTTATTAACTTTAATATGTTAGTTGTTTAGCTTAAAAATTATAACAGAAAGTAATCCTTTAATTTATATGGACCAGAGGTACATATTTAGAGTGTTTGCTTTTTACGTATAGCGGTTGTGTGAACCTCCCTCTACATTGACTTACTTACGGTGCATCCTGGTAGCACTGAATCACACACTGCTGAGGATTGAGCTTCTTTTACATGGAGGGTGCTACTTTGAACTTTTATTCACTTTTGCCTGCTGCTGAGAGGAGTAATGACTGTTTGGCTATTGACAAAGTTTTTTCTACTGATGTATCAACATTTGATTTAAGTGATTTGTTTGACGAAATTGAAAAATTATTAGTGAAAGAACACAAATTACAATTTGATGTGTGGACCCTAGTTAAATATATCAAACTGCAGATTATTCCTAGAGGTTTAAGGGTTAACAAGTTCCCCACATTTGAGATCAAGGAACCTAAGCTAATTGATTCTTGGAATTTAATACTTTCAGAATGTTCGTTTAGATTGATGCATTGGCTTATATCGTATAAAGCCAATCAATTGGATACTATCAGAGATAAAATAGGCACATTACAATCTGAGCTTAATAAGAGAAGGGAAGATTTAGATTATTCAAGATATGTAATTTTAAGAAACACCTTATTGGAATCTAAGAATTTGGTATTGAACTTAAAACATTCAAAATATCTGAGGGATTCCTCAGATTATGAGAATAATACAGTATACAACTGGCATCATTCTCAGAATAACCATAAAGGGAGACATTTCAACAGAATGGGGAGGTCAAGGAGTAGAAACAGAGGTAGAGGGGGCAACAAACAGTCAGCAACTAAGGAGTCAAATTACTCTGGTACCTCTGGTAGTGAAGGTGATTCAGGGGATGAAATAGGTGCCTCTAGTGGTGATAATCAATCAGTACCCACGAAGGGAATCCTCAAGAACACTACTAAAAATTATGACAAACAGGTTACTATAAATGCCCCAACACAAATACTGAGTACAATTAATCCGGGAGCCAAATCCAAATCCTCTACCAATACAGGATCCAAATATACTAGTAATATTAATACTGTACAATCAGGACCTACTACCAACACAGGCGTACATCGCCAGGTTTTTGAGCAGGTTTTTTACAAAACAGCAGAGAAAACAGGTATAGGACAGGAGAAACAACAAGAGAGATATTCCCTGAGAGGGAACAAAAATACCAAATACCATTAAATAATGTAATTAACTTGTCCTCCTTTGATCTAACTACCTTACAACAGAGAGTACTCAGTTATGGTTTAAATTTTACCCCTACATGTAGCTTTAACTTATTTCAAACCATGCTTGACATAAACAAACTTATTCGCAACATCACTTTGAAAAAATATTATAGTGATGTTGATACAGAATATAGTGAAGCCATAGGGGGGAGAAATTTGACAGTGCAACCTAAGTCCTCAAACTTTGAGGAAAATTGTGATGTAGCTACACTGGATAGTTTGATGAGACAAGGTGTTTGTATGGATGATGACAATACCAGCAATAGTTTCAATGGATTTAGGAATGTATCAGAATTTTATCCCATTCAGAATAGGGGTCCAATATTAGAAACTTTTTACAAAAGAATAGAGGCAGATCTTACTCTATTGAAACAGAACAGTAATTCTACACCAAGAAAACGACATAATCCGAGCAAGAGTGAGAAAGATGCTCTTTTTGAATTGCAGGAAAATCATGACATTGTGATCCGCTCAGCGGATAAGGGGGGGTCGGTGGTCATTATGGACAGAGGTACTTACATAGAGGAAGCACATAGACAATGACATGATTTACACAATTATGTACCATTACCCAGCGACCCTACTAGTACTTTTCAAAGAGATTTACTCTCAATTTTGGACGACGGTTTGGAGGATGGGCACCTTGATCAATCTACATATGAATTTTTATATATTCAACATCCTGTGGTGCCCATCTTCCACCATCTTCCAAAAGTACATAAGACATTAAATAATGTTCAGGGTCGACCGATAGTTAGTGGGATTGGCTCTATGTTGGAACACCTCTCTCAGTGGTTAGATGCCATACTCCATCCATTTGTGATATCTCTCCAGAGCTATCTCAAAGACACGAAAGATCTAATTAATTTGACTGAAACATTGCGCTGGGAAAGGAACAACGTTTGGGTAACAGTTGACGTTACTGCTCTTTATTCGTCCATCCCACATGATTTGGGTCTAACAACCCTTTTGTTTTTTCTTTCTAACTATTCTAACTTTACACCGGCATTTGTTGAGTATATTTTGAGGATTGCAACAAATTCTCCACCTCCTACGCTAACCTCCATATGGGGTGGTGGGAGCTGTCCCACATCTTTGGAGAAGAGAATGCCTTCAAAGGATGCATTGCCTTTTATAGGTGCTACATTGACGACTTGATCTTCATTTGGCAAGGTGATCAGAGTCAAATTGAATCCTTCATAGACCAATTGAATAGTAATTGCCTTGGTTTAAGGTTTACCTATGAAAAACATGAGACCACTATTAATTACTTGGATCTTACATTGACAGCAAGTAGTGATGGACATATATTTAGTGATCTTTACAGGAAACCGATTACCAAAAATACTATTCTACATGCCAATAGTTGCCACCCCAAGCACGTACACTTTGCAGTGGCTAAGGGACAA
Organism: Bombina bombina; assembly: GCF_027579735.1. Lineage (NCBI taxonomy): Eukaryota > Metazoa > Chordata > Amphibia > Anura > Bombinatoridae > Bombina > Bombina bombina. Next base: position 841,448,406 of record NC_069500.1, read on the forward strand.
TTTATTAGAATTAAGCGCAATTGTACAGAAGAAAGTACTTACATTAAACAGAAAACTGAGATGCGTGAGAGACTACAACAGAGAGGGTACCCCAGACGTGTCCTTGATAGAGCAGTTAAAGCTGTGGACAGTTTAGATCGACAGACCTTATTACGTCATTCAACTACTGCAAACAAAACTGAAAAGGTGGGATCCAGGTATAAGAATCAGGTCACATTTGTGACTGAGTAAAGTGAGGAATATAAAACGATTTGTGGCATTGTAAAGAAACATTTCAAAATACTTGCAGCCGATGATAAATTAATTCAATGTGTGGACAGTGGCTTGCAGTGTTCCTATAGGAAGAGTAGGACATTAGGCAATTTGCTTTCGCCCTCTGAACTGCCATCCCTCACTCCATCCCTACAGGGGTCTTGGCTCAGACACAGGGGGATGTACAGGTGCGGCAGAACCAGATGCAGACCATGTGAATTTGGTGTTTTCTCAAATAAATTCCATTCTGAAGTTACGAATGAAGAATTTGACATTGGTTTGTGCCTCAACTGTACATCCTCCTATGTCATTTACGTTTTGACTTGTGTAGAATGTCATTTACAATATGTAGGCCTCACCACTAATGACGTCAATACGAGGATAAGGAATCACTTGTCCTCGATTAAAATAGGTGAGGCAACAACACCTTTGGTTAAACACTTTAAAAATATACACGACAAGAGGAATAATACACTCAGATGGCAAGCCATAGAATGGGTCAGGACCCCCCCTAGGGGTGGTGACAGAGAAAAGGCACTAGGGAAACATGAAATGTTTTGGATCTTTAGGTTACAAACAAGGGTCCCCCTAGGTCTTAATTCTGAATATGACCTGATCAACTATTGGAAGTGAATATCTGTTTAGTTTACACCATATATCTTCACATTTTGTGGTCATTCATACAAGCACCTGAGAGTTTTTTGTTTTTTTTACTCATATATCTAGTCTCTTCTATCTGAGTGTTGTTTATGTCATGTCAAATGAGTACATATAACAACAACTATTGTATTTGGGTACTTATATTACGAACCTTTGAATCACTGTATACATAGGACATTGTAACATATGAGATATTTGTTTCATAATCTGTTAATGTTATCAATGCCTTGGTGATACAATATACATACTTGGGTATTTGCATAGTTTTATATACTCATTCACCAATGAGGATATTCCTTAGGTTGTATATATATTTTTCAGATATATCAGGTATTGGAAATGTTTTGGTGCAGAGCACACTACAATATATGATATTGAATTTCCAATGATTAATATGACTTCATGGTCATACCTTTTATATCTTCATATTCTAATAGTACATACAACGGCATTGGTGCCCCCAACACAGTTCCTAAATTTCCCTTTCATATTCGTATTTGTATCTTTATTTTATTTTGAATTTGTAATAGCCAGCAGAATGTATCTTATATACTCCCATAATATCTTTGTTATTTAAATTGTATAATACCTGTGATTGTTTAACAGGGAAGCACTATGTATTTTACTAAAGATTACATAATGTTCAAATGCAGGATGGTAAATAAGAGGTTAAAATGAGCACTGAATTGAACTGTTGTGATTGGTAAATGATTAACCTATCAGAGAATGTGTGTTCCTTTAAATTCCTTACACGTTTGTACAATGTCAGCTACGATTACGGCATAAGGCCGAAACATGTCAGCCTGTTGCTTACGTGTGTTTTCTTTTTAAGTGCTATGGCACCTCCATGTCATTTTACCACAAGTGGATTATAATAAAGATTTTTGGATTTTACTTCGCTCTGGAGATTTACATTATTTCAAGTCTATTTATATATATATATATATATATATATATATATATATATATATATATATATATATATATATATATATATATATATACACTAGTATATGTGTATTTATACGTGTATATGCATTATCTGTGATTCTTTTATAATAGTGTGATACGGTTCATTGACATATAGCGCATTTACTTTCTTTTAGTTCTATTTTTAAGCCTTAAGCTAGCATATGGAGGTGGGAGACTAGGGGAAGCTGAGACATTTTCAATCACTTTAACTAGAGCTTTTGGAGTGTGCAGTTGTGTGACATCTGTATCTCTGTGAGCTAGTCATTGGGCTCCATGTATCAAATGTTGAGTGGACATGATTCACAGTAACGAATCATGTCTGCTGGACATCGCTGCAGGCGGACAGCATACTCTGACTGCATTTAGCATTGCACAAGCATTTCACCAGAAATGCTTGTGCAATGCCACCCTCTGGTTACTGGCAGCCAATCAGTCGCTAGCAGGGGCTGACAATCATTGCAAATTTATCGGATCAGGATGATTTCAATCCACCACCTTTTAGGTGGCAGACACGTTAAGGCCTCTTAACTTTAATTTCAGGCAAGCCTGGAACGATGGGCCTCTGAAGCAGCAACCGTTTGATAAGTGGAGCCCATTGACTCAAATTCCATCAGCAAGTTATATGCTCTGTTAGTATTGAAAGATAGGCTGAAAGACATTCTTCTAATTGTGTGAATTCTATAATGTAAGGATTTGAATTTAAATTAATTGTATATATTTGCTGTTCCCATAGAAAATCTTATATTTGGCCAAGCAAATACCCACATGAACGCAATTTGGCTAAACAAAATATTTGGAAACATTTTAAATGAATATTTTGCATGCAGTTTTGGCCTCTGCACATCTATTAAATAGTTTTTTTTAAACTGTATCCAGAGTCTCATACATGATATACAATATGGAACTGAATCTCAATTCGTTAATACTGTCTTCTTCTGACTTTAACATATAATGAGAATTTTTTTTAAGCAAGGCTCTGAGGTTTACAAAGTTCAAAAGTTGAAAAATACTCATTGCATTAACATTGTCCCCTTTGAAGTCAGTCTTGTAATGTTGGACGACATCTCTACCTACTGTTTCATATAATAATAAGGTAAAAAGTAAAGATGATTACCATATTTAAATCCAGCCCTGGAACTATAATTGTATAAGAAAATGTTTCATAAGGACACAATTATTTTCTTCTTTGAGTAGAATGTGACAATGAAACTAATGAAATATGATAGCCTGGCCTTTTGCCTATAAAAATGTAGCTTTGATGGAAACAAAATAGTAGATTGTTATAGCTGTTAATATTATTATCGGACATTATGTCACCTCCCTAACATAAGGTAATTATGATTGATTTATATAATTATTCCTCCAGTACCAAGCTTCAATAAGGTTTTTGTGCAATTCTGATAGCTCAGTGAGTCACTATATTTGTGACCTTATTTTTAGCTCGGAAAAAAAATAATAAAACAATTTGACACTGACAACTTTATGTAACATTTTTTTGTGTAAAAAGGATTATTTGATTTTTTCAGAATGAAAAATCATAAACACAAAAAAAAAAAAAAACATTCCATGTTCTGATGTTTTCATATACATCATAGTTAAAAAATATGAGCAAATAAATGTAAATGTTGTACAGATAGTGTTGAGCAGAAATGGAGAATATATATATATATACAGGGGTTGAAAAATGTGTACCCATGAAATTTCTTAGTAGCCCTCTTTTTAACTCCAAATTTTCACAGTGTCATAAGCAAACTTGTAATACGCAGTTATCCACATTTATTGCACATTTCTATTACAAATAAAATGTGTTGTATATTGTTATAAACTTATTCTCTTATCTATAAAGAGTTGTTCTTTCTTCAGATGAAAGACATGTACACAGTCAGTCAAGGACAGACAGACACATACCCCTCACATACACACACCACACACTCGCACACACCCCTCTCACACACACTCACACACACACCACACACACCTCACATACACACACCCCTCACACACACACACACACATAACATACACCCCTCACATACACACACACACACACACACACATACACCCCTCACGTACACACATACCACTCACACACACACCACTCACACACACCCCTCACATACACACACACCCCTCACACACACACACACCACACACTCACACATACACACCTCTCACATACACACATCCCTCACACACACACACACACCCCTCACACACCACACACTCACACATACACACCCCTCACATACACAGATCCCTCACACACGCACACCCCACACATACACACACACCCCTCACACACACACACCACACACACATACACACCCTCACATACACACATCCCTCACACACACACACACCCCTCACATACATACACACCCACACACACACCCCTCACATACATACACCACACACTCCACACACACAGGGAGGGAGAGCAGAAGGAGGAGAGGGAGACAGAGACCAAAGAGGGAGGATGGGTAGGGAGAGAGAGGGCAAAAGGGGGGACAGAAAAAAACAAGGTAGAATAATGAACAGTGAGAGAGAGAGAGAGAGAGAGAGAAAGAGAGAGAGAGAGGGCAGACGTCTAAACCTCTGTGCACGGTTGTATGAACAAAGAAGCAGGCGCTGTTTCATTTGGAGAAAGAGAGCCCTTTTAAGGGCTATTTGTAATTTAGTATAGGGTATTAAATTTTATTATTTTGGGGGGCTTTTTTATTTTATTAGGGGGCTTCGATTAGGTGTAATTAGTTTAAAATTCTTGTAATATTTTACTATTCTCTGTAATTTAGTGTCTGTTTTTTTGTACTTTAGTTAATTTTATTTAATTGTAATTAGTTTTATTTAATTGTAGTTAATTTATGTAATTATTTTAATGATAGTGTAGTGTTAGGTGTAATTGTAACTTAGGTTAGGTTTTATTTTACAGGTACTTTTGTCTTTATTTTAGCTAAGTAGTGATTAAATAGTTAATAACTATTGTACCTAGTTAAAATAAATACAAAGTTGCCTGTAAATTAAAAATAAATCCTAAAATAGATACAATGTAATTATTAATTATATTGTAGCTATCTTAGGGTTTATTTTATAGGAAAGTACTAAGTTTTAAATAGGAATAATGTACGCCTAGATTTAGAGTTTTGCGTCCGAAGGGGTGTGTTAGCTACGCGTCTTTTTTCTCTAGCGCTGCTTCTAAACAACGCTGGTATTTAGAGTTCTCTGAAGGGCTGCGTTAGCCTCCAAAAAGGGAGCGTAAAGGCATATTTACCGCCACTTCAACTATCAATACCAGCGTTGCTTACGGTAGCGGCTAGCTGGAAAAATGTGCTCGTGCACGATTCCCCCATAGGAAACAATGGGGCAGTTTGGACTGAAAAAAAAACCTAACACCTGCAAAAAAGCAGCGTTAAGCTCCTAACGCAGCCCCATTCTTTCCTATGGGGAAACACTTTCTAAGTCTGTACCTAACACCCTAACATGAACCCCGAGTCTAAACACCCCTAACCTTACACTTATTAATCCCTAATCTGCCGCTCCCGCTATCGCTGACACCTGCATTACACAATTAACCCCTAATCTGCCACTCCGGACACCATCGCAACCTACATTATACCTTTGTACCCCTAATTTGCTGCCCCTAACATCGCTGACACCTATACTATGGCCTAGATTTGGAGTTCGGCGGTAAAAGGGCTGTTAACGCTCCGCGGGCTTTTTTCTGGCCGCACCATAAAATTAACTCTGGTATCGAGAGTTCAAACAAATGCTGCGTTAGGCTCCAAAAAAGGAGCGTAGAGCATTTTTACTGCAAAAGCAACTCTCGATACCAGAGTTGCTTACGGATGCGGCCGGCCTCAAAAACGTGCTCGTGCACGATTCCCCCATAGGAAACAATGGGGCTGTTTGAGCTGAAAAAAAACCTAACACCTGCAAAAAAGCAGCGTTCAGCTCCTAACGCAGCCCCATTGTTTGCTATGGGGAAACACTTCCTATGTCTGCACCTAACACTCTAACATGTACCCCGAGTCTAAACACCCCTAATCTTACACTTATTAACCTCTAATCTGCCGCCCCCGCTATCGCTGACCCCTGCATATTTTTTTAAACCCCTAATCTGCCGCTCCGTAAACCGCCGCTACCTACATTATCCCTATGTACCCCTAATCTGCTGCCCTAACATCGCCGACCCCTATATTATATTTATTAACCCCTAATCTGCCCCCCACAACGTCGCCGACACCTGCCTACACTTATTAACCCCTAATCTGCCGAGCGGACCTGAGCGCTACTATAATAAAGTTATTAACCCCTAATCCGCCTCACTAACCCTATCATAAATAGTATTAACCCCTAATCTGCCCTCCCTAACATCGCCGACACCTAACTTCAATTATTAACCCCTAATCTTCCGATCGGAGCTCACCGCTATTCTAATAAATGGATTAACCCCTAAAGCTAAGTCTAACCCTAACACTAACACCCCCCTAAGTTAAATATAATATTTATCTAACGAAATAAATTAACTCTTATTAAATAACTTATTCCTATTTAAAGCTAAATACTTACCTGTAAAATAAATCCTAATATAGCTACAATATAAATTATAATTATATTATAGCTATTTTAGGATTAATATTTATTTTACAGGCAACTTTGTAATTATTTTAACCAGGTACAATAGCTATTAAATAGTTAAGAACTATTTAATAGTTACCTAGTTAAAATAATAACAAATTTACCTGTAAAATAAATCCTAACCTAAGTTATAATTAAACCTAACACTACCCTATCAATAAAATAATTAAATAAACTACCTACAATTACCTACAATTAACCTAACACTACACTATCAATAAATTAATTAAACACAATTCCTACAAATAAATACAATTAAATAAACTAGCTAAAGTACAAAAAATAAAAAAGAACTAAGTTACAGAAAATAAAAAAATATTTACAAACATAAGAAAAATATTACAACAATTTTAAACTAATTACACCTACTCTAAGCCCCCTAATAAAATAACAAAGCCCCCCAAAATAAAAAATTACCTACCCTATTCTAAATTAAAAAAGTTACAAGCTCTTTTACCTTACCAGCCCTGAACAGGGCCCTTTGCGGGGCATGCCCCAAGAATTTCAGCTCTTTTGCCTGTAAAAAAAAACATACAATACCCCCCCCCAACATTACAACCCACCACCCACATACCCCTAATCTAACCCAAACCCCCCTTAAATAAACCTAACACTAAGCCCCTGAAGATCTTCCTACCTTGTCTTCACCATCCAGGTATCACCGATCCGTCCTGGCTCCAAGATCTTCATCCAACCCAAGCGGGGGTTGGCGATCCATAATCCGGTCCAGAAGAGGCTCCAAAGTCTTCCTCCTATCCGGCAAGAAGAGGACATCCGGACCGGCAAACATCTTCTCCAAGCGGCATCTTCGATCTTCTTCCATCCGGAGCGAAGCGGCAGGATCCTGAAGACCTCCAGCGCGGAACATCCATCCGGACCGACGACTGAACGACGAATGACTGTTCCTTTAAGGGACGTCATCCAAGATGGCGTCCCTCGAATTCCGATTGGCTGATAGGATTCTATCAGCCAATCGGAATTAAGGTAGGAATTTTCTGATTGGCTGATGGAATCAGCCAATCAGAATCAAGTTCAATCCGATTGGCTGATCCAATCAGCCAATCAGATTGAGCTTGCATTCTATTGGCTGTTCCGATCAGCCAATAGAATGCGAGCTCAATCTGATTGGCTGATTGGATCGGCCAATCGGATTGAACTAGATTCTGATTGGCTGATTCCATCAGCCAATCAGAAAATTCCTACCTTAATTCCGATTGGCTGATAGAATCCTATCAGCCAATCGGAATTCGAGGGACGCCATCTTGGATGACGTCCCTTAAAGGAACAGTCATTCGTCGTTCAGTCGTCGGTCCGGATGGATGTTCCGCGCTGGAGGTCTTCAGGATCCTGCCGCTTCGCTCCGGATGGAAGAAGATCGAAGATGCCGCTTGGAGAAGATGTTTGCCGGTCCGGATGTCCTCTTCTTGCCGGATAGGAGGAAGACTTTGGAGCCTCTTCTGGACCGGATTATGGATCGCCAACCCCCGCTTGGGTTGGATGAAGATCTTGGAGCCAGGACGGATCGGTGATACCTGGATGGTGAAGACAAGGTAGGAAGATCTTCAGGGGCTTAGTGTTAGGTTTATTTAAGGGGGGTTTGGGTTAGATTAGGGGTATGTGGGTGGTGGGTTGTAATGTTGGGGGGGGGGTATTGTATGTTTTTTTTTACAGGCAAAAGAGCTGAAATTCTTGGGGCATGCCCCGCAAAGGGCCCTGTTCAGGGCTGGTAAGGTAAAAGAGCTTGTAACTTTTTTAATTTAGAATAGGGTAGGGAATTTTTTATTTTGGGGGGCTTTGTTATTTTATTAGGGGGCTTAGAGTAGGTGTAATTAGTTTAAAATTGTTGTAATATTTTTCTTATGTTTGTAAATATTTTTTTATTTTCTGTAACTTAGTTCTTTTTTATTTTTTGTACTTTAGCTAGTTTATTTAATTGTATTTATTTGTAGGAATTGTGTTTAATTAATTTATTGATAGTGTAGTGTTAGGTTAATTGTAGGTAATTGTAGGTAGTTTATTTAATTATTTTATTGATAGGGTAGTGTTAGGTTTAATTATAACTTAGGTTAGGATTTATTTTACAGGTAAATTTGTTATTATTTTAACTAGGTAACTATTAAATAGTTCTTAACTATTTAATAGCTATTTTACCTGGTTAAAATAATAACAAAGTTGCCTGTGAAATAAATATTAATCCTAAAATAGCTATAATATAATTATAATTTATATTGTAGCTATATTATGATTTATTTTACAGGTAAGTATTTAGCTTTAAATACGAATAATTTATTTAATAAGAGTTAATTTATTTCGTTAGATAAAAATTATATTTAACTTAGGGGGGTGTTAGTGTTAGGGTTAGACTTAGCTTTAGGGGTTAATACATTTATTAGAATAGCGGTGAGCTCCGGTCGGCAGATTAGGGGTTAATAATTGAAGTTAGGTGTTGGCGATGTTAGGGAGGGCAGATTAGGGGTTAATACTATTTATGATAGGGTTAGTGAGGCGGATTAGGGGTTAATACATTTATTATAGTAGCGCTCAGGTCCGCTCGGCAGATTAGGGGTTAATAAGTGTAGGCAGGTGTCGGCGACGTTGAGGGGGGCAGATTAGGGGTTAATAAATATAATATAGGGGTCGGCGATGTTAGGGCAGCAGATTAGGGGTACATAGGGATAACGTAGGTGGCGGCGATTTGCGGTCGGAAGATTAGGGGTTAATTATTTTAAGTAGCTGGCGGCGACGTTGTGGGGGGCAAGTTAGGGGTTAATAAATGTAATACAGGGGTCGGCGGGGTTAGGGGCAGCAGATTAGGGGTACATAAGTATAACGTAGGTGGCGGTCGGCAGATTAGGGGTTAAAAATTTTAATCGAGTGGCGGCGGTGTGGGGGGACCTCGGTTTAGGGGTACATAGGTAGTTTATGGGTGTTAGTGTACTTTAGGGTACAGTAGTTAAGAGCTTTATAAACTGGCGTTAGCCAGAAAGCTCTTAACTCCTGCTATTTTCAGGCGGCTGGAATTTTGTCGTTAGAGCTCTAACGCTCACTTCAGAAACGACTCTAAATACCAGCGTTAGAAAGATCCCATTGAAAATATAGGCTACGCAAATGGCGTAGGGGGATCTGCGGTATGGAAAAGTCGCGGCTGAAAAGTGAGCGTTAGACCCTTTAATCACTGACTCCAAATACCAGCGGGCGGCCAAAACCAGCGTTAGGAGCCTCTAACGCTGGTTTTGACGGCTACCGCCGAACTCCAAATCTAGGCCTATATTTATTAACGGAACAGCCAATAGAATGCGAGCTCAATCTGATGGCTGATTGGATCAGCCAATCGGATTGAACTTGAATTTGATTGGCTGATTCAATCAGCCAATCAGATTTTTCCTACCTTAATTCCGATTGGCTGATAGAATCCTATCAGCCAATCGGAATTCGAGGGACGCCATCTTGGATGTCATCATTTAAAGGAACCTTCATTCAGCGAGTAGGCCTCGTTGAAGAAGGATGGATCCGCGTCAGCTGGAAGAAGATGGCTCAGCTCCGGATGGATGAAGATAGAAGATGCCGCTTGGATGAAGATGTCTGCCAGTCCGGATGTCCTCTTCTGCCCGTATAGGATAAAGACTTCTGCCGCTCCGAATGTCCTCTTTTGGTCCATCGGTGCCCGGCTGGGTGAACACGACTCAAGGTAGGGAGATCTTCCGGGGGGTAGTGTTAGGTTTATTTAAGGGTGGTTTGGGTTAGAGTAGGGTTATGTGGGTGGTGGGTTTTAATGCTGGGGGGGTTGTATTTTTTTTTACAGGCAAAAGATCTGCTTACTTTGGGGCATTCCCTGCAAAAAGCCCTTTTAAGGGCTGGTAAAAAAGCTGATTACTTTTTAATTTAGAATAGGGTAGGGAACCTTTATTATTTTGGGGGGCTTTTTTATTTTATTAGGGGGCTTAGAGTAGGTGTAATTAGCCTAATATTCTTGTAATCTTTTTTTATTTTTTGTAATTTAGTGTTTTTTTTTTTTTGTAATTTAGTTTAGTTTATGTAATTGTATTTAATTGTAGGTACTTGTAGTTAATTTATTTAATTTATTTATTGATAGTGTAGTGTTAGGTTTACTTGTAACTTAGGTTAGGATTTATTTTACAGGTAATGTTGTACTTATTTTAACTAGGTAGCTATTAAATAGTTAATAACTATTTAATAGCTATTGTACCTAGTTAAAATAAATACAAAGTTGCCTGTAAAATAAAAATAAACCCTAAAATAGCTACAATATAATTATTTGTTATAGTGTAGCTATATTAGGATTTATTTTACTGGTAAGTATTTAGTTTTAAATAGGAATACTTTAGTTAATAAGATTTAATTTATTTCGTTAGATTAAAATTATATTTAATTTAGGGGGGTGTTAGGGTTAGACTTAGCTTTAGGGGTTAATACATTTATTAGAGTAGCGGCGAGGTCCGGTCGGCAGATTAGGGGTTAATAAGTGTAGGTAGGTAGCGGCGGCGTTGGGGGGGGCAGATTAGGGGTTAATAAATATTATGTAGGTGTCGGCGATGTTAGGGGCAGCAGATTAGGGGTTCATAGGGATAATGTAGGTGGCGGCGGTGTGCGGTCGGCAGATTAGGGGTTAAAAAAATTATTATAGTGGCGGCAATGTTGGGGGACCTCGGTTTAGGGGTCATAGGTAGTTTATGGGTGTTAGTGTACTTTATAGCACAGTAGTTAAGAGCTTTATAAACCGGCGTTAGCCCAGAAAGCTCTTAACTACTGACTTTTTTCTGCGGCTGGAGTCTTGTCGGTAGAGGGTGTACCGCTCACTTCAGCCAAGACTCTAAATACCGGCGTTAGGAAGATCCAATTGAAAAGATAGGATACGCAATTGGCGTAAGGGGATCTGCAGTATGGAAAAGTCGCGGCTTGAAAGTGAGCATTAGACCTTTTCCTGGCTGACTCTAAATACCAGCAGGCGGCCAAAAGCAGCGTTAGGACCCCTTAACGCTGCTTTCGACGGCTAGAGCAGAACTCTAAATCTAGGCGTTAGTTAATAATAGTAATATTTATTTAGATTTATTTAAATTATATTTAAGTTAGGGGGGGTTAGGGTTAGGGATAGACTTAAGTTTAGGGGTTAATAACTTTATTATAGTGGCGGTGGTGTAGGGGGGGCAGGATAGGGGTTAATATATATAATGTAGGTTGCTGTGGGCTCCGGGAGCGGCGGTTTAGGAGTTAAACAATTTATTTAGTTGCAGCGGGGTCTGGGATCGGAAGGATAGGGGTTAATAACTTTATGTAGGTGGCGGCGGTATAGGAGGTGGCAGATTAGGGGTTAATAGGTATAATGTAGGTGGTGGCGGGGTCCGGGAGCCGCGGTATAGGGGTTAATATATTTATTATAGTTGCGGCGGGGTCCGGGAGTGGCGGTTTAGGGGTTAATAACTTTTTTAGTTGCAGGGGGGGCTCCGTGAGCGGCGGTATAGGGGGTAAACAGTATAGTATAGTGTGGGTGCTTAGTGACAGGCTAGCAAGAAAGCTGCGAATAAGCCGATTAGCAGCGAGATTGATGACTGTCAGTTAACAACAGTCCGCTGCTCATCGCACCGTACTTGGTGCGTGGCTTTTTGACAGCTCTCTTGATAAATTTGGCGAATGTATTCAGGTCCACGGCGCAATGCTAGGCGAGCTTAGGCGAGCGTATTGGTGCCGGCGAATGCTATAAAGTAGACAGCTTGATAAATAGAGGCCCAAGTGTCAGAGACAAGTACCAGATAAATGTACCACTTTGAAATAGGTAAATTGCATCATATTAAAATATGCTGCAGTAAAACGAGACAGATAAACTGTGTATTATTATTAAGTGTTTATTATTCTCTGTTGTCATATTGTCAAATATTAAATTGCAGAAATATCTGATTTCTATATATTTACTTCATTAATATATTCGATACAAGCTTGTGGCTTTCCATTTTTGTTCATGTGGAAGATCAATAATATATTTGTGCTAAACGTGGGGTACATAGGAAACCGCTGTATTCCTATAGGGGTACTCACTATAAAAAGGTTGAGAAACACCACTCAATATAATACTGACATGTTCAAATGTGTAATTAGTATTATGCTATCCTGTTGGACTCTGCATTTAACAGTCAATTTTCTGTATGATGCTAAAGACAACTGTAGAATCGCATGTAGCAAATTGCATATTAAATAGAACTTCCCCAGAGGTGTAAGTCTATAAATAATAAATAATATTAATAAGCTTTATCCGTAAAGTGCTAACATATTCTGCAGCACTATAAAAGTTTCGATTTTATTGCTGCAACAAATTGCCTCATTTAAGATAATATATGCCATGTGAAAATCTGTATACAAGCTTAAACTCATAAAAATGAATATAATTATGTCCGTAGTTTAGACTATATATAGTGAGTCTTCTTACAATAATGAAGAGCATTAAAATTAAAGTTATAGCAGTGCATTAACTGGAAGACTAGAGAGGGTCTGTAAAGTAATTTCTGCCATAAAGGTATGTGTGTATATATGTCTGTGTGTGTAAACATATATATATATATATATATATATATATATATATATATATATATATATATATATATATATAATACCGTCCCTTGCACAGGATATACCCTCCTTAGGTCATCTGCCTGCGTGCAGCAATGTAACAAATATCCCTTGTAAAATAACTGCATTCACAGGTCTTTGTTAAAGTGGAGAACAAAAAATAACTGCATTCACAGGTCTTTGTTAAAGTGGAGAACAAAAAAAGCCTCTTTTTAATGAAACGTTTTAAGGGGACCAGCTCCCTGAAAACGTTTCATTAAAAAGAGGCTTTTTTTGTTCTCCACTTTAACAAAGACCTGTGAGTGCAGTTATTTTACAAGGGATATATATATATATATATATATATATATATATGTGTACAGTATGTATATATATATATATATATATATATATATATATATATATATATATATATATTTATGTGAACAAATGGCTTGCACTCACTGGACTTTTAAATTATGTGCCTTTATTGTGACGTTTTGAGGAAGGTGATACGGTCCCCAAAACGTCACAATAAAGGCACATAATTTAAAAGTTGCTATATATATATATATATATATATATATATATATATATATATATATATATATATATATATATATATATATATATATATATATATATATATATATATATATATATATATATATTTATATACTGTATATAAATCACTGCATTGTAAAAATTATGCATCTAATATATGAGCTAGAGCCAAATTGCCCTGTTACTGGCAATGACAGAGATCGCAGCATAACAACAGCCATTTTGTGATCTATAGTAGCATGTGAGCCATCAAATGATTGACACAAGTATTACATCAGCTGCATTCTGTGAGAATTTAATTCAAAACTTATATGGTCAACTGTAAGGCAGGAAGGTACCAGGAACTATCTCCCTACCCCAAAAGAGACATCCTGGGTTGGCTGAAGAAATGCCTATATAGTTGAACTAGTTTATAGACTGCTGAGGGTGGAAGCTGCCGTTATAGAGTTTACTGAGAGTGTAACTAAGGAGAGTCAGTCTTTGCTGATCCTAAGAGAACCTTGGACCAAAGACCATTCCTAGCGCAGTCCCTAAAGATCATAGACCCACAAACAGGAAGTCTGGGAACACTGACCCATCAGAGAATGAGAGCTCAAAAGACATTGGTTCAATATTATTATTTATAAAAGACTGTTCTAGAAGTAAAGTATCACATCAATTGGGTTGTTAATGTAGTATAGTTTTTTATTTTGTTTTTGCACTTTGTGTATGTTTGTATGTTATTTTTGTTTTTTTAAACAACTCTTTTATTTTTTAATCACTTTGTTTATGTCTTGATTTTGTCACCTGTTCCTAAAAGAACACTATTTTCTTACATAATACTGACTTGTCCAGGCAGGAGGCAATCAGTGTGATACTTAGCATATTCAAAAGAGAATACTTTTTGTGTGTGCTAAATTAATCCTCCGTTTTATTGTGTTGTGTCTAAATACTTATTTTATTGAAGTAATATAATTTGTGTTGCTGAGAAATTGTAAGTAATTTTCTTACATATTTGGAGTATTTTTTGTGAATCTTTAGAATAATGGAAAGATTAATGCAGAAAATAGCTAGGGTCAATAATTCAGTTGCACACACGGGGGTAGATTTACCAATGTCTGTTCAACATGATACGCTGTAGCATATCATGTCCGACAGACATCGCTAAATGCCAATAGCATACGCTGCTTCATAACTGACTGGTGCTTCATAACTGCTGTTTCCGTTGCTTAAGGTGGTGTCCATGCTATATATCAACGTGTGAGGTTTCAATAATAATAATGATATTATAGTTAAAATTAATATTTAATTACAACTCTTAAAATCAAATTAAAAATCAACATGAAATTACAATGAAAAACACAATTAAAACACAATAAATTGTTAGTATACAATACACAATGGCATTAAATTACAGTACAATGTTAATAAAATTATATTGAAATTTCTGTTGTATGTTTCTTTAGGATAGTAATGACATAATTTAACAGCGATTTGGCTTTGTTAAAGGTGGTACAGATATACTGTGGTTACAAAACAATTGGAAAAGCTATGAATATAGTCTATTACATGCGCGCTTATCCCAATGTGTGAATAGTGTTCTTAAAAAATAATAAGGCAGTGTTTAAATGGTCCTAAAAGATTATATAACAATATAGTCGTGTATAATAAATAAACAAATATAAAAAGAAAAATCAGTTCCAAAAAATATATGTGCGTGTGATGTCCCAAGAAAAAAACTCAAATTAATGGTTTAAAGGAGAGAAATACAATAGCTGCTGCATTTAATGTCTCTAACTGTGATAAAAATAGTGATAATGGAATAGATTGGGACATTTTTGTTAAAAAGCAGAGCATGAGAATGATACAACTTTAAATAAACATGGCTCCAGTCTTTACAGAGCAGAGGATAGATGCCCAATGCTTAACTGTATCTGAAAGCAGGGTATGTAGGCCACTAACTAGCCCAGAAACTCAGGTATTAAAAGGACAGTCTACTACAGAACCTTTATTGTTTAAAAAGATTGATAATCCCTTTATTACTGTCATTAATACCTCAAGATTTAGATGCTAAAGGGTTAATTTTCTTAAGCTTGTGTGCTAAAAAACATTTGTTTCTTCAGAAGAAATGTTTTGCTGTGTTTTCCCTTAGATAAGCCAGAGCCCTCGTAAATAGTTTATAAGATGCACAAAAGAGAAATGTATTGCCCCAACCTTTGAGCACAGAGAATGATGGAACTCAGTGCCTCTGTCATTTACAGGACAACCAACTTTGCAAATATACTTTTTTTAATGTCATAATGCCTCAGAAACATAAAGAATGCAACATATATGGGGTTTGGTATCAAAATACTCCTCACAACATCACTAACAGATTGCCTATCTGTGTATATGAAATAGATGTAAATATCAGAAGTTATAAGAAGTTATATAATTTCAGCCAAAGATTCTGAGCTTTATAACATGTCGTAAAAAAGAGAGGGGTTTCCTAGCCCCTCTGGAAAGAGGTTTGGTCAAGCAAGTTGATATCAGAGTTGTTCATTCTATATGGGAGGCTGTTACAGCGCAAGTGACCATATTTTCTTGCCAATCTCCCTGGCACAGACATCTAAAACTAGTAAAGTATTGGATTCTGTTATTTCTCCTTTTTATTTAAAAAAATGTTTGCTTGTGTATAATTCTATTTATTATCATAATTTTATTAATAATGCACTGTGCATCATCTTTTGCATAATAAATAATTCCTTTATTAAGCTTTTGCCTTTGTCTAATATTTGAGCCATGTTACTGAAGGAAACTGGTAGTCTTTACATTTGGATTTTAGATTATTTTTTGCTAAATTGTATTCTGGGATTTAATTTGTTAGTCTGGGGTTTCATTTGTCATGTTCTTAGGACTATGTGTATACCTTTAATTCTTCCCTTTAAACTCCCATCACACCTTTCACCTCTTGCCAATTAATGTTTGAGTGTGTAGCATAGCTGCACATTCTGAACTCCCTGCTTGCAGAGGAAACGGCTTCAACTGTTTACTCCATAGAAACTAGTTGATCTTACCTTGCTTCATGGGTCTAGCTGGCAGGACTTGAAGCCAGTATCCGGGATTATACTCCCCATCTCTGTTAAAGACTTTGGATTCATCCTTATTAACAAGCTCAGTGTTTATTCTGACATCCGGTAGCTACGTTCTCACTGAGGACACAAACCTACCTAAAACCTCCAGAGCTATTCTGGATTTTCTGTCAGTTAAATCTCTTCCTCTGGCATAACATCGTTACCAGCCCAAGTTTATTATTCATCTAAGGAATGGACCTGCAAGTTTCATTCTCCTGACCGCTCATTGCAGAATAATACAGACTGCCTCTCATTCCTTGCTAGGAATCATCAGACTTGCAACGGAAGTTCTGCTCTGCAAACCGCTCCATATCCAGCTAATCAAGTTACTGACATTGTGGATAGTTTAAATTATCCAATGAACTTACTCATTTATGGGAGACACTTTCCCCGTACGGGCGGGACCCCCCACTTCACTACGTCAATCCTACGTAGTCATTCTTCACATCCCAGTGAATCCGGGCAGGTACGCCCCCACTCAACGTCATCTGCAGTTGTTTGTCTAAGATCGTCTCAAGGCTGCTTGTTACAGGACTCGGATCCTTGCTGCACATTAATGAATTAATATCTTCACCATACCTTATGCTTCCTAAGCAATTTTAGAGTTCTCCACTATATCTTATGACAGTTACGTTTGCCAGGAGATACCCTAAAAACTCTTGTCAATCAAATACACTGTTACAGATTGTATCATAAGATCTCTCCTGTAACATAATAACAAGACAAAGCCTGCCAAGCTTTTAAAAACTTATTTTCCTACCTCCAAAAAAGGAATAGTTACACAATATCTGCAGTTGTGATCCTAAACATTTAAATCCACTGAATAGGTTTCTTCTTGCTTACACCTTAAAGGGACACTGAACCCAAATTTTTTCTTTCGTGATTCAGATAGAGCATGCAATTTTTTTTTATTTTTATTTTTTTTTTAATTGGGGTTATTTTAGCATAATATAGAACAAAAAAGGCAATATTGTTTCAGTTTCACAAGAAAAAAAACATGGAACGCATGCTTTCTAATCTGATACAATAGAAATAACTTTACTAACCTCCTTTTAACAATTTAACAATGATCAAACTACGTAGATTAAACCTGACAATCAGAAGATCTAAAACTTAATATATCTCTTATACAAGGAAAAGGAAACTTTAATTTAAAATGATATACAAACTAGTTCAGGTTGTATGTAACTCGCAATTTGACCAAACAGGGACGGTATCCTGACAGGGGGGAAAAGAAAAAAAAAAAAAGGGAGAGAAAGAAGAAAGGAAAGAGAGAAAAAAGAAGAAAAAAAAAAAAAAAAAAAAGGGGACTATCTCCTATCTCTACACCCTCACTCCTCCCGCCTCCCTCACCAGTCTCCCAATAAAACCAACTCAGTGTTTCTGAAGGGGAATATTAAGTGTTGGACTTCGGCAGGTGAAAAGATCTTGATAAATTTTGCCCATTTATCAAAGAGAGCTCTCAATTCTCTTTCTGAGTGTACTACTGTGGCTTTCTGTTCGATTAAATATTGTTTTCTGAGATAATTTTTAATTTCTGTAATTGAAGGTACTATTATACTTTTCCAGTACTTAAATATTAAGTTTCTGGTTGCTAGGATTATCAGGTTCACAATTTTAAAATCTGTAAACCCGCCATTCCTGTCAACCAGAACAATAACAGGGGTCTTTAATAACTTATATGGGATAATTTTCAAAGATTTATTTATCCAATACTCTATTTTATACCAAAGTTGTGAGATTTTTGGACAATCCCATACCATGTGGTCTAGATTTGCGGCTTGGAGACTACACTTGGGACATTTATTGAAATTCAGATTAAACCATCTGTAGCCCCTCTCGGGAGTGTAATGTGTTTGGTATAGTAGTTTTAAATGTGACTCTCTCCAGGTCTCGGACAAGGTTGTTTCCGATGCTAATTGAATTGACCTAGCGATCTGCAATCCGTCATTTATGTTAACCTGGTTTTCCCACTTCTGCGCTAATCTTATTAAATTGTCATTTCCTTTGTGGGAAACTAAAAGATTATACCATGTAGTTATTGAAAATAGTCCTGCTCTGTTTAGTGATATCCAATTTTCTAGCTTATCCCATTTCCACTTCCACCTGTGTTTATTGATTAATTGCCACGCATAATGCCTAGTTTGGAGATACATGAAAAATTCCTGATTTTTAACCTTAAACTCCAATTTTAATTCTTCGAAAGATTTGATGGTACCTGACTCTTGTTTAAAAAACTGCGAGATCTTAATTAATCCTTGGTTATGCCAACCTAATAAAATTGGATCTTGTGTTCCCTCCTGAAATTCAGGGTTCCCTAAAAAGGTTTGGTGGACTGGAATTTGAGTATTTACCTGGATATGAGCCCCTATTTTCCTCCAAGCTACTATTATCGTGTGTATAGTCTTCAGGGCTTTTATTCTTTTGGGTACTTTTTGCGGAGGAGTATGTAAAAGTGAAACTGGGGATAACGGATTTGTCAAACTTTGATCTAAGTCGTAATCAGTGAAGTGATTTGATCTAGCTAGCCAGTCTGT
The DNA here is from genome assembly GCF_027579735.1 of Bombina bombina. Lineage (NCBI taxonomy): Eukaryota > Metazoa > Chordata > Amphibia > Anura > Bombinatoridae > Bombina > Bombina bombina. The sequence continues at coordinate 841,467,676 of NC_069500.1, forward strand.
TGCTATGCGACCCAGAAAGACTAGATTGTATATCTGGAGATCTGGTAGGGTCATTCCACCTTTTTGCTTGGGAAGAGTTAATCTCTTCAATGAGATTCTTGGTTTTTTGGCTTGCCATATAAAGTGGCGGAGGGCTGTGTAAAACTTCTTGATATCATATGCTTTTAAGAGTAAAGGGAGATTTTGAAATAAATACCCTATTTTGGGCAATAACACCATTTTAAACAGTGCTATTCGTCCTGCTATTGATAAGGGGAGATTTTGCCAGCTTCTCATCTTTTGTATTATCAACTGTAAAGTGGGGGTAATATTTAGTGTATACCATTCCCGCGGGTCCGCTGATACAATGATCCCAAGATATCTAAAAGATTTAGAGACTGTTTTAAAAGAGTAATCGGTTAGTGAATTATTTTTCCTCCTTAGCCATAATAATTCTGATTTAGTGCTATTCATTTTGTAGCCAGAGAAAAGACCAAAAGTCTCAATTATATTTAACAATATTGGAATATTCTCATTGGTATTTGCTAAATACACCAAAAGATCATCTGCATATAAGGCTACTTTAGCCTCTTTAATGCCAATTGAGATGCCTTCCAGATTTTGCCTAATTTTTGTTGCTAAAGGTTCGATTGCTAAATCAAAAAGCAGCGGTGATAAGGGGCACCCTTGTCTGGTACCTTTTTCTAGCTTGATTTTACCTGTAATCTGACCATGTACAATCAGGCTTGTGGATGCTTGCGTACAAATATTTTTGACTAGGGTGAGAAAATTGTTTGAAAATCCGTATCTAGTTAATGTGTCAAGTAAATATTGGTGATTTATGCTATCGAAAGCCTTTTCGGCATCTATTGCAATTACTACTGCATCTGGATGTGAAGTGTGAAAGTTATCTTCAGAGTTTTTAAAATATTCAATAATCTGGAGCAGTTGTCTAATTTTAGCCGCTGAGCTCCGATTGTTCAAGAATCCGGCTTGATCGATATGTATGATTTCTGGTAAACCCTTCTGCAGTCTCCTGGCTAAAATTGATGTAAAAATTTTGTAATCAGAGTTAAGTAGTGCGATGGGCCTATATGATTCTCTTTTTTGTGGGTTTTTCCCAGGTTTTAAGATGAGAATGGTGTGTGATTCTAAAAAATTGGGAGGGATCTGAGTGTTTTCTTGATAAAAATAATTGAACAGAGTTGTAAGATGAGGGGTAATTAATTCATTCATGCTTTTGTAAAATTCGTTAGGGATTGCGTCTGGACCTGGTGTTTTTTCTAATTTTAAGTCATTAATCGATTGTGATACTTCTGTTTCTGTAATTGGGGTGTTTAAATTGGATAAAAAGTCCGTTTCGCCTTTTATTATGGGAAGATTATCCCAGAATCTTTCTTGCGCTACCTTGTCTGTGGTTGATGATGCATAGATATGTTTATAATACTGGAGAAATGAGTCTAGTATTTCTTCTGTTGATGTTAATGTGCTCTCTTTGATTTGAAGGCTCTGAATTATATTAGATTGTTTGGCATTTTTTACAAGTTTTGAGAGCATTTTACCAGCTTTGTTCCCAAATTTATACAAATTTGATTGGTATTTTAAGTCAGAATATATTGTTTGTGTAATAAGATAGGAGTCTCGTTCCTTCTTTGCTTTTATATATTCGTCCCATTTACCCCTAGTTGGAGAATTTAAATATCTATCATATGCAGTTGTTACTACGAGAAGTAACTGAGTTTCCTTCTGTTTGGATTGTCTATGTAGTTTTGCTGTGTATGCTATGATGTCCCCCCTTATCACCGCTTTTGCGGTCTCCCAAAGGATCGCGGGGTTAGAGACTGAGCCTATGTTCAAACTGAAAAATTCCTCTAATCTGACTTTTAGCCATTCTCGAAAGTCTATGTTGTTATTTAGATGTTTAGGGTAAAAAAAGCGTGAACCCATAGAATTTTTACGATTGAGTGGGATGTCAAGCGTTATTGGGGCGTGATCCGAGATACAGATTTCTGCTATAGTGGCTTTTGGACCTGTTTGGAGGCAGTTATTGTTTATTAACATCAAGTCAATTCTGGAGAGACTCTTAGTTGCTCTCGAGTGACATGTAAAAGCCTTAACCTGAGGATTCTGTGTCCTCCAAATATCTTTTACTGCTAATGTGTGCTGTATATTGTTAAATAGTTTCATTTCAAGGTTATCTTTTTTTGTTTTCCTAATTACTCCTTTATATCTGTACCTGTCCAGGGAAAAACATGGAACCATATTAAAATCCCCCGCTATGATTAACTGGCCCTCGCTAACTTGTAAAAGTTGTGCCTGAAGAGTGTCCCAAAAATGATAATCGATAATATTCGGTGCGTAAAGATTACAAATGGTATAAATCAGGCCCTGTGTTTTTAACTTTAGAATCAAAAATCTGCTGCGAGGGTCTATAATGGTAAGCAATTTTTCGTAAACTAAGCTTTTTCCTAGAAGGATCGCGACTCCTTTTTTCCTATCTGGTGAAGGGGCAACCAGAGTTTCTGCTACCCAGGACTGTTTTAGTTTTATGGATTCCTCAGTGTTTAAGTGTGTCTCTTGCAATAGTGCTATTGTAGTGTTTAATTTCTGTAAATGCGATATAATGGTCTTTCGTTTTACCGGTGAGGTTATGCCCCCTACGTTCCATGATGTGATTTTTAGCATATCATTCTGTTTCTGGGATAAGCTACAGATCCTAACATCTCATAACAAAAAAGAGTCACCCACAGGTAAACAATAGGATAGAGACTAGCGGTTCGGGAGGCAGAGAGATAGAGAGGAGAGAAAAAAAAAAAAAAAAAAAAAAAAGGGGGGGGAAACAAAAGAAGAAGGAAAAGCGAAAGAAGAAGGGAATCTTGCTTATCAGTTACTATACCAAGCGAAGAAAGACCCATACACATAAACTATATAACAGTTAGGTCGAGGAATATCCTTATTGATATTTAAAACCATATTCCTCTAACTTTTTCACTGCTTCTTCCGTTGAATCAAAGAAAAAAATTTGTTCTTTGTATTTTATCTTAAGTCTAGCGGGGTAGACAACAGTTGCCTGCCAGCCTTCCTTAATCAGTTTCCCACATAGCGGCGTGAATTCTCTCCTCTTCCTGGAGGTCTCTATTGAGAAGTCCTGGAAGAGGAGTATCCTATTACCTTCATACATAATTGGTTGGTTTTTCCGATAGTGATGTAAGTATAGCTCCTTGTCTTGAAAATTTAAGAATCTTGATATGATTGGTCTAGGTCTACTAGTGTTAGGTGTATTGTCTGAGGCTCTCCCTAAGCGATGGACTCTTTCAATTATGAACCAATGAGAAATTAGCTAACTATGTAGCAAACCATTTTACCAAAAATGAACATACACAAAACAAATCTTAACTGTTTGTAGAGAGAAAAAAAAAGATAAAAAGGAAAAACCAACAACAACAACAAAAAAAAAAAAAAAAAAAAAAAGTCACAAACTAAATACATTGAGGAACTCTTGTGTGTCAGTAAAGAATAGTCCAGATAATTGCCAGGAAAGTCTAAGTCAGTTCATATAATTTTGTTCAGCTTTTTATTCTACCAAACAATAACTTCCTTCCCTTTATGGATTAGACTTGAGCCCCCTTCGTTTGGTCCTTGCAAGATTATTTAGCTAAAAGATCCCCTTATAGAATTGTAGAGATCTGTTAATATTAGCCGGCTGCCATTTTGCAAGAAAAAAAAACTTGAATTATCAGGGAAAACATTCAGTTAGCATCAGGCTTTATTTTCTTCTTTAGATTAGATTACAGTCTCTTATGCTTCCAAGTTTCCTCAACTTCTTCCTCTCCTTCTCCTCTTCCCCCTCTGCAACTCCTCTCCCCCCTCTACGGTAACATTGAACGGGTAACTCGCACTCACCCCTTTGAAGCGATGCCGTCTTGGGATCCCGCCTTTCTCTGATGGGAGCTTTGTAGAGATGGCTAACAGTTATGCTTTACTAGTTAGCCTCCAACTCAGCAGGTGCTCGCCGCCGCCGTAACCTTAGCAGAAACACAGGAGTAGGTTACTCGAAACTCCTGAAGTTGGCACTTTCCAGACTCAGATCCTCCTCGCAACATCGGTGGGGAGGCAAAACAAGTGCCGAAAACAGAAAGGTGACCAGCCGTCGTTCAGGTCAGTTGACTCTCCGTGGATACTCCGATCAAGCTGCTCCCCGCACGCAGCACCGGTGGGCGGGGAGCGCAAACAGGCATGCAGGCGGGCAGCGTCCAATGGCGAAGTGTGTTTGAGAACCTCAGCGAGCCCAAGCCATGTAAGCGCGGTGAGTGACGAGCACCCGGCACAGGTCTTCCAGGGACTGGCGGGAGAGAGTGCGTGTTACAGAGCGGAAGGTTGTGTGAGCTCCGAGACCATGAGGGGAGCCTGGCTGAGCGACCTTTTATTCCAGCTCCGGGCATAAAGTTCTTACTAGCGCCGATGTTGGTTGCGCTATGGGGGGAATCACCTCGATCCTCAGGGGTGACTGCAGCTAACTTCTCCCTTCTAAACGATAGGGAATCCTGGCGCGATCAAACCGCCACTTAGGAGAGCTGCAGGGGGCCAGAATCTACTGCTTGCACAGAGACTTGCGTGCAAGCTCCTCCTCTTCCTCCCGTCATCTAGAGCATGCAATTTTAAGCAACTTTCTAATTTACTCCTATTATCATTTTTTCATTCTCGTGGTATCTTTATTTGAAAAGCAATAATGTAAGTTTAGATGCCGGCCCATTTTTGTGAGCAACCTGGGTTGTTCTTGCTGATTGGTGGATAAATTTGCCCATCAATAAACAAGTGCTGTTCAGGGTTCTGAACCAATAATTAGCTGGCTCCTTAGCTTAGATGCCTTATTTTTCAAATAAAGATAGCAAGAGAATGTGGAAAATTTGATAATAGGAGTAAATTAGAAAGTTGCTTAAAATTGTTTGCTCTATCTGAATCACAAAAGAAAACATTTGGGTTCAGTGTCCCTTCAAGACTCCCCATATAATAAATCTTAAGTGGTGGCAGCTTAGAGATAGTTTAGTTTGGGTGGCATTAAAGGGGGTTTGGGCATTTTTTCTAAGTCTAGAACAGACAAGAGAGTGTTGTTAACCCTTGCACCCACTCAAATAAGTCACAGGCTTGCCTGGAGTGGCTAGACCATGACAGATTGGTTAAAGTGGAAAGGGTCTGTTAATCCTTTCTGTGCCAAACAAGTGACTGGTGCAGGGTTGGTTAACCCTGGTCGTCACAATTACCCATTCCCCAGTTTTGCATAGCCAAGACAGTTATATTAATATACTTTTTACCTCTGTGATCACCTTTTATCTCTGCAGACTGCCTCCTTATCTCAGTTCTTTTGACAGACTTGCATTTCAGCCAATCAGTGGTGACTCCTAGGTGACTACATGGCAGTTAGCACAATGTTATTTATATGGCACACACGAACTAGCACTGTCTAGCTGTAAAAAATATTGTCAAAATACATTGAGAAGAGGCAGCATTCAACATCTTAGAAATTAGCATATGAGCCTACTTAGGTTTAGCTTTAAACAAGGAATACTAAGAGAACAAAGCAAATTTTATGATCATGAAAGATTAATTTTGACTAGACTGTCCCTTTAAGCAAATTATGTGGGTTGATCAAATGTGAAAGTAATCCAATAAATATTGTTTCAAATTGATCAATTTGATAATATGCAAACAAATTTAAAGGGAAACTGAACCCAAAAATTTTATTTCATGATTCAGATAGAGCATGCAATTTTAAGCAACTTTCTAATTTACTCCTATTATCAAATTTTCTTTGTTCTCTTGCTATCTTTGTTTGAAAAAGGAGGCATCTAAGCTAAGGAGCCAGCACATTTTTGGTTCAGAACCATGGACAGCACTTATTTATTGGTGCTGTCCAATCAGCAAGGACAACCTAGGTTGTTCACCAAAAATGGGCCGGCATCTAAACTTACATTCTTGCTTTTCAAATAAACATACCAAGAGAATAAAGAAAATTTGATAATAGGAGTTAATTAGGAAGTTGATTAAAATTGCATGCTCTATCTGAATCCCAAAAGAAAAAATTTGGGTTCAGTGTCCCTTTAACTGAACTGATAAATTGGAAATCATTATGTCCAGTCTAGATAATATTTTAACATCTTTTCTACCTGCCATTGATTTTTATCTCAGAACCAGAGAACAACTTGTACATTCAATTTTAAAAGCTCCTGGCCTTGATGAAACTGAGCAACATTTTTACTTTGGTAATTCCGTTCTTGCATATGCTGATAGGCTGTTTAACTATTAGAAATTAACTCTTCCAGCTGAAATTGAGGCAAACCAAAATGAAGAGATTTATAAATGAACCTTATTGAAAAAACCTCTGTGAAATTTCAACGTGGTTTAGTCAAACTGATATGCAGGGTAGTGTATACTTTCTTTTGTAAATATTCTTCTTAGAAAAGTTAACAGTCTTTGTACATGCATGTAGCTCCCCCAGCATACATAGGTAAGCCATATGTACTTGTATCTGACACATGCACATGCATTATTGATGTCAGGTGCTGACATTTGGTGCATGCACATGTCAAATTTAATTGCAAGTTTCCCTGTGTACTGTGTGTTTTAAATTTGACTTTTATATCCCTTTAGTGACACAAGCTTAATTTTTATTTGTATTTTACAGCAAAATTGGGAAAATAAATCATGAACATATATCTCCCTCCCCATGCAAAGCACTAAATAAACATACTGGCCTCTATTTAACAAAGTCTGGCAAACCTGATCTGACAGTGCGGATCAGGTCCGCCAGACCTCGCTGAATACGGAGAGCAATACGCTCTCCGTATTCAGCATTGCACCAGCAACTCACAAGAGCTGCTGGTGCAACGCCCGCCCCCTGCAGACTCGCGGCCAATTGGCCGCCAGCAGGGGGGTGTCAATCAACTAGATCGTACTCGATCGGGTTGAATTCTGGAGATGTCTGTCCCCCTGCTCAGAGCAGGCGGACAGGGTTATGGAGCAGCGGTCTTTGTGACCGCTGCTTCATAATTGCTGTTTCTGGCGAGTCTGCAGGCTCGCCAGAAACACGGGGATAGATAGGCCCCACTGGGTCATTATCTCCTCTGAAAAATAAACATACCTAGTTAACTATGTCTTCTATTTTAATGTCCTATACAGAATCTTGACTCAATCATGTAGCTACCCTTACATCAATCAGGTTCCCGCTATTTCTCACTGTGAGGATGGGATGTAGCACAATTTCCTATGCTGTACATCTCATCTTAAAGAGAACACAGTCTCCCTTCAATGGCAAAAAGTATTTAACCCCTAATTACATACACCAAGCACAGTCACAATACAACACAACCTGTATGGGCCTCTGGTTTCTAAAGCTCCACCCCTTTTCTTTCTATAACCCAGAATTGAGCCCCCCTCAGCATATTGTCTGAGCAACTGTGTAGGTTGCACACCCCTATAGTCAGTGCTACACATGTCTTCAATCATAGATATGTCTTTTAGAATACCCAATCAACTCATACTTTGTAGGACTGTCACAGGTTGAGGACTCTTTTCTGTTGCCCCTCCTAAGACTTCCTGTATCCTATTTATTCATTAATTCACAAAGTGAAACTGGGGATAGTGTATATCCAACCAGAAGCGTCAAAGCTTATGCTTAAACAAACGGAAGCATTTTGGATTAATGGGGTACATTACAACCAGTAGGAATAAATAGGGACTGGGACGTATCAGTCTTTTTGTAGAGTAAGAAGATAAGAACGATCCGGTATTTAAAATGTGGAATTGAATATTGTAATTTTAGATTCAAATTGTTGTCTTTTATGCTTGGATTTAATATGGTTACAAGAATAGTATTGTAACAATATTAGAAAAGTGATACAGTTGTTTTATTTTGTTACAATATGATTGATTGTAAATTTATGGAGACTAGAGTTATTTTGCAAGTTTGTAATTTTTGTAATCATTGTATCCCATTTTTTTGAGTATGTGTGTATATATATATATATATATATATATATATATATATATATATATATATATATATATATATATATCAGATGTTTTGCCTTTAGGTTGAGAATGAATTAATCTTTTGTATCTAACTATTTCAATCTTTAAGGGTTAAATGCTCAAAGTGGTTTTAGCGCCATCTAGTGGAGCTCTACTATAAATTGTGATTATGTTCAGTTTATATATTAGCATGACTAAGGGATGTTTCCCGAAACGTTGCTGCCTGTAACCCTGTGGTTTTAAACTATTAAATTGCTTTATGCTGTCACATTTTCTACTGTTTGGAACGATTGATAAATAGAGCCCATTGTGTTTATATGTCCTCTGGGTATGATACCTTAATTTTCTACAAAAGTGTGTCATGTACTGCCCAGGGCTGTGTGATGTCAAAATTATGAATAATATCCTCTAGTGCTAGATCTTGTATTACCAGTCATTAAATTATACATTCTTTTATGAGATAAACAAAATTTTATTTTTTATGTAATTATTGAAGTCATGGTATAGTTATACAAGTGCTGCACAGTCTAGATTTGTATTAATGTATATACATTCAGGAATCAGTACAGTGTTTCTTGTACGTGGCAAGCTGCCCACAGGAATACTTAAGAGATAATTAATTAGAGTCAGTGTTTGTTCTTGTCTGTGAGCGCTGTGTGGCAGATGGCAGGAGATATGGACATAGAATCCTCAGTGGTTGCCCTCTATCTGCACAGCTTGTGACAGTAAATGCAGAAGGTACGGACACATGACACATCTTTAATGTTTATTACATTTTGAGTTTGATTTCTCAAATTCATTATCAATTATATTTTCATGCTTATCAGGAAATGTTATCAAAGAGAGGTTAGAAAAGCTTTTGATTACATATACAACTGGCCCTGAATACAGCATGGGTCTGTAATGCATATACAAACAAAAGTAAGCAAAAAGTGTGACCCCCATATAAAACATGACACATAGGGGTCGAACACAATCTTGTTGTAGTTTTCAGCAGATAATCCCATAATGCTTCTGCTGTTAAAATTCTTGAAGCTACTGAAATCAACACAAAGTAGTTGTCAGTATAATTAATTTTGCAATTGAAAAATAAATTGCCCACAAGGACAAACAAAATGCATTTATGGAGGTTTAGTGATTACATCATCTTAATTTAACCCTTTTAATAGTGTGCAGTGATGCTAATAGGTAACGTGTATACAATTAACTTGCTGTGCTTAAATTATTGGTATAGCGGCCATTTGTGCTTGTTAGGTTATGAATTTCTGTAAAAGTCCTTATTATCAGTGGTTTAACTTCAATTGATCAAGCAGGAAGTGTTTGCATCTAATTGGTGATGTTGTCATGCAATATGACGGGGGATAATGCCAGTGTGCTTTGCCCATTAACAAACTTTTGGAATACTCGGTAATAAGTAAAAAAGTGTTGGCCAGAGTTAATAAAAAAAATGGTAATGTACAGTGTCATTAAGTATTGACAATTCAGATTAGAAAAATAGGACCGGCACCATGATAGGTTTAGGGCCAGTTTTCACCTAGTTTTTGATAAACAACAAAAATGGCTGATGACGGCAATGACATAGAAAATGGCTGATGACGGCAATGACATAGAAAATGGCTGATGACGGCAATGACATAGAAAATGGCTGATGACGGCAATGACATAGAAAATGGCCGATGACTGCAATGACATAGAAAATGGCTCAGCATCAGCTGTTAACATTTTAATTATCAAATTATGATGCATCAGTTTGTACGCAGAATAATCAAAGAAAAATTCTAGGTTATGCAATAAGTTTGTCCAATGGTCCAACAGCGAGGCTTTCCAGTACTTTATATTTGACTCTTAACTAACCATTCTATACTGTCTCTCTGAAATGGTTTTAATCATGTTTTATCTGAGTGGATCAATGATATATAAATATATATATATATATATATATATATATATATATATATATATATATATATAAATAAAAAAAATATTTTTAACCACATCTATCACACATAAAATACAATTGCAAGCGCCTATGTAACATCCCATTTACTCAACATAGTAAAACTGTAAAAATAATCAAAATAGATTGCAAACATTCTTGCTTATGAAATACATTGAAAACTTTTGTGTCTAACTGAAAAGGGTGCAACATAAAGGGAAGGAACTGCTGACATTTTTTTATTATTACATTGTGATTTCAGAATTGCTCTTTTATATTGTTGTAATATGAAGAGACAGACATTATCAATATAGTGGACCCGATGACCGAAAGTGCTGCAATGTGGCAATATATTGAAAGGGGTATGCTGCAATGTCTGGCGAGCCGGCAAAATATTCAAAGCTACCAACATCTATATTAACAGGCAGAATCCCAATGGGCCGACAAAATTCCCTTTTCAGGGCAATCTTATTTTAGGGTAGGGGTATTTTTTAGTTTAGGGTTTTCTTTAGATTATACAAATGTAAAAATTGGATGCGCCTACTAATAACAAAACATGTGTATCATGTGTCAGGGGATATAAAGATTCCCCACAATAACACTCTATATATAATAGTGAAATAAAATAAATTGGGTATTATTGCCCAGTGTATACAGAGACGTGAGTGTAATATACCAAACCCAATTGCCAAATTGCCAAATAGTATGTGTATAGAAATAAAATAAATATATTTTTAAATCCGTGTTATTTAAAAGTATAACAAACTTATTGTGTATGGCACAGCTGTTCCCTGAAGCCAAGTGTATAGTCCCACAAAACCAGGGGATAATGACTCCTCCACCAAAAGGATGGTAAATCCGCGGCTTGCTGCTTCTTCAAATATAGTTGGCATATAGAAGAAGAAAGAAGGCGCCACAATAGTGTGGTATCAGTGGTGTCACAGATAACCCCAGTTCCAACTTGTTGTACTTACAGGATCTCAAGCACTTGATAAGTGCCACAACAGCGTCCTGAGCTCTTATAGTCGCTCAGCAGACTAATCCTCGTATTCCAAACTCCTCTGTATTATAGGTGTAGCTGTAATCTCACACAGGTACACATGGGGAGAAGAACATTCTGTATTGACCATACAAACGTATATAAATGATAGTCACAGAAATGTTCAAATTCAGCTTAAAACTACTGAATGGCTGCTAGAGTAATAAAAATATTGTGGAAAGTCTCATATAGTTAAAACAATAGTAAAGTGCGACGTTTCACGGTCTTACAACGACCGTTTCATCAGGTGAATTACATGTTAAATGTTCCACAGACTTAAATACACCTAAACGGCGTCCTGAAGATTGCAGTGCACATGCGCGAAAAGTATCCCCTTTCTGAATACAAATCAAAGCTCATTCAGAGTGGACCAATCGTATGGGACTTAGTCGACACACCTCATATGACGAGGCAGTGTTAGTACACAAGCGTGTCAAATCTCTATAGACCAATCGTGTACCGCTCGAAAAGGACCATTCAAAACAAGCCCCACATAGACACACCTCCGTGATACGGGGCCATTGTGAGATATACTGTACATTACTATTAAATTTACTCATTTTTATGAGAAATTGAACATCGGAAACCTCGCGGATGCGCTCTGCACGTCTCCTTACAATCTAGCAACCTAATTATAAAGTCACATTCCAGTAAAACCTAAATGACCTTAAAAATATCATATACAACAAAATTCTATCGATAGATAATACAGAATCCTATCAATAGTTCTAACAATCATTGCGATCTCATTTTGTACTAATATTATGCAGACCAAAGGGGCTAATATACAATAAATCACTATAACCAGATAGTCTAGATCTGTTAATATAACAGAATCAAGATTAATAGAGAAACCCATCTACATATGCTGATGGATACACATCAATATAATATATATAATGATATGACATAAAGTATACGTTTTGGGTAAACATCAAAATACAATAAAGGGCTAATAAGTCATGATAACCTAAAAAAGAAAAAATGAAATAGTATCTAGAGATAAGTCCATAATAATAAATAAATAAACACTGTACAATCATAATGTGCTTATAATATGGGATCAAAGTGGCATCTACACACTATATCTCTATAAACAGACAGTCTAAATATGTGGCAGATATAAAAAATGACAAGATTATTAAAGAAACCCATCTACATATACTAATCGAAACAGATCGGTATAAACAAAATGTATTCGTGGGGTAAACATCATATACAGTTAGCTACTAAATCCATGTTACCTAAAAAAGATATGCAACCTAGAGATATAGCCCTAATGATATAGACAAACTATTGTGTATTAATTAAAGGCTGCCATGTTGATATTTTCATTGAGCCCATATGGAGCAAGAGTCTTTATTCTCCATATCCAGTATGTTTCTCTATACCTCAGGTGTAAAACCCTGTTTCTACCCCATTTCAAATTAACCTGTTCTAATGAAAGAATTTTGAAGATATGTGTTTCCCCTGTGTGGCATTTATTGCCATGTCTGGAAATACTGTGATTTTGGATTTTCTTCCTAAGATTCCTCATATGTTCCCCTAACCTTTTCTTTAGGGGTCTAGAGGTCCTTCCTATATACTGGAGTCCATATTTACACTCCAGAATATATACAATAAAGGACGAGTCACAGGTAAAGTGTGTATCTATCTCAAATATTTCTTTAGTGGCAAAAACAGAATTTATGCTTACCTGATAAATTACTTTCTCCAACGGTGTGTCCGGTCCACGGCGTCATCCATTACTTGTGGGATATTCTCCTCCCCCACAGGGAAAGGCAAGGAGAGCACACAGCAAGAGCTGTCCATATAGTCCCTACCAGGCTCCGCCCCCCAGTCATTCGACCGACGGTTAGGAGAAAAAAAGGAGAAACTATAGGGTGCCGTGGTGACTGTAGTGTATAGAGAGAGAAATTTTTCAAACCTGATTAAAAAACCAGGGCGGGCCGTGGACCGGACACACCGTTGGAGAAAGTAATTTATCAGGTAAGCATAAATTCTGTTTTCTCCAACATTGGTGTGTCCGGTCCACGGCGTCATCCATTACTTGTGGGAACCAATACCAAAGCTTTAGGACACGGATGAAGGGAGGGAGCAAATCAGGTTACCTAAACAGAAGGCACCACGGCTTGCAAAACCTTTCTCCCAAAAATAGCCTCCGAAGAAGCAAAAAGTATCAAATTTGTAGAATTTGGCAAAAGTGTGCAGAGAAGACCAAGTTGCTGCCTCACATATCTGATCAACAGAAGCCTCGTTCTTGAAGGCCCATGTGGAAGCCACAGCCCTAGTAGAGTGAGCTGTGATTCATTCAGGAGGCTGCCGTCCGGCAGTCTCATAAGCCAATCGGATAATGCTTTTCAGCCAGAAAGAAAGAGGTAGCAGTAGCTTTTTGTCCTCTCCTCTTACCAGAATAAACAACAAACAAAAAAGAAGTTTTGTCTGAAATCCTTTGTTGCTTCTAAATAGAACTTTAAAGCACGGACTACATCTAAATGGTGTAACAAATGTTCCTTCTTTGAAACTGGATTCGGACACAAAGAAGGGACAACTATTTCCTGGTTAATATTCTTGTTGGAAACAACTTTTGGAAGAAAACCAGGCTTGGTACGCAAAACAACCTTATCTGAATGGAACACCAGATAGGGTGGATCACACTGCAAAGAAGATAGTTCAGAAACTCTTCTAGCAGAAGAAATAGCAACCAAAAACAGAACTTTCCAAGATAGTAACTTGATATCTATGGAATGTAAGGGTTCAAATGGAACCCCTTGAAGAACTGAAAAAACTAAATTTAGACTCCAGGGAGGAGTCAAAGGTCTGTAAACAGGTTTGATTCTGACCAAAGCCTGTACAAAAGCTTGTACATCTGGCACAGCTGCCAGTCATCTGTGTAACAAGACAGATAAAGCAGATCTCTGTCCTTTTAGAGAACTCGCTGACAATCCCTTATCCAAACCTTCTTGTTAGAAAGGAGAGGATCCTGGGAATATTAATCCATGAGAATCCCTTGGATTCACACCAACAGATATATCCTTTCCATATTTTATGGTAAATCCTTCTAGTCACAGGTTTTCTGGCTTGGACCAGAGTATCTATCACTGAATCTGAAAACCTGTGCTTGGATAAAATCAAGCGTTCAATTTCCAAGCAGTCAGCTGGAGAGAAACTAGATTTGGATGTTCGAATGGACCTTGCACTAGAAGATCCTGTCTCAAAGGTAGCTTCCATGGTGGAGCCGATGACATATTCACCAGGTCTGCATACCAAGTCCTGCGTGGCCACGCAGGAGCTATCAGAATCACTGAGGCCTTCTCCTGTTTGATCCTGGCTACAAGCCTGGGAAGGAGAGGGAACGGTGTAAATGCATAAGCTAGGTTGAACGACCAAGGCGTCACTAATGCATCCACTAGAGTCGCCTTGGGATCCCTGGATCTGGACCCGTAGCAAGGAACCTTGAATTGAGTCAACTGGGCAAAAACCTCCGGGTGGAGTTCCCACTCCCCCGGATGGAAAGTCTGACGACTCAGATAATCCGCCTCCCAGTTGTCTACTCCTGGGATGTGAATTGCAGATAGATGGCAGGAGTGATCCTCCGCCCATTTGATGATCTTGGATACCTCTCTCATCGCCAAGGAACTCTTTGTTCCTCCCTGATGGTTGATGTAAGCTACAGTCGTCATGTTGTCTGACTGGAATCTTATGAATCCGGCCTTCGCTAGTTGAGGCCAAGCCCGGAGAGCATTGAATATCGCTCTCAGTTCCAGGATGTTTATCGGGAGAAGAGACTCTTCCCGAGACCATAGACCCTGAGCTTTCAGGGAATCCCAGACCGCGCCCCAGCCTAATAGACTGGCGTCGGTCGTGACAATGACCCACTCTGGTCTGCGGAAACTCATTCCCTGAGACAGGTGATCCTGTGACAACCACCAATGGAGTGAGTCTCTGGTCATCTGGTCTACTTGAATCTTTGGAGACAAGTCTGTATAGTCCCCATTCCACTGCTTGAGCATGCACATTTGTAATGGTCTTAGATGAATTTGAGCAAAAGGAACTATGTCCATTGCTGCAACCATCAACCCTACTACTACCATGCACTGAGCTATGGAAGGCTGCAGAATAGAGTGAAGAACTTGACAAGCTTTAGAAGCTTTGACTTTCTGACTTTTGTCAGGAAGATCTTCATTTTTAAAGAATCTATTATCATTCCCAAGAAGGGAACTCTTGTCGACGGAGACAGGGAACTCTTTTCTATGTTCACCTTCCACCCGTGAGATATGAGAAAGGCTGGAACAATGTCTGTATGAGCCTTTGCTTTGGAAAAAGACGAAGTTTGGATTAGAATGTCGTACAGATAAGGTGCCACTGCAATACCCCTTGGTCTTAGAACCTCTAGAAGGGACCCTAGCACCTTTGTGAAAATCCTTGGATGATCTTTGTGGATAGGAATATGTAGATACGCATCCTTTAAATCCACGGTAGTCATAAATTGACCCTCCTGGATTGTAGATAAAATTGTTCGAATGGTTTCCATTTGAACGATGGAACTCTGAGAAATTTGTTTAGAATTTTTAAATCCAGAATTGGTCTGAAAATTCCCTCTTTTTTGGGAACTACAAACAGATTTGAGTAAAACCCCCGACCTTGTTCCACAGTTGGAACTGGGTGTATCACTCCCATCTTTAACAGGTCTTCTACACAATGTAAGAATGCCTGTCTCTTTATTTGGTTTGAAGATAAGTTAGACATGTGGAACCTTCCCCTTGAGGGTAGTTCCTTGAACTCCAGAAGAAAACCCTGAGAGACTATTTCTAGTGTCCAGGGATCCTGAACATCTCTTGCCTAAGCCTGAGCAAAGAGAGAGAGTCTGCCCCCTACTAGATCCGGTCCCGGATCGGGGGCTACCCCTTCATGCTGTTTTGGTAGCAGCAGCAGGCTTCTTGGCCTGTTTATAGGAAGGTTTTTTGAGGGACAGTGGGGTGGGTTATATTAATTCAAACTTAAGGGATAAATCAAATTTATTATTTATATATCGTGACCCTTAAGTTCCAGAACCATTAACAGTAATATACATCAAAATGTACAATGAGATGCAAAAAAGAGAGATTTTGCAGCGCAAAGAGAAAGACTGTTGGTTACTGGACTTCGTTAAATACTAAAACCCACTATCAAAGTAAGCAAAAAATAAGTGTGATCAAAATTCAATACTTTGAAATACAATTGACAACTTCATTCACACAAAATAACTTTATTGGAAAAAATAATTAAAGTAATAGTCCGGCTGGACTAGTACTCACGCACACTCACACACATACGGTTTAAAACTTGCTGGAACTCAGACTATGTAATTTGATCTGAATTGCACCTCATAAAATATACATCACTTCTTAACAGGAGGTATTGGAGTATTTGTATATATACTACCTGCACGAGGTTATGGAACCTCGATTTTAATAGCTGACTCAGCCTCAATACCTAATTGCACCATAGTGATTACGTTTACAGATAGTGGCAGTTAATATTAAAACAAGGCCTCCGCTATAGAAGAGACCTTTTTCAGTCTAAGATTAGCAGACTTCTTGTCGATCGTGGGTAATCTGTGCTCAGAATTATATACAGTACTAATTAATGGTTAAACAGGCCTCCGCTATAGAAGAGACCTTTTTTCAGTTCAGCTCAGCATATTTTTCTATACGTGGGTAACCTGTGGGCATATTTATACTTAGCAAGGTTGAACTATAGCTCCAGTGACAGTTAAATGATTAAACAGGCCTCCGCTATAGAAGAGACCTTTTTCTAGTTCAGCTCAGCATATCGTTCCATTGGTCGGTAATCTGCTGGTATATTAACACTTAGTGTGGTTGAACTATAAGCTCCAAAGACAGCTAATGTTTAAACAGGCCTCCGCTATAGAAGAGACCTTTTCTAGCTAAGCTCAGCATATTTTTCCATTCGTGGGTTACCTGCTGGTATATCTGTATTCAGCAAGGTTGAATTGAAAATCTGATTTCTATCTCTGTCTCAAAGCAAAGTTAATAATTGGTTGTATTAGTCATACATTAATATTACACTTAATGATAGATATGTGCATTATACATATAGAGTGCATTTGAATCTTTAATTAATTTAAAGGTATATACCGTACTTTAAAAATCACCAATGACTGGGGCCCCTTAATATCAGTTTAACATATTTTGCAACACTTGCAATGATTAAAATTTAGGAACACAGTAAACCACCAGCTTTACTTTTGACTGTTTGACTAACATATACATATTGAGTGTACTATAGACTTTTTACTTCTCAGCACACAAATCGGAAATTCAATCGGATACTATTCATATTATTGTGGTGCTTTTTTGTATAAGTACTTATTAGGTACACCCTACTACCACTACTAATAACATACTCACTTACCTACAGGAGTTGATTATTTATATATATATACAAATACTCCAATACCTCCTGTTAAGAAGTGATGTATATTTTATGAGGTGCAATTCAGATCAAATTACATAGTCTGAGTTCCAGCAAGTTTTAAACCGTATGTGTGTGAGTGTGCGTGAGTACTAGTCCAGCCGGACTATTACTTTAATTATTTTTTCCAATAAAGTTATTTTGTGTGAATGAAGTTGTCAATTGTATTTCAAAGTATTGAATTTTGATCACACTTATTTTTTGCTTACTTTGATAGTGGGTTTTAGTATTTAACGAAGTCCAGTAACCAAAGTCTTTCTCTTTGCGCTGCAAAATCTCTCTTTTTTGCATCTCATTGTACATTCTTGGCCTATTTACCCTTGTTCCAGCCTTGCATTGATTTCCAAGCTGGTTTAGTCTGGGAAGCGTTACCCTCTTGTCTAGAGGCTGCCGAGTTGGAAGCCGGTCCGTTCCTGAAATTGCGAATGGAACGAAAATTGGACTTATTCTTAGCCTTGAAAGGTTTATCTTGTGGGAGGGCATGGCCCTTTCCCTCAGTGATGTCTGAAATAATCTCTTTCAATTCTGGTCCAAAAAGGGTCTTACCTTTGAAAGGGGTATTAAGCAATTTTGTCTTGGAAGATACATCCGCCGACCAAGACTTTAGCCAGAGCGCTCTACGCGCCCCCAATTGTAAACCCTGAATTTTTCGCCGCTAACCTCGCTAACTGCAAAGCGGTGTCTAAAATAAAGGAATTAGCTAACTTAAGTGCGTGAATTCTGTCCATGACTTCCTCATACGGAGTCTCCCTACTGAGCGACTTTTCCAGTTCCTCGAACCAGAACCACGCCGCTGTAGTGACAGGAATAATGCACGAAATAGGTTAAAGGAGGTAAACCTTGCTGTACAAAAATCTTTTTAAGCAAACCCTCCAATTTTTATCCATAGGATCTTTGAAAGCACAATTGTCCTCAATAGGAATGGTCGTGCGCTTGGCTAGAGTAGAAACCGCCCCCTCTACCTTAGGGACTGTTTGCCATGTGTCCTTCCTGGGGTCGACCTTAGGGAACAATTTCTTAAATATAGGAGGAGGGACAAAAGGTATGCCTGGCTTCTCCCACTCCTTATTCACTATGTCCGCCACCCGTTTAGGTATCGGAAAAGCATCAGGGTGCACCGGGACCTCAAGAAACTTGTCCATCTTGCACAATTTTTCTGGGTTGACCAGATTGTCACAATCATCCAGAGTAGATAGCACCTCCTTAAGTAATGCGCGGAGATGCTCTAATTTTGATTTAAATGTCACAACATCAGGTTCTGCCTGCTGAGAAATTCTTCCTGTATCAGAAATTTCCCCATCTGACAAACCCTCCCTCACTGCCACTTCAGATTGGTGTGAGGGTATGACAGAAAATTATCATCAGCGCCCTCCTGCTCTACAGTGTTTAAAACAGAGCAATCACGCTTTCTCTGAAATGCTGGCATTTTGGATAAAATATTAGCTATGGAGTTATCCATTACTGCCGTCAATTGCTGCATAGTAACAAGCATTGGCGCGCTAGAAGTACTAGGGGGTCGCCTGCGCGGGCATAACTGGTATAGACACAGAAGGAGATGATGTAGAACTATGTCTACTTCCTTCATCTGAGGAATCATCCTGGGCAACTTTACAATTTGTGACAGTACTGTCCTTACTTTGTTTGGACGCTATGGCACAATTATCACACATATTTGAAGGGGGGAACCACATTGGCTACTATACATACAGAACATGATCTATCTGAAGGTACAGATATGTTAAACAGGCTTAAACTGGTTAATAAAGCACAAAAAACGTTTTAAAACAAAACCGTTACTGTCTCTTTAAATGTTAAACAGGGCACACTTTATTACTGAATATGTGAAAAACTATGAAGGAATTATCCAATCTTTACCAAATTTTCACCACAGTGTCTTAATGCATTCAAAGTATTGCACCCCAATTTTCAAGCTGTTAACCCTTAAAATGTGGAAACCGGAGCCGTTTTTAATTTTAACCCCCTTACAGTCCCAGCTACAGCCTTTGCTGCGACTTCACCAATCCCAAGGGGATATATGATATCAAATGAAGCCTTCTAGGAACGCTTTTAGTGGATTCCAGACCCACACACATGCAGCTGCATGTACTGAACTCAAAATTAACTGCACAGTAATGGCGCGAAAATGAGGCTCTGCCTACTACAGAGAAAGGCCCTTCCTGACTGGGAAGGTGTCTTAACAAGTGCCTGGTGCTAAAAAACGTTCCCCAATGTTATAAAAGTGTGAAATTCAACTTCAAACTGCATATAATACTTAAATAAAGCAATCGATTTAGCCCTTAAGAGTGTCTACCAGTGTATAGCCCATAATAAGCCCTTTATTCTGTTTGAGACTAAGAAAATGGCTTACCAATCCCCATGAGGGAAAATGACAGCCTTCCAGCATTACACAGTCTTGTTAGAAAAATGGCTAGTCATACTGTTCCCCCCAACTGAAGTTCTCTCATCTCAACAGTCCTGTGTGGGAACAGCAACTGATTTTAGTTACTGTCTGCTAAAATCATAATCCTCTTTTAAACAGAACTCTTCATCTCTTTCTGTTTCAGAGTAAATAGTACATACCAGCACTATTTTAAAATAACAAACTCTTGATAGAAGTATAAACAACTACAACTAAACACCACAAACTCCTCACCATCCCCGAGGAGATGCTACTTGTTCAGAGCGGCAAGGAGAATGACTGGGGGGGCGGAGCCTGGGAGGGACTATATGGACAGCTCTTGCTGTGTGCTCTCCTTGCCTTTCCCTGTGGGGGAGGAGAATATCCCACAAGTAATGGATGACGCCGTGGACCGGACACACCAATGTTGGAGAAAGATGTTATTATCACATTCTTGCCTAGTGTGAAATCCCATAGACCACATAAAGCTCTTTTACATTTATAAAAACCTGATCTCTCCAGTCTTATCTTATTATTACTCTTTATAGGTCCTATCTGGTGTTTCTTCATTAGAATCTTACTGGGAGCCAGTTTTTTTTTAATCGTAGGGGCTCTTTTAAATGTACAAACTGGTTGTTCATCTAAGCAATCTTTTAATAACGGGTCACCTTTAATTATAAACCAATATTTATTAAGTATGTTTTTAATACTTTTATAATTATTGTTGTATTGAGTGATAAATCTCAAACTATTACTGTTATTATTGATTTTGCCCTTCACTTTATCCTTTCCAGGTTGCTTTTGTTCTTTATTCTTCATTTCATTTATCTTAGTCTTATTTATCAGCTCATTTCTATCCTTCTTACGAGCCCTGATATAGCTATCCTCAATCAGTTCCTCGGATATTCTTTCTCCGTGAATCTTTCTTTCAAAAGCATTGATTGTTTATCAAACGTTTCCAGGTCAGAACAATTTCTTCTGATCCTAGAGAACTGATTATATGGGATATTAATTTTCCAAGGTCTATAATGGTTGCTATTATAATTTAAATAGCTATTTGTATCTACACTTTTGAAGTGGGTCTTAGTACTGATATTTCCATTGCTTTCCCATTCTAGTCAAAGGTCTAGAAATTTGATAGATTTATCTTCTATTTTATATGTAAAATCAATTCCCATATCATTATTGTTTAGTGAGTTGACAAAATTAATTGCTTCTGATTCCGTGCCCTCCCATATAAACAACAGGTCATCAATGAAACGGCCATAGAAGACCAGGTTCGCCTATGGGTATTATAATAGATGTATCTTTCTTCAAAGATCCCCATAAACAAGTTTGCAAAACTCGGGGCAAACCTGGTCCCCATGGCCTGAATATAAAATTCCTCTTGAAAAACAAAATAATTATGTTTTAAAACAAAAGACATGGCTTCTAGTAGGAATATACGTTGCTTATCAGGTAAGTATATGTCCCTTTTTAGAAAAGTTTCCACTGTTTATAAACCTATCAAATGTGAAATATTGGAATATAAAGACGACATGTCACAAGTCATCCAAATAAGGTTTCTGTTGTCCTTCTTAATCTCAGATACTTTGGAAATTAGATCCGGTGTATCTTTTATATATGAAGGCAACATAAATACCGATTTATTTAGAAAATTATCTATATATTCAGATAGATTGCAGGTTAAATTCCCAATCCCTGATATGATGGGCCATCCTAGGGGATATATAATGGACTTGTGAATCTTAGGGAGGTGGTAATAGTAGGCTAAGTTAGGGGTGTGTGGTATCAAAAAATCCCTTTCTTTCTTATTAAGAATACCTTCAAGCCATCCAGTGTCTATCAGCTTAATTAGACTGGCCCGAAATTTCTGTGTTGGATTAAAGGTTAATTTCTTATAGTATTCTATATCAAGTAATATTCGCTTAGCTTCCTTTAGATAGCCTTCAAAATCCTACACAACTATCCCACCTCCCTTGTCCACTTGTCTTATCACTAAACCACTATTATTGGCCAGTCTAGATAGAGCTTTATATTCATAAGTGTTTAGATTGGCTTTCCTAATGTTCCCTGTTTCAAGCTTCCCAAACTCCTCAAGAATCACATTTTGAAAAAGTTGTATACTCTGCCCCATCATCAGGGGATTAAAGTTGGATTTATTGGCCAGATTGGTATGTATATATCCATCAAAAAGTTCTTCATATAAAATATTGGTTTCATAATAGATCATTTCTGACACTGGTCTATCAACCATATTATCTGTAACAATCGCTATTTGGTCTGAACCTTGAAGTTTTTTGTCACAAAAATATCTTGGATTGACAATTTACGTATGAATCTATTGAGATCCACAAATAAATAGAATAGATTATGGTCATTCGAGGGACAAAAAGCCAAACCCCTATTTAATACACAGATCTCTTAATTTTTTAATTCATAGCTTGAAAGATTGAAAATACTTTTTTCATTCGTTCAAGTTTCTTCTTTTTGGTTGATTTGGCTCTCCCTCAGCTGCCACGTTTGCGTAAGATCTTTTTTTGTGATTGCCCATAATTTGTGGCAAAATTGTCCCTGTTCTCTACATATTCCCTTTCTAACTGTTTCAAGTGTATCAGTGTTGAACGCTGTTGGTATATTTTTGGTTTGAACTTCTGAACTGACTGAAAAACCTGAGGTTGCTGTTCATCATATGCCCCTGACATTCTTCTGTTCTCATAGGATCTATATGAGTAGTTGTTTCCCTGGTTCTTATGTGAACTGTTATAATGATTATACCCATAATGTGAGGATTCACCCTTTTCATTAAAAGTTCTATCACTATTCACTCTTGGGTATTCTCTCTCTTCCCTTTCTCTGAAAGATCTATTCTGTTGGTATTGATTAGATATCCCATACTCATTCTTTCTATGGACAGATGGATTTTGTCTATCTGACCATCTAGGGGAAAAAGGTTGTTCCTTAAAAGTAACATTCTTTTTCTTATCCTTGGGTTTCTTATATTTAACTTTAGTCCAAGGATCTACTAAGGGGCTTATATTCTCTTTTATTTTCTAGAATTTCAGATGACTTATTGTCAGTATATCCCTTTGAATTATAGATGTACACTGCCCCATCTGTATAATCTTTTTCATCCCTAAGAAGTTTTTTCTGTTTGGTCTGTATTAATTATTTCTGAAATGTATCTACCTTTTCCTGTATCTCTGTCATCTTTCTTAAAAAATCTGTATTAGACTCATATTTGGATAGAGCTAATTGGATCTGTTCTATTTCTACCTCTGTTTCTGTTAGAACAGATTCCCTATATTATATTAACAGATCTATAAGTTTGAAAGAGCATTCTGTTAAAATATCTTGCCATTTTTTTAAAAGGTTGTTATCGTTCTTAAAAGAACAAAGCTTTAGAATTCTTAAACCCCTTGGGATGTGCCCCTTCTCTTCGTCTGTGTTCCCTTTTTAGATCATCTTCTAATTTATAAAATAGTTGTGTCATAGATAATACACTATTAATCTCACAGGGAATTTCCATGCAATCATCATTGGCCCTCAGGGCCAGCCTGTTAATGTTTCTTTGTTCTTTACTCTGCATGATGATTAGTATATATATGTGTGAAATAAAATAATCTAGTGTGTAGTGCTAGAGTATATTTCACATTCGATAGGTTTAGAGACAGCGGAAACTTTTCTAAGAAGCGACATATACTTACCTGATAAGCAACGTATATTCCTACTAGAAGCCATGTCTTTTGTTTTAAAACATAATTATTTTGTTTTTCAAGAGGAATTTTATATTCAGATCAATAGGACGGCCATGGGGACCAGGTTCGCCCGAGTTTTGCAAACTTGTTTATGGGGATCTTTGAAGAAAGATACATCTATTCTAATACCCATAGGGTGAACCTGGTCTTCTATGGCCGTTTCATTGATGATCTATTGTTTATATGGGAGGGCATGGAATCAGAAGCAATTAATTTTGTCAACTCACTAAACAATAATGATATGGGAATTGATTTTACATATAAAATAGAAGATAAATCTATCAAATTTCTAGACCTTTGTCTAGAATGGGATAGCAATTGAAATATCAGTACTTAGACCCACTTTAAAAGTGTAGATACAAATAGCTATTTAAATTATAATAGCAACCATTATAGACCTTGGAAAATTAATATCCCATATAATCAGTTCTCTAGGATCAGAAGAAATTGTTCTGATCTGGAAACTTTTAATAAACAATTGATGCTTTTGAAAGAAAGATTCACGGAGAAAGAATATCCGAGGAACTGATTGAGGATAGCTATATCAGGGCTCGTAAGAAGGATAGAAATGAGCTGATAAATAAGACTAAGATAAATTAAATGAATAATAAAGAACAAAAGCAATCTGGAAAGGATAAAGCGAAAGGCAAAATCAATAATAACAGTAATAGTTTGAGATTTATCACTCAATACAACAATAATTATAAAAGTATTAAAAACATACTTAATAAATATTGGTTTATACTTAAAGGTGACCGGTTATTAAAAGATTGCTTAGATGAAAAAACAGTTTGTACATTTAAAAGAGCCCCTACGATTAAAAATAAACTGGCTCCCAGTAAGATTCTAATGAAGAAACACCAGATAGGACCTATAAAGAGTAATAATAAGATAAGACTGGAGAGATCAGGTTTTTATAAATGTAAAAGAGCTTTATGTGGTCTATGGGATTTCACACTAGGCAATAAAGTGATAATAATATATTTTGCCACTAAAGAAATATTTGAGATAGATACAAACTTTACCTGTGACTCGTCCTTTATTGTATATCTTCTGGAGTGTAAATATGGACTCCAGTATATAGGAAGGACCTCTAGACCCCTAAAGAAAAGGTTGGGGGAACATATGAGGAATCTTAGGAAGAAAATCCAAAATCACAGTATTCCCAGATATGGCAATAAATGCCACACAGGGGAAACAAATATCTTCAAAATTCTTTCATTAGAACAGGTTAATTTGAAATGGGGGTAGAAACAGGGTTTTACACCTGAGGTATATGAGAAACATACTGGATATGGAGAATAAAGACTCTTGCTCCATATGGGCTCAATGAAAATATCGACATGGCAGCCTTAAATTAATATACAGTAGTTTGTCTATATCATTAGGGCTATATCTCTAGGTTGCATATATTTTTAGGTAACATGGATTTAGTAGCTAACTGTATATGATGTTTACCCCACAAATACATTTTGTTTATACCGATCTGTTTCGATTAGTATATGTAGATGGGTTTCTTTAATAATCTTGTCATTTTTTATATCTGCCACATATTTAGACTGTCTGTTTATAGAGATATAAGGCTCCATGTACTAAGCTGTCTGCCAGGTCTTCGTCACTATTTCCATCTAAATTTCTGCGTGCGGAATCAATAACCGTAGTGTACTATCCGCACGAATCCATTGAAAACCTTATATTAACAAACGTCGAGCGAACTTGCCCGCAAATCTTGAATTCTCGTCTTTTTTTTGTAGCTAGAAAATACTCGCTCGACATAAATCTCGCACAAAACAGTAATTACTAAACTATCTATTTATACGCTCGTGAATTTATCCGCACCTACCTCGTTAAAAATCCCTCGCCAGCTAATAGGTGGCGAGCACCATAATAAACAATGGGGTCTATCAGATCAACGCCTACAACTGATTTAAAAGAGGTGTACAATTGAATGGTTACTCACTTTTGATCCTGTTAGCCATTATGGAGACACTTCTTCAACTTTATATTATTCGTCTGATGCAAATGAGGGGTAGAAGGCAAATTCGTCAACCTGATGCCCCAAATCCAGTTCGAAGAAGGCGATTATGAGTACAGCGGGTATTCCTTCCTCGGGTTCCTTTAGATGCCCTTTCCGATCGAGAGGTTATTAAAAGGTTCCGTCTGGATCGACATTCAATATTGTCTTTATATGCTCAAATAGCACATTTTCTAGAGCCTGTGACGGCTCGTTCAAGGGCCATTCCCGGAATACTCAAGTTTCTTGCTGCCTTGCACTTTTTTGCCACCGGATCATTTCAGGCAGTGTCCAGCGTCATCATTGGTTTCAGTCAGTCTGCCTTTTCTCGTCATCTTTCCAAAGTTATCGATGCACTCATGCATATATTCCCCGAATATGTTTGTCTACCATCTACCACAGAAGAGTGGCAATCGATAAAGTCGCAATTCTACAGTGTGGCTGGAATGCCAAATGTTCTTGGGGCAATAGACTGTACCCATATTGCAGTTCGACCGCCACGGTTACGGGAGGAGATTTACCGCAACCGAAAGTCCTGCCATTCCTTGAATGTACAGATGGTTTGTGACCCCAAAATGAGAATAATCAGCGTGAGATCAAATTACCCTGGCTCCTGCCATGACGCTTATATCCTGCGGCAGACTGGACTGTACCAAAAATTCGAGAATGGGGAAATGCCAGAGGGATGGTTATTAGGTAAGCTTGAATTGAAACTCAAAAAAAAAAATTAAGGATTTTTAAAGAGCATGTAATTTAAACGACTTTCAAATTGACTTTTTATTCTTTTTTTATCACTTGCTGAAAATCATATCTAGATATATGCTCAATAGCTGCCTATTGGTTGCTGCACTAGAGGCTTGTGTGATTGGCTCACACATGTGCATTGCTATTTTTTCAACAAAGGATATATAAATAAATTAAAAAAAAACACATTATATAATTACATTTTTAATTTGTACTATAAATTTATACTAATTTGACGCTAGCCTCAATAACTAATAAAAATTATTTTGTCTTTTTGGAATGACTTACATCAATATTTTTTTTTAATTTACAGGGGGATGCCGGTTACCCTTGCTATGAATGGCTTCTGACACCCTATAATAACCCCCAACTCCGGAAACATATTCGTTTTAATGAAGCACACAAGAGCACAAGGGGTGTCATTGAAAGGACTTATGGATTGTTGAAAATGAGGTTCCGATGTCTGGACAGATCTGGCGGTGCAATGCAGTATTCTACAGAAAAAGTAGCAAGAATCATCTTAGTTTGCTGTGTCTTGCATAATATTGCCACCAAAAGAGGATGCCCCATTGATGGACGATATTGCCATGCCTTTTTAATGACTTTCCAGAAGAAATTTTCAGAGAAAACACAAATAGACGATGGCATGGCCACAAGGGATATGGTTTCTAACCAATATTTTGACGATTGATCTTTCTCGACCAATTTTTTCCTCTTGTATGTAAATTGTGTTCTGCAGTTATGTGTTATTTTTTTTTCAAATAAAATTTGTGTGCAACATCATCATATTGTTATTTCTTTGCAGCCCTTTTTCTAAATAAACCTTATTTGCATTGGTCACACCCAAAAAATACATGAAACAGAATTTTTTTTAATGAAAATAATATAACAATTTATTTTAAGTTCAAAAGGCAACAAGAATAAGAATTATAACTATTTCTATCCTAATACAACTAATATATTTACATAACTAAAAAAGTTCAACATTTATCTATTCAAAGGGTTACATATTAGACTTACTATTCTACATTTAACCAGTGATTTTGTTACATAGTAATTGTATCAAATATAAATGAATCACAAAATTTGAGAATATATATATAGTAGTGTTATCTGTGGTCAATAACCTAGGATATAGTGATGTACTAAAAAAACAATTATCCATGACGATATAATTATATCGTCATTGTTCATTCCTCATGCAAAATTTATCGTTCCAACAGAAATTTAATATAATTCTTGTTATTAATGGTTAGTCGGATCAACAATATTATTCATGTTACACTGTATTAGAAAAATAAAGATTCAACAAAAAATAATGCTACATTGTAAAAATAGTCATGCGTCAATTTGATTGACAAGTATAGTTGTGACGTCAGATACTAACATGTCGCTAACAGATCCTTTCACAGCTGGAGAAATAGTCATTCTGGTATATGCAATGGAACAATATTTTCCTCATCGTATGGGAGGAGTTCGATTGGTAAAGCAGGACAGTCGTGATCATATTATATACGAAATGATAAGAAGGATGTATAGAGTATCAAAGATAAAAAGGACAAGACGTCAATGCCTAAGAAAGTACAGCGATTTGAGGCGTAGGGAAACTAAGTATTACAATTCAATTAAACGACTAATAAGAAACTGTAAGTATAAATGTTTAGTGTTACTGATAGTAAGTTTCAATTGTAAACGTTATTGATAGTAAGTCCAATAACTGCGTCATCTTTTACCTTTCACCATTGATTTATTTGCAATAATAGTAGGAACAAGGGACAACACATTTGACTTTCAGTATTCTGTTAAAACTTTTCTATCTGAACATTGAAAGACAAAAATTATGTTCATTGTTCCTTTAGCTTTAATAGACTGTTATTTAATTTTTCGCACCTTGTTTATAGTATCTTATTTTTTTTCTAAAGGTATTCACCTTTAAGTAAGCTATATACTTGTTGATTAAACTAGAATGTACTGTCTAATAAGCATTAAATTAATAATATTGACATCAAGATATCTCAAAATCCAATTTTACATTGATAATAGCATTCGATAATCGATTTAATCATATACTTTTAGTATTATTAATCAAGAAAATGTTTGTTTTTAGTATACCTTCAACTTGCATATATGAAATGAAAATTAACATCTATTAATCATTACAACTATAAAAATAAAGTCAATTTTTACAAACAGATATGAAAAAATCAAAATCAAAAACTCAAAAAATTCCACGTTATTTACGAGAAATAAGGATTGAAACGCCAAATAGTGGGATCACTTCACCACCCCTTCCTTTGACACTTATGGACATACCAATGACTCCCAAAAATAACAGAGCAGTGAAAAAAATGGCTGTCAACACTCAAAAAGGTACATAACGATAGAACAGGGTTAACAAGGTTTTATAAATTGTAAATAAAATAACTAATAATTAAAAAAAAAATTATGTTTAATAATCTAATGGCACATTTAGATATCCCTGGATGTTCTTATGAAGAAATTCCATCCGTTGAAAAAGAACATAATTATTATTTTGATCTTGAGGTCGATGAGCCATGCCCAAAAGATGATGATACTAATCTTGGAAGAGGTATTAGAATCTTTGTTTTTTAGGGAAGTGAAATATTGAAAAAATAATGTAATATTAAATTTCATTTTTTATATATTTATAAAAAGGTCAATCTTTGGACAAAGCGGTACAAGTGGAAATAGAATTGGATGGCATGGTATATCTAACAAGTAATGATATTGGACAAAACATGGTTCCTCCTAAAAAAATCTGATAGACAAAGGTATTTTTTACCTTTGGCAAAAATCAAATAATTGTAAAAACAATAAATTAAAAAGTTAAAATTTTATTAACGTGTCAGGACTGCTCTCCAAGTTCACATCTCTGCCACTCTTACACCTGTGCCTTTAAGAATTACCTGTTTCATTTAACTCCACCCTATTTATAGCACACCCAGGCCCTATCTACTTTGCTTAGTATTGATGCATTACAGCCTCTAGATACCTAGCCGTTAGCACTCTCTGAACGCTGTTCTCTACCTAGTGCTAAATTTTGTATTCCGGACTGAGTATCCTGTTTATTTCCTCCTTGCTACCTACACGTAGCTTTGTCTTCCTATCATCAAACTCCACTCATCTCAGTGCCTTAGGATCTCCGTGTCTACCTGCACGCTTCTCACCTCTCAGCTTGGGCTGCAGTTTTTTCTCACACTACAGCTGAGTTACACTGAAGCCGGGCGCCCCTCTGCCTGTGCGGTGACGTCATCCGCCTGCTGCTCACTCCTCCAGTACACAGCGCTGCAACTTAAGCCGACTCCAGTCTCTCACACCGCATGTAAGTGCCAAACTACCAGACCTAAGTTACCCTCCGTGAATGTTATCACCGGTACTTTAACGAAGTTATAATTTTTGCTTTATTCTCATATGCAATTACTCTAACTCTCCCTACATGCGAAATCCTCAACATACTTAATACAGTTTCATATCTCTGTATTTTAAGTTTGGCTATCAGTTTATCTCCTCAAGTGGTTTTACTTAGGTCTGACCTTTCTTATGCTCATATTGCTGTATTGGATCCAAATAGCACGTAAAGTTTATAATCTGTTATTTTTTAAGTTGCATATTCTGCACTGGGATTAACTGGCATTTACTTTTCCCTCCTGCATATATTTGGTGCTCATACAAAGCACAAGTGGCAGACATAGGGTTAAGTAGCCTTAAATCCTTCAACAGTAATTTACAGCTTGGTGATACACGTGTGCTGCTGCTTTCCCTGGTAGCACTGTGCAGTACTCAGTATCTTTTTGCTACACACAAACATCTATTAGTTGATCTCAGCAAATTGTGGTCCTAATCCTGATTAGTTCTTGTCTATGTTTATAGATATCAGACTAAGGACTCTGACAGAATACTAAGCCTTCTGAACCATGGACCCAGCAGAGATCAACGCAAATATGCAAGCTTTAAAACAAAGGCTTGATTTAGTAACAGATGGCCTTAACACCTTAAAATTAGAGAATGACACCCTCAAAGCTTATATTACTGATGTAGTGGATAAAAGGGTTCCAGTGGTAGAACCCCAGGTTAGCCCTCCCGAGAAGTTTTATGGTGACAGGTCAGTCTACAGGGAGTTTAAAAATGCATGCCTATTATTGTTTGCACTTAAACCACATACTTACCCCAACGATAGGGTCAGAGTTCTCACCACCATTTCCTATTTAAGGGGTGAACCCCGTAACTGGGCAAACTCATTTTTTGAAAACAATGATGATGTTTTGAATTCTTTAGAAAAACTTCTTTGCAGCTATGGTCAGCTCTATGAAGACCCATATAAACAGCTTACAGCTGAGAATGCAATGCGCAGTCTCAGACAAAGGAAAAGGGTTGTAGAGGACTATATTGCCGAGTTCAAAAAATGGGCAAAAGATTCTCAATGGAACGACTTGTCCCTTAGGAATCAGTTCAGGTTAGGGCTCTCTGATGGGATTAAGGATGAGCTATCACGGTCAGATCTGCCTCCTACCCTAGAAGAGCTTATGACTTTGAGCATTACCATAGATAGACGCCTTAGAGAAAGGCATCAGGAAAGATCTGCACATGACCAATACCAAAAGAAACCTGTAACCACTACTCACAGTATTGCATCTTCAAAAGTATCTATTGAACCCCATGGATATTGGTTTTATAAAAGGCCCACTAACCCCTCAGGAGAAGCTCAGAAGACGCTCTAATAACCTGTGTCTCTACTGCGCATGTGAGGACCATACTGTGAAAGATTGTCCCATTCCCTTCTGAAGCAAAACAAGGTAAGACCTCTCGTAATTATTACTGCTGTACAACACAGGATACCAATGCCTTGTATCTAAACTACCCCTTCTTTTTACAGTGGGATCAATCACATCTCCCCGCTTCCGCGATAATTGATTCCGGTGCTACCGCTTCCTATATAGACATAGGTTTCACCGAAGTAAATAAAATACCCTTAATGCAAAAAAGGTCTCTTGTCTTTTTGAGAGGTATAGATGGCAAAACTATAAGCACAGGACCAGTGAAATATCATACCATCCCTCTACTCGTAACAACACATGACCACCACAGGGAATACATATCATTTGACGTTATTTCTTCACCTCTCTCTCCTGTTATACTTGGTGTTCAATGGTTACACATTCACAACCCACACATTAATTGGTTTACTTCCTCAGTCTTATTTAACTCTGATTACTGTGTCAAAACCTGTTTTCCAACTCCCTCTTTTACATACTTCTGAACTTCCTCCTGACTTTACCTACCAGAAGTGTACCAAGATTTTGCAGACGTATTAGTAAAAAAGAAGCAGAACAGCCTACCTCCTCATAGGAAATATAACTGCCCCATTGAAATATACCCAGGTTCCCAGGTTCCATGTGGACACATATTCCCCCTTTCTAATCCAGAACTCACACACCCTAAAGACTTATCTTGACGAAAACATCAAGAGGGTTTTATTCGACCCTCAACTTCCCCAGCAGCGGCAGTATATTTTTTTGTTAAAAATAAAGACGGGTCACTCAGACCTATAGTTGATTACCGTCAATTAAATAAGATCACTGTCAAGAATAGCTACCACTACCCCTAATCCCTGAACTTATAGAGAGACTAGAGGGAGCTAAATACTTTACAAAACTTGACCTAAAGGGGTGCATATAACCTCGTACCGAATTAGAGCTGGGGACGAATGGCTGACGGCGTTTCGGACTAGCTATGGCTTGTTCGAGTACGTCGTCATGCCATTCGGGTATGCAATGCCCCCCGCAACTTTCCAGCACCTGATCAATTGATATATTCAGAGACATCCTAGACGTATTCATTGTTGTATACTTGATGACATTTTGATTTATTCCAAAACCTTTGAACAACATGTTCTCCCATGTTAGACAAGTTCTGGCTAGGCTCAGAAATAAGTTCTTATATGCCAAAGGAGAGAAGTGTATATTCAACTCTGAATCAATTTCAATTTCTAGGTTATGAAATATCCCCCTCAGGTATACGCAATGGAGAACAACAAGATAAATGCTGTTCTAGATTGGCCTATTCCAAAAACACGACGTCAGGTACAGTCCTTCATGGGATTTGCTAATTTTTATAGAAATTTATAAAAGACTTCTCCAAGTTAGCAATCCCATTGACCAGACTCACAAAAGCCAATATACCTTTTAAATGGACAGAAGAGGCACAGAAAGCATTCGATTTGTTCAAACCAAAAATTCACAACTGCACCCATATTGCGCTTTCCAGACCCAAAACTCCAATATATCCTAGAAGTTGACGCTTCCAATTATGCAGTTGGTGCAGTACTATCCCAGAGACTTGATATCAAAAAACCTTTACATCCAGTAGCTTTCTTTTCACGAACCCTAAATCCGGCTCAGCAAAATTATCCCATCGGGGATAAGGAAACTGCTCGCTATAAAACTTTCATTGGAACATTGGCGTCATCTCCTAGAAGGCACTACAATCCCCTTTTTAGTTTACACAGATCATCGCAATCTTCAATACCTCAAATCTACTAAGAACACTCTCTGCAAGACAGGTGAGATGGTACTTATTCTTTTCCTCGTTTCAATTTCTTATAGCCCTATCGACCCTCTGGAAAAAACCACAAAGCAGATGCTCTTTCCCGCTTACCTCTGGACATTCCCAATCGCACTCCATCATCAATCCCTGTTACCTTCAAGAAATTTCATCTGTTTCGCTTATGATTCTATTCCTGTTGTACGTGAAGAACAACAAAAAGACCAATCAAAACCTCTACATCTCCTACAACTCCAACCAGATGGATGTTATTATCACAACAACCGGCTATACATTCTGCCTCTGCTACGACCATCTTTATTACATTCTGTCCATGACTCCTTGCTTGCTGGACACCCTGGTATTGCCAAAACACAGGAATTAACCAAGAGAAATTATTGGTGGTCAAATATGACCTCTGATATTGTAGAATATGTATCATCCTGTATCACATGTACCACTTCCAAAAGGAAGAAACAGCCTCCATATGGCTTGCTACTACCATTACCAACTCCAAAAAAGCCTTGGACAGAAATAGCTCTAGATTTTATAGTGGACTTACCATTATCTTCAAAAAATAACACCATCTTAGTTGTTGTGGATCTATTCTCCAAGATGTGTCACTTCATCCCTTTCAGGAAACTACCTACTTCCCTGGAAACAGTTCACCTCTTGATTTCAAATGTTGTTAAACTTCATGGCCTACCCAAAACGATCCTAAGCGACAGGGGCACGCAATTTTCCAGTAAACTTTGGAACGAGTTCTGTAAACTATTCAACATAGACAGACGATTGACAACCGCTTATCATCCCCAGTCCAACGGACAAACTGAGCGTTGTAACCAGTGGCTCGAGCAATCCTAAGATCTTTCTGCTCCACTCAACAACATCTTTGGGCTGACCATCTACCCTTCGCAGAATTCTGCTATAATAACACGATACATTCTACAACAAATCAAACTCCATTATTTTCCAATTATGGATTCCATCCCAGTTTTCAGCTACTGCCTACTCAAGACTCTCTATCCCCCTCTATCTCTGAATTGTCTGATACAATCTCTTCCAACTTCAGAATTATCGAATCCTCTATCGAGAATGCTAAGAAGACGTATAAAAAGTATTACGACAGACACAGGACCCCTGCTCCGCCATACGCTGTCGTAGATTTGGTCTGGCTCTCTACAAAAAATCTCAGGATGAACACCCCTTCGAAAAAACTCTCTCCTTTGTACATAGGACCATTCCCGATTGAAACTATTGTTAATGTGAACGCCATTCGGCTTAAACTACCGGATACTCTAAAAATCCATCCGACATTCCATGTCTCCCTGTTAAAAGCCCATACCGTGTTGTCAGACACTCCTCGCCGCATCTGGATCACCCACCTGTCCTTATCGATCCTCAACTGGAATATGAGGTTCGAGACATTCTCGATTCCCGTGTGTTTC
This sequence comes from Bombina bombina, assembly GCF_027579735.1. Lineage (NCBI taxonomy): Eukaryota > Metazoa > Chordata > Amphibia > Anura > Bombinatoridae > Bombina > Bombina bombina. The sequence continues at coordinate 841,502,058 of NC_069500.1, forward strand.
GTGGTGCCTTACAGTATCTTGTGAGTTGGAAGGGCTACTCACCGGATGATGACTCTTGGGAGCCAGCTTCCAACATATCTGCCCCTAGATTGGTCACCCGTTTCCACCAGGAGGAATCCCGATTCACCTGGTCCTTGACCACCGGAGGTGCCTCCTTGAAGGGGGGATCCTGTCAGGACTGCTCTCCAAGTTCACATCTCTGCCACTCTTACACCTGTGCCTTTAAGAATTACCTGTTTCATTTAACTCCACCCCTATTTATAGCACACCCAGGCCCTATCTACTTTGCTTAGTATTGATGCATTACAGCCTCTAGATACCTAGCCGTTAGCACTCTCTGAACGCTGTTCTCTACCTAGTGCTAAGTTTTGTATTCCGGACTGAGTATCCTGTTTATTTCCTCCTTGCTACCTACACGTAGCTTTGTCTTCCTATCATCAAACTCCACTCATCTCAGTGCCTTAGGATCTCCGTGTCTACCTGCACGCTTCTCACCTCTCAGCTTGGGCTGCAGTTTTTTCTCACACACTACAGCTGAGTTACACTGAAGCCGGGCGCCCTCCGCCTGTGCGGTGACGTCATCCACCTGCTGCTCACTCCTCCAGTACCACAGCGCTGCAACTTAAGCCGACTCCAGTCTCTCACACCGCATGTAAGTGCCCAAACTACCAGACCTAAGTTACCCTCCGTGAATGTTATCACCGGGTACTTTAAACGAAGTTATAATTTATGCTTTATTCTCATATGCAATTACGCTAACTCTCCCTACATGCGAAATCCCTCAACATACTTAATACAGTTTCATATCTCTGTATTTTAAGTTTGGCTATCAGTATATCTCCTCAAGTGGTTTTACTTAGGTCTGACCTTTCTTATGCTCATATTGCTGTATTGGATCCAAATAGCACGTAAGTTTATAATCTGTTATTTTTTAAGTTGCATATTCTGCACTGGGATTAACTGGCATTTACTTTTCCCTCCTGCATATATTTGGTGCTCATACAAAGCACAGGTGGCAGACATAGGGTTAAGTAGCCTTAAATCCTTCAACAGTAATTTACAGCTTGGTGATACACGTGTGCTGCTGCTTTCCCTGGTAGCACTGTGCAGTACTCAGTATCTTTTTGCTACACACAAACATCTATTAGTTGATCTCAGCAAATTGTGGTCCTAATCCTGATTAGTTCTTGTCTATGTTTATAGATATCAGACTAAGGACTCTGACAGAACGGTTTATCTGTTCGTTGTGCTCCTCGTCCATTCGCCTCTGCCAATCAAACCTCTCTCTGTCTAACTGCAATTGTCTTTCTGCTAATGATGCACTTCGGTCCAGGTGTGCGATTATAACATTCTGTAACTCTCTATGATCCACCCTATATTCCTATATTGTCTAGCAAGAGAGATCATTTAATTGAGACAGACATCATCCACTTCTTCAATTTCATTGTTGCAAGGTACCACTGGTCTTTCATTAGATTGTGGTTCTGCTGGCTGTACATTTCCTTGAATTGTTGGTTCTTGTACTTCGGATTCATCAGGGACAGGTTGATGGATCTCCATTGGTTGTGCATCCATGATATCATCCAAAAATTCTGGGGTCTCACTTCCATGATCCCTGGATTGAAGTTCCTCCTCCTCAGGTCTTTCTGGTTGTACAGCAACCAGGTTTAAGATTACCTCCCTCGATGACTCTTCTGTATCTGTGATAATTAAAAAGAAAAAAATTAAATATATAATGAATATAATTAAGATATTAATATATATATAAATATAATGTATATATATATATAAATATATATTATAAAAAAAAAAATAACCAAAAAAAAATATATATATTATATAAATATATATATATCTCCAATAAACAATATTTTAAATTTCTTTTTTAAACGATTTTTGTTCATAAAAAACTAAACTACTAAATAAATATTTAGTAGCAGCTGTCAGGATGTACTATGGAAAAAAAGGCAGCACTCACTGGTCATTTGTAACTAAAATTCAGCTGTTCATAACACAAAATTAAATAATCTTTCATGTTTTTTTTTTTTAGAAAATTAAATGAAGCTTTTGTATTATTAAATGCTAATTTAATTTCAAATGACGAGTGATTGATGCCTTTTTATGATCTAAAATTGTAAATATATCTATCTATATATATAATGTGTATATTATATATATATATATATATATATATATATATATATACTATACTATATATAGATAGCGATATATATATTTTAATTTATATAAAATATATATCTTTATATCTCAAAAAATTAAAATATATTTGAAGATGTTGCTATCTTGATATTTATATATAAGAAAAAAAAAAAAGTAATGTATTAATAGTACAGATTCTCACCATCAAACAACCGTGGGAGAACTTCCCCGTCATGGTCCGAAAAAGATGTCCAAGGTCAGCTATGATAAAAAAATATATATATATAATATTAACATAAAATTTCTTTTGTGAAAAATCCAAAATAAAAAAATAAAAATAAATCAATGTTATCTATATGGCCTAAGTGAGAAAACACTACCACGCTTTTAAAAGAAAACAAAAAAAAATGGAATTCAAGTAATTAGATTTTTTGAGAGAAAGCGAATTTCGGTTAGCTTTGACCAGTATGACCAGTGGAGAATGGAAAAAATGAAAATATAATGTTTACCTGTACCTCTACCAACACTTGTTTCAGGGGTGCTGGTCCTGATATCTGGAAGTGTATCAGCTGATAAAAAGGTATGGCTAGCAGATGATGTGCTTCGTATCGATTGTCCAGTAAGGACACCACCACTTGTCATCGACATCCCAGAAGAGGTTGATGGAATGGCTGAAGCAGGGTCATCACCACCCCTAGCTGTCACGGATTGTGGTCGAGCTGTTAAGAGATAAATAAAATTAATCGTTATTCATGTTTAGATCCATAGAAGATTAATAAACAACTGATATTTTAAATTTTAAATAGTGGTTATTGAAAGGGACAGTGTAGCACACACAATAGTATCCAGGTTGAACAATTTGAATGTAAAAATTAAAAAAGTAAATATCTACAGACTAACCAATGTTTAATATTAAACAAACATTAATTCAAATTTGATTCAAGGACATTAAAAAATTTTTGTAGACACTCAAGGTTGATTGTATTGAAACTGTTTTGTAAAGCTTGTTTCTATTATTTAAAAATTGTTGAGTACTTTGTTTGACATAAAACAATAGTCCTGTGTTTATGTAATCTTTCATTCTATTCATTATTCATTCTATTCTATTCATTAATTCTATTCATTCATTGTATTATGTATCAACAAGCTGTTATAAGTGTTATTTGAACTTGTCATTTAATTGTTAACAATTAACTGTAAACGAAAAAGAGTCGTCTGCTCATTTGCTAATTAAATGACAAGTTCAAAGACTACTTATAACAGCTTGTTGATACATAATAAAATAGTTGAATGAATGAATAGAATGAATAGAATGAAAGAATAATGAATAGAATGAAAGATTACATAAATACAGGACTATTGTTTTATGTGAAACCAACTATTCAAGATTTTTAAAATAATAGCATTTAAACACTCATTAATCTGCTGAAAAAACAATATCTTGATAATATTGTTATCTATGTACGGACCCACAGAAAAAGTGGGTGTGTATATTCATTTATAAGTGTATTTTAGAAGTCAGTGTTTCTACATGTATAATTTTAAGCTAATAATTGTGAGTATCTGCATGTATAACAGTGTATCTTCATTTATTGAGAACATCGGCATGTATAGTGTGTATGTGTATATGCATGAAATAAATATACACTAATGTTGGGAGTGTGTATCTGCATGTGTAAGTGTATAATATTAGTGTGTGTGTATCTGCATGTATAAGTGTATATGTTTTTGTCTGTATACATGCTTGTCTAATGTATACTGTAACTTTTGTTTTTGGGAATTTGTAGGTTTATACTATGCAGGTGTATATGCATTTTATTATCATTTTAAAAAATATATTATTAAAAACTAAATTTGTCTACAAAAATATAGCACTGTATTTGCAAACGATCGTTGAATACAGAGCTCACATAGCAATAACATTGTTTGGCGCAGCTTTTGATTTGATGAATAGGAACATTAAACCACAAAAGATTTGTTCATCAGTCAGAAAGAAAATAAGATTTTAAAATAGATCGAAATTTACTTCCATTAAAGGAGTCTATTTTCAATTAGCTAGTAAGCAGTTCTAAATATGCTTTTCATCAAAGGATATCAAGATAATGAAGTAAATTAAATAAGAATTGTTATTTTTAAAGTGATACAAAAATAAAGCAGTAATAGGACTATATTCTGCATAATCAATATTGGCGCCAATAAATATTGATTTTCCAAAATATAATTAAATGTTAAATATTTTTATAAACCGACTCCACTGGAAAATTACAATATGATCATCAGTCAATTTAAAAAATAGTAATTATATTAATGTTTTACATCTTCGGTCGCTATCACAATCATCTGTGATCATGAATATTACATTACATACGTTATTGGTTAAGCTATACAAAAATCTAGCAGTAATCTGCATTGATTTAACGTAATCAAAATTGACGCACCAAAAAATTGATTTGACCAAAATATCTTTACAAGATAGATATTTGTATAAACCAACTCTTATGGATAATTACAATATGATCAACATTCAATTTAAATAATAGTAATTCGATAAATGTTTTTACCTCTTAGGTCGCTATCACAATCATCTGTGATCCCGACGATTACTTCTGGGCCTAGACGCTGCACCAGTCTCTGCTCGTAATCATTAAGATCAGCGACATAAGCTGTTCCACCTCCGGTAGCACGAGTTGAATTTTTTTCTTTTGCCAATTTGGCTTTTGCAAATCGTTTGATGTCGTTGTTGTACCGTTTTTTTATTTGGTCAACGTCCTTTTTCCCAGGTCCCTGAGCACTGACAGCATCACTTATCCGGGTCCATATACTTTTTTTACGGATACTAGAAGTTTGCTTCGCACGACAACCAAATAAATAGTCATACGAGTCTAGCACCATATCGACAAGAACCAGGTTCTGCTGATGTGAAAAGTGGGGATTCTTCGATTTGGACTGTGAATCAGATCGAGAAGTAGCCATACTTAATTTATCGATAAGAATAACAGTCAGTAAAGCTTCAAGTTCTTGAAATAGGCAGTCTGAAAAACTTTATTAAATCGAGTTTATATAGTGCTGCAATATGTTCCCGCGACAAAGCTGACGTTTCTGACACCTTGCAGTCACGTGGGACAAACATGACTGACAGGTTGTAAGCGATTAATAGTACATTCGCAAATAGCGAGGCGTCATATGTATGAATCATTCGCCAGTGCTCGATGCTTTTGTAGATGGTTTTCTCTATTAATCTTGTCATTTTTGATTCTGTTATATTAACAGATCTAGACTATCTGGTTATAGTGATTTATTGTATATTAGCCCCTTTGGTCTGCATAATATCTGTACAAAATGAGATCGCAATGATTGTTAGAACTATTGATAGGATTCTGTATTATCTATCGATAGAATTTTGTTGTATATGATGTTTTTAAGGTCATTTAGGTTTTACTGGAATGTGAATTTATAATTAGGTTGCTAGATTGTAAGGAGACGTGCAGAGCGCATCCGCGAGGTTTCCGATGTTCAATTTCTCATAACAATGAGTAAATTTGATAGTAATGTACAGTATATCTCACAATGGCCCCGTATCACGGAGGTGTGTCTATATGGGGCTTGTTTTGAATGGTCCTTTTCAAGCGGTACATGATTGGTCTATAGAGATTTGACACGCTTGTGTACTAACACTGCCTCGTCATATGAGGTTGTGTTCGACTAAGTCCCATACGATTGGTCGCTCTGATGAGCTTTGATTTGTATTCAGAAAGGGGATACTTTTGCGCATGCGCACTGCAATCTTCAGGATGCAGTTTAGGTGTATTTAAGTCTGTGGAACATTTAACATGTAATTCACACTTAGCACTTGTTTACATTGACCTGACAAGTAATGAGGTAAACTACAGTTTTGTAAAAGAAGGAGATTTAGAAAACAAAATATGGAGTTCTGATTATCTTTTTGTAAAGGAAGATGCCAACTAAATGATGACAACAGCATGCAGTGGCTGAAAGGAAGGGCCCTGAACTGCCTAAACAATAATTTAAAGGTTAAATGGTAGATTGGTGACTTCCGGAAAGGTTTCATTAGTCTCAAAGTCTGTAGAAAGATGTGAATAATCAGTAGTAAGGTCAAAATGTCCTAAAATGGAACAGACAATGGACACACACACACACTCAAACTTGCACATACACCCAAGGAAACACCAACAGAGACAGCCTCAGAAAATACACAAAGACATACACACACACAAAGAGACACCCACAGAAAACCTCACTGAGGCATCCAGAGAAAATACACAAAGACAAACACACACGCTCACCCTCACAGGAGACACCCATAGAAAAAGCTCAAATACATACACACCCACCCTCACAGAGATGCCAACAGAAAAAAAATACATACACACTCATAGAGACACAAACCAAAGCACAAATACATAAACACAGACACCCACAGAAACACTCATGGGAGGAAACATTTAAACACCCACCTTGCATCCCCTAAATCAACTGTGTGTGACATGCATGATAAAAAAAATGCAGAAATTAAGAGATCACTTTTAAAGAATCATATTTGTAAATGTGCAAATAAAAATAATTCTGTGAATTCAAAATTGTACATTAATGATCTGGGCAGATGGCTAGATGAAGAAAAGTACTTTTAAAAGGTTGACATATGTTTGTTTGATATTTTCCCCATTTTCCCCAACCAAGAGCACCACTTCAAATATAGTGTACAAATGTTCCCATCTGTCAGCTGTACTTGTGGATTTTGAAAATGCTGTACTCTATATGGTCTTGGTGGAACCATAAGCTGTGGTACTCATACCATTAGATCTGGTTAAATGCAGGATTTAAGCTTGTTGGTATGTATTTCAAAAATTAAGTCAGCTGTAGAGTAAACTGAACAGTTTTAAGTTAACCTGTCTCATTTCCAACACTGAGCAATCTTAGTCTGAGAGTATAACATGTTATGCAGATGTAAAAATCTTAGATAAATGGCTCCTTGTATCTGGAAAATCCTTGCATAAAGGGGCAGTAAACTGGAATGTAATATATATCATTTGTGTATTGAGGAGGAAACATTTCTGCATGGTTTTAAATATAGAATTTCTACAGCATTGTCAAATAATCATAAATACACTGCTGCTAAAAAAATGTGTTTTTATGGACCCCTGGCCCCACCATACAACTACTACCACACTGAAGTTACAATCTTAAATTGCACAAAGAAATAAAAAACATTTGCTAAGTAATTCGTACCTCCTCTGCAAATGAAAGTGATCTGCCGTCTGACTCAGGCACACACTCTACAAAGTGCCAAGTCTGTCTCACACTGTGCATAGGTGGTTTAGTGCACACTCAGAAATCCTCTCAATTGCTAATACTTTACTCCTTGTAATAACATTTCCCATGCTCAATTAGAACTCTGATGTAGTACCCACTGGTGGCTTCCAAAATGTAAAAAAATAAATAAATAAATATATATATATATATATATATATATATATATATATATATATATATATATATTTTTAGTTCTTGCCTCATGGGCCCCCCCTAGCCCATTGGGCCCCTGACAGGAGTCACCCCTGTCACCCCCTGATGGCTGGCCCTGACAATGTATATCATTTTAACATTGTATATAAAATATAGGCGCTATAGCTGTTATAGTTATGATAGAGAGGTTTTTTTATTATACTTTTTAGTCAGGTAGATTGCAGACTGTAGGCATTTTGTGGGAGTTAGCTGGGCGTTCTGAGCAAAGCAAAATACTGAGCAGATCACTGTCTGCTCTATCAGAACGACTCTCCCAGTGAGATGAGGAAGGATGAGGTCAGAATGTGTGACACATGAGCAGATCATGTGAATTGGAAACACTGCTTACATCACATTAACATTTCACAAACAATTGTCTACACCTACAGTTAAATAACACAAATTACACACAGTTATACTGTATATATCTCACTTAATCACACAATTGAAGTACACACACCAAACACCGGGTTTCAAATTAAACAATGTTGGCAACATTAATATGGATATTTCCTTTAAAGAAACTATGGGCTTGTTTCTATTGAGCTGTAATTAGGTTTGCATGAGGTCACAAACCGCTAAATATGCTGTCGAAAGCAATTTCGTTTATTGACTGCTTCCAATGTCGTGTTATAGATCAATATCGCCAGCCTGAAAACATTTTAGCGTCCCATAGAAAGTATTAGAAGCCATTAAGCAATAAACTGTACCACGTTTCCAAACAAAGTGCAAACCTGTTGATACATTGAGAAAAATTACACCCAGCTCAACTAGGTGTAAAAGAGGAAAAATTAGCGTTTTGAAGCCTACAGGGAGTGCAGAATTATTAGGCAAGTTGTATTTTTGAGGATTAATTTTATTATTGAACAACAACCATGTTCTCAATGAACCCAAAAAACTCATTAATATCAAAGCTGAATAGTTTTGGAAGTAGTTTTTAGTTTGTTTTTAGTTATAGCTATTTTAGGGGGGATATCTGTGTGTGCAGGTGACTATTACTGTGCATAATTATTAGGCAACTTAACAAAAAACAATATATACCCATTTCAATTATTTATTTTACCAGTGAAACCAATATAACATCTCAACATTAACAAATATACATTTATGACATTCAAAAACAAACAAAAAACAAATCAGTGACCAATATAGCCACCTTTCTTTGCAAGGACACTCAAAAGCCTGCCATCCATGGATTCTGTCAGTGTTTTGTTCTGTTCACCATCAACATTGCATGCAGCAGCAACCACAGCCTCCCAGACACTGTTCAGAGAGGTGTACTGTTTTCCCTCCTTGTAAATCTCACATTTGATGATGGACCACAGGTTCTCAATGGGGTTCAGATCAGGTGAACAAGGAGGCCATGTCATAGATTTTCTTCTTTTATACCCTTTCTTGCCAGCCACGCTGTGGAGTACTTGGACGCGTGTGATGGAGCATTGTCCTGCATGAAAATCATGTTTTTCTTGAAGGATGCAGACTTCTTCCTGTACTACTGCTTGAAGAAGGTGTCCTTTCCAGAAACTGGCAGTAGGACTGGGAGTGAGCTTGACTCATCCTCAACCCGAAAAGGCCCCACAAGCTCATCTTTGATGATACCAGCCCAAAACCAGTACTCCACCTCCACCTTGCTGGTGTCTGAGTCGGACTGGAGCTCTCTGCCCTTTACCAATCCAGCCACGGGCCCATCCATCTGGCCCATCAAGACTCACTCTCATTTCATCATGTCCATAAAACCTTAGAAAAATCAGTCTTGAGATATTTCTTGGCCCAGTCTTGACGTTTCAGCTTGTGTGTCTTGTTCAGTGGTGGTCGTCTTTCAGCCTTTCTTACCTTGGCCATGTCTCTGAGTATTGCACACCTTGTGCTTTTGGGCACTCCAGTGATGTTGCAGCTCTGAAATATGGCCAAACTGGTGGCAAGTGGCATCTTGGCAGCTGCACGCTTGACTTTTCTCTGTTCATGGGCAGTTATTTTGCGCCCATGGTTTTTTCCACATGCTTCTTGCGACCCTTTTGACTATTTTGAATGAAACCTTGATTGTTCGATGATCACGCTTCAGAAGCTTTGCAATTTTAAGAGTGCTGCATCCCTCTGCAAGATATCTCACTATTTTTGACTTTTCTGAGCCTGTCAAGTCCTTCACCTGATATAGGGTGTTGATGTCATTAGACCACACCCCTTCTCATACAGAGATGCACATCACCTAATATGCTTAATTGGTAGTAGGCTTTCGAGCCTATACAGCTTGGAGTAAGACAACATGCATAAAGAGGATGATGTGGTCAAAATACTCATTTGCCTAATAATTCTGCACTCCCTGTAGTTCCCATTGGAATTTTTAATTTTGCAAACAATGCAAGTGTTTCAATGTAGAAATAAATTGGTATATATAATATTTATTGTTGTGCTATGTATAGGAACAGTGCACGTTATGGAATATCAATATGTATTTACATATAAAAATATATGCAAGCACATATCTGCAAGATTCAAACTAGACCTATGCCTAGGGCAGCATTAAACATTATGTATATGAATACATTGGAAAATATAATTATACTAAAAATGATTAGTTGCTTACATTAAACAATAAAAAAGTGATTTTTTTGTGTGACCTTTATAAATAAAATCAATTGAAACCAGTGTGTGTGCCTGATGTATATGTGGGCCATTAAGCGGTTTGTGAAGGTGGAACATATCAGATAAAGTTGTAATATGAGCAATATTTTCTAATCAAGGGGAAAAAAGTGTGTGTAATAGGGAAGGGAAGGGTAGTTAAAGGAAAGATGGGAAGAAGGATACGGTGTTAATTTTATGCAGCAAAAAAAGAAGGATACAGGGTTAATGAAAAGCAAGTAAAATAAGAACAATAAAATGTGATGGGTATATAGGGTTAATAAAATGCAAAAATAAACAAATGAAGGGGATATGGGGTTAATGTGTATTGTGTTTGTTTTTAAAAAAAAGTGTTTGAATAAATGTGAGGCTGTGTGCGTACAAACTAATGTGTGTATATTAAACTAATGTATGGATGTGTATGTGAGTTCCAAATTATTTATGTGGCCCTAAAATAAGTTCACCCCAACTCTCTCTACAAACCTCCTCCAACCCACCAAACTCCTACCAGCGCAACTCGCTCCAGCGTCTTCTCTCTAGAGGCGATCACAGGTAAAAAACGCAGACGCAAACCATTATGTATGTAAAGTATGGTCGGGTTACCATGGCAATGCACTTGTCATGGCACGCTTTTCGGAGAATCCGATATCGGTTGGCAGTTCAAACTTATGTGCAGTCGAAAAAAGTGAGTTCACATACTGCGCCATCCTTTTGAATGGAAAACTGGTACTAAAATTGAGTCATAAGCTACTTCTAGCTGTCTGCAACTTCGGTAACTTATGGCTACATTTTCTACAGCTCCATGGAAACAAACCCTCAATTCAGGGAGTATGTAATGCTGTTCAGCAGGGGCATATTTTGGCCTAAGTTTAAACTAAGACTCTGCGTATAAGGCAGGATTTAAGGGGGTAACCAATTGTAATAAAAAATTAAAAATCTAGCTCAGATTGCACTCTTCCAGTATCTACTAGGTAAGCAATTATTGGTGGCTTACAATGGTCAGCCTGTGGCATAGTTCCAGAGATACCTTTGCAAGCAGTGATACCTTTAAGGACCTTAATACAGTAGAATTACACAATCAAAAACTGGATAATAAAAAGACAATGCAATAACAATTTCTCTGAGGACTTCCGGTGGGAGGGCGCTTATGGCGGCAGCATAGCTGAGGAGCTCCGTCAAAGCTATCTAATATAGCGGCCTAAACTGCACATCTTTGGCGTGATTCACACGCTTGACATACAGCTGCAAGGAGGAATACACCCGCTCCCCAAGCCGTAAGGCCACCATATTAAGGGCCTGCTATCTACAGTACAACCTTCAGACTCTTAGCGCTCAGTTGGGACTCCATTGTGACATCAGATGCAGCCAGACCCCTATTCTATAGGTGAGAGGGGAGAAGGGAACCCACTGATGGTGAGACAGGCACCTTTGTACTCTTTGCATACATTATCTCTAAGTACCACCCAAATAAGACAAAATAAGATCCCTTTGTAAACTGACTGGTGGGTTTTAACTATAAGAATATACTTAATGTATGAAAAACATGCTAAAGATATTAACCCATTACGAATAACAAGTAATGAATATACTGGTACTTGATTATTTGTATTGATCATCTGTTCAGCACTGAAAAGGTTAATGTGTATTACCTTTTATAACTTGAATAACATCATAATGTCATTCCATAGAGAAGGCTAATGTGTATAATCAACCAACTGTATGTGACAGAAGACAGAGAGGAGCTTCCTAATAGTTGAATTCGAGACAGAAAGCAATAATTTCATAAAAAGAGTATATACCACCTTAGAATTTTGGAGATAAAGTACACCAATCAAGCCTGCAACCAATCACACACAAGTATATCATTTATAAAGGACTCTGCTGCATGTCAAAAACATCTTGATAAAGCCCAAGGGAGGGCGAAATGCGTCGCTTGTTTATGTGACATTGCAGCATTATATTCAACACCACTATATTTTGTCTTTTAACCCGGGTTATTTTCAGCAACAAAATATATTTTTTTCTGCAGATTTGACTCTACTTTATAGTGAGGAGGAATTTGAATACCCCACTATATTGCCAGCCTAGGTGTATGACATAGGGCTGAAGCATACATTCATCTACTATCATTTTGAAATCTCCTGACAGCTGATTGCCAGTGCACTGTCACTACTCCTATTGAGAACCAACGGACGAGACTTGACGTCAGACGCCATCCAACACATGTGTGAGGTTGCAAACACATCTCAGAAGAGCGGCTGCGGTCGCTTCAGCGGTCCAAGCTTTGACCGAAGTAGAGTAACGCAATAAGAGGGGGTAAAGTACTGTCATCTAACCCATTTCTTTGTGATTCATACAAATGTTTGATATGGGAATGATATGAATTACCATCTTGTGTATTATCCATACGCTTGCTGATTTGGGACATTATCTATACCCTCCACGCAGGATCTACCTTTTATTATTCTGATACTGAACTTTTTATTCCGGATTTGTCCCATACTGATTTATAATCTAAGCCTTCTATAATGGACATTATTGTTATTTAACAAATCCCATTTATAATATTGTGCACATTTGATTTGGGTAAAGTTATTACACATTATTAGCAGCCGATGCAGTTTGCTTAATATTCTATAAAGGCTTAAGCTAATAAGTACATTTTTGATTATTTTAGGATTTTAAGAATGCTATAGGGAGACGTCCCTATTAGGTTACATACTATTTGTATTTTAATAAATTATTTTATATGTTATAAGTAAACATTTGGTGTTTGATACTTTTGGCCTGCGGCGCCCTCTTTATCTTTAAGCCCAGAAAGCTTAGCCAATTGTTAACCTGACATCCCAGACTCCAGGCCTTTTTATACTCCCGGCCAGATACGCAGAGCCACCTGGAAGGATTGCGCCTTTACAATACCCCTGCTTACAACACTGTCAGCTCACTCCTGACATACCGCTAATATATCATACTACTGGATGTGGGCTAAATGCTCTGTCTGTCCTTGGGGAATGACAATTCAGAATTAAACATGCTGAGGGCCTACATGAGAATGATTTGAGGTTGACTCTTTCTCCCCTTACCCTCGACATGTATTATATCCTCCACTGAAGTTATTAGGCCTGAAATGCCTAATGCCTTAAATATGGCAAAATCTCCTAAGATAAGCTGGGTAAGTTAAACAATAGCACTTTCTCCAGGTGTGCAGTAGCAGAGAACTCCTGCTTCCCAGCACTGCTATATACCCCCTCAATACTTGGTCCTCAGTAAACTCAGAGGTGAATTTTCTAGTTTTGTTTGCACTTATTCTCAAATTGGGACACCCTGTATGTAGCATTATTATTCTTGCTTCCAAAAACCTACCAGCAATATGGCAGCAAAAGCTAAGGCTGCTGAAAAGAAGCAGTGTCATTATGCTCAGGTACACCAACCACTTGCATCTCCTGAATTGCTGGACAAGTCCTCTGCAAATATAGATACACACCCAATAGTCTCACAGCTGTTGGCTTTATTTCTACCCAAGAATGAAATACTTCAAAGGAGAGTAGACTGCCTCAACATAGAATTTAAACAGTTTTCTCAGAGACTCAAACATGCAGAACATCGCATATCATAACACGAGGACTGCCATTGTGAATTATCATACAGGGTCACTAACATGCAGAAGCAGAATACTATGTTACAAGCCCGCCTAGACGACCTAGAAAATAGGTTGAGGAGAAATAATGTGTGCATTGTTTGCCTGCCAGAATCAGTCCTGAGCACTTCTCTATTACAATTTGCGGAGAAAACACTACCCGACCTTCTGCAACTGAATAACATGGACAATCCCTGTGTAGCAGAGAGAGCGCAGAGAACAGTGGAAAGCAGTCAAACTTCCCCAAGACATGCTCTCATTAAATACTTAAACTTCAAGGATAAAATCAAGCTTCTACGAGCCTACAGACAACATGACCCTCCTACGGTTGAGAGGGAAAAGATTCTTCTGTTTCAGGACTATTCTTTTGAAGTATCCAAACAACCCAAAGCATTGTCACCCTACTGTCAGCAGCTGATAAAGAAGGGAAGATCAGTCACACTCCTATATCCTGCCCGACTGAGGCTACAAACCGCTCAGGGACCCAAGTTTTTTGACACCCCTGAACTCCTGCAAGAACACCTTGAAAGAGAAGAGAAGGTCAGTGATCAAACACAAGAGGGTCGGGACCCTGTCTCCTGAAAGCTTTCTTGACATGTGTAATAGTAATCACTTTACTCTTGAACATCCCAAGTTGGTAAGAATCTGGGATCTGGGTAAGTGTTTTCAATAGATAGTATTGTATAGGAACTATGAGATGGAAGAGTAGAACTAGGATCAAAATGACATAACAAAAGTTTAGTATGCCTAGCCTTCCAGCAAAATACACTATCTAGCATATAGGTAAGCCCAGAGACTTTTCCTTCCTTAGTTAATTAATGGTTATTGTTTGTGAAGCATGTTATTTCAGTAATTAACTTAGTAAAATTATACTTCAAGATAGGGGAAAGGAGTTAGAGTTAGAATCATATAACAACAAGCTAAGCATAACAAACAGCAAGATTACTAGTTTTGCGTTATGAGCGGCTTGGTAATAATTTGCAAGTTATTGTCACCGCTCACCTCCCTATAGTGCTGCTATTACAGGTTTGCAAAAACCCGGCATTAGCAGGCAATATGGCAGCATTGAGCTCCATACTGCACACAAATACCAGCGCTGCTTTGTGCTGGTTTTACGTGCTCGTGCACGATTTCCCTATAGACATCAATGGGGAGAGCCGGCTAAAAAAAAGCCTAACACCTGCAATAAAGGAGCGTAAAAGCTCCGTAACACAGCCCCATTGATTTCCTATGGGGAAAGAAAAGTTATGTTTACACCTATCACCCTAACATAAAACCCAGAGTCTAAAACACCCCTAATCTGCCGCCCCCGACATCGTCGACACCTACATTACACTTATTAACCCCTTATCTGCCGCCCCCGACATCGCCGCCACCTTCCTACACTTATTAACCCCTAATCTGCTGCCCCCAATGTCGTCGCTACCTACACATAATTAAAATAAATCTAAATAAAAATTACAATTAATACCTAAATAATTCCTATTTAAAACTAAATACTTACCTATAAAATAAACCCTAAGCTAGCTACAATATAACTAATAATTACATTGTAGCTATCTTAGGTTTTATTTTTATTTTACAGGTAAGTTTGCATTTATTTTAACTAGGTAGACTAGTTAGTAAATAGTTATTAACTATTTACTAACTACCTAGTTAAAATAAATACAAAGTTACCTGTAAAATAAAACCTAATCTGTCTTACACTAACACCTAACATTACACTACAATTAAATAAGTTATATTTATTAAATACAATTAACTAAATTACAAAAAATAGACACTAAATGACACAAAATAAAAAAGAAATGATCAAATATTTAAACTAATTACACCTAATCTAATAGCCCTATCAAAATAAAAAAGCCCACCCAAAATAAAAAAAAACCCTAGCCTAAACTAAACTGCCAATAGCCCTTAAAAGGGCCTTTTGCGGGGCATTGCCCCAAAGAAATCAGTTCTTTTACCTGTAAAAAAAATATACACAACCCCCTAACAGTAAAACCCACCACCCACGCAACCAAACCCCCCAAATAAAATCCTATCTAAAAAACCTAAGCTCACCATTGCCCTGAAAAGGGCATTTGGATGGACATTGCTCTTAAATGGGCATTTAGCTCTTTTCCATTGCCCAAACCCTAAGCTAAAAATAAAACCCACCCAATAAACCCTTAAAAAAACCTAACACTAACCCCCGAAGATCCACTTTCAGTTTTTGAACACCGTACATCCATCCTCATCAAGCCAGGAGAAGTTTTCATCCAAGCGGGCAGAAGTCCTCAACGAAGCCGGGAGAAGTCTTCATCCAAGCAGCAAGAAGTGGTCCTTCAGGCAGGCATAAGTCTTCATCCAGACGGCATCTTCTATCTTCATCCTTCCGACGCGGAGCTGCTCCATCTTCAAGACATCCGGCACGGGGCATCCTCTTCTGTTGACGGCTACTGAAGAATGAAGGTTCCTTTAAGGGACGTCATCCAAGATGGCGTCCCTTGAATTCCGATTGGCTGATAGAATTCTATCAGCCAATCGGAATTAAAGTTGAAAAAATCCTATTGGCTGATTCAATCAGCCAATAGGATTGAACTTCAATCCTTTTGGCTGATCCAATCTGCCAATAGGATTGAGCTTGCATTCTATTGGTTGATTGGAACAGCCAATAGAATGCTAGCTCAATCCTATTGGCTGACTGGATCTTTCATTCTTCAGTAGCGGTCGACAGAAGAGGATGCTCCATGCCTGATGTCTTGAAGATGGAGCCGCTCCGCGTCGGAAGGATGAAGATAGTAGATGTCATCTGAATGAAGACTTCTTCCCACCTGGAGGACCATTTCTTGCAGCTTGGATGAGGACTTCGGCCTGCTTGGATGAAGACTTGGATGATTTTTTTTTGTAATTTAGTTAATTGTATTTAATTAATGTAATTTATTTAATTGTAGTGTAGTTAGGTGTTAGTGTAAGACAGGTTAGGTTTTATTTTACAGGTAAATTTGTATTTATTTTAACTAGGTAGCTAGTAAATAGTTCATAACTATTTATTAACTAGTCTACCTAGTTAAAATAAATACAAACTTGCCTGTGAAATAAAAATAAAACCTAAGACAGCTACAATGTAACTATTAGTTATATTGTAGCTAGCTTAGGGTTTATTTTACAGGTAAGTATTTAGTTTTAAATAGGAATTAGTTAGGTAATGATAGTCATTTTTATTTACATTTATTTTAATTATATTAAAGTTAGGGGTGTTAGGGTTAGACTTAGGGTTAGGTTTAGGGTTAATAACTTTAGTATAGTGGCGGCGGTGAAGTTGGTTGGGGTGGCAGATTAGGGGTTAATAATATTTAACTAGTGTTTGCGATGCGGAGTGCGGGAGTTTAGGGGTTAATATTTTTATTATAGTGGCAGCGCTGTCTGGAGCGGCAGATTAGGGGTTAATACATGTTTTAAGTTGCGGCGATGTCCGGAGTGGCAGATTAGGGGTTAATCATTTTATTATAGTGTTTGCAATGTAGGAGGGCCTTGGTTTAGGGGGTAATAGGTAGTTTATGGGTGTTAGTGTACTTTGTAACACTTTAGTTATGAGTTTTATGCTACAGATTTGTAACGTAAAACCCATAACTACTGACTTTAGATGGCGGTACGGATCTTGACGGTATAGGCTGTAGCGCTCACTTTTTTGCCTCCCAGGCAAAACTCGTAATACCGGCACTATGGAAGTCCCATTGAAAAAGGACTTTTTGAAAGGTGCAGTAGTTACGTTGCGTTACGGCAAAAAAAGTGTGCGGTACAGCTGTACCTACAATAGCAGCGGTAGTAAAAAAGCAGCGTTGTGAGGCTTTTTCACTCATAACGCAAAACTGGTAATCTAGCCGCAAGTTATTAGGTAAAATGTTTAATTATTGGATGTTTAATTTTGTTTGCTCTTATGTGTTTATTAGATTTTCTCACAATACCTCGGAGAAGCAGATACCAACTAACCTATCTCTCATAGACGACTCAAGGGACTTATTGCTGACAGAAAACCCTTTACGGCTTATCTGCAGACTCTTAAACAGTAAGCTTGCATACTATGCACACAGTTTTCTTTCAACACTATTAACAATTTCTTATCTTACACCGACCACTATAAACAGCTCTGTGTATACCTACTCTCTCACACATGGCTAGCCCCTTAAATATCTTGATTTGGAATGTGGGATCACTTCCTCAGTGAAACGAAAGAGTATCCTCAAAACCCTCAAGGTCCAAAATGCACATATAGCAATACTATTCAAGACTCATTTGAGTGTGGAGGAACATCAAAAACTTAAACAGGGTTGGATCCAGGAAGTGATTGCCTCATCATTTGATAATAAGAGGGCTAGGGGAATAGCAGTAATCTTTAAAAAAGGTTTAGATTATAAAATCTTCCCTTCAGAATTAGATGCTAATGGCAGATATGTCATTTTAGAACTTGAAATAGAGGGAATTCGATTTGTACTGGTAGAAGTATATGGTCCAGGACAAATTACAATTCAGGCTTAGATTGCAGAGAATATGCTTCTTTGCCACTAATGATTGGAGGAGACTATAATATCGCCCCACGGGTGCCGCTAGATAGATTTAGAAATCCCCTATGCTCACCTGTGCTCTCACAACCACTTCCATACATACGCAGAGATAAGTTAAAGCTAAATAAATTTAAACACGCCCTCTCTATCTAATCAATGTTTGGAGAGAAAAAAATCCAGAAACCAAAGATTACACCTGCATTTCTCCTTCCAAATGCTCCCTATCCTGCTTAGATATTTTCTTGGTTTCGGACACCTACAGGCCCCGAGTCAGAGAGGTCATTATAGGCCCTGTTGCTATTTCAGATCAAACTCTTCTTAGAATCTCATAGTAACCATCGTAACCATTTATATAAAGACGCCAATTTCCTCAAATATTTGGTTGGAGAATGGAACGCATATAAAACCCTAAACACTCAACATCTAGATAATCCCCTTTTGTTTTGGGTAGCTGCCAAGGCGGTCCTCCAGGGGGTAATCATGAATTATGCAGCTGGCGTCCACAAAAAATACAAAGTCAAGGAGTCCCTGCTTCTCGGACAGCTCCTTAATGCACAAAACAAATATTTAAAAAATACCAATGAAAATAATAGGACTGCATTTAAACAAATTAAAGAGCAAAGAGATAATTTTATGTTGCATCAGGCACAGAGGTCTACAGATAGAGTGAGAGCTAAATTTGATAGGTTTGGAAATAAGTACAGTAAATGTTTAGCATCCTTGTCACATCTAGCTAAACCTGCCAACACTGTCATGGCTATTCATGATGGCTCTACAGTTCAGTCTGACCTGAATAAAAAGATTCTGTAATTTTTACCAAGATTTATATAACTCACAAGAAGTTAACTCAAAAGATAGAGAGGAACTTTGGAAAATAATTAAGCTCCCGTGACTGGAGAGGGAACAAGCTGACTCTCTTAACGCCCCTATAACACCAGAACAGATCTTAACAGTTATAAAAAACTTACCTCTAAGTAAATCCCTGGGACCGGACGGTCTTCCGGAGGAGTTTTACAAACTTTAATGTTCAGAGATCACAGAGTCTTTAACTATACTTATTAAAACTCTTTTAGAAGGTAGTATCTCCCCTTCTAGCAGCTTCACAGAGGCTTACATCACCATCATCCCTAAGCCTGATAGAAACCCTTTGCTCCCTGAGTCATACCGCCCAATTTCCCTCCTCAACAATGACTACAAGCTGTTTACTAAGATTCTGGCAGTTAGGTTAGGAAAAGTAATGTCTAGTGTTATCAGCCTGGACCAAACAGGGTTTGTCATGGGAAGATCCTCTGTGCTCAGTGTTAGAAAGGTTCAACTGGTCATATCATATTTTTTGTAAGGAGGGATTGTCGCACCCACATCGATCGCCGGCATGCTTGTTGGCGGTTGATGCAGAAAAAGCATTTGACAAGATTCTCTGGGAGCATCTTTATCTCACTTTGGCTAAGTTTAGTGTGGGGGGTAGCTTCCTTGAAACTATAAAATGTATTTATACAAAACCCCCAAGCAGCTGTATTTGTAATTGTCTCCTACTTTTCCATTAAATAGAGGCATGAGACAGGGGTGTCTGCTTTTGCCCCTGTTATTCAAACTGGCCATAGAACCTCTGGCGTGTCTGATACATGAGGAGACAGAAGGTCTGGCGATGGGAAAGAGAGGCTACATCTCTCGCTTTACGCAGTTGACATGATCATTTTTACCGATATTGATGTCCATTATAACTGACTTTTGTGAGATCTCTTAATACACCATAAATAAGGATAAATTGGAGTTGATGTGGCTGACCCCTGAAAATAAAGCCCCTTTGACAGGGTTCCAATTCAAAATAGTAAAATACCAATTTATATACTTGGGAATTAAAATGACTGCCAACCCAAACCTTTGGTATGACAATAATTATAGACCCTTAGTTGAGGAAATCATCAATAACTAACTAACTTCTTGGAAGTTTCTGCTGATATTGCTATCGGGAAGAGCAAACTTATTTAAGATGGTTGTCTTTACAAGGTTCTTATATGTGTTCCAAATGCTACCAGTTCTCATGAGGAAAAAAGACTTAGGACTCCTGAACTCCAGGATGCTAGATGTTATCTGGGCAGGGAAAAAACACAGAGTGTGACATTCCAAACTAACGAGCAGTTTAGCATAGGGAGGATTAAGCCTCCCCAACCTACAGCAGTACAATTGGGCAGCTTTGAGTAAATTTGCAATAGATTGGATTAGCAAGTCACACCATTACACCTGGAAAGATGTAGAGCAGGAGTGTAAGGCTCTCACCTTCACAATAATTAAATATATAGTTTTTAATGTATGGTTTTGTAGCTAGCTAAGCAATCCCAAATAAAATGTAAATAATTCTGGGTGATACTTATATGGCAAAATACTAAATTGTAGTATGTTGAAGTATAATGAAACATATCAGTTAAATATGTCCAATATAAATGTAACAAGTCTGAAGGCAGAGAACATGTGCTACCAAATTAACAGTTTGACTGTGAATCAAGATTAGTACATTTAGTATTGATAGGTTTAACTGCAATGAACTTGTGGTTGAGTTCAAAAAGCAAGTTTGCAAACACACTGATTATGCAGGCGCTTAGATATGTAGAAATTGTTATGTGAATGATCAAGCGTAAAGGAAACAATTGACATACGGCAGCTGATATATTCACTGAGAGCTGGTTAATACGGTAAGTAATGTCCAAAGGTTATAAGCAAAGTAAAGATATTTGCGGTTGCAGTGATACAAACACTATGAAGTTTACGATGTGTTGATGAATTCTGAGCAATTGGGAATGTATTTGCAGATGACAAAGGTAATCCATAGAAGCAGCGTTCAGGTCAGAGCAGCGGAAGCATCTGGAGAGCTTCAAGAGTGAGAAGCAACTGATTCGATGTGAGCAATGGTTCATAGGTCACGCAGTGGAGAGCAGCTGAGCACACAGGTGCGGTAGATCCAATAGATACTGAAGAGTAGTTCCGTAGAAAGCAATACAATAACACAGCATAGAAAGTACAAAGTCAATAAGTGATGAAGAGAATAAGATAAATTCTCAGAGAGACAAAAGTTAGGCTTGAGTTGAAAATGAAAGGTAACGCCAAACAAACCTCAATAATCAGGCAACATGGTAGTGTTGCTATTGGCTTTAAATAGGGTGTACCTGATAATGGGAGGAGTGAGATTTAAAGAGACATGACATATCCCCGTCCTCAAGGATTCACCTCTGGGGAATCAGAATAGGGTTTCAAAGGGTACCTATGATGAAAGGCGGATTGCAAGTGAGGAGCATGAACATCAGAATGAAGTTGCCATGAGTCTTCTTCGGGTCCATATCCCTTCCATCTTATCAGATATTCCAATTTATGACGTCTGATCCGGGAGTCAAGAATGGCCTGAACTTCATATTCCACATGACTGTCAAACTTAATGGGTGGTGATGTTACTATAGTAAAGTTAATGTGGGTGTTTGGAACATAGGATTTTAGAAATGACACATGAAATGTCGGATGTATTTTATAAGTCTTAGGTAATTTCAAAGAAACAGCATTAGAGTGTATAATTTGTTTAATAGTAAAAGGTCCAATAAACTGGTTACCCAACTTTTTACTGGGAATTTGTAACTTTAAATGCTTCATGGATAACCAAACTGAATCTCTAATCTTGTAGGTAGGACTTGGTCTGTGATGTAAATCATAATAATGTTTTTGACGTGTTTTTGCTTCTTCGAGATGAATTTTCAGGATATTTAATCTTTTTCTTAATGATATGGAATAATCAGTAGCTGCTGGTGAATTGAGTGCAATTTTGGAGATTGTTATTGTTGATGGGTGGAAACCATATGTGGCAAAGAACTGAGTCATTTCTCTGCCATAGCAAGATAAGTTACCCAGTATCTGGATTATTCTTTCAGTTAAGCCATCAGTTTGAGGATGAAAGGAAGTAGAGAGTCTAGAATTATTTTTTAAGAGTTTACATAAAGACTTCCAAAAGGAAGAGGTAAACTGTGTGCCTCTGTCTGTGATTATGGTGTTGGGCATACCATGTAGTCTGACTATGGAATTGATGAAGACATTTGCTGTTGTTCTAGCTGTAGGCAATTGGTTGAGTGGCATGAAATGTGCTAGCTTTGTGAGGTGATCTACAACTACAAATATAGTATTATATTGTTGTGATATTGAGAGTTCAACTATGAAGTCCATTGAAATTGTAGACCAATGTGCACCAGGAACTGGTATGGAGGTCAAATATCCAATAGGTCTTTTATGTTCTAATTTATTTCTTGCACAAATCTGACAGGAATTAACATAGTTGTGAATCATATGATCCATATGTTGCCACCAAAAATATCTTCTAATTAAATCTATAGTTTTCTTTACCCCTGGGTGTCCTAATAAGGCGTTTTCATGGAAATGATGTAGAATGAGATCTCTAAGGTTAGCTGGTATATACAATTTGTCTAAATGATGGTACAATCCAGTTTTGGAATTAATGGTACAATCTTTAGGAGGCTCAGGGTGCAGATTTTGAGCTTTACGTATTTCTTTTCAAGAGTGGAGATACCGGACAAATTTTTTTCAGGAGGAATAATTAATTCTAATGAATCTTTAGGAGGAGAGGAGTTATATAGTCTTGATAAAGCATCTGCTTTTACTATTTTGAGAACCAGGTCTGTAACTAATACGAAAGTTAAATCTGTCCATAAATAAAGCACATCTGACTTGCCTAGAGGACAAGGTCTTATTTCTCTTTAAATACTCAATATTTACTCAATTTTTGTGATCTGTATTAATTAATAAAGGTATTTCAGTTCCTTCCAATAGGTGCCTCCAATTCTCTAATGTGCTTTTAATAGCCAAAAGTTCTTTGTCTCCGATAGAATAGTTAATCTCTGCAGGTTGGAGAGTTTGAAAATAGAAAGAGACAGGATGAAGTTTGTTCATTTTGTTGAGAAAGGACTCCACCAATTCCAGAATTTGAGGCGTCTACCTCCAGAAAAAATTGAGAATTATGTTTTGGAAGAGTTAATATGGGAGCTGTTGTGAAACTCTTTTTGAGGTGATGTGATGAATCAAACCTTTTCAGTGTCACAATAGAGGGGTGTGGGCATGAAGGGGTTAATGGCACACAGCTCTGGTTCCCTTATCCTTGCAATTCTGCAAAAAGACCTTAAAAGAGACAACTCATTAGCCCCCAAATCTTGTCCACACTGCTCTAATTAACAATTTCCCTGCTGCCACCACCAAAACTTTTAAATTAAAGGGGAGTTTTGGGGAACCCCTAAAAACTCACACTATTTAACAATAATATGCCTTTAACCTTGTCTCAACAGAAGTGTGAATTCGGATATTAGAGCCCAAAAGACAGAATGAGATTTTCTATGTGTTTAATAACAAAAATATCAATACAGGTTAAACAGTGCAAAATTATAAAGACATTCAAAATAACATAATAACAATTGCAAAGCTCTTTAAAAAGAAAATGGGACATGAAAATAATTACACACAATATCTAACTTCTTACCAAGTTCCTTTAGATATGTGGAAAGCTGCCATTCCAGATGTTTAGTGGCTTGAGTCCCAGGCAGTTCTGACTCAAAAGTCTTTTTTGTTGCATACTTAAACCAAATTTTCTTTGTCTTGTCAAAAACAACGCCCAGGTTATAATTTACAATGAGTCCAGCCAATGGAAAGAAGTCTTAGCTCCCACTATCAGTCTCAAAGGGGAGGAGCGTTCTGCATTCCTACACACAGTTACACTACTAAGGAGGGGGATTTCAGCTTACAGCTTTTCTGAAAGCAGTTTTCACACACACAGGAAAAAGCAATTCACATTAACCTTTTCCAAGCTGAGAACACAATACCACCTCTGCGGGGTAGCCAATCCAGGTATCAACTACTCCACATGTTTGTATCATGACACCTCCCCTTTTAAAATGGTGGAAATAGGGGGTCAGCCCACGCTGATCCCCTATGTCAACCTAAATTCTAGTCTTTCCTCGTACATAAGACCAGATCTGCCCTTTCTGCACACTCTCAGCATTCATTTGCTCCCTGTAACAATTAGCATCAGCTGACACAATTTCTCTCGTGGAGGACATTTCCTTGCAGGATATCACACATTCACTCTCACTCATAAAGGGATCTTGCACCCCCTCAGGGTAACTCGGGGACTAAGATGAATTCTTGCGATGCTTAGGCCAGATACTCCACTGTTCACATCTACCCCAGTATGCTCTGTAGGAGTAGCCGGTTCATTAGTCACTGCAGCTACATCTCCCTCCCCCTCTTCTTCACATCTGCCATTCCTGTAGGGGAGGTCCACAGCCACACCCAGGGTCCCATCCTGTTTTACTCTCTGTAACAGGGCAGGATGTACTCTGGCCCCTACAGCAGCCATGCCATTCACTCCTCCTTGCACATGCAATGCTGGTTCTAGCACAGAAGGGTATACAGACTCAGTCTGCCCTTCTGCCCAGCCCTGCTGCTCTCTCACATTCCCACACACTGCATCAGGCATCCCATTGTCATAATCAATGGCAGTATAACCCTTTTCACTGGCACAATACAGTACTGGTACAGATTCAGGTAAATCATCATTAACCCTAGGCTCTTCCTCCCAGCACCCAGGTTCAATAGAAGCAACATTGTTACAAACATTTTCAATACATCCCTCCCTAGGCTCTCCCTCCCAGAGCCCAGGTTCAATAGAAGCAACATTGTCACAAACATTTTCAGTACATCCCTCTTCATCAGAACAAGACATTGCTGGTGTACACAAAGGCAGAGCTGCATTAACCCTCAGCCCCCCCTCCCAGCAATCATGTTCAAGGGAATCATTCTTCATTCTTTGGTGGGATACCTCCAGCTCTGGTGCAGCTAGCGATGTGTCCATCCCCAGCCTCCCCTCTGGGTCCCCCAAAGTTTCACACAGTACCTAATTTGGTGCAGGGCCCTCTACTGGCCCTTCCAGGTTGCAGGTGTTGTCTTCTGGGGCGTACTGACAAAGCATCCAGCCCAAATCATCGTCCAGCAAAACAACAGGGATATCCGCAGAAATCCCCACCTCCTGCAAACCTTTTCCCACACCCCAATCCAGGGGCACACATGCCGCAGGGCACCCCTCGCAAACTTCTTCATTATCCACAGTCTCTCCTGGGATAATATCCTCTGCCACTTCAGGGTGCACCTAGCGATATCCAGCCCCAGTGTCCTGAAGTCTCATGGTCACACAGTCTCCCTCTGTGACACTCTGCAGATTACCTGCTGACCCACCCACAAACAAAGCTGCTGCAGGTTTCCCTGTTGTATTCCCACCCCAGACTGTGTGTTGAGGTTTCTCCTTGGTGGGGCAGGCAAAACTCAGGTGCCCAAACTCATGGCACCAAATGCATGGGCGGGTATCCCCCTTGCCCAATGCAACTTCTGCCCCCTTGATGGGAGATGTTCCAGGGGAAGGTACTTCTGTAGAACTGGTTGTCAGTTGCTGGCACATTCCCTCCCTCCAGGGAGGGGATACAGCTTGCACAGTGGAACACTTGGCTACTGGGGCTTCGTTGTTAGTGCTGTCTGTAGCCCCTGCTGCTGAATCAGGTTCCATTCCCAGGAGCACTCTTCTGGCCAACGGGCTCACTGTCTGGCAAATATATTGCAAGAATCTTGGGTAAAGGAGAGGTGCCTCGGTTATGGTAAACTTAAAAACCTCTAGCACATGTCTCCGCTGGGTATCCCTTATAGCTATTTCGTGCTCTCTTTTTCTCTCAGCAGCTTCTCTCTCTCTTTCTCTCAGCAGCTTCTCTCTCTCTTTTTCTCTCAGCAGCCTCTCTCTCTCTTTTTCTCTCAGCAGCCTCTCTCTCTCTCTTTCTCTCAGCAGCTTCTCTCTCTCTTTTTCTCTTCTACTCTTGATACTTGAGGATCAGTTCCATCCTTAGTTTGGTGCTGTCTGTAGCTCAGACTCCATGACACTTACAGGGTTAACAGCACCAGGTAACAGTCCTTGGGCTACTGGAGGGTCAACAGTGTTGGGTACCAGGTCTTGAGTTACAGCTTCCATAGGAACCCTTTCTGTGAATGTTTCAAACTCTGTTGTGAGGCCCTCTGCCTCCAGCAATTCCAGTATCAGCTGTTCTTTCCCTTTGCCAAGAATAGTAATTCCTCTTTTCTTGCAAAGAAACTCCAGAGACCATTCAGGCATTCTCCTATATTCTTCTATACTGAGCACAGCAACAAACAACAAGAGGAAGGGAAAAAGAATTGATTCTTTACACTGTATGTCTCTCTAATTAGGCACTGAGTTCTGTCTTTGGGAAATTACACACAAACATGTAATTTCTTTTAGTACTATACAAATAGCACTAAATAACTCTAAATATCCCCACTGCTGCCAGCCAGTTTGTGACGAATCAAACCTTCTCAGTGTCACAATAAAGGGGTGTGGGCATGAAGGGGTTAATGGCACACAGCTCTGGTTCCCTTATCCTTGCAACTCTGCAAAAGGACCTTAAAAGAGACAACTCATTAGCCCCCAAATCTTATCCACACTGCTCTAATTAACAATTTCCCTGCTGCCACCACCAAAACTTTTAAATTAAAGGGGAGTTTTGGGGAACCCCTAAAAACTCACACTATTTTACTCAACAGGAGTGTGAATTCGGATATTAGAGCCCAAAAGACAGAATGAGATTTTCTATGTGTTTAATAACAAAAATATCAATACAAGTTACACAGTGCAAAATTATAAAGACATTCAAAATAACATACTATTGCAAAACTACAGTTCTTTAAAAAGAAAATGGGACATGAGAATAATTACACACAATATCTAACTTCTTACCAAGTTCCTTTAGATATGTGGAGAGCTGCCATTCCAGATGTTTAGTGGCTGGAGTCCCAGGCAGTTCTGACTCAAAAGTCTTTTTTGTTGCATACTTAAACCACATTTTCTTTGTCTTGTCAAAGACAATGCCCGGGTTATAATTTACAATGAGTCCAGCCAATGCAAAGAAGTCTTAGCTCCCACTATCAGTCTCCAAGGGGAGGAGCGTTCTGTATTCCTACACACAGTTACACTACTAAGGAGGGGGGTTTCAGCTTACAGCTTTTCTGAAAGCAGTTTTCACACACACACAGGAAAAAGCAATTCACATTAACCTTTTCCAAGCTGAGAACACAATACCACCTCTGCGAGGTAGCCAACCCAGGTATCAACTACTCCACATGATTGTATCATGACAGGTGATCAAAAGCTTATTGTGCATCACTGGTCCAAATGAACTATTGACTGTTTTTTAGTGAGTGAGGTAATTGATTTTACTATGGTAGAAAATCCTGAGATAGACATTAAAAAAGCCTAGAAATCTTTGGAGTGATTTTACAGACTAAGGCCTAGATTTTGAGTTTGGCGTTAGCCGTGAAAACCAGCGTTAGAGGCTCCTAATGCTGGTTTTAGGCTACCTCCGGTATTTGGAGTCACTCAAAATAGGGTCTAATGCTCACTTTTCAGCCGCGACTTTTCAATACCGCAGATCCCCTTACGTCAATTGCGTATCCTATCTTTTCAATGGGATCTTTCTAACTCCGGTATTTAGAGTCGTGGCTGAAGTGAGCGTTAGAATTCTAACGACAAAACTCCAGCCGCAGGAAAAAAGTCAGTAGTTAAGAGCTTTCTGGGCTAACGCCGGTTTATAAAGCTCTTAACTACTGTGCTCTAAAATACACTAACACCCATAAACTACCTATGCACCCCTAAACCGAGGTCCCCCCACATCGCCGACACTCGATTCAATTTTTTTAACCCCTAATCTGCTGACCGCCACCTACGTTATACTTATGTACCCCTAATCTGCTGCCCCTAACACCGCCGACCCCTATATTATATTTATTAACCCCTAATCTGCCCCCCACAACGTCGCAGCCAGCTACCTACAATAATTAACCCCTAATCTGCCGACCGCAAAGCGCTGCCACCTACGTTATACTTATGTACCCCTAATCTGCTGCCCCTAACACAGCCAACCCCTATATTATATTTATTAACCCCTAATCTGCCCCCCACAATGTCGCCTCCACCTGCCTACACTTATTAACCCCTAATCTGCCGAGCGGACCGCACCGCTATTATTATAAAGTTATTAACCCCTAATCCGCCTCACTAACCCTATAATAAATAGTATTAACCCCTAATCTGCCCTCCCTAACATCGCCGACACCTAACTTCAAACATTAACCCCTAATCTGCCGACTGGAGCTCACCGCTATTCTAATAAATGGATTAACCCCGAAAGCTAAGTCTAACCCTAACACTAACACCCCCTAAATTAAATATAATTTAAATCTAACGAAATAAATTAACTCTTATTAAATAAATTATTCCTATTTAAAGCTAAATACTTACCTGTAAAATAAATCCTAATATAGCTACAATATAAATTATAATTATATTGTAGCTATTTTAGGATTAATATTTATTTTACAGGTAACTTTGTATTTATTTTAACCAGGTACAATAGCTATTAAATAGTTAAGAACTATTTAATAGCTAAAATAGTTAAAATAATTACAAAATTACCTGTAAAATAAATCCTAACCTAAGTTACAATTAAACCTAACACTACACTATCAATAAATTAATTAAATAAACTACCTACAATTACCTACAATTAACCTAACACTACACTATCAATAAATTAATTAAATTATACAATTCCTACAAATAAATACAATTAAATAAACTAACTAAAGTAAAAAAAATAAAAAAGAACTAAGTTACAAAAAATAAAAAAATATTTACAAACATAAGAAAAATATTACAACAATTTTAAACTAATTACACCTACTCTAAGCCCCCTAATAAAATAACAAAGCCCCCCAAAATAAAAAAAATGCCCTACCCTATTCTAAATTACTAAAGTTCAAAGCTCTTTTACCTTACCAGCCCTGAACAGGGCCCTTTGCGGGGCATGCCGGAAGAAGTTCAGCTCTTTTGCCTGTAAAAAAAAAAACATACAATACCCAAGCCCCCCAACATTACAACCCACCACCCACATACCCCTAATCTAACCCAAACCCCCCTTAAATAAACCTAACACTAAGCCCCTGAAGATCATCCTACCTTGTCTTCACCTCACCGGGTATCACACCGATCCGTCCTGGCTCCGATATCTTCATCCAACCCAAGCGGGGGCTAGACATCCACTGAAGAAGTCCAGAAGAGGGTAGAAGAGTAGATCCGGACCGGCAACCATCTTCTTCCAAGCGGCATCTTCTATCTTCATCCAGACCGGCTCCATCCTGAAGACCTCCACCGCGGACCCATCTTCATCCGTCGACGTCCAACTGAAGAATGACGGTTCCTTTAACGGACGTCATCCAAGATGGCGTCCCTAGAATTCCAATTGGCTGATAGGATTCTATCAGCCAATCGGAATTAAGGTAGGAATATTCTGATTGGCTGATGGAATCAGCCAATCAGAATCAAGTTCAATCCGATTGGCTGATCCAATCAGCCAATTAGATTGAGCTCGCATTCTATCTATCTATCTATCTATCAGCCAATCGGATTGAACTTGATTCTGATTGGCTGATTCCATCAGCCAATCAGAATATTCCTACCTTAATTCCGATTGGCTGATAGAATCCTATCAGCCAATCGGAATTCGAGGGACGCCATCTTGGATGACGTCATTTAAAGGAACCGTCATTCGTAGTTCAGTCGTCGGCCAGGATGGATGTTCCGCGTCGGAGGTCTTCAGGATCCTGCCGCTCCGCTCCGGATGGATGACCATAGAAGATCCCGCTTGGATGAAGACTTCAATCGGATGGAAGACCTCTTCTGCCCCGCTTGGATGAAGACTTCAGCCGGATCATGGACCTCTTCAGCCCCCCGCTTGGGCTTGGATCAGGACATCGGAGGAGCTCTTCTGGATCGATCGGTGAACCCGGTGAGGTGAAGACAAGGTAGGAAGATCTTCAGGGGCTTAGTGTTAGGTTTATTTAAGGGGGTTTCGGTTAGATTAGGGGTATGTGGGTGGTGGGTTGTAATGTTGGGGGGCTTGGGTATTGTATGTTTTTTTTTTACAGGCAAAAGAGCTTAACTTCTTGGGGCATGCCCGCAAAGGGCCCTGTTCAGGGCTGGTAAGGTAAAAGAGCTTTGAACTTTAGTAATTTAGAATAGGGTAGGGCATTTTTTTTATTTTGGGGGCTTTGTTATTTTATTAGGGGGCTTAGAGTAGGTGTAATTAGTTTTAAATTGTTGTAATATTTTTCTTATGTTTGTAAATATTTTTTTATTTTTTGTAACTTAGTTCTTTTTTATTTTTTGTACTTTAGTTAGTTTATTTAATTGTATTTATTTGTAGGAATTGTATAATTTAATTAATTTATTGATAGTGTAGTGTTAGGTTAATTGTAGGTAATTGTAGGTAGTTTATTTAATTAATTTATTGATAGTCTAGTGTTAGATTTAATTGTAACTTAGGTTAGGATTTATTTTACAGGTAATTTTGTAATTATTTTAACTATTTTAGCTATTAAATAGTTCTTAACTATTTAATAGCTATTGTACCTGGTTAAAATAAATACAAAGTTACCTGTAAAATAAATATAAATCCTAAAATAGCTATAATATAATTTTAATTTATATTGTAGCTATATTAGGATTTATTTTACAGGTAAGTATTTAGCTTTAAATAGGAATAATTTATTTAATAAGAGTTAATTTATTTAGTTAGATTTAAATTATATTTAACTTAGGGGGGTGTTAGTGTTAGGGTTAGACTTAGCTTTAGGGGTTAATACATTTATTAGAATAGCGGTGAGCTCCAGTCGGCAGATTAGGGGTTAATGTTTGAAGTTAGGTGTCGGCGATGTTAGGTAGGGCAGATTAGGGGTTAATACTATTTATTATAGGGTTAGTGAGGCGGATTAGGGGTTAATAACTTTATTATAATAGCGGTGCGGTCCGGTCGGCAGATTAGGGGTTAATAAGTGTAGGCAGGTGGAGGCGACGTTGTGGGGGGCAGATTAGGGGTTAATAAATATAATATAGGGGTCGGCGATGTTAGGGCAGCAGATTAGGGGTACATAGGGATAATGTAAGTAGCGGCGGTTTACGGAGCGGCAGATTAGGGGTTAATAATAATATGCAGGGGTCAGCGATAGCGGGGGTGGCAGAATAGGGGTTAATAAGTGTAAGGTTAAGGGTGTTTAGACTCGGGGTACATGTTAGAGTGTTAGGTGCAGACGTAGGAAGTGTTACCGCATAGCAAACAATGGGGCTGTGTTAGGAGCTGAACGCGGCTTTTTTGCAGGTGTTAGGTTTTTTTTCAGCTCAAACAGCCCCATTGTTTTCTATGGGAGAATCGTGCACGAGCACGTTTTTGAGGCTGGCCGCTTGCGTAAGCAACTCTGGTATCGAGAGTTGAAGCTGCGTTAAAAATGCTCTACGCTCCTTTTTTGGAGCCTAACGCAGCCTTTATGTGGACTCTCAATACCAGAGTTATTTTTATGGTGCGGCCAGAAAAAAGCCGGCGTTAGCTACGCGGGTCTTTACCGACAAAACTCCAAATCTAGCCATTAGGTTGTGGCCAATAAGTTATCGCTGATATTTTGACTGTATCCATTTGAATGTTATTAGGGGTTATAATGTAACCCAAACATTTTATCTTTTTTACATGAAACTGGCATTTTTCGAGTTTTGCGTAAAGTTTATGTTCACGTAACCTGGTAAGAACCCAACAAACAGGTTTTTCATGCTCAACAGAATTCTCGGAATAAATTAATATATCATCAAGATATATGATTACACAGAAGTCTGTTAAATCTTTGCATATTTACTTTTCCATGTGGTAGTTGTGAACCAGGTATGATATCAATAGGACAATCAAAAATCCTATGAGGCGGTACATTTTCAGCTTCTTTCATATCAAAAACATCTAATAGATCCTGATACACACTTGGAATAACAATCTCGAGGCTTGATATTAAACATTGTGAGTAGCATGTTTTCAGACAATAGTCAGATTTAAATGCGATCTTATGAGATATCCAGTCAATTGTCAGGTTATATTTAGTCAACCAAGGATATCCTAAAATGATGTTATGTAGGGATAGAGGTATGATGTCAAAAGATATGTACTCAGTGTGACCTTTTGTGTTAGAGAATAAGAGAGAACTGTATGATGAGTAATTGGACCTTTTTGTATGAAAGATCTATCTCTAAATTTAACAAAAATAGGTGTATGCTTACATACAGTGGGAATTTTATTCACATTAACAAATTCAGCATTCATGAAATGTCCACATGCCCCAGAGTCGATTATAGCTTCAGACATGATAATTTGTTGATCTCACTGTAAGGATAAAGCAAATGTAAGATGAGTGGATTTATCACTAGAAGAAAAACAATAGATGTAATTCTCCTTACCCTTATTCTGTTTCGCAAGTAAAGGACAGGA
The DNA here is from genome assembly GCF_027579735.1 of Bombina bombina. Taxonomy (NCBI): domain Eukaryota; kingdom Metazoa; phylum Chordata; class Amphibia; order Anura; family Bombinatoridae; genus Bombina; species Bombina bombina. Next base: position 841,534,994 of record NC_069500.1, read on the forward strand.
AGAAACTACATGGTCCTTGTTAGCACAATACAAACATAAGTGTGATAGTCTCCTATGTGTTTTTTCTTCTTGAGAGAGTGGGCCTTTAAAAATTCCGATTTCCATTGGAGTAGGATATGTGGGAGATTTCTCAGGGCTGTTAAATAAAAGATAGGTTTAGGATTAGGATTAGTTTAGGATTAGGATCAGGATTAGGATCAGTGGCATTTCTTTCTTCCCTTCTTTCTCTTAGGCGACGATCCAGGGTAGTGCTTAATTTCATTAAACTCTCAAGTGTCTCTGGCATATCAAAACGTGAAAGTTCAGAAGGATTCAGAAATTCCCAGAAGAACCTGTTTTTTTAAACTTATCTGGTTCCAAAGGGAGTCAGTTGTCCACATCTGGGGCGCGATCCGATAAACAGCGTAGTTTGCGGCGCAAGCGAGGGAACCCGCGTCGCCCGCAGTTTCAGCTCGCAGCTCGAGCTATCCCATATACGGCGCCGTCAGATGCTAACGTGCCGTAAATCTGATAAACCAGCGATGTCCAGAAATCTGCGCAAGTACAAATTTCTGGCGTCGCCAGTGACTTGCGCTACGTTAGAAACTGCCGGCGCCTACAAAACCTGACTAAAGTCTAAATCACCCGCACTGTCTAACACGCCTCCCTAACATAGCCCGACACGTCTAACCCTCTATCCGCTATCCCCCCTCACTATCCTAACAATAAAATATGTATTAACCCCTAAACCGCCACTCCCGGAGCCCGCCGCTACCTAATAAAGTTATTAACCCCTAAACCGCCGCCAGCTATATTAAATCTATAACCCCCTAAAGTGAGCCCCTAACACCGCCGCCATCTACCTTACCTACCCCCTAAAGTGAGCCCCTACCCCACCGCTATCTATTTTAAAATTATTAACCCCTAATCTAATCCCCCTACCCCGCCGCCATCTATATTAAATTATTTAACCCCTAAAATACTAAACTATCCCTACCACTAAACCTAAGTCTAACCCTACAAATAGCCCTGAAAAGGGCTTTTTGCGTGGCATTGCCCCAAAGTAACAGCTCTTTTGCCAGCCCTTAAAAGGGCTTTTTGCGGGGCATGCCCCAAAGAATTCAGCTCTTTTGCCAGCCCTTAAAAGGGCTTTTGGCGGGGCTTTGTCACAAAGTAAACTGCTCTTTTGCCTACAATCTACATACCCCTACACCGCGGCCACCTATAATAAATGTATTAACCCCTAATCTAATCCCCCTACACCGCCGCCAGCTATATTAACTATATTAACCCTAATTATATTAGGGTTAATATAGTTAATATAGTTATTATATTATATATATTAACTATATTAACCCTAATTATATTAGGGTTAATATAGTTAATATCGTTATTATATTATATATATATATATATTAAGTATAATAACCCTATCTAACTCTAACATCCTAACTAAACTCTTATTAAAATAAATCTAATATTAATATTATTAATTAAAATATCCCTATTTAAATCTAAATACTTACCTATAAAATAAACCCTAAGATAGCTACAATATAAATAATAATTACATTGTAGCTATGTTAGGGTTTATATTTATTTTACAGGTAAATTGTTAATTATTTTAACTAGGTATGATAGCTATTAAATAGTTATGAACAATTTAATAGCTACCTAGTTAAAATAATTACCCAATTACCTGTAAAATAAATCCTAACCTAAGTTACAAATACACCTACACTATCAATAAATTAAATAAACTACAAATATCTATCTAAAAATACAATTAAATAAACTAAACTAAATTACAAAAATAACCAAACACTAAATTACAAAAAATAAAAAAAAGATTACAAGATTTTTAAGCTAATTACACCTATTCTAAGCCCCCTAATAAAATAATAAAGCCCCCCAAAATAAAAAAAATTCCCTACCCTATTCTAAATTAAAAAAAAGTTCAAAGCTCTTTTACCTTACCAGCCCTTAAAAGGGCCTTTTGTGGGGGCATGCCCCAAAGAAAACTGCTCTTTTGCCTGAAAAAAGAAACACAATACCACCCCCCAACATTACAACCCACCACCCACATACCCCTAATCTAACCCAAACCCCCCTTAAATAAACCTAACACTACCCCCTGAAGATCTCCCTACCTTATCTTCACCACGCCGGGCCGAACTCCTCATCCGATCCGGGCGATGTCTATCCAAGCGGCAAAGAAGAGGTCTTCATCCTGGTGATGTCTTTATCCAAGCGGCAGCAAAGTCTTCTTCCATCGGGCCAATCAGAACCAATCAGCCAATCAGATTGAGCTCGCATTTTATTGGCTGATCGGAACAGCCAATAGAACGCGAGCTCAATCTGATTGGCTGATTGGTTCAGCCAATCGGATTGAACTTGAATCTGATTGGCTGATTCAATCAGCCAATCAAATTTTTCTACCTTAATTCCGATTGGCTGATAGAATCCTATCAGCCAATCGGAATTCGACGGACGCCATCTTGGATGACGTCATTTAAAGGTACCTCATTCATCGTTCAGTCGTCGGCCGGGATGGATGCTCCGCGTCTGTGGAGCGAAGAATGAAGATTGAAGATGCCGCTTGATGGAAGATGCTGCCCAATGGAAGAAGACTTTGCTGCCGCTTGGATAAAGACATTGCCGGGATGAAGACCTCTTCTTTGCCGCTTGGATAGACATCGCCCGGATCGGATGAGGAGTTCGGCCCGGCGTGGTGAAGATAAGGTAGGGAGATCTTCAGGGGGGGTAGTGTTAGGTTTATTTAAGGGGGGTTTGGGTTAGATTAGGGGTATGTGGGTGGTGGGTTGTAATGTTGGGGGGTGGTATTGTGTTTTTTCTTCAGGCAAAAGAGCAGTTTTCTTTGGGGCATGCCCCGCTAATGGCCCTTTTAAGGGCTGGTAAGGTAAAAGAGCTTTGAACTTTTTTTAATTTAGAATAGGGTAGGGAATTTTTTTATTTTGGGGGGCTTTATTATTTTATTACGGGTCTTAGAATAGGTGTAATTAGCTTAAAAATCTTGTAATCTTTTTTTTATTTTTTGTAATTTAGTGTTTGTTTTTTTTTGTAATTTAGTTTAGTTTATTTAATTTTATTTTTAGATATATATTTGTAGTTTATTTAATTTATTGATAGTGTAGGTGTATTTGTAACTTAGGTTAGGATTTATTTTACAGGTAATTGGGTAATTATTTTAACTAGGTAGCTATTAAATAGTTCATAACTATTTAATAGCTTTTATACCTAGTTAAAATAATTAACAATTTACCTGTAAAATAAGTATAAACCCTAACATAGCTACAATGTAATTATTAATTACATTGTAGCTATCAGAGTTTATTTTATAGGTAAGTATTTAGATTTAAATAGGAATATTTTAGTTATAATATGAATTAGATTTATTTAATAAGAATTTAGTTAGGGGTGTTAGGGTTAGATAGAGTTAATATAGTTTATATAAATACTATAGTAACTATATTAACTATATTAACCCTAATATAATTAGGGTTAATATAGTTAATATATATAATGTAATAACTATATTAACTATAATATACTTAGGGTTAATATAGATAATATAGCTGGCGGCGGGGTAGGTAGATTAAATTAGGGGTTAATAATTTTAATATAGATGGCGGCGGTGTAAGGGGCTTACATTAGGGGTTAATACTATTAATATAGGTGGCGGCGGTGTAGGGAGGGCAGGTTATAGGGCAAAAGAGCTGTTTACTTTGGGGCAAAGCCCCGCAAAAGGCCCTTTTAAGGGCTGGTAATAGAGATAATTATTTTAGGGGGATTAGATTAGGGGTTAATAATATTAATATAGCTGGCGGCGGTATAGGGGGATTAGATTAGGGGTTAATATTTTTTATATAGGTGGCAGCGGTGTAAGGGGTCAGATTAGGGGATAGATAAGGTAGATGGCGGCAGTGTAAGGGGTTCACATTAGGGGATAGATCAGTTAGATGGTGGCGGTTTTAAGGGCTCACAGTAGGGGGTTAGTTTATGTAGATGGCGGTGGGGTCCATGAGCGGCGGTTTAGGGGTTAAATACTTTATTAGAGATTGCGGCGGGGGATCGCGGTTGACAGGTAGATAGACATTGCGCATGCGTTAGGTGTTAGGTTTTATTTAGCAGCTAGTTTAGAGAGTTACGGGGCTCCAATACTCAGTGTAAGGCTTCTTATGGCTGCTTTTTGTGGCGAGGTGAAAATGGAGTAAGATTTCTCCATTTTCGCCACGTAAGTCCTTACGCTGTATATTGGATACCAAACTGCGCTGGTTTGGTATACCTGCCTATGGTCCAAAAAACTACAGGCGACGGCAGAAATATACGCGCATAACTTAGGTTACGCCGTATATGTGATACCAAACCCGCGCAAATATTGGCGTCGCCGACTTTTGCGGGCGACGATTTTTATCGGATCGACCCCCAGAAACTCAGTTATGTATTCTTCAACTGTTCTCTTCCCTTGTTTCAAGGAACGTAATTTCATCTCTGCACTAATTTGTTTATTGCAATCCTCATAAAGAGATGACATTGCAGAAAATAAATTTTCCAATGAATCCAATATAGGGTCGTCAGCTTCAAAGAAGCGATTGGCCCATGTCCTGGGTTCGTCTGAGAGAAAGGGAATTGTGGTGCATACCTTTATCCTTTCTGAATGATAAGTGCGTGGCTTCATACTAAATAAAAGGTTACATGCATTTTTAAAATCTCTGAATTCTATACATCTCCCTGGGAAGGGACATGGTAAATTTATGCGTGGTTCAGGAGAATCAATTGGTTTGGGTGTTAATGCATCCTTTAGTAAGTCTTTTAACACAGAGTTGTCAGCTTGCACTTTAGTTAACCAACGTGCAAGATAATCTATTTTCTGATTTAATTTAGCAAACTGACTGTTTATTTCATTAGAATCCATAGTTCAGAAAACAGAATATATTTTTTAGTCCTGATTATTATGTAAGGCTCTCACCTTCACAATAATTAAATATATAGTTTTGAATTTATGGTGTTGTAGCTAGCTAAGCAATCCCAGATAAAATGTAAATAAATCTTGGTGATACTTATATAGCAAAATAATAAATTGTAGTATGTTGAAGTATAATGAAACATATAAGTTAAATATGTCCAATATAAATCTAACAAGTCTGAAGGCATGTGCTACCAATTTTAACCGTTTAACTGTGAATCAAGATTAATACATTTAGTATTGATAGGTTTAACTGCAATGAGCTTATGGTTAAAGGGATTCTGAACCCAATTTTTTTTTCTTTCACAATTCAGATAGAGCATGAAATTTTAAGCAACTTTCTAATTTACTCCTATTATCAATTTTTCTTTATTCTCTTGGTATCTTTATTTGAAATGCAAGAATGTAAGTTTAGATGCTGGCTTATTTTTTGGGAACAACCTGGGTGGTCCTTGCTGACTGGTGGATAAATTCATCCACCAATCAAAAAGTGCTGTCCAAAGTGCTGAACTAAGAAAAAAAAGCTTAGATGCTTTCTTTTTCAAATAAAGATAGCAAGAGAATGAAGAAAAATTGATAATAGGAGTAAATTAGAAAGTTGCTTAAAATTGCATGCTCTATCTAAATCACAAAAGAAAAAAATTGGGTTCAGTGTCCCTTTAAGCTCAAAAAGAAAGTTGATACAAACACACTGATTATGCAGGAGCATAGATATGTAGAAATCGTTATGTAAAGGATCAGGAGTAAAGGAAACAACTGACATACGGCAGCTGATAGATTCACTGCGAGCTGGTTAATACGGTAAGTAATGTCCAAAGGTTATAAGCAAAAGTAAAGATACTTGCAGTTGCAGTGATACAAACACTATGGTGTTTATGATGTGTTGATGAATTCAGAGCAATTGGGAATGTATTCGCAGATAACGAAGGTACTTCGTAGAAGCAGTGTTCAGGTCAGAGCAGCGAAAGCATCCGGGAAACTTCAGGAGTGAGAAGCAACTGATTCAATGTGAACATTGATTCATAGGTCATGCAGTGGAGAGCAGCTGAGCACACAGGTGTGGTAGATCCAATAAAGAGATACTGAAGAGTAGTTCCATAGAAAGCAATACAATAACACAGCATAGAAAGTATAAAGTAAATAAGAGATGAAGAGAATAAGATAAATTCTCAGAGAAACAAAAGTTAGGCTTGAGTTGAAAATGAAAGGTAACACCAAAGAGACTTCAATAATCAGGCAACATGGTAGTGTTGCTATTGGCTTTAAATAGGGTGTACCTGATAATGGAAGGAGTGAGATATAAAGAGACATGACAAGGAGATAGCTTCGCTGTGGTCACTAGCTATGCTTCCCCATTTATCAGCCAAACAAGCAAACACTTTATGGAGGGATTTCATTATCTTCAGCGAGCCTTTGAATGCCTTGATGAGTCTCCGCCATTGGCTTAACACAACCAACACTTATACTAAATTTCTACCCCTTAGGGGGAATCCAGATTTTATAGCAGGATTCACTACGGCAACTTTTAAGATTTGGGTGGAGAGGGGACTGTGTTGTGTGCATCAATTTCTAGAAAATAATGGAGATCGGATAAAGCCCTTCCAGGCTCTAAGGGCTACTTATGGGTGACCTAATAATCATCACTTATTTACAAAGAAAACACTACGGCCTAGATTTGGAGTTTGGCGGTAGATGGGCTGTTAACGCTACGCAGGCTTTTTTCTGGCCCATCTTGGATGTATTGGTAGAGGTATTTGCAGCAGAAATAGTAAGGTTCTTATGCCACTTTATAGATCATTAGTTAGGCCTCATCTTGAGTATTGTGTGCAGTTCTGGAGGCCATATCTTCAGAAGGATATTAACAAACTTGAATCTGTGCAAAGGAGGGCTACCAAAATGGTACATGGTCTAAAAAATAAAACTTACCAGGATAGGCTCAATGACCTAAATATGTATAGCTTAGAGGAGAGAAGGGAAAGAGGTGATATGATAGCAACTTTCAAGTACATTAAAGGGTTTAGTAAAACTGAGGCTGTGGGTATTTTACATAAAATGGAAAATTCAAGAACAAGGGGTCATGAGCTCAAGCTAAAGGGTAGTAGATTCAGGAGTAATTTGAGGAAGCACTTCTTTACAGAAAGAGTGATTGATTTATGGAATAAACTTCCTCAAGAGGTAGTAGCAACAAACACTGTGGGGGACTTTAAAAATGCATGGGACAAGCATAGGGCTATCCTACGAACTAGATAAGTTTATACTGTTAGGTAAGGTGGGGCAGACTTGCTGGGCCTATGGCTCTTATCTGCCGTCAATATCTATAAAATTAACTCTGGTATCGAGAGTTCAAAAAAATGCTGCGTTAGGCTCCAAAAAAGGAGCGTAGAGCATTTTTACCGCAAATGAAACTCTCGATACCAGAGTTGCTTACGGACGTGGCCAGCCTCAAAAACGTGCTCGTGCATGATTCTCCCATAGGAAACAATGGGGCTGTTTGAGCTGAAAAAAAACCTAACACCTGCAAAAAAGCTGCGTTCAGCTCCTAACGCAGCCCCATTGTTTCCTATGGGGAAACACTTCCTAAGTCTGCACCTAACACCCTAACATGAACCCCGAGTCTAAACACCCCTAGCCTTACACTTATTAACCCCTAATCTGCCGCCCCCGCTATCGCTGACCCCTGCATATTATTATTAACCCCTAATCTGCCGCTCCGTAAACCGCCGCAACCTACGTTATCCCTATGTACCCCTAATCTGCTGCCCCTAACACCGCCGACCCCTATATTATATTTATTAACCCCTAACCTGCCCCCCACAACGTCGCCGCCAGCTACTTACAATAATTAACCCCTAATCTGCCGAGCGGACCTGAGCGCTACTATAATAAAGTTATTAACCCCTAATCCGCCTCACTAACCCTATCATAAATAGTATTAACCCCTAATCTGCCCTCCCTAACATCGCCGACACCTAACTTCAATTATTAACCCCTAATCTGACGACCGGAGCTCATCGCTACTATAATAAATGGATTAACCCCTAAAGCTAAGTCTAACCCTAACACTAACACCCCCCCCAACTTAAATATAATTTAAATCTAACGAAATTAATTAACTCTTATTAAATAAATTATTCCTATTTAAAGATAAATACTTACCTGTAAAATACATCCTAATATAGCTACAATATAAATTATAATTATATTGTAGCTATTTTAGGATTAATATTTATTTTACAGGCAACTTGGTAATTATTTTAACCAGGTACAATAGCTATTAAATAGTTAAGAACTATTTAATAGTTACCTAGTTAAAATAATAACAAAATTACCTGTAAAATAAATCCTAACCTAAGTTATAATTAAACCTAACACTACCCTATCAATAAATTAATTAAATAAAATACCTACAATTACCTACAATAAACCTAACACTACACTATAAATAAATAAATTAAATACAATTGCTACAAATAACTACAATTACATAAACTAACTAAAGTACAAAAAATAAAAAAGAACTAAGTTACAAAAAATAAAAAAATATTTACAAACATAAGAAAAATATTACAACTATTTTAAACTAATTACACCTACTCTAAGCCCCCTAATAAAATAACAAAGACCCCCAAAATAAAAAAATGCCCTACCCTATTCTAAATTAATAGAGTTAAAAGCTCTTTTACCTTACCAGCCCTGAACAGGGCCCTTTGCGGGGCATGCCCCAAGAAAATCAGCTCTTTTGCCTGTAAAAAAAAACATACAATACCCCCCCCCCAACATTACAACCCACCACCCACATACCCCTAATCTAACCCAAACCCCCCTTAAATAAACCTAACACTAAGCCCCTGAAGATCTTCCTACCTTGTCTTCACCATCCAGGTATCACCGATCCGTCCTGGCATCCGGTGCTGAAGAGGTCCAGAAGAGGCTCCAAAGTCTTCCTCCTATCCGGCAAGAAGAGGACATCCCGACCGGCAAACATCTTCTCCAAGCGGCATCTTCGATCTTCTTCCATCCGGTGCGGAGTGGGTCCATCTTGAAGCAGCCGACGTGGATCCATCCTCTTCTTCCGGCGTCTCCCGACGAATGACGGTTCCTTTAAGGGACGTCATCCAAGATGGCATCCCTTGAATTCCGATTGGCTGATAGGATTCTATCAGCCAATCGGAATTAAGGTAGGAAAATTCTGATTGGCTGATGGAATCAGCCAATCAGAATCAAGTTCAATCCGATTGGCTGATCCAATCAGCCAATCAGATTGAGCTCGCATTCTATTGGCTGATCGGAACAGCCAATAGAATGCGAGCTCAATCTGATTGGCTGATTGGATCAGCCAATAGGATTGAACTTGATTCTGATTGGCTGATTCCATCAGCCAATCAGAATTTTCCTACCTTAATTGCGATTGGCTGATAGAATCCTATCAGCCAATCGGAATTCAAGGGACGCCATCTTGGATGACGTCCCTTAAAGGAACCGTCATTCGTCGGGAGACGCCGGAAGAAGAGGATGGATCCGCGTCGGCTGCTTCAAGATGGACCCGCTCCGCACCGGATGGAAGAAGATCGAAGATGCCGCTTGGAGAAGATGTTTGCCGGTCCGGATGTCCTCTTCTTGCCGGATAGGAGGAAGACTTTGGAGCCTCTTCTGGACCTCTTCAGCACCGGATGCCAGGACGGATCGGTGATACCTGGATGGTGAAGACAAGGAAGGAAGATCTTCAGGGGCTTAGTGTTAGGTTTATTTAAGGGGGGTTTGGGTTAGATTAGGGGTATGTGGGTGGTGGGTTGTAATGTTGGGGGGGGTATTGTATGTTTTTTTTTACAGGCAAAAGAGCTGATTTTCTTGGGGCATGCCCCGCAAAGGGCCCTGTTCAGGGCTGGTAAGTTAAAAGAGCTTTTAACTCTATTAATTTAGAATAGGGTAGGGCATTTCTTTATTTTGGGGGTCTTTGTTATTTTATTAGGGGGCTTAGAGTAGGTGTAATTAGTTTAAAATAGTTGTAATATTTTTCTTATGTTTGTAAATATTTTTTTATTTTTTGTAACTTAGTTCTTTTTTATTTTTTGTACTTTAGTTAGTTTATGTAATTGTAGTTATTTGTAGCAATTTTATTTAATTTATTTATTGATAGTGTAGTGTTAGGTTAATTGTAGGTAATTGTAGGTATTTTATTTAATTAATTTATTGATAGGGTAGTGTTAGGTTTAATTATAACTTAGGTTAGGATTTATTTTACAGGTAATTTTGTTATTATTTTAACTAGGTAACTATTAAATAGTTCTTAACTATTTAATAGCTATTGTACCTGGTTAAAATAATTACCAAGTTGCCTGTAAAATAAATATTAATCCTAAAATAGCTACAATACAATTATAATTTATATTGTAGCTATATTAGGATGTATTTTACAGGTAAGTATTTATCTTTAAATAGGAATAATTTATTTAATAAGAGTTAATTAATTTCGTTAGATTTAAATTATATTTAAGTTAGGGGGGTGTTAGTGTTAGGGTTAGACTTAGCTTTAGGGGTTAATCCATTTATTATAGTAGCGATGAGCTCCGGTCGTCAGATTAGGGGTTAATAATTGAAGTTAGGTGTCGGCGATGTTAGGGAGGGCAGATTAGGGGTTAATACTATTTATGATAGGGTTAGTGAGGCGGATTAGGGGTTAATAACTTTATTATAGTAGCGCTCAGGTCCGCTCGGCAGATTAGGGGTTAATTATTGTAAGTAGCTGGCGGCGACGTTGTGGGGGGCAGGTTAGGGGTTAATAAATATAATATAGGGGTCGGCGGTGTTAGGGGCAGCAGATTAGGGGTACATAGGGATAACGTAGGTGGCGGCGCTTTGCGGTCGGAAGATTAGGGGTTAATTATTGTAAGTAGCTGGCGGCGACGTTGTGGGGGGCAGGTTAGGGGTTAATAAATATAATACAGGGGTCGGCGGGGTTAGGGGCAGCAGATTAGGGGTACATAAGTATAACGTAGGTGGCGGTCGGCAGATTAGGGGTTAAAAAAATGTAATCGAGTGGCGGCGATGTGGGGGGACCTCGGTTTAGGGGTACATAGGTAGTTTATAGGTGTTAGTGTACTTTAGGGTACAGTAGTTAAGAGCTTTATGAACCGGCGTTAGCCCAGAAAGCTCTTAACTCCTGCTTTTTTCCTGCGGCTGGAGTTTTGTCGTTAGAGCTCTAACGCTCACTTCAGAAACGACTCTAAATACCGGAGTTAGAAAGATCCCATTGAAAAGATAGGATACGGAATTGACGTAAGGGGATCTGCGGTATGGAAAAGTCGCGGCTGAAAAGTGAGCGTTAGACCCTTTAATCACTGACTCCAAATACCGGCGGTAGCCTAAAACCAGCGTTAGGAGCCTCTAACGCTGGTTTTCACGGCTAACGACAAACTCCAAATCTAGGCCTACATCTCCTCACTGATTGCAGAGGACAAAATATCAAAATGCTCACAATCTTTAAACACCATGATAATCTTATTCTCCCAGGTGCTATACTCAATATCACCCATTTATAAAATGCTCTTGGAAGGTATGAATCAAAAGAACACAATAGATAGAGCTGTTAAGTGGTTCACTATCGTTGGGGAAGAAATATCACAACAAACAGTAGTGGAGAATATTAAAGTAGTGAAGAAAGCAACACTATCTCAGGATACAAGGGACTCTCATTTTAAGTTACTACATCATTCTTACATAACACCAGGGCTATACCAGAGATGGGTGCCCCAAACTATTAACATTTGCCCTAAGTGTAGGTTTCCAAATCCTGGGGTTCAGCATATAATATGGCAGTGTCCGCGGGTAACCAGATTTTGGAAAACTATCTCATACTGGCTATCTGGAAGATGTGAAGCTGAGTTTACCAAATGTTTAAAGCAACACTCATCCACCAACACACGATTGTACTGTATGACACCACAGCGGATGTGGACTATAGGACTTCTGCCTTTCCAAAAAAATGGGAAGGCCTTCTTCACACCTTGCCACAAGACCAATTGACACACCTCCTGACCCCATTACAACACACAGACTTCTTCCTTCAGGCTCAGATTAGGGGTGAATGGACTTTGGACATTGAAGCAACGTATTGGGCAACTCATGACAAAGCTAAGACATATCTCCTGAGTTCAGGATTTTATAAGAGGTGGATATTGTCATTTTTCCGAGGTTTAATTTAATTTAATTTAGTTTAATTTTAATTTCAATTCTATTATACACAGTTTGTTCTATTTTTTAACACATCACTACAGTTAAAGTATAAAATGTATACTGACAACCTGCTTTTGATGACACCCCCTGCTAGCGGTCGATTGTCTGTGAATCTGCAGGGGGCGGAATTGCACCAGCTGTTCACAAGAACTGCTGGTGCTATGATAAATGCCAACAGTGTATGCTGTCGGCATTTATAGATGTGCAGCTGACATGATTCGCTACATTGTATCATGTCCGCTCGCACTATGATAAATCTACCTCTAAGTCTTTAGTTGAGGAACACAAGTAGTTGGAGCCTCAGTGAGTGTGTAATTTATCTCAGGAAGCAGTTGACTATTAGTCTATGATGGGTTAAAGAAACAATCACCAGACCTTAATGTTTTCCTTAAGTCTTGTTACAAGACATTTATAGTGATTGCCTTATCAGAAACCTAGCATGTCTTGTAAGGAAACACTGTGTAGGACCAATTGATTTTTCCAGGCGAGCTCTCTATTCCTGTCAGAACTATTTCTTCTTTGTGGCATATTCTTCTGTCAGTTCTGTCACATATCCCTGATCTGTCCAATGACATCTGTCTCTTGAAATGAGAAAAGGAAAGAAAATTATAGCAGTCTGACTGGGACAAATGTTTGAATGCATCTAAATTCACAATATTTTCACACATTGTCCTCACAAAGCCCTACAATCTTGTCTGGGAACAGCAGGTGTTGTATGATTAATTGTGGCTACTCAAATATGAACACTAAACACATGTAAAGTAAACTAATAAGGGTGATAAAACATTGTTTATATTTGGTACAAATGCTCAATGTACATTAATATCTAATAAATTATTTATTTATAAGGAAAAAACATAAAGTAAATGGTGCTGGAATAATCTGATGAAATTAGCACAAAAATAATTTAGCAGAATTTAGAGACAGAGAGCAGATACATTTCTTATAACCACAAAAAGATCTTCTTAAAATGTTATTCACACAATGTTAGTGTAAGGATCTCAGTGGGACTTAAAGGGGCAGTAAACATTTTGAGATTGTAATATAAAATGCTTAAGTGTGCATAGTAAAACAACTTTACAATACACTATTAGTATTCATTTTGCCCCCTTTGCTGCAATTTAAGTCATAAACATAAATTGGCTATTGAAAAATAGTTGTAAAAATCAGTTTTAAGGGATTAAATTATTTACATACTCACCTAGTATGTTCATTTATTGCAAGACAGCAGAATAACATTATTATTAGAACATGATATTTTCCTTTAAATTTGGAATTGGGCATTTCATATAAGAAGTTATATATAGGAGCCGATTTATCAAGGGCTGAATGGCCCGGTTTCCGCGCGAGCCTTCATGTTTGCCAGTAACAGCAGTAATGAAGCAGCGGTCTTAAGACCGCTGCTCTTTAACTGGTCCGCATGCTCTGAGCGGCGGACAGCAATCAACTCAATCAGATATGTTTGGGTTGATTGACACCCCATGCTAGCGGGCAATTGGCCGCAAATCTGCAGGGGGCGGCATTGCACAAGCAGTTAAATGCCGACAGTGTAAAAATATTGTATTTGAATCACTATAAGCCATCATATTGCTAACTAATGACACATGCTGCATGCTAAAATCTATGTTATGAGGAAAACAGTGAAGGACCAACTGAGAGATGTTACCAAGGGGCCGAATTATCAAGCTCTGAATGGCTCACCGGAAACAGTAGTTACGAAGCAGCGTTCTAAAGACCGCTGACTCTGAGGCTGCTGTCTTCAATTCACCTGATCCTGTACGATCGGGCTGATTGACACCCCCTGCTAGCAGCTGATTGGCCACAAATCTGCAGGGGGCGGCATTCCACAAGCAGTTCACCAGAACTGCTTGTGCAATGATAAATACCGACAGCATATGCTGTCGGCATTTATTGATGTGCGGCGGACATGATATGCTACATCATATAATGTCTGTCTGCACTTTAGTAAATCGGCCCTCAAGAACCTATTGAATAAATGATTCTAAAGGTATTTGACAAAAAACAAAACAACAACCTATCACCGAAATTACGAGTTTTGCGGTAACAGGGGTGCGTTGCTAACGAGCAGTTTTTTCTCACCTCTCACTTAAGACAACGCTGGTATTACGGGGTTTTTTAAACCCGGCGTTAGCCTCAAAAAAGTGAGCGTAGAGCAAAATTTAGCTCCACATCTCACCTCAATACCAGCGTTGCTTACGGTAGCGGTGAGCTGGCAAAACGTGCTCTTGCACGATTTCCCCATAGGAATCATTGGGGCAGAATCGGCTGAAAAAAAACTAACACCTGCAAAAAAGCAGCGTTCAACTCCTAACGCAGCCCCATTGATTCCTATGGGAAACAAAAGTTATGTCTACACCTAACACCCTAACATGAACCCCGAGTCTAAACACCCCTAATATTACACTTATTGACCCATAATCTGCCGCCCCCGACACCTACATTATATTATTAACCCCTAATCTGCCTCTCCGGACACCGCCGCCACCTACATTATCCCTATGAACCCCTAATCTGCTGCCCCCAACATCGCCGACACCTACTTTTTATTTAATAACCCCTACTCTGCCACCCCCAATGTCGCCGCCACCTAACTACATTTATTAACCTCTAATCTGCCGCCGCCAACGTCACCGCCACTATAATAAAGTTATTAACCCCTAAATCTAAGTCTAACCCTAACCCTAACCCCACCTAACTTAAATATAATTTAAATACATCTAAATAAAATTACTACAATTAAATAAATAATTCCTATTTAAAACTAAATACTTACCTATCAAATAAACCCTAAGATAGCTACAATACAACTAATAGTTACATTGTAGCTATCTCAAGGTTTATTTTTATTTTACAGGCAACTTTGTATTTATTTTAACTAGGTAGACTAGTTAGTAAATAGTTATTAACTATTTAATAACTACCTAGCTAAAATAAATACAAATTTACCTGTAAAATAAACCCTAACCTAAGTTACAATTACACCTAACACTACACTATAATTAAATTAATTTACTAAATTACCTACAATTAACTACAATTAAATAAAATAAAATAAAGTACGAACCCCCCCCACTAAATTACAGAAAATAATAAAATAATTACAAGAATTTTAAACTAATTACACCTAATCTAATCCCCCTAATAAAATAAAAAAGCCCCCCAAAATAATAAAAATCCCTACCCTATACTAAATTATAAATAGCCCTTAAAAGGGCTTTTTGCGGAGCATTGCCCCAAAGTAATCAGCTCTTTTACCTGTAAAAAAAAAACACAATACCCCCCCAACATTAAAACCCACCACCCACACACCCAACCCTACTCTAAAACCCACCCAATACCCCCTTAATATAACTTAACACTAACCCCTTGAAGATCACCCTACCATGAGACGTCTTCACCCAGCCGGGCACAATTGGTCCTCCAGAGGGGCAGAAGTCTTCATCCGATCCGAGCAGAAGAGGTCCTCCAGATGGGCAGAAGTCTTCATCCAGGCCACATCTTCTATCTTCATCCATCCAGAGCGGAGCGGGTCCATCTTGAAGCCAGCTGATGCGGAGCATCCATCTAGACCGACGACTACACGACAAATGACGGTTCCTTTAAATGACGTCATCCAAGATGGCGTCCCTTGAATTCCGATTGGCTGTTAGGATTCTATCAGCCAATCGAAATTAAGGTAGGAAAAATCCTATTGGCTGAACCATTTATTTAATTGTAGTAATTTTATTTAGTTTTATTTAAATTAGATTTAAGTTAGGGGGGTTAGACTTAGGGTTAGACTTAGGTTTAGGGGTTAATAAATTTAATTTAGTAGCGGCAACGTTAGGGGCGGCAGATTAGGGGTTAATAAATGTAGGTAGGTGTCGGCGATGTTAGGGATGGCAGATTAGGGGTTAATAAAATTTAACTAGTGTTTGCGAGGAGGGAGTGCGGCGCTTTAGGGGTTAATATATTTATTAAAGTGGCGGCGATGTCCGGTCGGCAGATTAAGGGTTAAACAAATTATTTAAGTGTTTGCGATGTGGGGGGCCTCGGTTTAGGGGTTAATAGGTAGTTTATGGGTGTTAGTGTACTTTTTAGCACTTTAGTTAAGAGTTTTATGTTACGGCACTAGCCCATAAAACTCTTAACTACTGACTTTTAAATGCAGTAGGAGTCTTGACAGGAGAGGGTGTACCGCTCACTTTCTCCAAGACTTGTAATACTGGCGTTAGGCAAGTCCCATTGAAAAGATAGTATACGCAATTTACGTAAGGTGATTTGCGGTAAGCTCGAGTCGCGGAATAAAAGTGAGCGGTACACCTGTACCTGCCAGACTCGTAATACCAGCGGGCGTTAAAAAGCAGCATTGGGACCTCTCAACGCTGCTTTTTAAGGCTAATGCAAGACTCATAATCTTGGTGTAAATTTGTACAACTCAATTATAACAAGGATGCGAAACAATTCCAGCAAAGTTTCTCATGAGACCATGACCCTGCATCTGTTACCCAGTAGGTCACAGTCCAGGAGCCCTGAACCCAAAAACCTCCAATGGTATCTGTAGAGTGCTACAGCTTTTTAGAGAGCAGTATAGGTGTCTATAGACTCGCTCTATGAAACTGCCTGAGGACAATTAACCAAAAGTGAAAGCCTTTTCTACTACTGGCTGAAATGCTGATCTTCATCTAAGGAATAAATAAGCATTTGACAATAACAGATGCTCCCTGATTATAGACTCACCAGTATCCAGTAGAACTGTGCTATTAGCTGCCCTGATCTTAAAGGGACACTGAAGACAAAATATAACTTTCATGATTCAGATAGAGCATGGAATTGTAAACAACTTTCCAATTTACTTCCATTAACAAAATGTGCACAGTCTTCATATTTACATTTTTTTGAGTCACCAGCTCCTACTGAGCATGTGCAAGAAATTAGAGAATATAAGTGTATATGCATTTGTGATTGGCTGATGGCTGTCACATGATACAGGAGGAGTGGAAATTTACATAACTTAGAAATTTGTCAGAAAAAAATCTACTGCTCATTTGAAGTTCAGACTTAGGGGTAGATTTATGTAGGGTCGAGCGAACATGATTCGATGTAGTGAATCATGTCCGCGCAACCTCGCTAAATGCAGGCAGCATACGCTGTTGGCATTTAATATTGCAAAAGGATTTCTAGTGAAATGCTTGTGCAATACCGCCCAGTGCTCACTAGCGGCAAATCGGCCATAAGCAGGGGGTGTCAATTATCCCTATCGTATATTACAACTGCTGCAACTTAACTTCCGTTCCTGGCGGACCAGAAACTATTGGGGTCGGATGCAGCATTTTGTTAAATCGACCCCTAAGTTCTATTGCATTGTCTTTTATCATGTATTTGTTATTATTATATTATTATACAAATCTACTGTATTTACTGGTCGTTTAACAGTTAGTAACTGAGAGTCCCTTGCTGCTGTGTCTAGCTTGAAGGGCTTTAATGTGTTCTTCTCTGACCTTCTTATTGACCTTCTCTTGAACCTCCTCTTGAGTTAGAGCTCTTTGCTGCAGAAGGTGCCATAAAATATGTTCTACTACTGAGTTCATCTCTATGCTTATTGCAGCCATTTCATGCTTGCGGAGCCCTGAAATAATGCAAGTGCACTACTTTTTCCTGAAAATGGTAATATTCTTGCCCCCTTTTTATATGAAAGGACCTGTTCTGCTGGGCCTGAGCTGGGTTCCCTTATCTGACTGCTGCATCAGAGAGATTTGACCCACCTGGACAGTACTCCTATTAGATTTAGGAACTCCTTTGGACTGCAATGATAGTTTATGCCATGTAAGATGATTGTGGGACATTACCAGAAGTCTTTTAACACAAGAGCAGAGGCCAATATGGTGATGGTGTGTTGCTCACACTTGACTGTATTAACCACAATACTCTGCAAGTGCCTGACATGAAGCTAGGACAGAAATGATTAGCACTGCACTAGCAAGCCTATCCAAGTCAGAGGACCAGAGTGCAGAAGGTTGGCTATCCAAACATAACAGCCTGCAAGATTTAAGTCAACAAATGAGAAGGATAAAGTGGGATTACAACAACCCTGAGACTTTGGATTGAGGAAAGGGAGATTAATGGAAAAAGAATAGAAAGACTTGGAATAGAAAAAGATTAGCACCATTACTTTTCCTTGACGTTTTTGACTTTAACATCCAGGTACAAAGCAGTCAAAAAAAAGGAAAGCTGTCTATATTGTGGAAGTCAACTGTTAAGGGGTTACATGCCAATCTGGTCTTTCACTTCCCTTAGCACAAATGTGTAGTATTGGCAGTGGATGCCATTTTAAGCTAAAGTGACACATTTATTCTTGTAATCAAAGGTAGACATTTTGTCTGAACTTAAAATATGGTCGCACTATTATGCAGTCATTATTATGTTACAGCAAGTTTTTCAAGCAGTAAAATAGGTCCCCTTAGGCACAGAGGTAACTACATTAGAGCTATTTGTGCCTTCTTCATTATAAAAAAAAAATCTAGCATCTGAGGCTTTGTCTTGGTTGATGTGATATTAGAAAGATAAAGCACATGGTGTCTATGATGTCTCATTTCAGCAGGATTAATGGGCAATTTCTACTTTCACTTGTAGCCGTAGCTAGAGACATGCTCATTTATGACCCCTTTTGGCTATTGTCATCTTTCTGATCAATGGGATGATCATTACAGTGTTGTTGAGTCCATATTCCTTGACTTCCATTAGTTACCAAAATAAGAAAGACTGTCTTATATTGATCAGATAGACTGATGGGTTAAACATATTTAATTTAAAATTCCAGGTAGAATAAACATTCTTCCAGTCTTTTTTAGATCTATCCTCTTTATTGATTTTGTGTTAAGAAAGTAAGAAAGCCTGAACGTTTCTATGACAATTTTTATGTCAATGCAGCATATCTTTTCAAACATTTCCTGAACATTTTATTTCTACAGTATCCAAGCTAATCCCTAAAATAAATGATAGTCATCTTGCATGCTATTGCAGCTAATCTATATTTATCAGATTTACTTCCTTGGAATGATATTTATGTGGATAGCAGTTTTCATGTTAGGGAGCTATCTTGTGCTCATTTTTCAATATCATATAACAGTGTTACAAAGATCTTTTTCTAAATGGCATATGTGAAGCACTAAGTGCAGAGAAGAAGTTCTGTGGAGGTTATTATATGCCTGAAGGTGAAGGATTCTTTAAAATATGTATTTTGTGGAGAGTCAGGATGCAGTGACCTACAAACACAAGATGTTGTATGAGTCAGCAAACTCAAAAGAAGGGTCAATTACACAGCAGGAGAAGCATGATTTCTGGAATGTAATCACAGTCACCTTTCCCTTCCGTTCTCAGTAACACCAACAATTTCAAAGACTTCTCATCAGAAACTGCTTGCAGCAAGTGAACCAGGTTCTTTGTTTCCAACATTTAGTATTAATAAAAAAATTTTTTTTACTGTTTGAAAACTATTTGAATCTAAGTCCCTCTAGCTAGGGTTTTTGACTAGGCAAAATTTCTGTGGCATTTTTACAGCTCATGTTTCCTTGTTTAAAGGGATAAAAAAGGTCAAATTGAAAAGCATATTTTTAATATACTTCCAATAACAAAAAGTATCCCCGCTTGCTTTTCCCCAGAAATAACTCATATACAATGTTACCAATGCACAAGAGAATTCTGGGTAAGTTATGCAAATTAGATATGCAAATTCTCAGGTTTTTTGCTTCAAAATAATACTGTTTTAACACAGTTATCCTTTTAACAGGATTATTACAGCAAACCAGAAATCACTCACTAGACAGCCTGTTTAGTTCTTTTTGGAACTCATCAGTAGGAGATAGATTTCTGGTTGCTGCATTGGTAAAGCTTTTTTCAAGGTTAAACCAAAATTCATTAAAATTATGGGGGGAGATAAAAAACTGAAATTAAAATCCTCCATGTCTCAAAATTAAACCAATGTAAATATTTGCATAGGAAGTTAACATTAACTTGCCTAGATGTGTTAAATTGTATATGAGTTATTTCTGGGGAAAATCAAGTGGGGATACTTGCCTAGATGTGTTAATTTCCTATGCAAATATTTACATTGATTTAATTTTGAGACATGGAGGATTTTAATTTCAGTTTTTTATCTCCCCTCATAATTTTAATGAATTTTGGTTTAACCTTGAAAAAAGCCTTACCAATGCAGCAACCAGAAATCTATCTCCTACTGATGAGTTCCAAAAAGAATGAAACAGGCTGTCTAGTGAGTTATTTCTGGTTTGCTGTAATAATCCTGTTAAAAGGATAGCTGTGTTAAAACAGTATTATTTTGAAGCAAAAAAACTGAGAATTTGCATATCTAATTTGCATAACTTACCCAGAATTCTCTTGTGCATTGGTAACATTGTATATGAGTTATTTCTGGGGAAAAACAAGTAGGGATACTTGCCTAGATGTGTTAATTTCCTATGCAAATATTTACATTGACAAAACTTTATCCAAAGATTCTGTTCCTATCAGGACTATAGCCAGAATAATAGGTGTACTATCATCCTCTATTCAGGCTATATTTCCTGCCCCTCTACATTATCGCGAGCTCCAGAGACTGAAGATTCTTCATTTGAGGAAAGGTTTTTCCTATTCTCATCTGACTTCTTTATCTCCAGAAGCCAAAGAGGAACTTTCTTGGTGGCTTTCCCATTTAGAGGCTTGGAATGGGAGAGCCATCTTCGGCAAGACTCCAGATTTTGTCATAGAATCCGACGCCAGTTGTTCAGGCTGGGGAACACATTGTTGTCCCTCCATTACAGGTGGAAAGTGGACTCTGGAAGAGAAATGTTTTCATATCAATTGTTTAGAGTTATTGGCTAACTCATTTGCAGTCAAGAGTTTTGTCAAACTTTCTTCTCCAGTTTCCATTCTCCTGCATATGGACAATATTTCTGCAGTGCAACATCTCAATTGTTTGGGAGGCACCAAATCCAGAGATCTGTCCAATATCATCAAAGATTTTATTCATTTTTGTTTAGACAGGAATATCTCGATCAATTCAGTAACAAAGAAAGCGGGTCTCAGGCATAGAAGTAGTTTGCGAAACAAAGCACATTTATTGCTGGTATCACTTAGGAGAGATTACAGTACATAAAAACAAGCTACATGTAGCAGGGAATGGTCAGACGCGTTTCGGCTCACGCCTTCATCCGTGACCTGTGAATTATACAATGCTGGACATATAAATACCCTCAGTGGAAAGCTGATTGGACAATTTACATAATGAGTAATTGATTGAGGAGATCATAGTGACCGCCCCTGTAAAAGTTTTAACCCTTCACTCAAAAGACTTAATAAAAAGAAAAAGAAAAACACACATTGTTCAAAATATGAAAGAATGCCCCCATGCATATGAGTGTCACACATCTTTTTCCCCATATAAGGTTTTACATTTTATGTTTATTTATATTCAACTTCACTGAGTGAGAGTGCAAATAGAAGTCTGGGGTAGGCCCTTATCAATTACTGATAAATTATATATATGCCATTTTTATCGCAGCTTCCATCCATACCAGATATTGGTATAATATTTAAGCCTGACAGGTTAACATATGGTATAAGTCGAAGCTACAACACTGGCAAAACATCCACCCAGAAAATTATAACAAACATAGTTGCTCTATCACTGAGAATAGCCGAACACAAATTTGCCCACCTAATAATGAAATAATATGAGAAAAAATGTGTCTATTCTACAAATAATAAGGGACAATCTAATAAAACTTGATGAAACATATAAGAGCTTCACATAGAGCCCAGAAAGGAGGGGGAATGAAATAATCTGAGTTAGTAACTTATCAGAGAGATGTCACATAAATAAAACTAAGTTTGTAGTGAATATTCCCTCTTGCTGTTATTACCATTGTGCTGTAGAATAAACCTAATTTCTAATAACCCCA
Source organism: Bombina bombina (assembly GCF_027579735.1). Classification (NCBI taxonomy): domain Eukaryota; kingdom Metazoa; phylum Chordata; class Amphibia; order Anura; family Bombinatoridae; genus Bombina; species Bombina bombina. The sequence continues at coordinate 841,557,152 of NC_069500.1, forward strand.
AGGGATGTAAATAAGAGATTGCCCATATGTTTCATCAAACCTAACTGTATGTTGTTTCTAAATCAATTAATATTGAATGAGTTATCTATTTCCAGACATTAATTATGTCTGAATCAATATTAAAACCCAAAGGTACCCTTGTTCTCAGGGTGAAAATCCAAAAGGCTTCTCTTTTGGAAAGGATCTCATCCACATTTCCCCCTCTTACAGGACGGCGAATTAACTCAATCACCAGCCATCTGAATGAGTCCACCTTACAATCATGTTCGACAATAAAATGCTCTGTCAATGCTGAACATGGATTGACATTGGAGATATCATTGAGATGTTCCCTAATCCTTTCTCGGACTTCCCTGGTGGTCATACCTACATACTGTAGGTTACAAGATGTAGACAACATACTTATTTCTACAATTGGAGAAATGATCCACATTATATATCCGTTGAGTAACGCACGATTGAAATTGCTTTGTAACTATCGCTTGGCCACATGCTTTGCAGCTTGATTTGCCGCACTTGAAGTGACCTTTAGTGGTTAACCAACTGTCTTTTTTAGCATGACCACGAATCATACTGGGAGACAAGTGGTTGCCTAAGGTTTGATTTCGTCTTGAGACAAAACGAAAACCTTTTTTGACAATAGGGTTCAAAGATGCATCACCCATTAATATGGGTAAATTCTTCTTTACAATTTTAATGATGGCGTCATATTGTCTACTGTATCTTGTGCTAAAAATAATTTTATCATCTTGTGCAACAATTTTTTCTGACCTATACCTAGGTTTGTCCTTTAGGAGAGATGACCTGTCCATAGCTTCCACTTGAGCTGCTGCTTTCTCTATTACAGAGACTTCATATCCTCGTTCAATGAATTTTTGTCTTAATGCAACACCCTCTAATACGAAGGTCTGTTCGCTAGAACAGTTGCGTTTTAATCTTATGTATTCGCCTTTTATCATACCAAAGCCTGTGCACCTAGGATGCAAACTCTTTGCATGCAACAGAGAGTTGGACTTGATTGGCTTAGAGTACAGCTCAGAGATGATGACTCCATTGCAAACATCACCTATAAGTGTTAAGTCCAAATATGGAACCTTAATGGAGTCACAGGTATATGTGAAACTTAATCCATATCTGTTATTGTTGAGGTTTGCAACAAATTCATCAGCCTCTTGCACTGTACCCCCCCATATAAAAAGCAAATCATAGATATAACGTCTATAGAATTTGATACAATGTTGAAAAGAGTTTTCCTGTCCATAAACGTGGAACAGCTCCCACCAACCCATGTATAGGTTGGCATAGGAGGGGGCAAATTTTGCCCCCATAGCTGTTCCACGTTTCTGGAGGAAAAACTCATTTTCAAAAAGAAAGTAATTATGGTTGAGCAAGAACTCTTTTATATCAATAACATAATTTCTGAAATCCGTTGAATAATTACTATATCGGTCCAAGAAAAATTTAACGGCCCGTAGGCCTAAATCATGCGGTATGGCCGAATACAGACCAACAACATCCACAGTAAGCCAAACTTGATTCGAGGACCAGGTCTCATTATCCAAAAGATTCAGAAGATGCTTAGTGTCTCTTAAGAAGCTGGGGACAAGTAATCCTAATGGTTGGAGGATACTGTCGATCCAAGCTGATAATCTCTCCAAAAGGGAACCAATGCCCGAAACAATGGGCCTTCCCTTGATAGACTCCAGAGACTTGTGGATCTTTGGAAGATGGTGAAAGATAGGAATGATGGGATCCTTGACATAAAGAAAGTCAAAAGTATCACTATCAAAAAATCCAGCTTCTCTCCCATCATCCAATAGATCATACACAAGTCTCTGGTAGTCAAGTGTTGGATTTTTTCCCAACTTTGCATAAACCTGGGTATCATTAAGTTGACGATTAGCTTCTTCAATGTAGTCCCCTCTATTGAGTACCACTACATTACCCCCCTTATCCGCCTGCTTGATTATGATATTATAATTCTCTTGCAGGGATTTAAGGGCAACTTTCTGTGATAGAGATAAGTTTTGGACCTTGATAGTAGTACTCAAACTATCACGTAGACTCTGCAAGTCCATCTCTACTTGTTTATGGAAAAATTCCAATACATTACCCCTACTTCTTGTGGGGTAAAAAATGGACGGTGGTCTAAAGCCTACATGTGTGCTTTTGACCCCAAAGTTAGTCTTATTGGATTCAACTTCTAATTCCAAAAGAGACATATAGTCACGAACTTCGTCAAATGTTAGATCAATAGGTGTAACTTCTAAGGTGCATGGATCACAATTACTATCTGAGACAACAGGCTGAGACATATTTTGCTGTGTGAAAAACTTTTTTAATGTCAATTTACGTACAAACTTATTGACATCAATAATAGTGTCAAAAACATTAAAGTCTTCAGCTGGTACAAAACCTAGTCCCAGTTGTAGTAATTGCTCTTGTTCATGTGTCAGATCATGTGAAGAGACATTAATTACTGTGTGACTTTGTATCTGTTTTTCTGCCGATTCACTCTCAGGCCATATCTCTTTTCTGTTTGAAGTGACCCTCTTGCCCCTTCTTTTCCTCTTCCTAAACCTATGCCTAGGCAGAATATATTCCAGGAAAATCCAATTCTGCAGCAGATTGGGGTTCTCGATATTTGACAGATTTCAGTGACTGAAAATTAGACAGGAGCCTTTTCCTCTCCCTTTAATCTTTCAGGGGTCTTTTTTGTTTGGACCATTTTGCATCCAGGGTCAATTTTCAGATTCAGCCTTATTTCAGCTGGCATCCAGATCCGAATGCAGCGGCTATAGATGCCTTCCTTCATCCATAGCTACTTCAGGGAGTATATGTGTTTCCTCCTTTCTCAATGATCCCAAAGACAATTTCAACTTTTCGCAGGGATCTTCTATCTTTAACTATAGTGACCCACCCCTATGGCCGACTCAGACATGGTATCCCTCTCTCTTGGAGATGTCCATCAACATTCCAATTCTGTTTCCTCTTCTTCCTCATTTTCTCACAGATCCAGAAGACAATTTCCACAATCTAGTTCTGCAAGGCTCTCTTCGTCTAGTGGCATGGACGATCTCAGGGGACCCTGGACTCTCCAAGGCCTTTTGGATGGAGCTAAATCACTCATGAAAGAGTCTTGGGCCCCAGGTACTCGTAGATGCTACTTTGCTGCCTGGTCTAAATGGAGTAGCTGGTGCTTGCGGAGAGACTTGGATCCCTTTTCTTCGGATCTAAGTGATATCATTAATTATCTATCTTGTCTTTTTTAATTGGGTCTAGCTTATAGATCTATTAATATTCATCATTCTGCCATTTCTGCTAGACATAACTTAATTAATAATCTTTCTGTTGGCAAACGTCCTTTAGTTTGTAGAGTTCTCAAAGCTATTAGTTTAAAACGCCCTCCGGTTCCTAAACATTAATTTTTTTGGGATGTGGATCTAATTTTTTCCCTTTTTAAATCTTGGTCTGATAATGTTTCTCTGTCCCTAAAACAACTTTCTGCAAAATTTGCTACTCTTCTCTGTTCAATACCTTTTCGTAGAGTTTCTGATGTTAAAGCCTTGGACTGGAACGCTAAACATTTTTCTCCTGAGGGAGAACAAAGACTCTTTCTACTTCTATTTTTTATCCCTAACTTCCTTCTGAACTTTCTTTATGTGTGGTTAAATGTTTGAAAATTTATGAATCCAAAACTTTGTCTTTCAGAAAACCATCTGATAACCAACTTCTTATTTCTTTTATTCCTCCTCATGCTCCTATCACTTCAACCTCCATTGCCAGGTGGGTTACATGGGTCATGAAAGAAGCTGGGATTGACAGTTCTGATTATCCTAGCTTGTGAATGTATAATCTAGATTTTAATAAAGACACAGAGACGAGTATTTTCCCACCTCATATGTTTTTTCCCACCCTTTAATGGTTACATATTTTTAATGATTTTTTTTTTGACAGTTTCCAAGTGAACAGAATCTTTTCTTACCTTCAACGCAAGAGGGTCGTCTTCCTTTTAGTAATCTTGGTCAAGGTTTCATTCTGCAAGCAAGATCTTTACTTCCACGATGTATCCAAGTCAAGTCTTCAGTTTCTTCTTCACATGTTTATTGTTATATATTTTGAGACTGTTTGGAGTTTTTATTGTTCTCTCAAATTCCTCCATCGTGAGCATCAAACAAGAAAGAGGAGGTTTGGCTGCATATTGGTCAGTTTATGGACACTATTCCTACTCTGATTGGTCACTTTTTTCCTGGTGTTATAAGTTAGCTCACACCTTAGCTACTCATTGTTATTCTTTTATTTCTGTTCTGTTTCAATATTATTGTATCTGATGATGCTTTGTTATTTCTTTGAAGTGCTGCATTCTGAGTAGTAAAAGAAAGTATGCAAAATAGGAGTCTCTGTGACTTTGATAAAATCTAGATTATACCTTCACAAGCTAGGATATTCGGAATTTACTTCTATGATCAAATTTGCTTCATTCTCATAATAGTCTTTGTTAAAGAGATATCTAGAGAGGTAGAGTGCACATGATCACTACATGACAGTAAATAGTGATGCCATCTAGTGGTCTTGCTAATGTTTAACATTGTTGCAAAACTGATGCCGTATAGTGCTGGAGAGACGTGCACACTCCTGTACTTACTTTCCTGATTTTGATAATAGAAGTAAATTGGAAAGTTGTTTAAAATTGTATGTTCTGGGGGGGAGGAGCCAACTCTGAAGCTGAACGGTCGCACATCACAGCAGCTCCAACTAATTATCATATAAAGATTGAATTTGGCGACCGTTCAGATTTCTTGCAATACCCTAATATACTGTTTTTGTGACTTTGGGGGTTCAGCTGCCCTGAGAGCTCTACACTTTCGGTGTTAGAACGTTATGTGGCTATTACTTTGATTCTTTGATATCTAACCTACTGAACATTGAGCTTGGGAGCAGCCATGTTTTTTTTTTCTGTCTCACACGTGGGGACCAAAATGAAGCAAGAATCTAACTACTTGGAACCCTTTTGGCAGCAAGATCAGGCGTTGCATCAAGATCTCAGCATGGATATGACTATAAATATTCTTGGGGAGATTGGCAACCTCCTAGATGGATACCGGACGAGTTTTGAAAATTTGTTCACGCACGCACCCCAGGCGACTGACGCAGCCACTAAAACGGATGGATCGGGTGTGGAAGCAGAGCAGCCTGAGATGCTACACTTTAATACTCAGCTTGCTACACCTAATGTAATAGCCCAAACAAATATGCATGACGTGGTGGAATCCCTAAGCACGCCTTATCTGGCAGTCAATTTCCAGCTAGCCACGGAGCCTCCCACCCAGGGACATCAACTAACATTGCAGAGGCCTTGGGGTAGTACCGATCCCCAGAGCGGCATCATTCTCGAGCGGAGCATTGCAGCGTCCATGGAGACAAAGGAGGCTCAACCCTTCAATGTGAGTACATTCTCCCCCAGCTGGGGCTACAGTGTAACACTGTCGGACATTCTCAATGGGGCTAAGGGGCTGATCCCGCGAGTACAATCACACGCAGCCATCACTCGCTCTGAGGAGCGGTTTCTATTACAGGACATTGAGGCAACTGGAACCCCACATTGGCTGACTAGCACATTCTATACACACAATAATCAAAGTATGGGACACTATCAAACCTGGCGAGTAGGTGTAGGATGATACCGGCTAACCGGTGAAATCTTATGCCGCTGCTACATTGACACCTCTCATTGTAAATTGGCTCCTTATAGTTATATATCACCGGTTTTTGCAACTTGCTTATATTAGGAGCTGGATGCTGTGTTCTACTGATATACCTTAGTTCAATGTACCATTCCATTTATTATCACTATGTGTATTCAAATGCAGAAGGGTGAATTTTGAATAAAAAAAAAAAAGTATTGACCTAAATTCTAATGACGGCTACTGGCCTGACCTGTGTATTTAGAGCAAGCCCTTAATATAGCCATTTAATCTGAGTCTCCCTACAGGAGCGATAGGAATTGTAAGCACTGCACAGTTTGTTTGAGCCTTTCTCTTCAGGGATATGCGAGTGACTGTCCTGATAAACATGTTATGTATGTGACTTGAGGTTACCATTATTCCTGTTAATATGGCCTTAGATGCATTGATTATATTGAAAGATGTCATTAGCTGAGCGTCTAGTTGGGTATACGCTAAACTGCCCATACTGAGGGATTTTTAACTAGCTGGCTATACGCTGGGGCATACTGGTATACTTATATTATATGTTAGCTATGTTGCCAATTTTTGTCTCTTTTACCTCAAATGTGTTTATTAATATTATGTTAATCCTGCTTATGTTAATGTTCATGACATTTCGCACATGTATCAATGTTTATATATTCATACAGCTCATAGGTACGCCTTCTTTGATTGTTTTCTAGCCTAAATATTTTCCCTCAGATCCCCCCCCACCTAGCACAATGGGCATTAAAAATGTTACACAGTTAACTAAGGGAAGCTAAATGAACAACTATTTGAATTTAAATTATAACGGGGTTTAGTATATTCGGGTTTGTGGAGAAACCATTAATTGGTCCCTTAAGAGCCTAAAAGTAACATATTAGCATAGGTAGGTTGAGCGGCCCATACATAGTAATTTTTGGCTCAAGGTGTACACATAACTTTAATATTGATAGTCTTTGGCATAGTTATTTTAGTGATAGGCTAAACATTATTCCACTACTCTTTGTTTTTGGGTACCCTGACCTATCACTACATGATTGAATCCGTAGTGTTATTGCTTCAGGTAACATGAGCCATCTCATGCACCTTCTATTATGAGTTACCGCCCCTACATTCAAAAGACAAACAGCAACTGGGAAATTTATCTCTATTCTGACATACACGACTGTGATGTAGCTGCTATATTAAGATATGATGGCTAAACGACTAGAGTGTATGTACCTGTTGAGCTCTTTGCTTGTTATATGCAAAACTTATGAATGGATGTTCTGATCACTGCTTTGTGGGTTTGTACAGCTTTACCCCAAAGTCTAGATTATATGTGTAGGCTGGACCTGCATCACTGATGTATATGTGGCTTACCATATTTACATACTACCCCCTCCTCCCACCACCACCCCCCTATAATGTATCTCCTATCTCAGGAGTGCTAACTATGCGGCTTCTCTAACCTATGCCGCACCTTTATAATCTTTATTACTACCTTCAATTTGAGTTAAAACTTTTTAACCCAATCATGCTACTCATTGCTACCCTCTCTCTATAGACACCTATAGCATACTCTGTCCTTGCGTGACCTGCAGTAATCTAAGAGAGACTTACACTATATCGTGGTTTATTGTAATGCCTTAGTTGAAAAGAGGTTTCAGTTTTGATTGTTTGGTACTACAATTATTGTAATCTCTGTTACTCTACAGGAAAATAGTTAATTGTTTGATTCTGCATATTATTCATGTACCCTCTCTTATTGTTTTAATTGTTTCAATTGCAGAGAGCGTGTTATTGAACAGTCATTTCACATGTTTATCTAATCTGTGTACTGTATAACAACCTCAATAAAAAAAAAAAAAATAAAAAAAAAAAAAAATTGTATGTTCTATCTGAATCATGAAAGAAAATGTTTGGGTTTTATGTCCCTTTAAAGGGATATAAAACTCAAACATTTTAATTTTTGTAAACAACTTTCCTATTTAATATTATTAGCAAATTTGTGTAATTCTCTTGGTTTCTTATTTTAAAGCAGCAACAATACCCTACTGGGAGCTAGCTAAACACATTGGGTGAACCAATGACAAAGGGCATGTGTGTGCAGCCACCAATCAGCAGCTAGTTCCCAGGAGTGCATTGCTACACCTAAGGCTACCTAGTTATGCTTTCTAAAGGATACCAAGATAATGAGGCAAATTAGAAATAAATTGGAATTTAATAAAAATAAATTGTAAAGAGGTTTAAAAATGCATGCTCTATCTGAATCATGAAACTAGCATTTTGACTTTACTGTCTCTTTGAAGAAGGTTTTGTGGGTGAATGCTGGCATACTGGGCGCTGGCATACTGGCATAGATGGCGTCCCTTGAATTCCGATAGGCTGATAGAATTCTATCAGCCAATCGGAATTAAGGTAGGAAAAATCCTATTGGCTGATGCAATTAGCCAATAGGATTGAAGTTCATTCCTATTGGCTGATCCAATCAGCCAATTGGATTGAGCTTGCATTCTATTGGCTGATTGGAACAGCCAATAGAATGTGAGCTCAATCCTTTTGGCTGATTGCATCAGCCAATAGGATTTTTCCTACCTTAATTCCGATTGGCTGATAGAATTCTATCAGCCAATCGGAATTCAAGGGACGCCATCTTGGATGACGTCATTTAAAGGAATATTCATTCATTGGGTAGTCGTCGGCCTGGAAGGATGCTCCACGTCGGATGTCTTGAAGATGGACCCGCTCTGCTCCGGATGGATGAAGATAGAAGAAGCCACTTGGTTGAAGACTTCTGCCCGTCTGGAGGACCTCTCCTGCCCGGATAGGATAAAGACCTGCCCGTCTGGAGGACCACTTCTGCCCGGCTTCGTTGAGGACTTCGGACCGGTTGGATGAAGACGTCTCAAGGTAGGGTGATCTTCAGGGGGTTAGTGTTAATATTTTTTAAGGGGGGATTGGGTGGGTTTTAGAGTAGGGTTGGGTGTGTGGGTGGTGGGTTTTAATGTTGGGGGGTATTGTAATTTTTTTACAGGTAAAAGAGCTGATTACTTTGGGGGCAATGCCCCGCAAAAAGCCCTTTTAAGGGCTATTTGTAATTTAGTATAGGGTAGGGATTTTTATTATTTTGGGGGACTTTTTTATTTTTTAGGGGGATTAGATTAGGTGTAATTAGTTTAAAATTCTTGTAATTATTTTATTTTGTTTCTGTAATTTAGTGGGGGTTTTTGTACTTTAGTTTATTTTATTTAATTGTTATTAATTGTAGTTAATTTAGGGAATTAATTTAATTATAGTGTAGTGTTAGGTGTAATTGTAATTTAGGTTAGGTTTTATTTTACAGGTACTTTTGTATTTATTTTAACTAGGTAGCTATTAAATAGTTAATAACTATTTAGTAACTATTCTACCTAGTTAAAATAAATACAAAGTTGCCTGTAAAATAAAAATAAACCCTAACGGCTAGATTTAGAGTTTGGCGGTAGCCGTGAAAACCAGCGTTAGAGGCTCCTAACGCTGGTTTTAGGCTACCGCCGGTATTTGGAGTCAGTGATTAAAGGGTCTAACGCTCACTTTTCAGCCGCGACTTTTCCATACCGCAGATCCCCTTACGTCAATTGCGTATCCTATCTTTTCAATGGGATCTTTCTAACGCCGGTATTTAGAGTCGTTTCTGAAGTGAGCGTTAGAGCTCTAACGACAAAACTCCAGCCGCCGGAAAAAAGCAGGAGTTAAGAGCTTTCTGGGCTAACGCCGGTTCATAAAGCTCTTAACTACTGTACCCTAAAGTACACTAACACCCATAAACTACCTATGTACCCCTAAACCGAGGTCCCCCCACATCGCCGCCACTCGATTACATTTTTTTAACCCCTAATCTGCCGACTGCCACCTACGTTATACTTATGTACCCCTAATCTGCTGCCCCTAACACCGCCGACCAATGTATTATATTTATTAACCCCTAACCTGCCCCCCACAACGTCGCCGCCAGCTACTTACAATAATTAACCCCTAATCTGCCGACCGCAAAGCGCCGCCACCTACGTTATACTTATGTACCCCTAATCTGCTGCCCCTAACACCGCCGACCCCTATATTATATTTATTAACCCCTAATCTGCCCCCCTCAACGTCGCCGACACCTGCCTACACTTATTAACCCCTAATCTGCTGAGCGGACCTGAGCGCTACTATAATAAAGTTATTAACCCCTAATCCGCCTCACTAACCCTATCATAAATAGTATTAACCCCTAATCTGCCCTCCCTAACATCGCCGACACCTAACTTCAATTATTAACCCCTAATCTGACGACCGGAGCTCACCGCTACTATAATAAATGGATTAACCCCTAAAGCTAAGTCTAACCCTAACACTAACACCCCCCTAACTTAAATATAATTTACATCTAATGAAATTAATTAACTCTTATTAAATAAATTATTCCTATTTAAAGCTATATACTTACCTGTAAAATAAATCCTAATATAGCTACAATATAAATTATAATTACATTGTAGCTATTTTAGGATTAATATTTATTTTACAGGCAACTTTGTAATTATTTTAACCAGGTACAATAGCTATTAAATAGTTAAGAACTATTTAATAGTTACCTAGTTAAAATAATAACAAAATTACCAGTAAAATAAGTCCTAACCTAAGTTATAATTAAACCTAACACTACCCTATCAATAAATTAATTAAATAAAATACCTACAATTACCTACAATAAAACCTAACACTACACTATCAATAAATAAATTAAATACAATTTCTACAAATAACTACAATTACATGAACTAACTAAAGTACAAAAAATAAAAAAGAACTAAGTTACAAAAAATAAAAAAATATTTACAAACATAAGATAAATATTACAACAATTTTAAACTAATTACACCTACTCTAAGCCCCCTAATAAAATAACAAAGACCCCCAAAATAAAAAATTCCCTACCCTATTCTAAATTAATAAATGTAAAAGCTCTTTTACCTTACCAGCCCTGAACAGGGCCCTTTGCGGGGCATGCCCCAAGAAAATCAGCTCTTTTGCCTGTAAAAAAAAACATACAATACCCCCCCCCAACATTACAACCCACCACCCACATACCCCTAATCTAACCCAAACCCCCCTTAAATAAACCTAACACTAAGCCCCTGAAGATCTTCCTACCTTGTCTTCACCATCCAGGTATCACCGATCCGTCCTGGCATCCGGTGCTGAAGAGGTCCAGAAGAGGCTCCAAAGCCTTCCTCCTATCCGGCAAGAAGAGGACATCCGGACCGGCAAACATCTTCTCCAAGCGGCATCTTCGATCTTCTTCCATCCGGTGCGGAGCGGGTCCATCTTGAAGCAGCCGACGCGGATCCATCCTCTTCTTCCGGCGTCTCCCGACGAATGACGGTTCCTTTAAGGGACGTCATCCAAGATGGCGTCCCTCGAATTCCGATTGGCTGATAGGATTCTATCAGCCAATCGGAATTAAGGTAGGAATATTCTGATTGGCTGATGGAATCAGCCAATCAGAATCAAGTTCAATCCTATTGGCTGATCCAATCAGCCAATCAGATTGAGCTCGCATTCTATTGGCTGTAAAGAGCTTTTACATTTATTAATTTAGAATAGGGTAGGGAATTTTTTATTTTGGGGGTCTTTGTTATTTTATTAGGGGGCTTAGAGTAGGTGTAATTAGTTTAAAATTGTTGTAATATTTTTCTTATGTTTGTAAATATTTTTTTATTTTTTGTAACTTAGTTCTTTTTTATTTTTTGTACTTTAGTTAGTTTATGTAATTGTAGTTATTTGTAGCAATTGTATTTAATTTATTTATTGATAGTGTAGTGTTAGGTTAATTGTAGGTAATTGTAGGTATTTTATTTAATTAATTTATTGATAGGGTAGTGTTAGGTTTAATTATAACTTAGGTTAGGATTTATTTTACAGGTAATTTTGTTATTATTTTAACTAGGTAACTATTAAATAGTTCTTAACTATTTAATAGCTATTGTACCTGGTTAAAATAATTACCAAGTTGCCTGTAAAATAAATATTAATCCTAAAATAGCTACAATATAATTATAATTTATATTGTAGCTATATTAGGATGTATTTTACAGGTAAGTATTTAGATTTAAATAGGAATAATTTATTTAATAAGAGTTAATTAATTTCGTTAGATTTAAATTATATTTAAGTTAGGGGGGTGTTAGTGTTAGGGTTAGACTTAGCTTTAGGGGTTAATCCATTTATTATAGTAGCGATGAGCTCCGGTCGTCAGATTAGGGGTTAATAATTGAAGTTAGGTGTCGGCGATGTTAGGGAGGGCAGATTAGGGGTTAATACTATTTATGATAGGGTTAGTGAGGCGGATTAGGGGTTAATAACTTTATTATAGTAGCGCTCAGGTCCGCTCGGCAGATTAGGGGTTAATTATTGTAAGTAGCTGGCGGCGACGTTGTGGGGTCAGGTTAGGGGTTAATAAATATAATATAGGGGTCGGCAGTGTTAGGGGCAGCAGATTAGGGGTACATAGGGATAATGTAAGTTGTTGCGGTTTACGGAGCGGAAGATTAGGGGTTAATAATATAATGCAGGGGTCAGCGATAGCGGGGGCGGCAGATTAGGGGTTAATAAGTGTAAGGGTAGGGGTGTTTAGACTCGGGGTACATGTTAGAGTGTTAGGTGCAGACGTAGGAAGTGTTTCCCCATAGGAAACAATGGGGCTGCGTTAGGAGCTGAACGCTGCTTTTTTGCAGGTGTTAGGTTTTTTTTCAGCTCAAACAGCCCCATTGTTTCCTATGGGAGAATCGTGCACGAGCACGTTTTTGAGGCTGGCCGCGTCCGTAAGCAACTCTGGTATCGAGAGTTGCATTTGCGGTAAAAATGCTCTACGCTCCTTTTTTGGAGCCTAACGCAGCATTTTTTTGAACTCTCGATACCAGAGTTAATTTTATGGTGCGGCCAGAAAAAAGCCCGCGGAGCGTTAACAGCCCATCTACCGCCAAACTCCAAATCTAGGCCTAAGATAGCTACAATGTAGCTATTAGTTATATTGTAGCTAGCTTAGGGTTTATTTTAAAGGTAAGTATTTAGTTTTAAATAGGAATTATTTAGTTAATTAGGAATATTTATTTAGATTTATTTAAATTATATTTAAGTTAGTGGGTGTTAGGTTTAAGGTTAGACTTAGGTTTAGGGGTTAATATGTTTATTATAGTGGCGGCGGAGTAGGGGGGCAGATTAGGGGTTAATATGTATAATGTAGGTGGCGGCAGTGTAGGGGGGGCAGATTAGGGGTTAATAAATATAATGTAGGTGGCGGTGGGCTCCAGGAGCGGCGGTTTAGGTGTTAAACACTTTATTTAGTTGCGGCGGGGTCTGGGAGCGGCGGTTTAGGGGTTAATAAATATAATGTAGGTGGCGGCGGTGTAGGGGGGGCTGATTAGGGGTGTTTAGACTCGGGGTACATGTTAGGGTGTTAGGTGTAGACATTCCCATAGAAATCAATGGGATATCGGGCAGCAGCGAACATGAGCTTTCGCTGCTTTCCGACTCCCATTGATTCCTATGGTATCCGCGGTCTCCAGGGCGGCGGATTGAAAACCAGGTACGCTGGGCCGGAAAAGTGGCGAGCTTACCTGCTGGTTATTTGATAACTAGCAAAAGTAGTCAGATAGTGCGTTTGGAACATCTGTAGTGATGTAAGCATCGATCTGTGTTGGACTGAGTCCGGCGGATCGTATGTTACGTCACTATATTCTACTTTTGATAACTAAGGCGAATCAGGTTCACCACAAATACGCTGTGGAATTCCAGTGTATTTGCGGTTGACAGCTTGATAAATAAAGGCCATTGTATTGATTGCAGGATTTAATTTTTTAAATACATCATATGCTCCCTGCTAACTTCCCAGAGCTATTTTCCTTTTCAGCAAACTCTATTACTTTTTATTATCTCACAACTCACAGGAACAACCCCTTCTACAGAATTATGTGAGAGCAGCCCCTGTGAGTGTAGGTTTCTTAAGTCCTAGCATGCAAATTTTAGATAATCCGAAACTCAATCTCTTTTCTGCTATCTTTTAACTATGACATGATATATATTTACATCTGTACATTATTTATTGTTCAGTTTACAGGAAGTAAATAGGTTATATTGATACAGGTCTAGATTCACCAGTGGTTAAAATAGTTTATCTGTGAACAAGGATAAAAAGAATAATTTTACTTTTAATGCAAAGCTTAATAAGTAACCAACCAGCGCACTCTTACTGGCAGTTAATGGTCTACATTCCAGTTCAGGTCAGTGAATTCCAGTTCATTTACTGATCACTAGTTTGTTACAGGAACATAATTTATTCATGTTTATAATGCTATATAGTTTAGCTATTTTGGAGTTTATCAATACAAGTAGTTATTCCAAATTGAAGAGAAAATGCTTTACTGAATTTTTTAATGAATACATTTATTTAAATATAATGTTTTATTATGATATGCAGTAAGTAAATCAATATAAATTTTTGCACAGGCAATTAGCACATCTAGGTAAGTATCCCACTTGCCTTTACCCAGTAAAATCCATATATATTGTTACCAATGCACAATAGGACTCTGGGTAAGATATGCAAATTAGATATGCAACATCTCAGGCTTTTTGCTTCAAATACTGTCGCCTAGATTACGAGTTTGGTGTAGGCTTAAAAAGCAGCGTTTGCCACTCCCAACGCTGCTTTTTAACGCCTGTTGGTATTACGAGTCTTGAAGGTACAGGTGTCCCGCTCACTTTTTTGTCCAGACTCGGAAATACTGCAAATCCACTTATGTCAATTGCGTATCCTATATTTTCAATGAGACTTGCATAGCACCAGTATTACGAGTCTGACCAAAAGTGAGCGGTAGACCCTCTCCTGTCAAGACTGGTACCGCATATTAAAGTCAGTAGTTAAGAGTTTTACACTACAACGCCGTAGCATAAAACTCTTAACTAAAGTGCTAAAAAGTACACTAACACCCATAAACTACCTATTAACCCCTAAACCGAGGTCCCCCCACATCGCAAACACTAAAATAAATTTGCCAAATCGGACATCACCGCCACTATAATAAATATATTAACCCCTAAACCGCCGCATTCTTGCCTCGCAAACACTAGTTAAATATTATTAACCCCTAATCTGCCGTCCCTAACATAGCTGACACCTACCTACATTTATTAACCCCTAATCTGCCGCCCCAACATCGCCACTACTATATTAAATTTATTAACCCCTAAATCTAAGTCTAACCCTAACCCCCCTAACGTAAATATAATTTAAATAAATCTAAATAAAATAGCTATCATTAACTGCATTATTCCTATTTAAAACTAAATACTTACCTATAAAATAAACCCTAAGCTAGCTACAATATAACTAATAGTTACATTGCATCTAGCTTAGGGTTTATTCTTATTTTACAGGCAAGTTTGTATTTATTTTAACTAGGTAGAATAGTTATTAAATAGTTATTAACTATTTAAAAACTACCTAGTTAAAATAAATACAAAAGTACCTGTAAAATAAAACCTAACCTAAGTTACACTAACACCTAACACTACTCTATAATTAAATAAATTAACTAAATTAAATACAATTAAATTAAATTATCTAAAGTACAAAAACAAACAAACACTAAATTACAGAAAATAATAAACAAATTACAAGAATTTTAAACTAATTACACCTAATCTAATCCCCCTAAAAAAATAAAAAGCCCCCCAAAATAAAAAAGCCCTACCCTACACTAAATTACAAATAGCCCTTAAAAGGGCCTTTTGCGGGGCACTGCCCCAAAGTAATCAGCTCTTTTACCTGTAAAAAAAAGTACAAATCACCCCCCCAACATTAAAACCCACCACCCACACAACCAACCCTACTCTAAAACCCACCCAATCCCCCCTTAAAAAAAATCCTGACACTAACCCCTTGAAGATCACCTTACCGGGAAAAGTCTTCACCCAACAGGGCTGAAGTCCTCAACGAAGCCGGGAGAAGTCTTCATCCAAGCCGGACGAAGTGGTCCTCCAGACGGGCAGAAGTCTTCATCCAGACGGCATCTTCTATCTTCATCCATCCGGCGCAGATCGGGTCAATCTTCAAGACATCCGACGTGGAGCATCCTCTTCATCCGACGGCTCTTCTTGAATGAAGGTTCCTTTAAATGACGTCATCCAAGATTCGCGTCCCTTCAATTCCGATTGGCTGCTAGAATTGTTTATGTCTTATGACCACTCTAAATAGTACCAGTATTGTACTTGTGTTTTAGCTCAATATTAAAGAATTTGCTAATCACTTATGATGTGATGCCAAATGATTGTTTAAAATGATACAAATACCCCTTCCCTGAACTTATAACAGACAGAAAATATTATCTGAACCAAATACTGTCAAACTGTCTGGTATAGTATAGTGTTTTTTTACAGTGTGTGCACATTTTTTGGGCAAGTTGTATTTTTGACGATTAATTTCATTATTGAACAACTACAGTGCTCTTGGTCAATCCAAAATGTTAATAAACCTTAAACCTGAATATTTAAGAAAATAAAAGTGAGGGTTTGGCTTTCTTATGAGAAAATCTATGTGTGCACAAATATTGGGCAACTATTAGTGTGCAGAATTATTACGCAACTAAATTAAAAATGAAAATTTTCCCATCTCACTTTTTTATTTTCATCTGTTAAAGTGAGAATTATAAACAAACAACTCAAAATTTACAAATAAACATTTTTGACAATTAAAAAGAAATAAAAAAAACAGTGACCAATATAGCCACCCTTCTTTTCAATAACAGTCATAAGCCTTCCATTTATGGAGTATGTCAGGTTTTTGAACTGTTGACAATCAACTTTTTGTGCAGCAGCAACCACAGCCTCCCAGACACTGTTCAGAGAGGTGTACTGTTTTTCTTCACCGTAAATCTCCCGTTTAATAAGGGCCCACAACTTAGTTCTCAATAGTGTTTAGGTCAGGTGAGGAAGGGGGCCATGTCATTATTCTTTCATCTTTAAGGCCTTTACTGGCTAGCCATGGAGTGGAGTGCTTTGATGCATGCGATGGAGCATTGTCCTGCATAAATATCACGGTCTTCTAGAAAGATGCAGACTTTTTCCTGTACCACTGCTGGAAGTGTCTTCTAAAAACTGGCAGTAGGTTTGGGAGTTGATTTTGAGTCCATTTTCAACACAAAAAGGTCCAACTAGCTCATATTTAATAATACCAGCCCATACCAGTACCCCACCTCCACCTTGCTGGCATCTGAGTCGAAGTGGAGCTCTGTGTCCGTTACTGATCCAGCCACAGGCCCATCCATCTTGTCAGTCAAGAGTCACTCTCATCTCATCAGTCCATAAACCTTTGAAAAATCTGTCTTCAGATATTTCTTGGCCCAGTCTTGACGTTTCAACTTATATGTCTTGTTCAGTGGTGGTCAGGTTTCAGCCTTCCTTACCTTGGTCAAGGTCTCTGAGCACTGAACACCTTGTACTTTTGGGCACAAATGAAGAGAAAGATGAAAACCGGAACCAGGGTGCCAGTGCAAGGTTAGTTTATTCATGCAGTTAAAAGTAGGTCATGGAAGCACCTACTATCTGATGTGTTTCACGCATGAGCACATGTGCTTCATCAGATATTTTTGGGGGCACTCCAGGTAGGTTCTAGTTCTGGAATATGACAGCACTGGAAGATAATGGGTTCCTGGTAGCTTCACGTTTGATTCTTCTCAAATCTTTTGCAGTTAATTTGTGTCTTTTTTTCTTAAAATGTTTCTTGCAATCCTGTTGACTATTTGCAACAAAACGTTTGATGGTTCTGTGATCACACCCCAATATCTTAGCAATTTCAAGAGTGCTGCATCCCTCTGAAAGACTTTTTACAATTTTTGACTTTTCAGATTCAGTTAAATCTCTTTTTTGGCCCATGTTGCCTGAGGAAAAGAAGCTGCCTAATAATTATGCACACCTTGATCTTGATCTCCTAGGGCAACACCCTCCCTCAATGCACAAATACACATCACCTGATATGCTTAAATCCAATAAGCATTCAAGTTTATACAATTTGGATTTGGGCAATATGCAAAATAAAAATTATGATTTGGTCAAAATACTCACTTGCCTAATAATTGTGCACACAGTGTATATGCAAACATGACTAACCTATTGTAACTCTGCAATATTGAATTCATATTTTTTAAATTTTCATTGCATTTATTAAGTAATACAACTTTTTAATATTGTAATATAATAACTGCATATTTGTAACAATAAAATAAATATTTTTTATATTTTAATTTTAAATACAGTATATATTGTACTCAAAATATTTCATAAGATTTGAGTACACTTTTATTTATATAATATTAGAGATATGTGACTGGGGGCTTTCAGAATAATCTCTCTCTCTAAGGCATTATAAGGGGAAAAAGGAAACAACCTTTACAAGTGTTTCTAAAGGGGGAGCAAGGGATGCACCCCCAATCTTTTATTTTCCACCCCCCAATGGGCTGAGGAGAAGGGTAAAAAGGTTAAAAAAAAGACTACTCCCTGTGTGATACAAATGTGATATGTCAGGCCATATAGAGTGAAATGAATGTGAACCAGTCTTCTTGGCCTTTAATGAATCTATATAGAATAAAGATATCCTGAGTTGCTGACATGGCATAAACTTGAAGCTTATATATAACTTGTTTTGATTGAATAAATGCTGAACAAAACAATATGTATTCTAAAAGAACAAATGACTCATCTGTGGTTGAGACATTTGTTACACCGGATACATCTGGACAGGAATAAGAGACACATTGACAGTTTTGCAAAAACTACTGTAAGAATTAATACTATTAGAGTGTATATAAAGGATCTGGGACCGTGGTTTCATTGGATTTCTCAATTCAAGGGCAATTGTGTGGTTTGGGTATTAAGCTAAAACTCCTAGATCCTCTATATCGTTCGGGCTGAAGTTGACCGGAATCCCCAGCCAAAGTTGAACATATATGATGCAAAATCTGGTGATGTAGAAATTTGTATTATTTGTTGCTTATACTATGTAACATAAAGTGTTGCTTAACAACTTAGTAATTGAATTGTTGCTAATAGTATGTAACATGAAGTATTGCTTAACATATTATTCCCCATTATTGTTTAAGATTGTTCTTTTCTTTTGTGAATAAACTACTATACCTATTAAGTATAGCAGAGTTCAAGTATTGCTTTTAGTATATGTATTAAGGTATACATTTTATTAGGCAATACACCCTGCCCCTTTCCTTTTAGGCAGGCCACATCCCACAACTGCTTAACCACACCCCAGACCAACTGACTCTGAACAGCTGTGACTCCATCTTCCATTTCCCTGACTCTGCCCATCGAACACCCATAACTACACTTCTGCACTCCCAGGACACCAACTCTATTAAATAATGTTTGCACCCCCCCCCCCCATAATAAGCTTTTTGGAAATGCCACAGCTGACTGCACAATAATAATATTTTTCAAATATATTTGACTCCCACAAACACCCCTAAAACTTTTTAAGGGAACTAGTTATTACTGTTTTTCCACATCATACGCATATATCCTGTGAGTTCAAGGCGGACATGTAAACTATTGCCTTCAACTTATAGCACCTCCCAATTGTAGTTGTTTAAGAAATGCTTTATACTCATATTTACGGGTCTATTTATGAAGCTGTAGAAGGTGCTTCCGATCCTCCCCACTTCAGTTCCGACTGAAGCGGAAGTTAAGAAGCAGCAGTTCTAAGACCGCTGCTCCTTAACTCGTCTGCCACCTCTGAGGTGGCGGACAGCAATCAGCCCGATCGAATACGATCAGGTTGATTGACATCTCCTGCTAGAGCTGTCAGCATTTATCGATGTGCGGTGGAGATGATTCGCTATAGTGGATCATGTCTGTCCGCACCTACATAAATAGTCCCCTTAGAAACCTCTAAAGAGCAATTAAAGATTAATTATATTTCCTCATAGAGGTACCTATGAAATTATGTGTAAATACCAACTATGGGCCAGATTATGAGCGGAGCACAAAGGTTGGCATGCAAGCAATAAGGGGTTTATCACGTGTGTACCGCTAGTTTTACGAGTTGAAAGTAAACACGATCGCTTGAGTACAATCGCGATTTACTCTAGAATGATTAATGCAACTTTGGAGCTCTGGTTCGCGAAAATTAAAAGGTTCACAAAACACTTAAAAAATACAATACAAAATATAGGTACACTCATAACACTATCTAATAAAAATATTTAAAAACATATTGCACTCAATAGCTATAATGGCTCAAAGATAGGAGGTCTCAGGTGTTTTGAAAGGGCTTTAACATAGAGATACATACATACACACACATGTCAGGGGTTAACTGTCTGGGTTACTGGGAACTGTGCAGCTGTCTCAGTGTTTAGGGCTGGAGTTTACAGTGGCTTAGGATGTGTACCCAGTCCAGTCTGTGAGTGCGCCTATACCACTGGAAAATTAACCTTTGCATGCGGAATGGCCGTACGGCTATACCGCAACTCTCCATTCCACACTTAAAAAATGGCTTTTGAGTGTGGAATATTCAGCTCACCCGTATTACAGGTTGTGCGGTCAGGCTATTCCGCTAGTGTTATGGCTTATACCGCCATGATCCATTCCACTATCAAAGACCAGTAGTTATGGATTTTTCAAAACAAAAAATGTTTCACAAAACTCATAACAAAAATGTTACAAAGTACACTAACACCCATAAACAAACACCTATTATCCCCTAAACCGCCACCCCGCATTGCAAATACTATAATAAAACTATTAACCCCTAATCTGCCATCCAGCCACATCACTGCTACTAAATAAACCTATTAACCCCTATTCCGCCTTCCACCCACATCGCCAAAACTAAAATAAAGTTTTAACCCCTAATCCGCCATCCCCCTGCATCGCTAATACTAAAATAAACCTATTAACCCCTAAACCTCCGGCCCCCACATCACTAATACTAAAACAAACCTATTAACCCCTAAACCCGCCGGCCCCCCACATCGTTACACACTAAATGAAACTATTAACCCCTAAACCTAACACTCCACTAACTTTAAATTAAAGTTATAGTGTAACAACCTTTAAATAAATAATAACTTAACTGTGAAATAAAAAAACAAGCTTAAACTATAAATAAACCTAACATTCAGCTAGATTAAGAGTTTTGAGCGCTATAGGGAAATTAAAGACCTCAACATTTTCGGCGTTATTTCAACTCCCTATGGCGATGCTATTACAGGTTTTAAAAAAGCAGGCTTGCGCGGGTGATATGGTGGCGTTGAGCTCCATACCGCACTGAAATTGCTGCTTTGACGTGCTCATGCACAATTTCCCCATAGACATCAATGGGGAGAGCTGGCAAAAAAAGCCTAACACCTGCGATCGCGGAAACAAAAGCTCCGTAACGCAGCCCAATTGATGTCTATGGGGAAAGAAAAAGTTACGTTTAAACCTAACACCCTAACATAAACTCCACGTCTAAACAATAATCCTAATCTGCTGCCCCCAACATCGTCGCCACCTACATTACATTATTAACCCCTAATCTGCCGCCGCCGATATCATGGCCACCTACATACAGTTATTAACTCCTAATCCGCTGCCCCAATGTCGCCCCCACTATACTAAAGTTATTAACCCCTAAACCTAAGCCTAATGAAACCCTAATCCTAAATCTAACCCTAACCTTAACCCTAGCGTAACCCTAACCCTAACACCCCCTAACTTAAATATAATTAAAATATATCTAAATAAACCTTACAATTATTAACTAAATAATTCCTATTTAAAACTAAATACATATTTACCTGTAAAAAAAAAACCTAAGCTAGATACAATTTAACTAATAGTTAAATTGTAGCTATCTTAGGTTTTATTTTTATTTCACAGGTAAGTTTGTATTTATTTTAACTAGGTAGACTAGTTAATAAATAATTATTAACTATTTATTAGCTATCTAGTTAAAATAAATAAATACAAAGTTACTTGTAAAATAAAACCTGAGCTACCTTACACTAAAAACTAACATTACAATAAAATAAATTAAATTATTAAAATACAATATTCTAATTTACAAAAAAAAAACTAGCCTACACTAAACTGCCAATGGACCTTAAAAGGGCCTTTTGCGGGTCATTGCCCCAAAGAAATCAGCTCTTTTACCTGTAAAAAAAAATACAAACACCCCCCAACAGTAAAACCCACCACCCACCCAACCAAACACCCCAAATATAAACCTGTCTAAATAAACCTAAGCTAAACATTGCCATGAAAAGGGCATTTGGATGGGCATTGCTCTTAAAAGGGCATTTAGCTCTTTTACATTGCCCAAAACCCTAACCTAAAAACAAACCACCCAAAAAACCCTTTAAAAAACCTAACACTAACCCCCAACAATCCACTAACAGTTATTGAAGTCCGGACATCCATCCTCATCCAAGAGGCAAGAAGTCTTCATCCATGCGGCCTCTTCGATCTTCATCCAGCTGGCGAAGTCCTCATCCAAGCAAAAAGAAGTCTTCATCCAGACGGCATCTTCTATCTTCATCCATCCGCCATGGAGCGGGTCCATCTTCAAGACATCCGGCGCGGAGCATCCTCTTCTTACGGTCGTCGCTGGAAAATGAAGGTTCCCTTTAAGTGACGTCATCAAAGATGGCGTCCCTTACATTCCTATTGGCTGAAAGATTTCTCTCAGTCAATAGGAATTAAAGGGGAAAAAATCCTCTTGGCTGTTGCAAACAACCAATAGGATTGAGCTTTAATCCTATTGGTTGATCCAATCAGCTAATAGGATTGAGCTCTCATTCTATTGGCTGTTCCAATCAGCAAATAGGATGAAAGCTCAATCCTATTGGCTGATTGCAACAGCCAAAAGGATTGTTTCCCCTTTAATTCCTATTGGCTGACAGAAATCTTTCAGCCAATAGGAATGTAGGGGACGCCATCTTGGATGACATCACTTAAAGGGAACCTTCATTTTCCAGAAATGACCGTAAGAAGAGGATGCGCCACGACGGATGTCTTGAAGATGAACCCGCTCCGTGACGGATGGATGAAGATAGAAGATGCCATCTGGATGAAGATCGAAGAGGCCGCATGAATAAAGGCTTCTTGCCGCTTGGATGAGGACTTTGCCGGCTGTATGAGGATGGATGTCCGGACTTCGATAACTGTAAGTGGATCGTCAGGGGTTAGTGTTAGGTGTTTTTAAGGGTTTTTTGGGTGGGTTTTTTTAAGGTTAGGGTTTTGGACAATGTAAAAGAGCTAAATGCCCTTTTAAGGGTAATGCCCATCCAAATGCCCTTTTCAGAACAATGTTTAGCTTAGGTTTATTTAGATAGGTTTTTATTTGGGGGGTTTGCTTGGGTAGGTGGTGGGTTTTACTGTTGTGGGGTGTTTGTATTTTTTTTACAGGTAAAAGAGCTGATTTCTTTGGGGCAATGCCCCGCAAAAAGGCCATTTTAAGGGCCATTGGCAGTTTAGTGTAGGCTAGGTTTTTTTTTATTTTGGGGGGCTTTTTTTTGATAGGGCTATTAGATTAGGAGTAATTTGTTTTTATTTTTTATAATTTCGTTTTTTATTTTTGTAATTTAGTGTTTATTTTTTATTTTGTAATTTAGTAAATTTTATTTTATTAATTTAATTTATTTCATTTTATTGTAATGTTAGTTTTTAGTGTAAGGCAGGTTAGGTTTTATTTTACAGGTAACTTTGTATTTATTTTAACTAGGTAGCTAGCAAATAGTTAAAAACTATTTACTAACTAGTCTACCTAGTTAAAAATAAAACCTAAGATAGCTACAATATAACTATTAGTTATTTTGTAGCTAGCTTAGGTTTTTTTTTTACAGGTATGTTTTTAGTTTTAAATAGGAATTATTTAGTTAATAATTGTAAGGTTTATTTAGATTTATTTTAATTATATTTAAGTTAGGGAGTGTTAGGTTTAGGGTTACATTAGGGTTAGGGTTTGACTTAGGTTTAGGGTTACGTTAGGGTTAGGATTAGGGGTTAATATATTTATGTAGAGTTAGTGATGTGGGAGGTCAGAGGTTTAGGGGGTTAATAATTTATTTTAGTATATTTCGTTGTGGGGGCTTGCGGTTTAGTGGTTAATAGGTTTATTATAGCGGGGGGTGGGCGGGCGGCAGATTAGGGGTTAATAACATAGTAACATAGTAACATAGTAGATAAGGTTGAAAAAAGACTGAAGTCCATCGAGTTCAACCTATACAAATCTAAAATACTTACAAAAAGCTCCAGTTAAGCTTAAATAACCCCATTAAAATGTGACCCATTTAATACTAGCAATCATATCCATGAATTTTGTTTATATACAGAAATTTATCCAGACTATTTTTAAATGTATCTATGGTATTGGCATTCACTACCTCCTTTGGTAATGAGTTCCACAATTTTATTGCTCTTGCAGTGAAAAAACGTTTCCGTTGCAGGAGATTAAATCTCCTTTCCTCCAACCTTAAATTATGACCTCTTGTCAGAACCAATTTTCTTGGAATAAAAAGAGCTTCTGCCATCTCTGTATATGGGCCTTGAATATATTTATATAAAGTAATCATGTCACCTCTCAAGCGCCTTTTTTCTAAAGAGAACAGACCCAGTTTGGCTAGCCTCTCCTCATAGGTTAATTTCTCCAATCCCCTTATTAGCTTTGTGGCCCTTCTCTGAACCTTTTCTAGTTCTGCAATATCTTTTTTAGCAATCGGTCCCCAGAACTGCACTCCAAACTCAAGGTGAGGTCTTACCAGGGCTTTATATAATGACAGAATTATGCTTTCCTCCCTTGAATCAATGCCTCTTTTAATACATGCTAGTATCTTATTAGCCTTTGAAGCCGCTGCCCTGCATTGTGCACTCATCTTTAGCTTGTTATCTATTACTACTCCCAAATCCCTTTCCTCCTGTGTTTGGCTAAGTCTTGTCCCATTTAAAAAATACATAGCCTGCTTATTTTTACTTCCAAAATGTAGAACCTTACATTTTTCCGTATTAAATCTCATTTTCCATTCACTTGCCCATAGTTCTAATTTTAGCAAATCCCTTTGCAAAGAGAGTTCATCCTGCTCTGACCTAATGACCTTACTTAACTTAGTATCATCTGCAAAAATAGAGATGTCGCTATTTAATCCTTGCTCCAAGTCATTTATAAAAATATTAAAAAGAACAGGGCCCAGTACTGATCCCTGGGGGACGCCAATGATTACCTTTGTCCAATCTGAGTATGATCCATTTACTGCTACTCGTTGCTCCCTATCTTTTATCCAGTTATTTATCCATGAGCTAACATTTTCAGCTATTCCCAGTCCCTTAATTTTGTGCATTAATCTCTCATGTGGCACTGTATCAAATGCCTTTGCAAAATCTAAGTATATCACATCAACTGATTCCCCTTTATCTATATTTTTACTTACTTCCTCGTAGAATCTAATTAGATTAGTTTGACATGATCTATTTCTCCTAAAGCCATGCTGATTAGAACTCATACTCTTGTTTACACGAATATGCTCATCAATATAATCCCTTATAATCCCTTCAAATATCTTCCCCACTATTGATGTCAGACTTACTGGTCTATAGCTTCCTGGATCATCCCTGCTTCCCTTTTTGAAGAGTGGCACCACATCAGCTTTACGCCAATCCTGGGGTACCATGCCTGAGGATAATGAGTCTTGAAAAATTAAGAGTAAAGGTTTGTCTATAACAGTGCTAAGTTCACTTAACACCCTTGGGTGTATTCCATCTGGGCCTGGAGTTTTATTTACCTTAATATTTTTTAGTTTTTTCCTGATATCCTCTAAACAAAACCCAGTTAGTGGTATGGACTGGCATGTTCTATTCTGTTCCAAAGTATCATTCAATGGTTCCTCTCTTGTGTATACTGAAGAAAAAAACTGGTTTAGTACCTCAGCCTTCTCCCTGTCATTATTTATCATGCTACCCTCCACACATTTTAATGTACCTATATTATCCTTCTTAGATTTTTTGCTATTTATGTACTTAAAGAGCCTTTTAGGGTTAGACTTAGAATCCTTGGCAATTAATTTTTCATTTTCAATTTTGGCTAATTTGATTGCTTTTTTGCATGCTTTGTTACATTCCTTATAAATATTGTATGCCGAGTCTGTACTATTTTCTTTTAATAATTTAAATGCCCTACGTTTTTTCCTAATTTCTTTTAACACATTTTTATTTAGCCATAACGGCTTAGTTTTTTTATTTTTATTTTTATAACCATATGGTATGTATTGATATGTATATTTATTTAACAAATTTTTAAATATTATCCATTTATCCTCTGTATTTTTATTAGAAAATACATTGTCCCAATTTATATTATTTAATGATTTCCTTAAATCGTTGAATTTTGCTTTCTTGAAATTAAAAGTCTTAGTTAATTTTATTTTAGTGTTTGCGATGTGGGAGGGTCTCAGTTTAGGGGTTAATAGGTGGTTTATGGGTGTTAGTGTACTTTGTGACAGTTTAGTTATGAGTTTTTATGTTACAGCTTAGTAATGTAAAACTCATAACTACTGACTTCAGATGGCACTATGGGAGTCCCATTGAAAAAGGACTTTTTTAAAAGTGCGGTACTGACGTTGCATGATGGCCAAAAAGGTGTGCGGTACAACTATACCTGCAAGACTTGTAATAGCGGCGTTCAGGAAAAAGCAGCATTATGAAGCATAACGATGCTTTTTCACTCATAACGCAAAACTCGTAATCTAGCTGATAACTATTTAACAAAATAAAATATATACCAAACAAATTAAATTACAAAATTACAAAAAATAAAAAAAAATAAGATTACAAAAAATAACAAACTAACGGCTAGATTACGAGTTTTGCGTTAGAGGCTATGCGGTGCTAACGAGCAGTTTTCACTCACTGCTCACTTACCTGCAGCGCTGGTATTATGAGTTTTCAGAAACCCGTCGTTAAAAGACAAGAAGTGAGCGTTGAGCAAAATGTTGCTCATTACCGCACTCCAATACCAGCGCTGCTTAAGTCAGTGGTGAGCTGGTGCTCGTGCACGATTTCCCCATAAGAATCAACGGGGAGAGCCGGCTGGAAAAAAGTCTAACACATGCAAAAAAGCAGTGTAAAGCTCCCTAACGCAGCCCCATTGATTCCTATGGGGAAATAAAAGTTATGTCTACACCTAACACCCTAACATGAACCCCGAGTCTAAACACCCCTAATCTTACACTTATTAACCCCTAATCTGCCGTCCCCGACATCGCCGACACCTACATTATATTATTAACCCCTAATCTGCCGCTCCGGACACCGCCACCACCTACATTATAGTTATGATCCCCTAATCTGCTGCCCCCAACATCGCCAAACCCTACATTATATTTATTAACCCCTAATTTGCCTCCCCCAATGTTGCTGCAACCTACCTACATTTATTAGCCCCTAATCTGCTGCCGCCAACGTCGCCGTCACTATAATAAACATATTAACTCCTAAACCGCTGCACTCCCGCCTCGCAAACATTAGTTAAATATTATTAACCCCTAATCTGCCGTCCCTAACATCGCCGCCACCTACCTACATTTATTAGACCCTAATCTGCTGCCCCCAATGTCGCTGCCACTATACAGGGAGTGCAGAATTATTAGGCAAGTTGTATTTTTGAGGATTAATTTTATTATTGAACAACAACCATGTTCTCAATGAACCCAAAAAACTCATTAATATCAAAGTTGAATATTTTTGGAAGTAGTTTTTAGTTTGTTTTTAGTTTTAGCTATTTTAGGGGGATATCTGTGTGTGCAGGTGACTATTACTGTGCATAATTATTAGGCAACTTAACAAAAAACAAATATATACCCATTTCAATTATTTATTTATTTTTACCAGTGAAACCAATATAACATCTCAACATTCACAAATATACATTTCTGACATTCAAAAACAAAACAAAAACAAATCAGTGACCAATATAGCCACCCTTCTTTGCAAGGACACTCAAAAGCCTGCCATCCATGGATTCTGTCAGTGTTTTGATCTGTTCACCATCAACATTGCGTGCAGCAGCAACCACAGCCTCCCAGACACTGTTCAGAGAGGTGTACTGTTTTCCCTCTTTGTAAATCTCACATTTGATGATGGACCACAGGTTCTCAATGGGGTTCAGATCAGGTGAACAAGGAGGCCACGTCATTAGATTTTCTTCTTTTATACCCTTTCTTGCCAGCCACGCTGTGGAGTACTTGGACGCGTGTGATGGAGCATTGTCCTGCATGAAAATCATGTTTTTCTTGAAGGATGCAGACTTCTTCCTGTACCACTGCTTGAAGAAGGTGTCTTCCAGAAACTGGCAGTAGGACTGGGAGTTGAGCTTGACTCCATCCTCAACCCGAAAAGGCCCCACAAGCTCATCTTTGAAATACCAGCCCAAACCAGTACTCCACCTCCACCTTGCTGGCGTCTGAGTCGGACTGGAGCTCTCTGCCCTTTACCAATCCAGCCACGGGCCCATCCATCTGGCCCATCAAGACTCACTCTCATTTCATCAGTCCATAAAACCTTAGAAAAATCAGTCTTGAGATATTTCTTGGCCCAGTCTTGACGTTTCAGCTTGTGTGTCTTGTTCAGTGGTGGTCGTCTTTCAGCCTTTCTTACCTTGGCCATGTCTCTGAGTATTGCACACCTTGTGCTTTTGGGCACTCCAGTGATGTTGCAGCTCTGAAATATGGCCAAACTGGTGGCAAGTGGCATCTTGGCAGCTGCACGCTTGACTTTTCTCAGTTCATGGGCAGTTATTTTGCGCCTTGGTTTTTCCACACGCTTCTTGCGACCCTGTTGACTATTTTGAATGAAACGCTTGATTGTTCGATGATCACGCTTCAGAAGCTTTGCAATTTTAAGAGTGCTGCATCCCTCTGCAAGATATCTCACTATTTTTTACTTTTCTGAGCCTGTCAAGTCCTTCTTTTGACCCATTTTGCCAAAGGAAAGGAAGTTGCCTAATAGTTATGCACACCTGATATAGGGTGTTGATGTCATTAGACCACACCCCTTCTCATTACAGAGATGCACATCACCTAATATGCTTAATTGGTAGTAGGCTTTCAAGCCTATACAGCTTGGAGTAAGACAACATGCATAAAGAGGATGATGTGGTCAAAATACTCATTTGCCTAATAATTCTGCACTCCCTGTATTAAAGTTATTAACCCCTAAACCTAAGTCTAACCCTAACACCCCCTAACTTAAATATAATTTAAATAAATCTAAATAAATATACCTATCATTAACTAAATTATTCCTATTTAAAACTAAGTACTTACCTATAAAATAAACCCTAAGCTAGCTACAATATAACTAATAGTTACATTGTAGCTATCTTAGGGTTTATTTTTATTTTACAGGCAAGTTTGTATTTATTTTAACTGGGTACAATAGTTATTAAATAGTTATTAACTATTTAATAACTACCTAGCTAAAATAAAGACAAATTTACCTGTAAAATAAAACCTAACCTAAGTTACACTAACACCTAACACTACAATATAATTAAATAAATTTTCTAAATTAAATACAATTACCTAAATTAAATTAAATTAGCTAAAGCACAAAAACAAACACTAAATTACAGAAAATAATAAACAAATTACAGATATTTAAACTAATTACACCTAATCTAATAGCCCTATTAAAATAAAAATCCCCCCCAAAATAAAAAAAAACCCTAGCCTAAACTAAACTACCAATAGCCCTTAAAAGGACCTTTTGCGTGGAATTGCCCCAAAGTAATCAGCTCTTTTACCTGTAAAAAAAATACAAACAACGCCCCAATAGTAAAACCCACCACCCACACAACCAACCCCCCAAATAAAATACTATCTAAAAAAATCCTAAGCTCCCCATTGCCCTGAAAAGGGAATTTGGATGGGCATTGCCCTTAAAAGGGCAGTTAGCTCTTTTGCCTCCCAAACCCTAACCGAAAAATAAAACCCACCCAATACACCCTTAAAAAAACCTAACACTAACCCCCTGAAGATCGACTTACCGGGAAACGTCTTCATCCAAGCCGGGCCGGATGAAGACGTCTTTATTATAGTGTTTGCGAAGCGGGAGGGCCTGGGTTTAGTGGTTAATAGGTAGTTTATGGGAGTAAGTGTACTTTTTAGCACTTTAGTTATGAGTTTTATGTTACAGCGTTGTATCATAAAACTCTTAACTACTGACTTTTAAATGCGTTAGGATTCTTGACAGGGTAGGGTGTACCACTCACTTTTTGGCCTCCCAGCCCAGGACAGACTCGTAATACCGGCGTTTTGGAAGTCCCATAGAAAACAGTCTTTATGAAGTTTACGTAAGTCGTTTTGCGGTAAGGCCAAAGAAGTGTGCAATACACCTATACCTGCAAGACTCGTCATACCAGCGGGCGTAAAAAAGCAGCGTTAGGATCTCTTAACGTTGCTTTTTTACCCTAACGCACAACTCGTCATCTAGCAGTAAATTATCGAAAATAATAAAAATTAAACTTAATCTAATACCCCTATAATAAAAACAAAAAAGCCACCCAAAAATAAACCCTAATCTAACAATAAACTACCAATAGCCCTTAAAATTGCCTTTTGTAGGGCATTGCCCTGAAGCAATCCTATCTTTTTTTTAAACAATTACAAAGTCCCCCCTAACAATTACAACCCCCACCCACCAAAAACCCCCAAAATAAAAAAGAACTTACTAAAATAAACCTAAGCAACCCATTGCCCCTAAAGGGGCATTTGTATGGCCATTGCCCTTAAAAGAGCAATCAGCTCTTTTGCTGCTCATTAAAAAATATTCATCCTGATGTCGCGGGGCCATCTTCCATCTTCATCCAGGGGTTGCGGAGCCGCTGTGGCGCAGAGACGAAGCTGCCGGCAGCGGTCCTTGGGAATGATGTGGAGGCTTCTCTTCATGCGATCTCTGCCGCACACTCAAGCCTGAATGCAAAGTACCCATTTTATATTGGGTACCTTGCATTCCTATTGGCTGAAATATTTAAAACAGTCAATAGGATGAAAACTGCTTAAATCCTGTTGGCTGTTCAAATTTTAAGGGCTATTGGTAGTTTATTGTCAGATTAGGGTTTTTTTTTTTTATTAAGGGGTGGCTTTTTTGTTTTTATAGAGGTATAAGATTAGGTTTAATTTTTATCACTTTGGATAATTTTGTTTGCTATTTTTAGTAATGTTATTTTTTTTTTGTAGTGTTAGGATTTTTTCATTTTGTAATTTAGGTTTTTATTTTTTTTCGTAGTGTCAGGATTTTTTCATTTTGTAATTTAGGTTTTTATTTTTTTTTCGTAGTGTCAGGATTTTTTCATTTTGTAATTTAGGTTTTCATTTTTTTCGAAGTGTTAGGATTTTTTCATTTTGTTATTTAGGTTTTTATTTTTTTCGTAGTGTTAGGATTTTTTCATTTTGTAATTTAGGTTGTTTTTTTTTTGTTATATTGTATTTAGTTAAAATAGTAATGTAAGGTTTATTTATAGTTTAAGCTTAGGTTTTTTTTTATTTCACAGGTAGATTTTTATTTATTTGAAGGTAGCTTTATTGTAAGTTTAATTTAAAGTTAGGGGGTGTTAGGTTTAGGGGTTAATAGTTTAATTTAGGTATTTGCGATGTGGGTGTTTCGCGGTTTAGGGGTTTAGGTTAGTATTTGTAATGTGGGTGTTTGGCGGTTTTGGAGTTAATAGGTTTAGTTTAGTATTTGCGATCCGGGGGGCAGTGGTTTAGGGGTTCATAACTTTATTTAGGTATAAGCATTGTGAGGGGCGGAGGATTAGGGGTTAATAACTTTATTTAGTGTCAACGATGTCATGGGAAGCAGATTAGGGGTTAATAACTTTATTGTAGTGTTGGTGATGTCGAGGGCGGCAGATTAGAGGTTAATATCTTTATTTAGTGTCAGCGATGTCGGGGGCTATGGATTAGGGGAATTTAGAATAGGGGATTATGTTAGGGTGTTAGGTTTTTACATGACCTTCTTGTCTCCATAGACATCAATGGGGAATGCGTTATAGCAATCGCCATTCCTCAATCGCAGGTGTTTTTAACACTTTTTCTCCATTGAAGTCTATGGTGGAAAACGTGCACAAGCACGTCAAGTCAGGACTTGGCTTTTGTGCGGTATGGAGCTTAACGCACCATATCGCACAACACAAGAAGGTTTTTTGTTAACTCGTAATGGCAGTGCTATGGAAAGAGCGGTACCACTAAAATTTTCGTGTCACTTACGCACTGGGTTTAGTGCATAACTTGTAATTTAGGTAAATGTTTGTAATGCTCCCTATGGGCCTGTCACCCAGGCTGCTCAGGGGTTAACTGCCTGGGTTGCTGGGAACTGTACAGCTGTTTGTCATTGTTCAGGGCTGTGGAGTTTACAGTGGCTTAGGATGTGTACCCAGTCCAGTCTGTGAGTGTGGTCCATTCCTGTATTTTGTATTTACATAGGGGAGATTACAAAAGCTGTGTCACCCTGGGAGGTTCCCAGTTGGTTTGTTTGGAAGTATGCATTGTGTGGGTGCTGGTTTAGGGTCCCAGGGTGGGGGGAGACCTTGACGTGGTCCTGGGCTTGATCCTTTGGCGCCAATTTCACCAAATGTAACTGACTTCCCCCAGTTTTGTTTTTAAACATTGCTGTGAATCTGCAGGCAAGTACCAGGTCTTCTGTGTGTTGTATATATACCACTTCTGCCCATCTGGAGGACCACTTCTGCCAGCTTAGTTGAGGACTTCGGCCCAGTTGGGTGAAGACTTCTCAAGGTAGGGTGATCTTCAAGGGGTTAGTGTTAGGTTTTTTTAAGGGGGGATTGGGTGGGTTTTAGAGTAGGGTTGGTTGTGTGGGTGGTGGGTTTTAATGTTGGGGGGGGGCTATTTGTAATTTAGTGTAGGGTAGGGCTTTTTTATTTTGGGGGGGCTTTTTTATTTTGTTAGGGGGATTAGATTAGGAGTAATTAGTTTAAAAATCTTGTACTTTGTTTATTATTTTCTGTAATTTAGTGTTTTGTTGTTTTGTACTTTAGATAATTTTTTTAAATTGTATTTAATTGTATTTAGTTTAGGGAATTTATTTAATTACAGTGTAGTGTTAGGTGTAATTGTAACTTAGGTTAGGTTTTATTTTACAGGTATATTTTAACTAGGAAGTTATTAAATAGTTAATAACTATTTAATAACTATTGTACCTAGTTAAAATAAATACAAAGTTGCCTGTAAAATAAAAATAAACCCTAAGATAGCTACAATGTAACTATTAATTATATTGTAGTTATCTTAGGGTTTTTTTTACACGTAAGTATTTAGTTTTAAATAGGAAAAATGTATTTAATGATAGTAATATTTATTTAGATTTATTTAAATTATATTTAAGTTAAGGGGTGTTAGGGTTAGACTTAAGTTTAGGGGTTAATATAGTGGCGGCGACGTTGGGGGCGGCAGATTAGGGGTTAATAAATGTAGGTAGGTGGCGGCGGTGTAGGGGGGGCAGATTAGGGGTTAATAAGTATAATGTAGGTGGCGGCGGTGTAGGGGCAGCAGATTATGGGTTAATAAGTATAATGTAGGTGACGGTGGGCTCCGGGAGCGGCGGTTTAGGGATTAATAAATTTATTTAGTTATGGCGGGGTCCGGGAGCGATGGGATAGGGGTTAATAACTTTTATTTAGGTGGCGGTGGTGGTGTTGGGATGGCAGATTAATGGTTAATAAGTATAATGTAGGTGATGGCGGTGTAGGGGGGGCAGATTAGGGGTGTTTAGACTCGGGGTACATGTTAGGGTGTTAGGTGTAAACGTTCCAATAGGAATCAATGGGATATCGGGCAGCAGCTAACATAAGCTTTCCATAACATAAGCTCTGATTGATTCCTATGGCATACGCTGCCTCCAGGGCGGCGGATTTAAAACCAGGTACGCTGGGCCGGAATAGTGGCGAGCGTACCTGCTAGTTTTTTGATAACTAACAAAAGTAGTCAGATTGTGCCGAACTTGCATTCGGAACATCTGTAATGACATAACCATCAATCTGGTGGATCGTATGTTACATCATAAATTTCTACTTTTGCCAGTCTGTAGGGTTTGATAACTAAGGTGAATCAGGCTTGCAACAAATACGCTGCGGAATTCCAGCGTATTTGCAGTTGACGGCTTGATAAATAGATGCCATTCTGTAATCTGCGTCATAATGTACCTTCATATAAAAAAATAATTTTGCAACAAATAATGCACCTTTATTTTGTCAAATATTGTTTAAATTAATTTTTTGTTTTACTCATTTCCCTGTCCCATAGAACAAAAGAACCCCTGCTAACCAATCACAAAGTAAAACAGATGTAGCACAACCTCTGTATGCACATGTGCAGTTAACTAAAAAGACTGGGGCAGCCTGCCCACTTCTATTCCCTTAAAGGACAGTCTACTCAAAATTAAATTATCATGATTCAGATAGGGCATGACATTTTAAACAGCTTTCCAATTGATTTTAATTATTAAATTTGCTTTGTTCTCTTGGTGTTTTTTTTTTAAAAGCTAAACCTAGTTAGGCTCAAACGGATTTCTAAACCGTTGAAAACCACTTCTTAGCTCAGAGCATTTTGAAAGTTTTTCACAGTTAGACAGTACTAGTTCATGTGTGTCATATAGATAACATTGTGCTCACGCCTGATGAGTTATTTAGGAGTCTGCACTGATTGGCTAAACTGCATTTCTGTCAAAAGTACTGAGATAAGGGGGCAGTCTGCAGAGGCTTAGATACAAGGTAATCACAGAGGTAAAACATATATTAATATAACTGTGTTGGTTATGCAAAACTGGGGAATGTGTAATAAAGCGATTATCTATCTTTTAAAACATTAACATTTCTGGTGTAGACTGTCCCTTTAAGGTGGTTTAGCCCTGATTCATCATAGTTAATTAGTAATAATTTATTTAACCCCTTAAGGACAAGGCCATTTTTCAATTACTTACCCTTAAAGGGACATGCCACCCACATTTTTTCTTTTATGATTTAGAAAGAGAATGCAATGTTAAACCTCTTTCTAATTTACTAATATTATCTAATTTGTTTTATTCTCTTGATATTCTTTGATGAAAAGCATATCTAGGTATACTCACTAGCTGATGATTGGTTGCTGCACATAGAAGCATCATGTGATTGGCTCATCATGTACATTGCTTTTTATTCAAATAAGGATATTTAAAATATGAAGCTAAATAAATTATGGAAGTAAATTGTAATGTTGTTTAAATTTCTATTCTCTATCTGAATCATGAAAGAAAGATTTTGGGTTTAGTGGACCATGGCTATTTTTACATTTCTGCTGTGTTTGTGTTTAGCTGTAATTTTCATCTTACTCATTTACTGTACCCACACATATTATATACCGTTTTTCTCGCCATTAAATGGACTTTCTAAAGATACCATTATTTTCCTAATTTCTTATAATGTACTATAAAAAAATATATAAAATATGATGAAAAAAATTGAAAAAAGCTCACTTTGTCTAACTTTGACCCCCAAAATCTGTTACACATCTACAACCACCAAAAAATACCCATGCTAAATAGTTTCTAAATTTTGTCCTGAGTTTAGAAATACCCAATGTTTACATGTTCTTTGCTTTTTTTGCAAGTTATAGGGCAATAAATACAAGTAGCACTTTGCTGTTTCCAAACCATTTTTTTTCTTCTCAAAATTAGCAATAGTTACATTGTAACACTGATATCTGTCAGGAATCCCTGATTATTCCTTGACATGTATATATATTTTTTTAGTAGACAACCCAAAGTATTGATCTAGGCCCATTTTAGTATATTTCATGCCACCATTTCACTGCCAAATGCGATCAAATAAAAAAAATCAAAGTCAAACAAGGAACCCCGAGGGGAACCTAGAGCGGGGTGCGCTGGGTGAACACAAAATGTTAGAACTGTGCACAAACCATATGGCTCCCGTGAAGTCGGGCAGAAAATCAAAACCGGTATGAAGCAAAAAAGATGTCAGCGGCAAAGCTCCTCTGGTCCTCGGCGTGAAGATTTCTAAAAATTAAAAGTAAGAAAGAGGGCGTGAAGATTTCTGAACCTGTAACAACAGTATCACGCTATGTGGCGCCCTCTTTCTTACTTTTAAATAAAAAAAATCGTTCACTTTTCACAAACTTTATCACAAACTTTTGGTTTCTCACTGAAATTATTTACAATAATGCAATTATGGCACACATGGTTGTAAATGCTTCTCTGGGATCCCCTTTGTTCAGAAATAGCAGACATATATGACTTTGGCATTACTTTTTGGTAATTAGAAGGACGCTAAATGCCGCTGTGCACCACACTTGTATTTTGCCCAGTAGTGAATGGGTAATTAGGTAGCTTGTAGGGAGCTTGTAGGGTTCATTTTAGCTTTAGTGTAGTGTAGTAGACAACCCCAAAGATTTGATATATAATAAAAAAAATTGTTAACTTTTTCACTAACTTTAGGTTTCTCACTGAAATGATTTACAAACAGCTTGTGCAATTATGGCACAAATGGTTGTAAATGCTTCTCTAGGATCCCCGTTGTTCAGAAATACCAGACATTTATGGCTTTGGCATTACTTTTTGGTAATTAGAAGGACGCTAAATGCTGTTGCGCACCACACTTGTATTATGCCCAGCAGTGACGGGGTTAATTAGGTAGCTTGTAGGGAGCTTGAACGGTTAATTTTAGCTTTAGTGTAGAGATCAGCCTCCCACCTGACACACCCCACCCCCTTAACCCTCCCAAACAGCAATCTTCCCTCCCCCACCTCACAAATGCCCCCGCCATCTTAAGTACTGGCAGAAAGTCTGCCAGTATTAAAAAAAAAAGGTTTGTGTTTGTTTGTTTGTTTTTTTAATTATATATTTTCTGCAGTATAGGATCCCCCTTACCACCCAACCTCCCTGAGCCCCCCTAAACAGCTCTCTAACCCTCCCCCCTCTCAATATTCATTGCCATTTTGGGTACTGGCAGCTGTCTGCCAGTACCCACTTTTCAAAATAAAGTGCCCTTTTTTATATAGATATTTATTTTGCTGTAGTGTAGCTGATCCCCCTCCCCCTTTCCCAGATCCCTTTTTTAAAACATAATTTTCACCCCTCCCTCTCCCACTCCCACCACCCTCTCCCACCAAGACATCAATCAATACACATATTAGTGCAGATCGCTGGGGCACTATGGCCCGATGCAGAGAGCGCCACTGAGTGGCTCTCTCTGCATCAGCGTTTGAAAAAAGGTATTGCAGTGATGCCTCAATATCGAGGCATCACGGCAATACCTTGAAAGTGGCTGGAAGCGATCAGGATCGCTTCCAGCCGCTTTAGACCCCTAAGGATGTACAGGGTACATTGTTGGTCTTTAAAGACCAGTTTGTGTTTGACGTACCCTGTACGACGTGTGTCGTTAAGGGGTTAACAATTATTTAAATAAACAGACATATATTCATTTCTAATCGTTTTCTAATAGATAAATATAAATATATATTTATATATATATATACACAATAATTACACCTTAAAAAACAGGTATGCTCACTGCTATTGCAAATAATTATTTTCCTATTATGATTGTTGATGGAAAACTGATAATCCACCTTAATGAGTATGAGAGTGTGAGCTAGTAAGAGGGTAGTTAAAACCCTCACAGATAAATTAGCTAAAATAATTAACTTGAGCCCCTCAGTAAAAAAAGTGGAACAAATCGAATTTTCAGATGTATTTTACAGCAAAAGGAAGCAAAATAAATAATGAATGTATATTGCAATAATGTTTAATTTTCATAAATTAAATATTTTGGGCTAGATTAAGAGTGGAGTGCTAACTAGCGCATTCGGTTTAGATGTTAATTTATTCTTTTGCAATGTGGGGGGGAATGGCAGTTTAAGGTTAATAATTTATTTAGGTAGTTTGCAATATGGGGGGATGGCGGTTTAGGAGTTAATAGATTAGGTAGTTTGCAATATGGGGGGATGGCAGTTTAGGGATGATTAGTGTAATTTAGTGTAACTGTTTCATATGGACAAACTTTTTACGCGACCTTTAAAGTCACGTAAAAAGTTTGAGCTGTAAATATGCTTGCACAATAGCATTTACTTTCAACTTGTAATACAAGCGCTAATTAGCACTTTACACTCCCCATAGAAAATACGATGTTGCGATAAATGTGATAGTGCTCCACTTGTAAAATGCATTTGATCGTAAAGACTAGGCGACCTCAGGATCACGTTTACACTCCTAGCGCTAACGATAGTGCTCCACTTGTAATCTAGCCCTTCATGCATTGTTGAAAAAACGAGTTTAATGTTCCTTTAATTATTTTGTTTTAGAAAACATATTACAATGATCACTCTCAATTCAACAAAAGTTTAAACTTTGTTGTAGTCAGTGAGTTCATATATCTGATATTTACAGGCTTGCTCATGTAAACTTGAAATGCTTGACTCCGAAGCTGCTTATAGGAATACAACTTAAACGGATATAAAACTGCTGAATATAGCTACATTAGCCTGGTTACTACTCATAATGCTTAGTTTCTTTCATGTAATTGGCAAGAGTCCATGAGCTAGTGACATATGGGATATACAATCCTACCAGGAGGGGCAAAGTTTCCCAAACCTCAAAAAGCCTATAAATACACCCCTCACCACACCCACAATTCAGTTTTGTGCTAAGATTTCTACGTTGATATGCGCTTCTCAGCATTGTTGAAGCCTGATTCCTCTCAGAGTACAGCGAATGTCAGAGGGACGTGAAGGGAGTATCACTTTTTGAATATGATGATTTCTCTAACGGGGGTCTATTTCATAGGTTCTCTGTTATCGGTCGTAGAGATTCATCTCCTACCTCCCTTTTCAGATCGACGATATACTCTCAATTTACCATTACCTCTACTGATAACTGTTTCAGTACTGGTTTGGCTATATGCTATATGTGGATGGGTGTCTTTTGGTAAGTATGTTTTTTATTACTTAAGACACCTCAGTTATGGTTTGGCACTTCATGCATTTATATAAAGTTCTAAATATATGTATTGTACTTATATTTGCCATGAGTCAGGTTCATGTATTTCCTTCTGCAGACTGTCATTTTCATATTTGGCTAATATAAACATCTTTTAAAGAATTTTTTTTCTTACCTGGGGTTTAGTCTTTTTTCAATTGACTACTTCTTGCAAATTGCGGGCGGCATTAGGCCCACGGATGCGTCAAATGCTAAACTGTATTGCGTCATTCTTGGAAAAATACGTCTATGATGCAACTTCGTCATTTCCGGCGTCATACTTGACGCAGAGACCTTTCACACGGTTGCGTCATTAGTGACGCGAGTGTGTCATTTCCAGTTATTTTTGGCGCCAAAAAAGTGTACGTTACATTGTGCGTCATACTTAGCGCCAATCTTTTTCATTATTTCAATACCCCATTGATGTTTGCCTCTTGCTTTTTTCTCTATCAGAGGCCTATGCTATTTGCATTTTTTCCCATTCCTGAAACTGTCATATAAGGAAATAGATAATTTTGCTTTATATGTTGTTTTTTCTCTTACATTTTTCAAGATGTCTCAATCTGATCCTGCCTCAGAAGTTTCTGCTGGAACATTACTGCCTGACATCGGTTCTACCAAAGCTAAGTGCATTTGTTGTAAAATTGTTGAAATTATTTTGCCGAATGTCATTTGTAATAGTTGTCATGATAAACTTTTACATGCAGATAGTGTATCCATCAGTACATTGCCAGTTGCAGTTCCTTCAACTTCTAATGTACATGATATACTTGTAAATTTTAAAGAATTTGTTTCTGATTCTATCTTGAAGGCTTTGTCTGCATTTCCACCTTCTAATAAATGTAAAAGGTCTTTTAAAACTTCTCATTTAGTTGATGAAATTTCAAATGACCAACAACATAATAATTTATCCTCTTCTGATGAGGATCTATCTGATACAGAAGATCCTTCCTCAGACATTGACACTGACAAATCTACTTATTTATTTAAAATAGAGTATATGCGTTCTTTATTAAAAGAAGTGTTAATTACTTTGGATATTGAGGTAACCAGTCCTCTTGACGTTCAGTCTATTAAACGTTTAAATGCTGTTTTTAAACCTCCTGTGGTTTCTCCAGGGGTTTTTCCTATTCCTGAGGCTATTTCTGATATGATTTCTAATGGAAAAAGCTAGGTACTTCTTTTATTCCTTCTTCAAGGTTTAAACAATTGTATCCTTTACCAGCAAAATCTATAGAGTTTTGGGAAAAAAATCCCCAAAGTTGATGGGGCTATTTCTACTCTCGCTAAACGTACCACTATTCCTATGGAAGATAGTACTTCCTTTAAGGATTCTTTAGATAGGAAGCTCGAATCTTATCTAAGGAAGGCCTATTTATATTCAGGTCATCTTCTTAGACCTGCAATTTCTTTGGCTGATGTTGCGGCTGCATCAACTTTCTGGTTGGAGAATTTAGCGCAACAGGAATTGGATTCTGACTTATCTAGCATTATTCGCTTACTGCAATATGCTAATCATTTTATTTGTGATGCCATTTTTGATATTATCAAAATTGTTGTTAGATCCATGTCTTTAGCTATATTAGCTAGAAGAGCTTTGTGGCTTAAATCTTGGAATGCTGATATGACATCTAAATCTAGATTACTATCTCTTTCTTTCCACGGTAATAATTTATTTGGTTCTCAGTTGGATTCTATTATTTCAACTGTCACTGGGGGAAAGGGAGTTTTTCTGCCTCAGGATAAAAAACCTAAGGGTAAATCTAAGGCTTCTATCCGTTTTCATTCCTTTCGTCAGAATAAGGAACAAAAACTCAATCCTCCCCCCAAGGAATCTGCTTCCAATTGGAAGCCTTCCTCAAATTGGAATAAATCCCACACACTCCAATCCCAAAGAACAGCGCAGTCTGTGAAGACAAAAAGGTGGACTCCAATAGTGCAATATTGTATAAACAAGCACTTTATTAACATACAAAATATGCCAAAACACTCACAATATCTGGCATATGAATAGGTTTCTTTATCAAATGTAGCAATATCGCCGAGATCTTGTGTGGTCTGTAGACCCTAGAGAAACACCAGCAGTTTACCCGGTCGGCGTGTGACGTCAACACCCGACAACAGCTGATTCAGGTTTCACTTGGTCCGCACACACAGACTCCCAAAGCTTGCAGCCTCAACATGTTTCTCGCCCCCCGCTGTTCTCATTTGGAGATATTGTCTCTTTGGGAACAACACCATTTTTCAAGACTCTATTGCTAATTTGGACAATAATTTACTAGTGAAGTTATTACTTATTTTTTAACATTTTTTTATTTTTTTTAAAAAAAAATTTGGCTGTGATTATTATATATTATTAAGGGAGCATAATATTAATGTGCCACATTTGCTGAGGAGTAGATATTACAGCAGATATATATTTCCCACACATTTGGTAATACTTTTTATTATATATTTTTTAGTGAGAGTTTTTTATTGAATGATTGTTGCATTGATTGTTTTGGTTTTTTGTTTGTATGGAATAAATCCAAGCCATTTAGGAAACCAAAGTCAGCCCCTAAGTCCACATGAAGGTGCGGCCCTCATTCTAGCTCAGCTTGTAGGGGGCAGATTAAGGTTTTTCAAGGATATTTGGATAAAATCTGTCAAAAATCAATGGATTCAGAGCATTGTCTTTCAAGGGTATCGAATAGGATTCAGAGTAAGACCTCCTGTGAGAAGATTTTTTCTCTCACGTATCCCAGCAAATCCAGTAAAAGCTCAAGCTTTCCTGAAGTGTGTTTCAGACCTGGAGTCTTCAGGGGTAATCATGCCAGTTCCTCTTCAGGAACAAGGTTTGGGGTTTTATTCAAATCTATTCATTGTCCCAAAGAAGGAAAATTTATTCAGACCAGTTCTGGATCTGAAAATTTTTAATCGTTATGTAAGAGTACCTTTTGTTCAGCGAGGACATTATATGTCCACAATAGACTTGCAGGATGCATACCTTCATATTCCGATTCATCCAGAACATTATCAGTTTCTGAGATTCTCTTTTCTAAACAATTTGTTGCTCTTCCATTTGGCCTAGCAACAGCTCCAAGAATCTTTTTGAAGGTTCTGGGTGCCCTACTCTCTGTAATCAGAGAACAGGGTATTGCGGTGTTTCCTTATTTGGACAATATCTTGGTACTAGCTCAGTCTCAGAATCTCACATGAATCAACTAGTGTTGTTTCTTCGGAAACATGGTTGGAGGATCAATTTACCAAAAAGTTTCTTGATTCCTCAGACAAGGGTCACCTTTTTAGGCTTCCAGATAGATTCAGTGTCCATGACTCTGTCTCTAACAGATAAGAGACTTTAAGAGACGTTTAAAATTGGTTGCAGCCTGCCGGCACCTTCAGTCTCAGTCATTCCCTTCAGTGGCTATGTGCATGGAAGTTTTAGGTCTCATGACT
This sequence comes from Bombina bombina, assembly GCF_027579735.1. Classification (NCBI taxonomy): domain Eukaryota; kingdom Metazoa; phylum Chordata; class Amphibia; order Anura; family Bombinatoridae; genus Bombina; species Bombina bombina. The sequence goes on from NC_069500.1 coordinate 841,599,388, forward strand.
GCAGCATCGGACGCAATCCCCTTTGCTCGTTTTCACATGAGACCTCTACAGCTTTGTATGCTGAATCAATGGTGCAGGGATTATACAAAGATATCACAATTAATATCCTTAAATCCCAATGTACGACACTCTCTGACATGGTAGATAGATCACCATCATTTAGTTCAAGGGGCTTCTTTTGTTCGGCCAACCTGGACTGTGATCACAACAGATGCGAGTCTTTCAGGTTGGGGAGCTGTTTGGGGATCTCTGACAGCACAAGGGGTTTGGAAATCTCAAGAGGCGAGATTACCAATAAATATTTTAGAACTCTGTGCAATTCTCAGAGCTCTTCAGTTTTGGCCTCTGTTAAAGAGAGAACCGTTCATTTGTTTTCAGACAGACAATATCACAACAGTGGCATATGTCAATCATCAGGGTTGGACTCACAGTCCCCAAGCTATGAAAGAAGTATCTCGGATACTTACTTGGGCGGAATCCAGCTCCTGTCTAATCTCTGCTGTACATATCCCATGTGTAGACAATTGGGAGGCGAATTATCTCATCTCAGCCGCCAGACTTTACATCCAGGGGAGTGGACTCTCCATCCAGAAGTATTTTCTCAGATGTGGGGTCTTCCAGAGATAGATCTCACTGCCTCTCATCTAAACAAGAAACTTCCCAGATACCTGTCCAGGTCCAGGGATGTTCAAGCGGAAGCAGTGGATGCGCTGACACTTAATTGGTGTTATCATCCTGCTTACATTTTCCCGTCTCTAGTTCTCCTTCCAAGAGTGATCTCCAAAATCATCATGGAACAATCATTTGTGTTGCTGGTGGCTCCAGCATGGCCACACACGTTTTGGTATGCAGATCTGGTTCGGATGTCCAGTTCCCAGCCTTGGCCACTTCCGTTACGGCCAGACCTACTATCTCAAGGTCCGTTTTTCCATCAGGATCTCAAATCATTAAATTTGAAGTTATGGAAATTGAACGCTTAGTACTAAGTCATAGAGGTTTCTCTGACTCAGTGATTAATACTATGTTACAAGCTTGTAAATCTGTCTCAATAAAGATTTATTATAGAGTTTGAAAGACTTACATTTCATGATGTTCTTCTCATAAGTTCTCCTGGCATTCTTTTAGAATTCCTAGAATTTTACAGTTTCTTCAGGATGGTTTGGATAAGGGTTTGTCTGCAAGTTCCTTGAAAGGACAAATCTCTGCTCTTTCTGTTTTATTTCACAGAAATATTGCTATACTTCCTGATATACACTGTTTTGTACAGGCTTTAGTTCATATTAAGCCTGTTATTAAATCAATTTCTCCTCCTTGGAGTCTTAATTTGGTTCTGAAAGCTTTACAGGCTTCTCCATTTGAACCTATGCATTCTTTGGACATTAAACTACTTTCTTGGAAAGTGTTGTTCCTTATGGACATCTCTTCTGCTAGAAGAGATTCTGAGCTATCTGCTCTTTCTTGTGAGTCTCCTTTTCTGATTTTTCATTAGTAGGGAAATTGTTGTCCCTTCCTTGTGTCCTAATCCTAAGAATTCTTTGGAAAGATCCTTACTGTCAGGTCTCCCTGTACCTTTAACTACTTTGACCCGCCTCTCATCACCTTCCCATAAAGGTTTGATGCTTACACCTGAACTTTGCTTCTTTATTGAAGTTAGTTTGTTTTCTCAGCTACCTGCAAACTCCCAGTCTATGCAAGTGGATTCTACTTCAATCAAAGCTCCTGGATTCTTTGCTAAACCAATCTAAATATCTACTTCTAAAAGCTTGCAAGATATATTTCAAAAACCCATAGCCTTAAACTCTATTTAGAGTGAAGTTATTTTACTTAAAGCCTGCTACTTGATTTCTGCAGCTGAACCACAGCATCAAGCCGCCCTGCATTTGTTTTCTACATTTAAAGCCGCCTGTATCAACTGCCAACTAAATTCACACTGCTAACAGCTTGAACCGCAAGTATTTCTTTATAATAACTTCTGGATACAGCCTGTATAGATTTTGTAAATACATCTAGCATTACCTTGTTTATATCTGAATCATTGTCTGCAACAATTAACACTGCTGTTCTGTGAGGTTAACACTGCTCTCCACATTCACCTGTGTGCTTAAAAGAGACTGCTATTTTTATGTGTTAAAAGGCAACCTTTACTCTTATTTGCATCAGATGCTAATAACAATGTTTTTTAGTTATTTTCTGTAATTCCTGTCTGCTGCATATCTTTAACAAGCTATCTTAAGCAAACACTGAAAAAAGGCTTATTGCTACAAATAACTTCACTGAATTTAATTAAGTCTGTCTTGCTGACATTTCACTGCTACAAATAAAAGTGCTGTTCTAACATTGTCTTCACTCATAAAGAAAAACATTGTGAGTTGAAGTCAAGGAGCAGCTACAAATTCAATATTTTATTGAATTATAAAAGCAGTCATAACACTTACATTCTTTGGATGTGTGAAATCAGTTAAAATTTAACACTTTATTTAACATATATACAAAGACAGACAATTTACTTAAATTGGATCACTATTTAGAAACAAGTATTCATCAATTGTTTCTATATATTGTCATTGTAAGTGAACCAACTAAAACATAATAAAACCAATAGGTAAAATATATAAGGGCTAAGTGCTCTAGAAACTACTATTGTGGTAAAGTTCGTTGATATTGAGTATTATTCAGGTTAAAGTCATGCAGTTTACACACAGGCTATGTGCTCAAAGGCGTCCTCCTACCTGCGTACTGCTGAGATTTAACTCAGTCAGCCGATTTCTAGCTGATCCCTATCAATCAATATCACAACATTCATACAATCTCAATATGTCAGTCGGAATCACACTATTGCATATGTATTCAAAGATTATATATATATATGTTTGCGCGAGGATTGCAATATTATATTGCTAATAATTATCGCTATGGTAAGCAGTTAGGTAATGTTCGGCAGAGTGCTTCAAAATCTAGAGATTATTCATTTCAGTTTCAGGTGCTTGTCGTCACTACTAGAACAAATTCTCTAAAGTGTAGGCACCATTAGCCCTTTATCAAATACTGTTATTACCCTTAGATCGCTATATATGTATCAAGCAAAACCGCTATTAGGCGGCAAAAATAGTAACCAACAGATATAATTTATCAGTGACTTTGTTTCTAACACCACGCTAGAGTTCTAGAGCACGCCCACTGATGCGTTTCGTCACTTGTACGTGACTTTGTCAGGGCATAGGGCCCGCCCAGCCTCAAGTGCCGTCTTTTATCCTCCATGGTTGCCGTAGTAACGGCTTGTGCATTGCGAAAGTTTCCACCGCAATATCTATGGCGACTGAGTATTAATATCCGATATTACTATTAAGTAGTGTATTATATAAAGGATGTAGGTAAATTCCATGTCATTAATCTCAGAGTGTTATGTGGAGCATTATGCAGTGAATGGAAGCTGCCCTCCTACTAACTAAGTACTTTTTACATATTCCTATACAATTAAGTATATACTGTTAGTTTATGACAGTAGTCTGGTTCAATCTCTCTCTGAAAATATTACAGCAGTTTATGATAAACAATTGTTATCAAACATAGGGACACCATAGTGGCTAAGAGTTAAATATTTATTAAGCATTAATACCTGTAATCAATCTTTGATAAACTAAAAGAAGAACTTAGTGAAACAAAAAATAGAAAATTACAGAGAGACTGGTCAGACCATCAGAAAGACAATATTTACAAAGTTAATTACAAACGTAGAAATGTGAGACAGATACAAGAAAATAAAGGTAAAAATACCACAGCAGAAAGCTCTTCTGCAGAATCAGAATTGTCAGATGAAGAATTAATACCAATAACCACAACTACAGCTATAACACCAATGACGGAACCATCCATTACTAGGATTTTTTTAGAGAAGGATCTGTTTCCACCAAAAAGAACTATAAAAACAAGACAACAAAACAAGAGAAAACCAAACAAACAAAAATGAAAGATAATCAATTACAAGTCATCAATTTGGCAGGGATTACTCTGAGACATGAACACCACAGTTTATTATCTAAGGGGCTTTCCTTTATCCCTACCCCCAAATATGACACCTTCAATTGGGTTAAAGACACACATCTTTTTGCCAGAAAGCTGGCATTACATAAATATCACAAGGAGGCAAATAAAGCATGCCTTATGGATATGGGAGTGGATGAAGAGGATCTAGAAATTGTTACTTTAATGAAAACATTACTAGATGAAAATGATGATACTGATGCTGCACAAACAAGTAGCATTGTGAAACCCAAGAGTACCTTCATGCCCACAATCTCCAAATATCCAACTATAGACAAATTTGTAACATTGGTAACTACAGAACTTGAAGCCCTTAACTGTAAAAGTAAAACTAAAAAGAACCTTAGTTTTAAAGAAAGAGAAGCATTGGCAGAATTAACTTATAATACTGATATAACAATTAAGAATGCAGATAAGGGCGGTAACTTGGTTATCATGTCAAACCCCCAGTACAAAAAGATGTGTCTTGATATTCTAACAAATAAAGATAATTATCAAATTTTATCCAAAGACCCGACATTAACATACATAAAAGAACTGAAATCTATATTAGATAAAGGGTAAGGTGTAAGACTTATTACAAAATCAGAATATCAATATATGAGTGAATTGAAACCCAGAGTAGCTACTTTTTATAGCCTGCCAAAAGTCCACAAAATTCTACTGTCACCCCCAGGAAGACCAATAGTATCTGGGAATGGTTGTTTGACTGAAAAAGTGAGAATTTTTGTAGACAAGAAATTAAGAGAATATGTACACACACTGACATCATATGTCCAAGACACTAAGGAAGTTCTAAAATGCTTGGAAAATGTCTATGTAAGTGAGAATACACTACTAGCAAGCATTGATGTTGAGAGTCTATATTCAAATATATCACACTCTCTAGGGAAACAGGCTGTACAATTCTTCTTAAAAATGACAAACCCAAAAGGCAGTAAGGCTGATGATTTTGTAATTGAACTCCTTGATTTTGTTTTACAACACAACTACTTTCTTTTTGATAATAAAGTATATTTGCAGAAAAGGGGCACAGCAATGGGTACATGCTGTGCCCCTACCTATGCAAATTTGTTTTGGGTTGGATAGAACATACATATATCCTAAATGAAGAAATGAACCCTTTTATGAAATATATGGATCTATTTATTCGCTACATCGACAATGTGCTTATATTATGGACAGGTTCCAAAGAGAACTTTAACGATTTTATGTTATGGTTAAATGACAATATTCATGGTATGCACTATACCTCAATGATTGAAGAAACAAGCATTTCTTTTCTAGACTTAGAAATCCGAAAAGAGTGCGATGGATCCCTAAGTACGAAATTATTTAGGAAAGAGACAGCCACTAATAATCTTCTAAACTGGAAAAGTTACCATCCTAAAAGCCAAAGGATGGGCATTCCATTTGGCCAATACCTGAGGGCTAGGCGCAATTGCAGCTCACTAGAAGATTTTGAATTGGAAGCGCAAGAACTAAGAAAAAGGTTCAAGGAAAGGGGATACCCTAATAGATGCCTCAAAAAAGCATATCAACGAGCTAAGGCATTAGAAAGAACACCCCTACTACAGGAAAAAATAGATACTGACAAAAATAAAGACACAGCAATATCCAACATATATTTCAAAAACACTGGCATGTTTTACAGGAGGACCCTGAATTGTCTGAAGTTATCGCAGATAGACCTAAGATAACTAATAGAAGATCACGTAATTTGAAAGACACCTTGACTAGGAGTCATTTTGTACAAAATCCACAGAGAACATGGCTTCAAGAAACAAAGGGGTTTTTTTTAAATGTGGCCGCTGCCAAGCGTGCAAAAACATGTCCCCGATGAAACAATTTGTTCATCCAAAAACAGGGAAAAACTACCCTATAAATGAATTTATGAACTGCAGAACCAAGAGAGTTGTATATATTGCTATGTGCAAGTGTCCCCTAATTTATGTAGGTGAAACCTCAAGGGAATTAAGAACAAGAGTCCTTGAACATATAGGGGACATAAAATGGGACAGGAATGTACCAGTAGCTAAGCATATGAACACAGTTCATCAACAAGAGAAATATCAGATAAATTTTTTTGCCATAGAACAACTGAAGCTTCAGGGCAGAAGGGGTGACATTAACAAACTTCTGCTTCAAAAAGAATGCAGATGGATACATGAATTAAAATCAGCATCACCTAAGGGTTTAAATGAGGCAATCTCTTATAAGAGCTTCCTCTAGAGATCGTATCCTAATTGAAGACCTATATCTAAGTCTATATACTTGGTAATAAATTATGATGAATGGGGCGTAGTTATCAAATATGACTATAAAAGCATTGACGAAAATTACACATATATCCCTTTAGAGAGTAACATAATTGTGATTTACCTCTTTTATCCAGATATGTATAGGATTTATGTGTAAACTATATAAAAATGTGTTATGACAAAATCACAAATAAGAGAAAGAAGCACAGAGGTGCCAACATGGCCTAGTAACGTCACGGCAGTCAGATACAAAACATCAGCAGGATAGGAAATATACTCACAAGCGTAGCGCACCCAAATGGTGCTATTGTGGCAGCCTGGAACATCAAACAGTGGTCCAGCTCACTGGTGTCTCCAGCCAGATAGAGATGATCCTTGGCGAGGGCCTATCCTCTGATGCCTATAAGGGCAAAAAAGGCACACACATAGCCCAGCAACGTTTGTACACCAGATAAAAAAGGATTCAAGGTTGTACTTACAAGAAACAAAGCACCACCAGGTGCAATATCAGCAGTACTGGGACCTCTCAGGACATGTTTCTCAGCCACCACAGGCTGTTTCCTCAGGCTGAGGAAACATGTCGCTGTTTTTAAAATAAAAGTTTTTAAATATACACTTGCTTTATCACAATTATTCTGCTCCTGTTTGGGGGCAGAGTGTGTGTGCTAGTTCTATCTTCCAAAGTGGTGATTTTCTGCATCCTGCAAATTGGATTCCACAGTCCACTGGGCGGCTGAGAGGTCCCAGTACTGCTGATATTGCACCTGGTGGTGCTTTGTTTCTTGTAAGTACAACCTTGAATCCTTTTTTATCTGGTGTACAAAAGTTACTGGGCTATGTGTGTGCCTTTTTTGCCCTTAAAGGCATCATAGGATAGGCCCTCGCCAAGGATCATCTCTATCTGGCTGGAGACACCAGTGAGCTGGACCACTGTTTGATGTTCCAGGCTGCCACAATAGCACCATTTGGGTGCGCTACGCTTGTGAGTATATTTCCTATCCTGCTGATGTTTTGTATCTGACTGCCGTGACGTTACTAGGCCATGTTGGCGCCTCTGTGCTTCTTTCTCTTATAGATCACGCCACACCAGGATGACCGTCTTATGACAGAGAGCTGCCTTCTTTCTTTTGGATTATTCTTTGGTGGACATTTTGTTATTTGATTATACCAATATCATCTGGGTCCACTTGTGAGCATATCATCTCTAATAATCTGATATAAGTGTGCTAGGTTTATTGTATATTCTCTTAATTATCTGTATATATCTGCTTACTGTTTGCTGCTTATTGTTAGTGCCCCCTAGGAGTGTGGTGTATGTTCTATATGCACCACCCTCCTTATATCTTTTAAAATCACAAATAAAACTAACTTTGCCCTATCGACATCCATTCTATAGACCCAATAGATATATGCCCAATTGTTATTTTGGCATTAGATAAATATAAGCATCAAAAGATCGATTACAGGTATTAATGCTTAATAAATATTTAACTCTTAGCCACTATGGTGTCCCTATGTTTGATAACAATTGTTTATCATAAACTGCTGTAATATTTTCAGAGAGAGATTGCACCAGACTACTGTCATAAATTAACAGTATATACTTAATTGTATAGGAATATGTAAAAAGTACTTAGTTAGTAGGAGGGCAGCTTCCATTCACTGCATAATGCTCCACATAACACTCTGAGATTAATGACATGGAATTTACCTACATCCTTTATATAATACACTACTTAATAGTAATATCGGATATTAATACTCAGTCGCCATAGATATTGCGGTGGACACTTCCTCAATACACAAGCCGTTACTACGGCAACCATGGAGGATAAAAGACGGCACTTGAGGCTGGGCGGGCCCTATGCCCTGACAAAGTCACGTACAAGTGACGAAACGCGTTGGTGGGCGTGCTCTAGAACTCTAGCGTGGTGTTAGAAACAAAGTCACTGATAACTCATATCTGTTGGTTACTATTGTTGCCGCCTAATAGCGGTTTTGCTTGATACATATATAGCGATCTAAGGGTAATAACAGTATTTGATAAAGGGCTAATGGTGCCTACACTTTAGAGAATTTGTTCTAGTAGTGACGACAAGCACCTGGAACTGAAATGAATAATCTCTAGATTTTGAAGCACTCTGCCGAACATTACCTAACTGCTTACCATAGCGATAATTATTAGCAATATAATATTGCAATCCTCGCGCAAACATATATATATAATCTTTGAATACATATGCAATAGTGTGATTCCAACTGACACATTGAGATTGTATGAATGTTGTGATATTGATTGATTTGGATCAGCTAGAAATCGGCTGACTGAGTTAAATCTCAGCAGTACGCAGGTAGGAGGACGCCTTTGAGCGCATAGCCTGTGTGTAAACTGCATGACTTTAACCTGAATAATACTCAATATCGACGAACTTTACCACAATAGTAGTTTCTAGAGCACTTAGCCCTTATATATTTTACCTATTGGTTTTATTATGTTTTAGTTGGTTCACTTACAATGACAATATATAGAAACAATTGATGAATACTTGTTTCTAAATAGTGATCCAATTTAAGTAAATTGTCTGTCTTTGTATATATGTTAAATAAAGTGTTAAATTTTAACTGATTTCATATAATTTAATAGTGCCTAATTCAGCACTTAGCTTAAATGCTACAAACCCTTTGAATTTTTCCCTAACTAACTCTATTACATAGTGATTTAATTCACAATTTTTGAATTTGGGAACTTAAAGGTAAAAGAATAGATAGCTATGGCGGGCTATCTATCTTCTACTATTGACTTTGAAAAATGGAAGCAGGAGGCCGAAAGGCTCTTCACACTAAATGTAGGCAATGTATGTCCAAAAGCTACAAACATAGAAGAAGCCTTTAAAAGTATAGCCAAAATTATGAAAAAACAAGTCAAGACCTTTTGGGAGATTTTTAGTCTAGAAAACTATGTAAAAAACAAACTCATCCCTAGTTGCCTTAGGATACAATTAGCACCTTCTTTTCACATCCCAGATGAGAACTTTGTCTTAAGGTGGCAGGAAATTCTGACGCAGTGCTCATTAGATCTAATGAAGCTTACATTAGAATATGAAAGGAGTCAATATGAGCAACTAACGAAACTAGTAGAAGAGGCAAGAATACAAACTAAGAAATTTACCTCAGATAAAGATTTTGAGGCTTTAGATCAAAAACTCAAATTCCATATTGATAAACTAAAAGAAGAACTTAGTGAAACAAAAAATAGAAAATTACAGAGAGACTGGTCAGACCATCAGAAAGGCAATATTTACAAAGTTAATTACAAACGTAGAAATGTGAGACAGATACAAGAAAATAAAGGTAAAAATACCACAGCAGAAAGCTCTTCTGCAGAATCAGAATTGTCAGATGAAGAATTAATACCAATAACCACAACTACAGCTATAACACAAATGAAGGAACCATCCATTACTAGGATTTTTTTAGAGAAGGATCTGTTTCCACCAAAAGAACTATAAAAACAAGACAACAAAACAAGAGAAAACCAAACAAACAAAAATGAAAGATAATCAATTACATGTCATCAATTTGGCAGGGATTACTCTGAGACATGAACACCACAGTTTATTATCTAAGGGGCTTTCCTTTATCCCTACCCCCAAATATGACACCTTCAATTGGGTTAAAGACACACATCTTTTTGCCAGAAAGCTGGCATTACATAAATATCACAAGGAGGCAAATAAAGCATGCCTTATGGATATGGGAGTGGATGAAGAGGATCTAGAAATTGTTACTTTAATGAAAACATTACTAGATGAAAATGATGATACTGATGCTGCACAAACAAGTAGCATTGTGAAACTCAAGAGTACCTTCATGCCCACAATCTCCAAATATCCAACTATAGACAAATTTGTAACATTGGTAACTACAGAACTTGAAGCCCTTAACTGTAAAAGTAAAACTAAAAAGAACCTTAGTTTTAAAGAAAGAGAAGCATTGGCAGAATTAACTTATAATACTGATATAACAATTAAGAATGCAGATAAGGGCGGTAACTTGGTTATCATGTCAAACCCCCAGTACAAAAAGATGTGTCTTGATATTCTAACAAATAAAGATAATTATCAAATTTTATCCAAAGACCCGACATTAACATACATAAAAGAACTGAAATCTATATTAGATAAAGGGTATGGTGAAAGACTTATTACAAAATCAGAATATCAATATATGAGTGAATTGAAAACCAGAGTAGCTACTTTTTATAGCCTGCCAAAAGTCCACAAAAATCTACTGTCACCCCCAGGAAGACCAATAGTATCTGGGAATGGTTGTTTGACTGAAAAAGTGAGTATTTTTGTAGACAAGAAATTAAGAGAATATGTACACACACTGACATCATATGTCCAAGACACTAAGGCCTAGATTTAGAGTTTGGTGGTAGCCGTGAAAACCAGCGTTAGAGGCTCCTAACACTGGTTTTAGGCTACCGCCGGTATTTGGAGTCAGTCAGGAAAGGGTCTAACGCTCACTTTTCAGCCGCGACTTTTCCATACCGCAGATCCCCTTACGTCAATTGCGTATCCTATCTTTTCAATGGGATCTTTCTAACTCCGGTATTTAGAGTCGCCTCACTCCCACCTCAATAACCCTATAATAAATAGTATTAACCCCTAATCTGCCCTCCCTAACATCGCCGACACCTAACTTCAAGTATTAACCCCTAATCTGCCGATCGGAGCTCACCGCTACTCTAATAAATTTTTTAACCCCTAAAGCTAATTTTAACCCTAACCCTAACACCCCTAACGAAATAAATTAACTCTTATTAAATATATTATTCCTATTTAAAGCTAAATACTTACCTGTAAAATAAACCCTAATATAGCTACAACATAAATTATAATTATATTATAGATATTTTAGGATTTATATTTATTTTACAGGTAACTTTGTATTTATTTTAAGCAGGTACAATAGCTATTAAATAGTTAATAACTATTTAATAGCTAAAATAGTTAAAATAATTACAAAATTACCTGTAAAATAAATCCTAACCTAAGTTACAATTAAACCTAACACTACACTATCAATAAATTAATTAAATAAACTACCTACAATTATCTACAATTAAACCTAACACTACACTATCAATACATTAATTAAATACAATACCTACAATTATCTACAATTAAACCTAACACTACACTATCAATAAATTATTTAAATAAAATATCTACGAATAACTACAATGAAATAAACTAACTAAAGTACAAAAAATAAAAAAGAACTAAGTTACAAAAAATAAAAAAATATTTACAAACATTAGAAAAATATTACAACAATTTTAAACTAATTACACCTACTCTAAGCCCCCTAAAAAAATAACAAAGCCCCCCAAAATAAAAAATGCCCTACCCTATTCTAAATTAAAAAAGTTCAAAGCTCTTTTACCTTACCAGCCCTGAACAGGGCCCTTTGCGGGGCATGCCCCAAGAAATTCAGCTCTTTTGCCTGTAAAAAAACACATACAATACCCCCCCCCAACATTACAACCCACCACCCACATACCACTAATCTAACCCAACCCCCCCTTAAATAAACCTAACACTAAGCCCCTGAAGATCTTCCTACCTTATCTTCACCATACCAGGTTCACTGATCGGTCCTCGGAAGTGTTGATCCAAGCCCAAGCGGGGGGCTGAAGAGTGACGTCCATCCTCGGGCTGAAGTCTGGATCCAAGTGGCGACTGAAGAAATCCATCATCGGGTTGAAGTCGGAAGTCCATCATCGGGATGAAGTCTTCTATCAAGCCGCATCTTCAATCTTCTTTCTTCTGGAGCGGAGCGGAACCATCTTCTTCCAAGCCGACGCAGAACATCCTCTTCAACCGACGACTAGATGACGAATGACGGTTCCTTTAAATGACGTCATCCAAGATGGCGTCCCTCGAATTCCGATTGGCTGATAGGATTCTATCTTGGATGACGTCATTTAAAGGAACCGTCATTCGTCGTCTAGTCGTCGGTTGAAGAGGATGTTCCGCATCGGCTTGGAAGAAGATGGTTCCGCTCCTCTCCAGAAGAAAGAAGATTGAAGATGCAGCTTGATAGAAGACTTCATCCCGATGATGGACTTCCGACTTCAGCCCGATGATGGATTTCTTCAGTCGCCGCTTGGATCCAGACTTCAGCCCGAGGATGGACGTCACTCTTCAGCCCCCCGCTTGGGCTTGGATCAACACTTCCGAGGCTTGGATCAAGACTTCCGAGGACGGATCGGTGAACCAGGCAGGGTGAAGATAAGGTAGGAAGATCTTCAGGGGCTTAGCGTTAGGTTTATTTAAGGGGGGTTTGGGTTAGATTAAGGGTATGTGGGTGGTGGGTTGTAATGTTGGGGGGGGGTATTGTATGTTTTTTTTACAGGCAAAAGAGCTGAATTCTTTGGGGCATGCCCTGCAAAGGGCCCTGTTCAGGGCTGGTAAGGTAAAAGAGCTTTGAACTTTTTTAATTTAGAATAGGGTAGGGCATTTTTTTATTTTGGGGGGCTTTGTTATTTTATTAGGGGGCTTAGAGTAGATGTAATTAGTTTAAAATTGTTGTAATATTTTTCTAATGTTTGTAAATATTTTTTTATTTTTTGTAACTTAGTTCTTTTTTATTTTTTGTACTTTAGTTAGTTTATTTCATTGTATTTATTTGTAGATATTGTATTTAAATAATTTATTGATAGTGTAGAGTTAGGTTTAATTGTAGATAATTGTTGGTATTTTATTTAATTAATTTATTGATAGTGTAGTGTTAGGTTTAATTGTAACTTAGGTTAGGATTTATTTTACAGGTAAATTTGTAATTATTTTAACTATTTTAGCTATTAAATAGTTCTTAACTATTTAATAGCTATTGTACCTGGTTAAAATAAAGATAAAGTTACCTGTAAAATAAATATAAATCCTAAAAAAGCTATAATATAATTATAATTTATATTGTAGCTATATTAGGATTTATTTTACAGGTAAGTATTTAGCTTTAAATAGGAATAATTTATTTAATAAGAGTTAATTTATTTCGTTAGATTTAAATTATATTTAACTTAGGGGGGTGTTAGTGTTAGGGTTAGACTTAGCTTTAGGGGTTAATACATTTATTAGAATAGCGGTGAGCTCCAGTCGGCAGATTAGGGGTTAATGTTTGAAGTTAGGTGTCGGCGATGTTAGGGAGGGCAGATTAGGGGTTAATACTATTTATTATAGGGTTATTGAGGCGGGAGTGAGGCAGATTAGGGGTTAATAACTTTATTATAATAGCGGTGCGGTCCGGTCGGCAGATTAGGGGTTAATAAGTGTAGGCAGGTGGAGGCGACGTTGTGGGGGGCAGATTAGGGGTTAATAAATATAATATAGGGGTCGGCGGTGTTAGGGGCAGCAGATTAGGGGTACATAGGGATAATGTAAGTAGCGGCGGTTTACGGAGCGGCAGATTAGGGGTTAAAAAAATTATGCAGGGGTCAGCGATAGCGGGGGCGGCAGATTAGGGGTTAATAAGTTTAAGGTTAGGGGTGTTTAGACTCGGGGTACATGTTAGAGTGTTAGGTGCAGACGTAGGAAGTGTTTTCCCATAGCAAACAATGGGGCTGCGTTAGGAGCTGAACGCAGCTTTTTTGCAGGTGTTAGGTTTTTTTTCAGCTCAAACAGCCCCATTGTTTTCTATGGAGGAATCGTGTACGAGCACGTTTTTGAAGCTAGCCGCGTCCATAAGCAACTCTGGTATCGAGAGTTGAAGTTGCTTTAAATATGCTCTACGCTCCTTTTTTGGAGCCTAACGCAGCCATTCTGTGAACTCTCAATACCAGAGTTATTTAAAAGGTGCGGCCAGAAAAAAGCCAGCGTTAGCTACACGGGTCGTTACCGACAAAACTCTAAATCTAGCCATAAGGAAGTTCTAAAATGCTTGGAAAATGTCTATGTAAGTGAGAATACACTACTAGCAAGCATTGATGTTGAGAGTCTATATTCAAATATATCACACTCTCTAGGGAAACAGGCTGTACAATTCTTCTTAAAAATGACAAACCCAAAAGGCAGTAAGGCTGATGATTTTGTAATTGAACTCCTTGATTTTGTGTTACAACACAACTACTTTCTTTTTGATAATAAAGTATATTTGCAGAAAAGGGGCACAGCAATGGGTACATGCTGTGCCCCTACCTATGCAAATTTGTTTTTGAGTTGGATAGAACATACATATATCCTAAATGAAGAAATGAACCCTTTTATGAAATATATGGATCTATTTATTCGCTACATCGACGATGTGCTTATATTATGGACAGGTTCCAAAGAGAACTTTAACGATTTTATGTTATGGTTAAATGACAATATTCATGGTATGCACTATACCTCAATGATTGAAGAAACAAGCATTTCCTTTCTAGACTTAGAAATCCGAAAAGAGTGCGATGGATCCCTAAGTACGAAATTATTTAGGAAAGAGACAGCCACTAATAATCTTCTAAACTGGAAAAGTTACCATCCTAAAAGCCAAAGGATGGGCATTCCATTTGGCCAATACCTGAGGGCTAGGCGCAATTGCAGCTCACTAGAAGATTTTGAATTGGAAGCGCAAGAACTAAGAAAAAGGTTCAAGGAAAGGGGATACCCAAATAGATGCCTCAAAAAAGCATATCAACGAGCTAAGGCATTAGAAAGAACACCCCTACTACAGGAAAAAATAGATACTGACAAAAATAAAGACAGTCAGCAAATCAGAATTATAGGCACATTCGATGAAAAACACAGCAATATCCAACATATATTTAAAAAACACTGGCATGTTTTACAGGAGGACCCTGAATTGTCTGAAGTTATCGCAGATAGACCTAAGATAAGTCATTTTGTACAAAATCCACAGAGAACATGGCTTCAAGAAACAAAGGGGTTCTTTAAATTTGGCCGCTGCCAAGCGTGCAAAAACATGTCCCCAATGAAACAATTTGTTGATCCAAAAACAGGGAAAAACTACCCTATAAATGAATTTATGAACTGCAGAACCAAGAGAGTTGTATATGTTGCTATGTGCAAGTGTCCCCTAATTTATGTAGGTGAAACCTCAAGGGAATTAAGAACAAGAGTCCTTGAACATATAGGGGACATAAAATGGGACAGGAATGTACCAGTAGCTAAGCATATGAACACAGTTCATTAACAAGAGAAATATCAGATACATTTTTTTGCCATAGAATAACTGAAGCTTCAGGGCAGAAGGGGTGACATTAACAAACTTCTGCTTCAAAAAGAATGCAGATGGATACATGAATTAAAATCAGCATCACCTAAGGGTTTAAATGAGGCAATCTCTTATAAGAGCTTCCTCTAGAGATCGTATCCTAATTGAAGACCTATATCTAAGTCTATATACTTGGTAATAAATTATGATGAATGGGGCGTAGTTATCAAATATGACTATAAAAGCATTGACGAAAATTATACATATATCCCTTTAGAGAGTAACATAATTGTGATTTACCTCTTTTATCCAGATATGTATAGGATTTATGTGTAAACTATATAAAAATGTGTTATGACAAAATCACAAATAAAACTAACTTTGCCCTATCGACATCCATTCTATAGACCCAATAGATATATGCCCAATTGTTATTTTGGCATTAGATAAATATAAGCATCAAAAGATCGATTACAGGTATTAATGCTTAATAAATATTTAACTCTTAGCCACTATGGTGTCCCTATGTTTGATAACAATTGTTTATCATAAACTGCTGTAATATTTTCAGAGAGAGATTGCACCAGACTACTGTCATAAACTAACAGTATATACTTAATTGTATAGGAATATGTAAAAAGTACTTAGTTAGTAGGAGGGCAGCTTCCATTCACTACATAATGCTCCACATAACACTCTGAGATTAATGACATGGAATTTACCTACATCCTTTATATAATACACTACTTAATAGTAATATCGGATATTAATACTCAGTCGCCATAGATATTGCGGTGGACACTTTCGCAATGCACAAGCCTTTACCACGGTAACCATGGAGGATAAAAGACGGCACTTGAGGCTGGGCGGGCCCTATGCCCTGACGAAGTCACATACAAGTGACGAAACGCGTCGGTGGGCGTGCTCTAGAACTCTAGCGTGGTGTTAGAAACAAAGTCACTGATAACTCATATCTGTTGGTTACTATTGTTGCCGCCTAATAGCGGTTTTGCTTGATACATATATAGCGATCTAAGGGTAATAACAGTATTTGATAAAGGGCTAATGGTGCCTAAACTTTAGAGAATTTGTTCTAGTAGTGACGACAAGCACCTGGAACTGAAATGAATAATCTCTAGATTTTGAAGCACTCTGCCGAACATTACCTAACTGCTTACCATAGCGATAATTATTAGCAATATAATATTGCAATCCTCGCGCAAACATATATATATAATCTTTGAATACATATGCAATAGTGTGATTCCGACTGACACATTGAGATTGTATGAATGTTGTGATATTGATTGATAGGGATCAGCTAGAAATCGGCTGACTGAGTTAAATCTCCTACGCAGGTAGGAGGACGCCTTTGAGCACATAGCCTGTGTGTAAACTGCATGACTTTAACCTGAATAATACTCAATATCAACGAACTTTACCACAATAGTAGTTTCTAGAGCACTTAGCCCTTATATATTTTACCTATTGGTTTTATTATGTTTTAGTTGGTTCACTTACAATGACAATATATAGAAACAATTGATGAATACTTGTTTCTAAATAGTGATCCAATTTAAGTAAATTGTCTGTCTTTGTATATATGTTAAATAAAGTGTTAAATTTTAACTGATTTCATATAATTTAATAGTGCCTAATTCAGCACTTAGCTTAAATGCTACAAACCCTTTGAATTTTTCCCTAACTAACTCTATTCTTTGGATGTGGTAAGAGCTTTGAAATATTATGTGGAAGCTACTAAAGATTTCAGGAAGACTTCCAGTCTATTTGTTTTATTTTCTGGTCCTAGGAAAGGTCAGAAGGTTTCTGCTATTTCCTTGGCTTCTTGGTTGAAACTTTTGATTCATCAAGCTTATTTGGAGTCGGGTCAGGCCCGCTCAGAGAATTACAGCTCATTCTACTAGATCAGTCTCCACTTCGTGGGCTTTTAAGAATGAAGCTTCAGTTGATCAGATTTGCAAAGCGGCAACTTGGTCCTCTTTGCATACATTTACTAAATTCTACCGTTTTGATGTATTTGCTTCTTCGGAAGCAGTTTTTGGTAGAAAAGTTCTTCAGGCAGCTGTTTCAGTTTGATTCTTCTGCTTTTGATTTAAGTTTTTTTCTTTCAATTATGAAAATAAACTTATTATTTTGGGTTGTGGATTAATTTTTTCAGTGGAAAATGGCTGTTTTTATTTTATTCCCTCCCTCTCTAGTGACTCTTGAGTTGGGTATTGCTATCCCATATACGTCACTAGCTCATGGACTCTTGCCAATTACATGAAAGAAAACATAATTTATGTAAGAACTTACCTGATAAATTCATTTCTTTCATATTGGCAAGAGTCCATGAGGCCCACCCTTTTTATGGTGGTTATGATTTTTTGTATAAAGCACAATTATTTCCAAATTTCATTTGTTGATGCTTTCTACTCCTTTCTTTATCACCCCACTGCTTGGCTATTCATTAAACTGATTTGTGGGTGTGGTGAGGGGTGTATTTATAGGCATTTTGAGGTTTGGGAAACTTTGCCCCTCCTGGTAGGATTGTATATCCCATACGTTACTAGCTCATGGACTCTTGCCAATATGAAAGAAATTAATTTATCAGGTAAGTTCTTACATAAATTATGTTTTTTCCTCCTGTGCCTGCAGCCGTCTTCAAAGTTGTTCTTTTATTTTAACCCCTTACAAGTATTAGTTAGTGAAACACTTCATCTTCACACTGGGAGCCGCTATCTTGGAGCTTTTATTTGTTATGTAACTTTTAAACTGTACAAAAAAAAACTGCATAAATGTAACACTTCTTTTCTCTATTATGTGAGCTAAACTGAAGTGAAAGGTATAAAAAGCCGGTAACATCACAGATCTGTGAAAGTGCACTGCTCCTATCACAGGGTGGAACAATACACGTGTTACAAGATGGCGGCACCTAGTATAATATGCAGAGCTTTGCCAACTTTATTCTGTAATGAGTTAAATAAAGAGAACGGCTTTAAAGGCAGCTGCATGTATAGGAGGAAAGGCAATAGCATGGTGAGTATGAGCTCTGTTGCTATTGTAGTCGTACCCAGCAGTTTAATGTCCCTTTAAGAGAAGTTAAGTCATAATATGTACATTTCTTGGCAGCTATTAGTTCTTTTTTTTCTGCTGCAGTTTTTTCCCTTTCTTCTACATTGATTTCTTCTGCTTGGATAACTATGTCTACCTTTTTGAACTATGGTCCTGTGAAATAATTGATTTTCCATTTGTGTTAAATTTTGTTCCTCCACAGATAGAGTTGTCCATTAAGAACAATGCCTATAGATCACATACGTTTCCATGTAATTTTTACTGCAATAGCTCCCTCACAAAGAATTCTGCTATGCTTATTTGTACTCATAGCGTTATCCTCTCTGGACAGTAATTTACTAGATAGCTGTATGCATTTTAGACTGCAGTTTGTCTAATAGCACGGTTGTGCAAATAGGTGCACATCAAAAATAAGGTTTCTGCCATCTCACATAATCATTGCGAACAGGAAATTCACAGCACTTCAAATAAATAAACTGAAGCAAAGGATTTATAAGAGCAGAAGGTAACATACAGATGATAAGGACTTATCATCTTTGTGACCTCCTGCACTAATAAATCCTTTGCTTCAATTCATCTGCAGCATTTGAAGTGCTAAGAATTTCCTGTTCATAGTAATTTATGACAGTGAGATTTGTCTGTATTTTTAAGAGGTAAATCTTTTTATTTCTTTCAGGAGAATACAAATGTATGAGTAGAAAATAAAATTGGCCTTGTGAAGAATTTTCTACTTTGTACAATTTTCAATTTTATTTATTTTTTTAACTTTTATTGCATTTTAAATTAAATTGAAACGTTTTGGTAGCTTGCCTGATTTCTTTTCAAAATAAATTTCAGTGCTTGATATGTATTAAGGCTTGTAAGCTCATAGGCATAGAGTGAAATCATCAGGCTGACCTGCAGGGGTGGACCTCATTAATTTCTCTACTAAAAAGAGGAGCTGCCTCCAACATAAAGTAATGAAGTTCTCGGGAATGGAGTTTCATACAGAGGAGAGTGAATATAAAAGAGTGCCCCTAGCACTGACAAAACATTTTTTTGAAGCAAATAAAAATCAGCGTACTTTGACTTTTCTTTTCTTCTAGTTTCGTATATATTTCTGTATAAAAAGTGCATTGTATATTATGAAACAAATTTGTCAGTTTACTTTTAGCAAGATAAAACAGCGAGATCTTTAGGGGTAAAATGCTTAGAGAATATGATGAGAGGAATTCTGACAAGCCCAAGGAACACCCTTTTTCAACCCACTCACCAAGTCTGTGAGGCTCATTTTACCTTAGAAAAATAATGCACACTTTGAAATATGTACTTTGTGGTATGATTTTAATTTAATTTTTCAAACTTCGCTATACATTAAATATGAATTTCCTGTGCGCGTACATAATTTATGTAATTTAAAGGACCAGTCAACACATTAGATTTGCATAATCAACAAACACAAGATAACAAGACAATGCAATAGCACTTAGTCTGAACTTCAAATGAGTAGTATATTTTTTTATAACAAATTTTAAGGTTATGTATATTTCCACTCCCCTTGTACCATGTGATAGCAATCAGCCAATCACAAATGGATATACATATAGTCTGTGAATTCTTGCACATGCTCAGTAGGATCTGGTGACTCAAAAAGTGCAAATATAAAAGATTGTGCACATTTTTTTTAATGGAAGTAAATTGGAAAGTTGTTTAAAATGACATGCTGTATCTGAATCATGAAAATTTAATTTAACCTGAGTGTCCCTTTAAATTTGCACATTGCTCCATTCATCTAATACAAATTTGAAAGTGCACATTTTCAATACAATTTAGAAACTGCTTATTTTCTTGAGCACTATATTGTAACATATGTGTGTCTCTCACATAAAGAAATGTAGGGCATACAAGGCTCTTAATGTAACATTTTTTTTCAGAAGTACCTCATACTACAGAAGGGTCTTTTTAGATAATCTCCCTTAACAGAAAGCTTAAGAAAAGCCATCCAACAAAAGCTGTATTCCAAGAACATGTTTCCAATCCATTTCATGTGAATTATTATTAATTTAGTCTGTATTAGTCAAGTGATATTTCTCATAACATGTACTAAAAAAATAAAAATAATAATCTCCACAGCAATTACCATCCAACAAATGAGCATGTGAGATATCTGACTGGGTGATTATTCCCTTGCAAATTAAAAGAAAAGAAGGAGGACTTAATTCCACCAATCAGCTCTCTAGTTTTTCCTAAATGATTAATTGCCTTAGTAATCAGGGATCAATTACATATCAATTAATTTAGAAATGTTTTTCTTAGATATTTTGGTTATGGTTCTAGGACATTTCTATTGCACCTGTTATTATTAAAATACTTCAAAACTGCAATGTTGTCCACTATTGATTGTTTTTGTCTGGAATAGAATAGAGTTGATAAACAACCATGTATGTAGGAGGGCGCTAGAAGCAATCCCCTAAGGAGGAAATATGAATACAATATAAAATAAAAATAAATCAAGAATTGTTTATTAAAATTGAAAACATATATGGAACGTCTCCCAATCAGCCGCTAGCAGGGGGTGTCAATCAACCCGATCGCATTCGATCAGGTTGATTTCTGTCCGCCACCTCAAAACAGGCGGACAAGTTATGGAGTAGCTGTCTATAGACTGCTGCTTCATAACTTCTGTTTCAGGCAAGCCTGAAGGCTCGCGCGGAAACAGGGGCATCAAGTTCCATACGTACGAAACTTGATAAATCGGC
This sequence comes from Bombina bombina, assembly GCF_027579735.1. Classification (NCBI taxonomy): domain Eukaryota; kingdom Metazoa; phylum Chordata; class Amphibia; order Anura; family Bombinatoridae; genus Bombina; species Bombina bombina. The sequence goes on from NC_069500.1 coordinate 841,620,725, forward strand.
CCCTATGGGCACAAATTATCAAGCTCTGAATAGAGCTTGATGCCCCTGTTTCCGCGCGAGCCTTCAGGCTCGCCGGAAACATTAGTTATGAAGCAGCAGTCTATAGACAGCTGCTCCATAACTTGTCCGCCTGTTTTGAGGCGGCGGACAGAAAACAACCCGATCGAATAGGGGTGTTTAGACTCGAGGTACATGTTAGGGTGTTAGGTGTAAACATTACTTTTATTCTCCCATAGGAATCAATGGGATATGCTTTCAGACTCCCATTGATTCCTATGGCATCCTCCCCCTCCAGGGCGGCAGATTGAAAAGCACGTACGCTGGGCTGGAATAGTGGCGAGTGTACCTGTTAGATATTTGTTAACTAGCAAAAGTAGTCAGATAGTGCCGAATTTGCATTCAGAACATCAGTAATGACATAAGAATCTATCTGTGTCAGACTGAGACCGGCAGATCATATGTTACGTCACAAATTTCTTTTTTTGCCAGTCTGTAGGCTTTGATAAATAAGGGGAATTAGGCTCTCCACAATTACGCTGCAGAATTCCAGCGTATTTGCAGTTGATGGCTTGATAAATATTCCTCATGGACTGCACTCACAGGATTTAGATAAAATATTAGTTATTTATTATGTGGTAACGTTTCAGGGTTCGCAGACCCCTTCCTCAGACCAGGTCAACTTTTAATATCAGCGGAATGTATATGGCTTGCAAAACACAATATAGCTTGTGCAAAACTGTTTGTGCCTCACTTGTAATCTAGCCCTAAGCCTCGCCTTTAACCAGCCCCTCTGGATGAAACGTTCTTTGTTATGTCCTGTCCCTCATCAGGTTCTATGCGTCACTTTATGCGATCCTCAATTTCACCCTATCATAGGTAGTGATTCTTCACACCCGGTCCATGGGACCCTGACACGCTATTTATTAATGTGTGCTCCTTCCCTGGCTACTCTATGTGCACAAGAGTGTTACCTTACTTCCACCGCATAGCTTTCCCAGAGGAGGTAAACAATATTTGATTGCATCCACAGCCATTGACTCTCTTGCACCTTCTTCTCTTTGGTATTACTGTTTGCATTGTTACGTTCCCAGTTCAAGAGCTTGGTCTCCCCACTCACTTGCTCCAGCAATAAAACTGATACATCACTCAACCACATGAATGGCAAGGAGCTTGTAATCTTCAGTAAAACTTCACCTTTATTGTTATTCTTTTAAAAAAGATGCAAACTTGCAAGGCATACTTGCAAATTACACAGACTATTTCAAACACTCAGCATCAGAACTCCGGTGAATCAGCTGACATGCTTTGGCCCAATGGCCGTAATCATAGCTGTATGACCCACAGCATTACAGGTGCTCTATTTAAGACACTAAAAGCAACATCATTGGCTAATCTGGCACTTTCATTTAACTTTGAAAAATATTTATTTAAAGTTATATTTCTAACCAACTTATTCACATCCAATAGGGTTTGGAATAGATTAAATGTGTTAGATGATGCATAACCTAAGCCCAATCCTAAAACTCTCTCCTCTTCCTCTGTCAGAATATAACTTGATACATTTTTCACACTTTTACCAGTATTTGGTCTGACTCCGCCCCCTCCACAGAGGGTAACGGTTGGGTTCTTGTTCTTGTACCTGGTAAACCTGTCTGGAAAGGTTTATATTTACTTGTTGTTCACTCTTTTTCTCTTTCTCTATCCCCATTTTTCTCTTCCTCTGGGTCTCCTTTAGACGTAGGAAAACTCTCTGCTCTCTTGTTCGTTACTACAAACTCTAATATCTTCTCTCTGATTTTGTGTTTATTTTGAGATTCTACCTTTTAATTAGGGTTTTAGAGAAGGGGTTACTTCCCAATCTGACCTTTTTGGTCACAGCTTATTGAACTGATGGAGGTAAGGGCAGGAAAACTGACTCCTGGGGGCCGATTTACCAACCCCCCTATTGGCCCTAATGTAACTTTTTCCGCTCGAGCCTTCAGGCTAACCGGAAACAGGAGTTAAGAAGCAACAGTCCTTAACTCATCCTCTGCCTCTGAGGCTGGGGACATCGATCCGCCCGATCGAATACGATAGGGTTAATTGACACCCCCTGAAAGCGGCTGATTAGCCGCGAATGTGCAGGGGGCAGCATTGCACAAGCAGTTCACCAGAACTGCTTGTGCAATGTTAAATGCAGACTACGTATGCTGTCGGTATTTAGCGATGCAAGGCTGACATGATTCGCTATAGCGAATCATGTCCGCCCGGGCTATGATAAATTTACCCTCTGGTCTATTTCCCTTTCTGTATTTTCTTTTAACTCCCTCTCACTTCCTGACTCTGAGCCTTCTACAAGGGATTCTGATTACCTGCTTGAAAATGTTACTCTTTTAGTTCTGGAACTATAATTTCTTCTCCTATTTCTACAACCCCTCCTATTACCTCGTTTCACATATCATATCTAATCCTATTCTTCCTTCTATCCCTCTTGGTACAAAAATAGACTAGATCTTTGTCATAATCAGACTGATCACAGATGCACTTATTATGTTTAAGTTCTACTAGAAGTTGTTTTGCTTCTGCTACCGTTTATTTTGTACAATCTAATCAAATTTTGGATAATCCATTTCCTTGCTACACTTGTTTAATTCTGTCTGTATGACAATTATCTGATCTTTAATATCCTCAAATAATACACTTTTATAGTCTATCAATAACATTAGTCTCAACACACAGTCTGTGAGAGTATTGTTCCATAACTGTATAATTTATTTATCTTCTGTCATGAATGTTGGAAACTTATTTAGCTGACGTTCTCTTTGCAAGTTTGCATCTTTTTTTAAAAAGAATAACAATAAAGGTGAAGTTTTACTGAAGATTACAAGCTCCTTGCCATTCATGTGATTGAGTGATGAGTATCTATAATAAATAGATGAATACACCTAACGGAGGGACTCCTGTATAATTACATAGCCTTAATATTTATTTTGTGCCAATTTGTATCACAATTTATTTATTACAGAGAGGAAGGCTGTTTTTATTCTTGTGGGAAATGTCATTGCCCAATAAAGCAGTGGTAATGTTGCTTATCAGCCAATAAGCTATCAGTCCAGTTGTAGACAGCTATGTACTTCCTGTTAGCTTTTATTTAAAATAAACACTGTTTTATGCAGACATTGCCTGTTCATATTCAATATAGATTGTATTAGAGTTTACTGCCCTGTTAAATCATTGATTCCTTGTCTATCAAAGCTAAGTGTCCCTCAATAGAGTCAATGTTTGCTTGTAACAGTGCATTGGTTTTCTGTGCACTTATCCAATCTCCTATGCAACTAGAGGAAAAAAAATATTCTACTAGAGTGCAGTGAGGCTTAATGTACTGAGTTTGATGGCTCTTTTCTCTAACCACTAGAATGTTTAACATCAGCTAATTAACATTGCATTTCCATTGCCTGCACTTAATGTTTCCAGATCCCCTCATATTGTTTAGTCTATTAGCCAATAGAATATTTTAATAATAATATTGTATAATATGACCACATTAAATGCATTTTACCACAACTTTCAAAAAATATATTTCATTAAATTATGGAAATAATGTTTATGCAAAACAGCTCTAAAGCTCCCTAAAATAGCTATATTTAAAAATAGAAAATCATAAAAAACAAACAAAAAAAAAACAAAGTGATAGAATTACGTAAAGGGACACTCTAGTTAAAATTAAACTTTCATGATTCAGATAGGACATGCACTTTTAAACAACTGTCCAATTTACTTTTATCACCAAATTTGCTTTGTACTCTTGGTATTTTTTGTTGAAAGCTAAACCTAGATAGGCTCATATGCTAATTTTTAAGCCCTTGAAGGCCACCTCTTATCTCAGTGCATTTTGTCAGTTTTCGCAGTTAGACAGTGCTAGTTCATCTGTGCCAAATAAATAACCTTTTGCTCACTCCAAAGGAGTCAGCACTGATTGTCTAAAATGCAAGTCTGTCAAAAGAAATAAGAGGGCAGTCTAAAGAGGCGTTAATACAAGATACAGAGGTAAAAAATGTATTAATATAACATTGTTGGTTAAGCAAAACTGGGAATGGGTAATAAAGGGATTATCTTGACCCCACATCGTCAAGTTGCCATTGTAACAAACCCCCCCACAAAAACACCACACACCTTCTTTGGGATTGAAAGGCCGCAGCTCCTTTATTAACATAACTTATAACATAAATAACATTAAATAACATTAGATAACATTAACTCTTTTAACACCAACACAGTGCTTGCCCCCATTCCACGTTCCACAAGCCCCGCCCTACCCAAGGGAGGGGCTACCACCATCAAACCAACCTCCTGCTGTTGAAACAGGAAGTCCCATCACATCATAACAGGCGTAAGCCTCTACCACCCAGGGCAAGCACCCCGCCACAGCTGCGACAGTTTTTGAAGCCTATCACCAGGGAGGGAGGGCGGGAATTTGCCCACCGTGCTGCTCCTGCTACCAGTGCTTGTTATTATCAAATGTTTGTTGCTACTTCCTGTCAGCACCTTATCAAGCCTTTGCTTAGCCCACCCCCTTGTCCTTTCTCTCACCCCATGCCCTGCTTCCTAGTGGGGTCACATAACCCTCTCTTCAATTTCTTTCTACAGAGTTATTCCTTGACCCCACATCGTCAAGTTGCCATTGTAACAAACCCCCCCACAAAAACACCACACACCTTCTTTGGGATTGAAAGGCCGCAGCTCCTTTATTAACATAACTTATAACATAAATAACATTAAATAACATTAGATAACATTAACTCTTTTAATACCAACACAGTGCTTGCCCCCATTCCACGTTCCACAAGCCCCGCCCTACCCAAGGGAGGGGCTACCACCATCAAACCAACCTCCTGCTGTTGAAACAGGAAGTCCCATCACATCATAACAGGCGTAAGCCTCTACCACCCAGGGCAAGCACCCCGCCACCCCTCACCCCTCAGGTGAGGACCGCCACCCAGAGCCAAGGCCTTCTCAATCCCTTCTCTCAATGTGAAATTAAAAAGGTGTAGACCCACCTCGTTAAGGTGGACCCCATCTTTGAGATAGAAGCACCTTCCCGATTCCCCCTCAAATTCAACATGCCTCAATCCAACTCCTCCCACCCTTCTTACGTAACTGCTCACCATCCTATTGATCTTCCGTCTGGAAGCCTCCAACCTCCCGGCATCCCATGCTGACCTCCACACTACCCGGCTCTCTATCTCTGACCAGACAACAATTAAGCCCGGGAAGAGTTGCCGCAGTCTCTCCATCCTTCTCTTAATATCCTCCACCAAGTCCTTTTGAGGCATGAAGCCCAGGTCATTTCCTCCCACATGAATCACCAAGATCTGAGGAGGTGAAAACAATCTGGCATACTCCACAACTTTTCCGACTACCTGCCCCCACTTCATACCCCGGACCCCGAACCATTTTATCACAACTTTATCCCTAGATAGTCCCAGCTGGCCTCCATCCTCCTTGACTGCGGCAGCCTTCCTGGCCCAATAAATGTATGAATGCCCAATCACCCAACACCTCACTGGACCTGTCAAAACAAAATATAGCCGTGTCAGCTGCCGCCCCCTCCAATTACACCCTCATCCCCAACCTAACGTACCCCCGATACCTGTCCGACCTCCACCTCCCTATCCTCTTAATCACAGACACATCCAAACCCAAGCCAGCCGCCTCCGTTGCCGCCCCGATCCTGAAGGAATGTGACCCGAACTCCATTTCCCCCAAAGCCACTCTCCCCAAGGCCTTCCTGAATACCGCCATAAACTGGAACCTGGACAAGGCAGACCCATCCTCATGCACCAACAGTGGACCCACCCCCCTGGGGCGAAGGCTGAGGTACTGCTGAACTATGGCCACTGGGCAACACACTCCTCCCACTTCCCTCAACTTGATCAAGACCCCTTTCCCCAACTGGTCCGTCTTGGACCTCCTCAACGAAATCTCCACTACTCCTTCCCCCAGTGTCACCTCATCTCTGTGCAAACCACCCTCGTCCCTCCTGTTCTTTCCCACCAACTCCGAAATCCTGAATGCTCCAAAAAATGCCAAAGTAAATGCTGTCTTAAACAGAACCTCCTCGAAATTCGACAAACATACCTCCTTTAAACATCCCACCACCTTCACCAACACTACAAACGATACCGGCCGTCTGCCATCCGGCCTCCTTCTACCCCGGCACAACCCCCTCACTGCCATCCTCACCACAAAGACCTTCGTTAAGTCCCCCATCTCCAACAGCTGAAACCAGAAAGCCAATGCCGCCATCCTTTTCTTTATCTCTGAGGAGGACAGCCTCTCCTCTCCCCACTGCCTTACCCATTCAAGCAACACCCCCAACTGGGCATTGCCACTTTCCCGTAGGTGCCTCCCCCTCTCCAGACTGCACCATTTTTTCCACACCTGGACGTAGGCCCTCCAAGTCGACTCTGCCAGCGAACCCCCGAACCAGCTCCATCAGCCCGCCTCCCCCAGGTTCCACAAGTCCTCCGGGCAGGATGCTCCCTCCACGTCCGCCTCTGGCGCTGCCGCGCGGAACCGGTCCCACTGGAAACGGGACAAAGAATCAGCTATCACATTCAGCTTCCCCGGGACATGTACTGCCCTGAAAGATACGTTATTGCGCAGGCACTCCAACACAAATACTCTCAGCAACCTAATCACCGGCGGGGAGTTAGCCGTCAGCCTGTTTATAGCCAAAACCACCCCTAGGTTGTCCGAATGGAAGGTAACCCTCTTGTCCCTCAAAGTACTGGACCACACCCGGAGCGCTACCACTAACGGGAAGAACTCCAAGAATGTGAGATTCTTCGTTAGACCCGCCTCTTTCCAACTGTCCGGCCAGGCCTCCGCACACCACCGTCCTTGCAAATAGGCCCCGAAACCCTGCGCTCCCGCAGCATCCGTGTATAAGCTCAGGTTGTCATCAGACCAACCGACTTCCTGCATAATCAATCTCCCATTGAACTCCTCCAAGAATGTGAGCCACACCCTCAAATCATCCTTCAGCTCCCTCGTGACCCTGATATGATGTCTAGGCTCCGAGACCCCAGCCGTCGCCAGCAACAGCCTGCGACAAAAAGCTCTACCTATCGGGATAATCCGACAGGCGAAGTTGAGCTTCCCCAATAAGGACTGCATCTGCCGCAACGTGACTTTTTTAGAAGCCAAGACCTCTCCCACCACCGCTTTGAGGTCGACCAGCTTGTCCACCGGGAGCCGACACTCCATACGGATTGTATCCAGCTGTATCCCCAAAAAACTCAGGGAAGACACCGGACCCTCCGATTTTTCGCTCGCCACTGGGATCCCAAAGTCCCTAGTCACTTCCCCGAAGACCTCGACCAGCCTCTCGCAGTCCCCTGAGCCCGCCGCTCCCACGAATAAGAAGTCATCGAGGTAGTGAACCACCGAAGACTTCCCCGCTCTTTGCCTTACCACCCAGTCCACGAAAGAACTGAATTTCTCGAAATACGAGCAAGATATAGAACAGCCCATGGGGAGGCATAAATCCACGAAAAACGAGCCCTCAAACCAACAACCCAACAAGTGGTGGCATTTTGGGTGAACAGGCAGCAGCCGGAATGCGGATTCGACGTCTGCTTTTGCCAGCAACGCACCGGGTCCCGCCCTACGGACCAAAGATACCGCCCTATCAAACGACGCATAGTTCACCGATACCAATTCAGGATCTATGCCATCGTTCACTGACAGCCCTTTTGGGTGAGAGAGATGATGGATCATGCGAAACTGTCCCACCCCTTTCTTGGGGACCACCCCCAGCGGAGAAATCCGCAACCCCTGCAATGGGGGCCTATTGAAGGGCCCCGCCATCCTGCCCAGTGCCACCTCCTTGCCCAATTTTTCCCTCACCACTGCCGGAAACTCCTTGGCTGACATTAGATTACCCCCAAATGTTCCCACCTCCTGGTCTTTAAATGGAATAACGAAACCCGAACTGAACCCTGTCAACAATAACTCGGTGTCCGCCGCGAACCCCCGCCTATTGGCGTATTCCCTTAGCCATGGTACCATCTTTTCGACCCTCACTGGGGTCCGCGCTCGCACTACCCACCTCACCGGGTTTTCCTCCCTGCCTCGCTTTCTTGAAGCACTTGGCGAGAGAGTGGATTCCCCCACACCCCGAGCATTCATGCTTGTACTTGCATGATGCCCCGAATTTGCATTGCCCCTCATTAAACTGAAAGCAAAGGCCCTTCCGTATCGCTGTTGTTGTGATTCTGCTCCCGCCCCCGCTTCCCGGTCCCTGGCCGCCTGACCGAAAGGACTGACCCCCTCTCAGGGGCGTCATGATCTCTAACCAGATGCCCATGTCCCTATCGTCCCACCGCATCTCAGCCCTAACCACCATTCACTGCCGGAACCTCTCGTCGTACCGCCACCACGCCATTCCACCGTACGTCCCATACGCATTCCCGATCTCATCGTAGTAGCAGAAAAGGGACGACCCCTGTTCTGGGAATTTCTCGCACACCACGCTCGCCATGATGCGAAATGCCCTGGACCAATTCCCAAACGTCTTCGGCAAACTCCTCCACCGCTTCTTCCTCTCCTCGTCTTCCTTCTTACCCTTCTCCTTATCGTCCTCCTTCACCTCCAGTACCTGATCCAAGGGGAGCAGCGAGAAAATTTCCAGAAATTCCCGTTTCCAGATCTTCTCCTTCAGCTCACTGGTGAGGTGTATTCCCAGAGGCCCCACCGAACACAGACACGGTCTCCTTAATGCATCTTCTGGAACCCTCAGCGTCTCCCCTCCAGTCCCCGCACTGACTGCAGCCCCCGTACCAGATGCTGCCTGAGCCCCTCCGCTCTGCGCTTCACCTGCCGGTTGCACCCATGCCGCCGCCGGCGAACCCCTTTGCCCCTGAGCCTTCTCCAATGTAGCAATCAAACCCCTCAACCCTGTCAATATCAACTCACGCTCCCCAGACAAACCCTCATTCATCCTAGGGAGCAGCGCAGCAGCCTCACCTGCCGACTGCACCGCTGTTGCCGGTCCTAATCTTCTCCTCTCCTCAGAGGCTCCCGCCTCTGGCATGTTGCGTCCGTCCCGACTGGAGCCCCTGGGCCTCCCTGCCGTCCCCGCTCCGTCTACCTCCAGTATGCGTCTTGCCGTCCCTCTCCTGGCAGGGGACCTCCACCTGCCGCCTCTGCTCCTGTCTCTGGACCTCTCCACCCTGGCCCAGGTAGGCGACGACGCCTCCCTTCCTCTGCTCCTCCTGCGCCTTGGCGACCGTGACCTTCTGTGCCCCCTATCTGTGTCCTGCCTCCTCAGGGGGGTGGGATCCCTCCCCGTATCACGTCCTGGTCTTGCCGTCTGTAAAGAGATCAAACCCGTCACATCATCCCCCCTTTCTGGCCTCCCCTCTCCACTTCCTGGCCTGACCCCTCCCCGTGGTGGGGAGAACAACCTCAAGAGCTGCGCCAGTGTATCCATCCCCCCTACCTGGCCAGCCGTCGCCGTTCCTGCCGATGTGCCCTCCAGCGGATCCTCCTCCTCCTCGAAGTCACCGCTGGCATCCAGCTCAAGCGGTGGCTCCGTCCACAACTCCATATCATCGATCTCCCTTGTGGCATTGCCCGCCACCTCTCCCCGGGCCGTAACGGCCCTTCCCTCTGTAAAAACAAATCATAACATCAACATCATTCCCTTCACACCTCCCGCATCCTTTCCCCCCCCCTAAACCCCTTCAATTCCCCCCTTCTCCCTTGTACTAACTTACTCACCCTTTTTTTTTTTTTTTTTTTATATATCCTCACCCCCACCCTGAAGCATAGGTACCCCCTACCCCACACAGCACCCCTTAACAGACTCCCTGTCCTCTTACCTCCCCCCTCCCATACCATCCCTGCATCAGCTCTCCACCCTACCCCCCCCCCCACACTGTTTCTCCTACCGGCCCTCATCCTCTAACTCCTTGCTATTCCATTCAGTTGCTAAAGATATCGCCCCCTGACCCCCCACCTCTCCCCTCAATAATTACCTGTGATCCCCAGGCACCCCGCTCCCTGAACCTCATCTATCATCCCATCCGCCTCACCTCCTATGGCCTCTATCACCAGTACTGGCCATACCGACCAACCCCCCCCCCTCTGAATGCCACCCTTTGTGGCCCTCACCCTGTCTTGGTCTGCCCCTGGCCCGGCACGTCCACTTTGTGCCCCATATTGCCTACGGGCACCCCCCTCCTAAGCTTCCCCCCCCCGGCCCCTCCCGGTGCAAGGCTTAAGCCCCCGGAGCCCCCCTCCCGCTCTCACCTGCTCCTTCCGATTGCGACCGGTGACCTCCGCTGCTCTCTCCTCTGGTCCCAAGGCCCGATTGCGACCGCCGGGCCGTGATGTCATCCGGCCGCGCTGGTGTAGGCCGCAAGCCTGTACCCGGCCTGGCCGTCGCCTCCGGTCCCGCTGTGGCCCGCTCTCCATCCTGCCGGCCCCCGGATCTCCTGCCGCTCCTCCGCAGCTGAGGCCCCGACTGCCCTTGCCGGGCCGTCTCCTCTCCCGCATCAGCAGCACTAGGCCGCGAGCCTGCCCTGGGCCTGGCCGTCCTCACAGGTCCCGCCTCTTGCCGAGCCACTTCTGGCGTCCTCCCTGAGGCCCCACCGGCTCCTCTGCTCGACCTCCTTCTTACCGCCTCAGGGCTCAAGCGCTCAGGCGGCCTGGATCTCCTCGTGGGCCTCTCACTCCTCCTGGGCCCAACTACGCTAGGACCTGGCCTCTCCTCCTCCGACTGCTTTCTCTGCTGCGCCCAGGTGTTCCTGAATCCAGCCTGCTCCCCTCTCTCTGGCCACCTTCATCAGCTCAGCAAGTAAAGTTTCCATGACAGGTAAGCAAAGACCGTAGTCCTAATTTGCCCACCGTGCTGCTCCTGCTACCAGTGCTTGTTATTATCAAATGTTTGTTGCTACTTCCTGTCAGCACCTTATCAACCCTTTGCTTAGCCCACCCCCTTGTCCTTTCTCTCACCCCATGCCCTGCTTCCTAGTGGGGTCACATAACCCTCTCTTCAATTTCTTTCTACAGGGTTATTCCTATCTTTTTAAACAATACAAATTCTGGAGTAGTCTGTCCGTTTCAGCAATTTAAGATGATGTACTTTTTTATTTAATGCTAAAAAGGAAAAACATAGGAGAACTTAATTAAAATATGATTGAATTATGTATTGCTAAAAGTCATTATACTGAGGGGATTTGACAAAGATCTCAAAAGCAAGTAATGTGAATGACTCCATGATATTTGCTATACATATCTATTCTGATAGATTAAACCTAAATATTGCTCCAAAAAGAACTGCATCAGAAATGAAAAGTGTTATGACTTTGCTGTAAATATCAATCAAATATTGTTAAAGTTCATGTTGTACAGGTGTATAAAAATAAACTGACAAAATAACACAAAGAAAGCCTTTGTCCCTTACTGAACTATCATTAAAGTCTGAAACTCTGGCATTCAGATAAAAAAAAAAAAAAAAGTTGAGTGATTTAAAATATGCATGCACTATCGTTCTCCTCTAATTGAAACAGACACATGATCTATTGCATAAAAGCCAAAAATTATGGCTGTCAGCATGAGTTTGAAAATGTCAAGCAACAAGAGCATTGCTTTTGGGGTTATTAATAGATTACAGATGTCCCAAACTCATCTGTTTAAATAGAATGTAAAGTTCTACCTGTATGCTATAATGTGCAGTATTTATCTTTTTTTTTCTGATTACTTAGTCATTGGCCCCTATTTAACAATAGACCTTGCTGAATACGGAGAGCAATACGCTCTCCGTATTCAGCATTGCACCAGCAGCTCACAAGAGCTGCTGGTGCAACGCCACCCCCTGCAGACTAGTGGGCAATGGGCCACCAGCAGGGAGGTGTCAATCAACCCGATCGTACTCGATCGGGTTGAATTGCGGCGATGTCTGTCCGCCTGCTAAGAGCAGGCAGACAGGTTATGGAGCAGCGGTCTTTAGACACGTGACACGGGACCTCAATCTCTATCTGGAGCTTGATAGATAGGCCCCATTGAATTGAATACATTTTGAAATTAATCCAGAAAACAGAGAATCCAAAGAACTTTTGGTTTTAATTTTAACTTACTGCATGAATTAATTGAATACGGTTATAAAAATATAACATAGATGCCCAATTATTAAAAGGTTCCATTTACTAAGCAACTGACATTGCTTTGGAGCCCTTGTGATACAGGCTCGCTAATACGACCGCTGCTTTGCAACCTCTCCACTGTCTCTGATGTTGTGGGGATAGATCACCCCAAACCTATTTGTTTGGGGTTGATTGCTAGGCCCTGTGTTACGCGATTGGCACTGCACAAGCAAATGCTTGTACAGTAGTGCACAGCACCTGCTGTCCATTCGCTGCAAAGACAGTTGAACTGGTTACAAAGTTGGGAACCTTGTTTACCCGTACAATAGTACATGGGGCCAAATGATTACACTTAAAGTATCCAAACTTATGTTATTCTATCTATCTAGAATCTATCGATCTATCTATTAATATTTTATTATCATCATTATGATCATTTATTAATATAGAAGTCTTGGAGTCGAGAGAGGTAAGTAGAAATAATAGGAGTGGAGAGACTTAGGTCAGAGGTTGATCAAAGAGGGTTGGTAGAGAAGTATTTAGAGATGAGTAAGGAAACATAGTGGGAAGTGAAGTTGTTGAGTGCTTTGTAGTTTGGGGTTAATATTTTGAACTGCATTTTAAAGTGTTTGGGGAGCTAGTATAGGCTCTGGCAGAGTGAGGGAGCTTATGTTAATTTGGCCACTTAGATGGATGAGTCTAGCTCAAGTATTCATGATAGATTGTAGGGAGAGAGAGGTGGGATTTGTGAAGACCATTTAGGAATGAATTACAGTAGTCAATATTTGACAAAATAAGAGACTGAATAAGTATTTTTGTAGTTAATTGGGTAAGGAAAGAGTGAATTCTAGAAATGTTGCATAGTTGTGCAAGGCAGGATTTTGTTAAGCACTTATATATGTGGAGTGAATCCGAATTCAGACTGAAGACAACAGATCTGTGATGAGGTGTGAGAATAGAGGTAAGATAAATGTTAGATGTAGGGTGTCTTGGAAAGAAGCAGCTCAGTTTTAGATTTGGGTATTATTAGTATATAAGTGGTACGTGAAGCCAAGGGATGATGTATAGCTAGAAAAAAGCAAGGGACACAAGAGAGAGAAAAACAGCTGGTAGATTCAGAAGAATAAGTAAAGAGTAGTGACCTTTTGCTTTAGATGATAGCAGATCATTTGTTACTTTAGTGACAGCAGTTTCTTCCAATGCTAAGCGGTAAGAAGTTGTGAAGGAATGGGGTTGAGTGGACAGGTTGTGGGATGAGAAGATATGAGTGTGATGACCTCTTCCTCTGTTATAGGAGACAAGTAACAGAGTTTTATTTACAGAAGGGGAGAGTAGAAGGGATAACTTTAAAGGGTGGGAGGGAGAAATGGTTTTCTAATTATGTCAATTGTATTTTTAAAGTGATCAGGGGTCATCTGAGCTGTGAGTTTGGTAGTGCGTGGAGGTGCAGGAAGGCATACTAGGGATTTTCATAAATAAAAAGAGAGAAGCGCTAAACCTGGGAATGGACAATAGCATAATAGCTTGTTCTATGGCTAGTTACTACCCAAGAAGCAGCCTCTTTTTGCTCAACATGTGCCTTTCACAGAGAAGAACTTTTTTGAAGCATATCAGTCTGATCCTGACTTCACAGTACAGTCCAGCCCCGAAATACCAGGCAATCCCTGTCTGAACGAGAGAAACAGCAAAACCCCAGACGTACGTTCATCCTATTGTGGGCCTCATCAGTGAGGTGCAGCCATATCCCTCTAGCGCTTCTCTCTTTTTATTTATGCAAATTATGACTCTTAGGGAAGTCTCCCTAAGTGTGATGCGGGAATCCAGACGTGGACCTGTTGCTCAGTGTGCCTAGAGGGATATGGCTGCATCTTACTGACGAGGCCCGCACTAGGCCGAAACGTACGTCTGGGGTTTTGCCATTTCTCGCGTTCAGAGAGGGATTGCCTGGTATTTCGGGGCTGGACTGTACTGTTAAGTACAGGATCAGACTGATTTGCTGCAGGAAAGTTATTCTCTGTGAAAGGCACATATTGAGCAAAAAGAGGCTGCTTCTAGGGTGGTAACTAGCCATAGAACAAGCTATTTTGCTATTGTTCATTCCCAGGTTGAGAACTTCTCTCTTTTTAGTTAGGCATACTAGGGATTTAAAAGATGAAAACAGCCTTCTGGGGTTGGATGAATGAGAATAGAGTTGTTTGGCCAGCTTAAGGGCAGAGTTGTATGATTTGAGGATGAATTTATAATAAAGGAAATCAATCCAAGAGCATCTCTGACGATAGTGGTTATTTTTGGTGTGCCATGGTTGTCACTGAGTACATGATGCACGGTGAACTGTGGAGGGTGCAGCTTTATCAAGCATTGGTTTTAGTGCAGAATTGTATTGCAAGGCCAAAGGTTATGGGCAAGACAGAGATGAAAAGTTGGAGACTAGAGGTTTCAACTTAGAAAAATAGTCAGAAAGAGTTAGAGAGAAGGGTAGATGGTGGTTGGATAAAGGAAAGGGGAAGTTAGAGAACTGGGAAATGGCACAGAGATTAGTGAAGATTGGGTCAAGGCATGTTAGGATTGTCAATGGGTATATTGAAAACCTCTAAGATGTTATGTATTTTGATTAATGGAATTATGAATATTAATAATCAATAACAATAATAAAATTAACATCAGCAATACCTCCAATTAATATAGTAGAATCTTAGCAATACACTCCAGTAATATGTTATATAGTCCCTGCAGCTTACTCCAAGATAATACTGTTGAGGTGATCAGCAATTAATGACAACAACATTATTCGTAAATATTAATATTTAATCCCAAATTAAAATAATTCCTAAATTCTGATAGAGTAAATGTTTATAAACACAGTGACTACATTAACGCAGTAAATAGGATATTGATTATGACCAGATATATATTAATTGATTACTACAATATTAAAATATAAAGCAAGCTATAGGAATATTTAGATTTATTAATATTCATTTACATCCTCTGTAATCCTGCCACGATATTATTTAGAAATTAATCTTAACTCAAAATGAATTAACTATCAAATATCACAATTAAATTTTACTAGAACAATTTATAGTTAGCCAGTAACATTAAACAATTCAACATATAGCTTATTTAACAACATTTGGACAGAACATATATCCAAATATCACAATAAAATCTTAGCTTAACTGTTATACAATATCAGTTAGCCAATTTGAGAGTTCCAGTACCCAGTTACTTCAATGTCATATAAGGAAGATATTCACAATGTAGATAGTAGAGAGCCCAGTAATCTCTTATCCATAAAGAGTGTTCCAGCAAAAGTTTGTCTCACAAAGACTGTGTCACACACTAGCGTCTATGTGAGAAAAAGACAGGCAAACAGCAAGACAGCCCCTTCATTCCATCTGCAGAGAGTTTTTGTCTGAGACAACTCCTTCTCCATTACAAGAATCATCCAATGAAAACACTCTGCGGGTCTGGATAGCTCTCATAGGCTAATTGGTAATGTAATCCCCTTACAATTGAATGACCTCTGGCTGCATCACTTGGCTCGGCCACCGGGGGGCACATGAACTTGAATGAGAAATTTATTAGTAAAATATTTTAAGTTTCTCAAACACAGAAGTATAATTTCTTTTTATATTTTCATAAAGTGTCTATTTAAATACACTTATAATGTCCTAGTATATTGCCTATTTACTTTGACTGAGTATATATTTAATACTAGATATGTGTATAATTTTATATATGATAATATATAATACATATATATATATATATATATATATATATATATATATATATATTTAATGTACACTTCCAAGAATTTTTGCTTTATGGTATATCTTAAGGGATGTATTTAAGAGTCATATTTCTGTTAGGTAATTATAATTTAATATTTTAGTATTATATTTCTAAGTAGTAGATGAAACTTAAATAGTATCATTTCATCAGTATTTATATAGTATATTTTGTTAGATTTTCTAGTTATATTTTAGAACATACACATACATTTGAGTAGAATTCTGTTGTAATTAATTATATAGATATATTTATATTTGATTCTTATTCCATTAATATCAATACAGGTATACCTCACTTTACAGCGCTTCACTTTACAGCGTTTCGCTAATACAGTGCTTTGTGGAGCTGAAGTTCATCCTCCAGTGATTTTGAAACAGTGCAGTAATCATCGTGAGATTGCGAGAAAAGTGACTGGCACCATTTTGTTATGATTAGTCCTCTCTGTTTACAGCATTACAGTGCAATCTGTGTTTCAGTGCTATAGTCTGGCAAATTTTACTACAGTAATTGTCACTATTTTACAGGTACAGTATTTATTGAATACAGTGCTGTGCTAGTGTTAAACTAAACGTAGCACTATTGCACCCCTAATATATGTTAGTTCAAACATGTTTTCAAGTTTTTAAACACACTGGCAAGTGAAAAGAAAGCTAAAACTGCCTTGTTTCACTTTAAGGCGGTTTTCACTTTACAGCGGGGCTCCGGTCCCTAACCCGCTGTATGAGTGGGGTATACCTGTATATTCCATATTCTAATCTAAAGGACATTTCTTGATAATGTTATTTTGAGTGCATAAAAACATAGTTATGATGTAAATCATAGTACAAATGATATAGGTATGTACCAGTCATATTTAGAACCTTTTTGATACATAAGATGCATGTAAGAAAATATGCAATTTTTTTCGAACACAATGGGGCCGATTTATTAATATCTGGCGGACATGATCCGCTGTAGCAGATCATGTTCACCAGACATCGCTGAATGGCGACAGCATACGCTGTTGGCATTTAACATTGCACAAGCAGTTTTGGTGAACGCTTGTGCAATGCCGCCCCATGCAGATTTAGCAGGGGGTTTCAATCAACCCGATCGTACACGATCGTGTGGATTCATGTCCCCAGCCTCAAAGCTGGCAGACGATTTAAGGAGCAGCGGTCTTAAGACCACTGCTTCTTAATTCCTGATTCCAGCGAGCCTGAATTATAAGCATTGGTGCTGCTTGGTAAATCGCCCCCAATTTGTCAAATATGTTAAATATAGTTATTACATATCTAAGTCACTTATGTCTGTAATATGTGTCAGGAATGAGATATATATATATATATATCATAAAATCCAGAATTTGTTATATATATACATTCATACAGTACTGAGATATATTAAATATATGGAAATTTACAGACACAAGTGATTTCAAATAAGACTTAGTTTTCCATCTGGTTGCATATGAGTATAACAACTGGGTTTTTTTCAGCCAGAGTCAGTCACATGGTCATAATGAACAGAGAGTATAAATTAGTGCTATGAAAAGACAAAGTCTAAGCAAACAATGGAGATGGCATCTCAATATCACATGTTGAAAACAGACATAAGAAATGTGTAGCTACAAAAGGTATTGAAGTAGCATATCACAGAATGCAATATTTGGTGGAGTGCAAAATGCATTTACACTGGGTGTGGCAGGTGGAAAGAGGCAGAGGATGAAGTCAATGGAATCCTGCAATCAGAGTAAAATAACTGGGAATATAGGAGACAGAGCAGTATAAGTGGACTTCTTAGAGCAGTTCATTGGTAGAGTACAAGTCCTGAGTAGAGCATCTATCTATCTATCTATCTATCTATCTATCTATCTATTGTATGTTTACTTTTCCTTTTGGGCCTTTAAAGGACATTGATTTGATTGTATAAAAAAGTATCTATTTTGCTTACATCACACTGCAGATTCTTATCCATATCAGTCCAAAGCCTGTTGCTTTTATATTGTTTTAAGCAGTAAGTTTGCTTGTTTGTGATAAAGACCATGGGGCCTATTTATTATTGTGTGAGCTGACATAATCCGATATTGCGGCTCATGTCCGCTGCACATCGATAAATGCTGACAGCATACGCTCTCGGCATTTATCATTGCACCATCAGTTCTGGGGAACTGCTGATGCAATACCGCCCCCTGCAGATTTGCGGCCAATCCCAGAAATAGATGTGACAGAATAAAACATTTTATTTGGAAAGTCCAAATTGTATAAAATTATCCCATTTTCCCATTGCTAATGATACTCATTGTTTATACTGTGGTAATTTTCCTATACATATTTATAGATATACAAGAAATAGCATAAAAGCAACATAAATTAAGAGTTTATATGAAACAAACTAAACTATGGGGCATATTTATGATTGTGCGAGCGTACATGCTCTGATATAGCGGATCATGTCTGCCGCACATCGACAAATGCCGACAGCATACGCTCTCTGCATTTATCATTGCACCAGCAGTTCTTGTGAACTGCTGGTGCAATGCTGCCCCCTGCAGATTTGCGGCCGCAGCAGGAGGTGTCAATCAACCGGATTGTATTTGATCGGGTGTATTTCTGTCCGCCACCTCAGAGCAGGCAGCAGGTTGTGGAGCAGCGGTCTTTAGACTGCTACTTCATAACTTCTATTTCCAGTGAGCCTGAAGGTTCACCGGAAACACGGGGCATCAAGCTCCGTACGGAGCGTGATAAATATGCCCCCATGGCTCCCATTTCTGTAGATGCATATAAAGCTTTTAGGCCATTGTGGTGCTCATGTAAGCATACAACTAAAATGTAGGAAGCACCAATCTGCAACCTCAGAGATTGCAGATGTTAAACATTCTGGACACCAGCATCCGGGGTGAATGAAAAGCAACCAATTGTACTAGAGCAGGGGGCAGGGTGGAGTTTTGGACAAAACTTTAATTTGTTAAGTTTATGTTAGATCAGGTGTTTTCTATTATATCTAAGATACAAGATGTGGTATGAAGTTTCATGTTTTGTTTCATTCAATGGAAAATGATGCTTATTATTTGTATTGGTGTTATGTAGGCACGTGGGTGGCACCAGGCATGTATTAAGTGGGTGCATTTTCTTTTCTTGTAATGCTGCATAAGATCCAGGAGTATGTTTTGTTTTTTTGTCATTTTTAAAAACAAATTTATTATTAATTATTTGATATTTTACAAAAGAAACATTTTGTGCATTTTGAGACCTGCAGTAAACCATTATTGCTTGCTAGGTTGCATAACAAAGCACATGGAAATGCTATGGAAATTAAGGTTTCAAATTATATTTAGGTTTAACATTTATGAAACAAAGGTTTATAAATGAAAAAAAGGTTTTGTGGCAGAATTAAAGGAATATGACAAGGGGTGGGACTGGTAAGGGATCGAGGGTCTATTTGTATGTGTGTATGTAAATAAGTTTATGTGTATGACAAAATGTATTTTCAATAAAATACTGCAGGTACAAAACCCTTCATCCGAACTGATTGGGACCAGAAAAGGTTTGGATATCAGAATAGTTTGGATTTCAGAATATTTGTAGAGTGCTGCTCAGCTCCTGTGACTGTGAAATTATCCATTTATCCTCTTGCCAATGTTTGTTTTATCCAATCTCTTTCATGGAATTTTCCTTTTCCTTTTTTAAACTGTTCATATTAGTATTGTGTACAGCAGCTTCTATTTTAGTGCTTGGAGAAAGTGCTATTAAATGACACGCACCACATAACAAGAATTGGTTTTTGATTGTGCTAAAGAATATCAGTTTTAGGAGGACAAATTTACTTTCAATAGATGCAGAAGTTGCTGTTCTATTAGGGGAATGAAATACTGGTTGCATTCATGATGTCTAGGTGGGGAAATGCTTCATCAGATGCAATAGCTTCTGAGAAGAGTCATCACACAAATAAGGGTTTAGTTGGTCATTCTGTTTTCTACTTGTTTTATCTGCTTCCTGAACATTTACTCACTCAAACACTAGCTGGGGATAATGTATTTCCCCTTCATCAGTGAGTTTTCGGTTATCATTGGGATTGTCATATAGGCATCAATAATTTATAAATCCCCAATCTCATTGCAACGACAAAGGTATAACATTGATGTTTCATATTTTGAGGTTTTGTCTCCCACCATTAAAGGATAAGGGTAATTTTAGTTGGATGTTGGTTTTTCAGTATTTATACAAAGTAAGATTGTTGTGGACTTCATGAGATAGCTGTTAAAGCTGCAATTATTTAGGGCTCAGCATAATGCAGCAATTAAGTCAAGATTAAAGTCATAGGGCTCGATTTACCACTATAGCAAATCATGTCCGCTCGACATTGCTAAATGCAGACAACATACGCTGTTCACATTTATCATTGCACAAGCATTTCACCAGAAATGCTTGTGCAATGCTTCTCCCAGCTCACTTGTGGCCAGTCGGCCGCTAGCAGGGGCTGTCAATCATCCTGATCATATCGGATCAGGATGACTTCAATCCGCCACATTTTATGTGGCTGCTTCTTGACTATAGTTTCAGGTGATTCTGAAAAAAATGGGCCTCCGAAGTAGCATCCGCTGCTTAATAAATGGAGCTGATAGCCGTTACCCTGTTGCTGCACATTATTGATGAGCCAGTGATTTTTGTTTTCTAGTAAGTAAAACTTGCATTTTGCATTAATTAATACATTTTCTGCTGCTTTGAATCGGAGGTGCACTTGTGTGGTTTTTTTCCCCAGATTAGGATTTTGTGTGAAAAGCTCTTACAACATAGTCTTGAAACAAAAGCAGCACCTTCTACATTGAGCAGCTTTTCAGAGACCTGACTGAGACCATTATTTTACCATTGTTCGCAACCTCATAAGGACTAGTCTAATATTTCTATCCTCAGTTGATGTAAAGGTGCCCATTTGGGTTACGCGCTTTTAATGTGGTTTTTTTATGTGTTGTATTAGTTTTTATTGTTATAGTTTAACTGATATATCACAATACTGATATTTATATTATTTATTTATAAAATATTTTACCAGGAAGGATACATTGAGATTTCTCTCGTTTTCAAGTATGTTCTGGGACCACAAAACATTGCATTGATACAATAGGGTTCAATAAAATACAAAAACAATAATAATACACATATATGCAAAAATTTAACACAGAACAGGTAGGAAATATATAATCAACCATAACAGGTGCATTCTGTTTTGAGATATGTAGAGAGGGATCTCTTAAAGGATTTTAGGCTAGGGGAAGATTTGAAAGTGTGCGGGAGCTCATTCCATAACTGTGGCGCTCTGTAGGAAAAGGAGGATCGAGCTGCTTTCTTTTATATTGACATTCAACGGAGGTTGCAGCTTGTACACTGAAATACAAATTACACGTTTAATGCAATATATACAACAACCTTAATATACACATAAAAAAAACACTATCTCTGCTGCAGACAGAGTAAAAACATGCAGATGACTAAAACATATGTGAGAGCTACATAGGTTAAAAAATCTAAACCATATTGAAGCGCCACACTGATTACAAATAAAGAAGGAATACAGCCATTTGAGAAAGTACTTCCGCAACTCGAAGCGGTCAAACAGTAGTTATTCACAGCGGCGATGCCTGATAGACAATGTAGCAATTAGTAATTGCGTTTGATAAGAAGCATTCAGCAAGGTAATACCTTAGATAACTCCGGAGCTCCGGGTATTTGTAATCTTTGATGTGGGTTGTGGTGTATGCAAGCTCTCGAACTCGAAAAGGATTAGCACAGAAAGTAAGTCGCCAAGCTCCACTTCTATGCCGTTGTCGGTGTTCTGCTTAAGCTGATGACATTCCCACAATGTACGGTGTCCTTCACAGACCCTTCCTTGGATTGTCCAAGAGTGGCAACACCTTTCAGCAGAGCCTTTATCAAGCCACAATTCACTTCCATCTGTCTCTATATATAACCCTCATTCGGCAATTAAAGTGACAGTCAGTTGATATAATATTCAAACACCCTTATATAATTCTTCTGAATTCTCAGGCATAATAGCAAATAAAATAAACAACGAATATCTTATACAGTATGGGGTTTTCAAACAATCAAAAACATGTAATTGGTATATATTTCAAAAGCGTTATAAATATTTAAAATTAGATTAAAATTGTTACAGAAAAAACCTACGGAAAAAATAACAGACCTAATTAATAGTATCTATAATAAAAACCAACATATAAACCATGAATTCCACATGTAAAAATAAACTAATTCAAAATAATTTCATGAATGTCATATTATTTAAGAATGCATGATAAATCCATTTATAGATTCAGACCATTATGGGTAAGGGTGTCTAAATTAAAAATCCATCTTCCTTCCATTTGTAAAAGATATTGCTGTATGTCACCTCCTCTTCCCCTATCAGTTAGTTTAGCAATACCAATATAGTTAAAAAAATTACCACCGTTACAGTTAACAAAATGTCTGGGAACTGGTAGTTCCTTATTTCTATCTGTCTCTGCATGTTCAATAGACAAGATGTGTTCACAATTTCTGTCTCTCACTCTCAGTGGTCCAGTCCATTCACCCACATATTGACTCCCACATTTACACTGGATCAAATATACAACATTCTTATCAGTGCATCTGATCACACCCTCAATGTTGAATGATTTTCCATTACAGTTTAATTAAAAGTCAAGCAGCTAGATTCCGAGTTTTGCGTTAGAGGCTTTGCGGTGCTAACGAGCAGTTTTCTTTCACCGTTCACTTACCTGCAGCGCTGGTATTATGGATTTTTACAAACCCGGCGTTAAAAGGCAAGAAGTGAGCGTTGAGAAAAATTTTGCTTCTTACCGCACTCCAATACCAGTGCTGTTTAAGTCAGCTGTGAGCTGGTCATACGTGCTCGTGCACGACTTCCCCATAGTATTCAACGGGGAGAGCCAGCTGAGAAAAAAGTCTAACACCTGCCAAAAAGCAGCGTAAAACTCAGTAACACAGCCCCATTGATTCCTATGGGGAAATAAAATTCATGTCTATACCTAACACCCTAACATGAACCCCGAGTCTAAACACCCCTAATCTTACACTTATTAACCCCTAATCTGCCGACACCTACATTATATTTATTAACCCCTAATCTGCAACTCCGGACACCAACACCACCTACATTATGAAGCCCTAATCTGCTGCCCCCAACATCGCCGACACCTACATTATATTTATTAACCCCTAATCTGCCACCTCCAATGTTGTCGTAACCTACCTACACTTATTAACCCCTAATCTGTTGCCCCCAACGTCGCCGTCACTATAATAAATATATTAACCCCTAAACCGCCGCACTCCCGCCTTGCAAACATTAGTTCAATATTATTAACCCCTAATCTGCCATCCCTAACATCACCGCCACCTACCTACATTTATTAACCCCTAATCTGCTGCCCCTAACGTCTCCGCCACTATACTAAATGTATTAACCGATAAACCTAAGTCTAACCCTAACCCTAACACCCCATAACTTAAATATAATTAAAATAAATCTAACTAAAAATTCCTATCATTAACTAAATTATTCCTATTTAAAACTAAATACTTACCTATAAAATAAACCCTAAGCTAGCTACAATATAACTAATAGTTACATTGTAGCTAGCTTAGGGTTTATTTTTATTTTACAGGCAAGTTTGTATTTATTTTAACTAGGTAGAAGAGTTATTAAATAGTTATTAACTATTTAATAACTACCTAGCTAAAATAAATACAAAAGTACCTGTAAAATAAAACCTAACCTAAGTTACACTAACACCTAACACTATACTACCAATTAAATAAATTAAATTAAATTATCTAAAGTACAAAAAACCCCCCCACAAAATTACAGAAAATAATAAACAAATTACAAGATATTTAAACTAATTACACCTAATCTAATAGCCCTATCAAAATAAAAAAAATAAAAAAAAAATAAAACCCTAGCCTAAACTAAACTACCAATAGCCCTTAAAAGGGCCTTTTGCGGGGCATTGCCCCAAAGTAATCAGCTCTTTTACCTGTAAAAAAAAACACGAACACCCCCCCAACAGTAAAACCCACCACCCACGCAACCAACCCCCCAAATAAAATACTATCTAAAAAAAACTAAGCTCCCCATTGCCCTGAAAAGGTCATTTGGATGGGCATTGCCCTTAAAAGGGCAGTTAGCTCTTTTGCGGCCCAAACCCTAACCTAAAAATAAAACCCACCCAATACACCCTTAAAAAATCCTAACACTAACCCGCTGAAGATCGACTTACAGTTCTGAAGACCGGACATCCATCCTCAAGGAAGCGGCAGAAGTCTTCATCCAACTGGGCCAAAGTCCTCAATGAAGCCGGGAGAAGTCTGTAAACGGTATTCTTAAATCCTCTCCCTCTTCCCTTGTCTTAAGCTTTTTCTGTAGGAGTGTTTCCTTTCTATCATTTTAGATTGTTGTCTTATATTCTCAGTTGAGCTTCCTTTACATCCTCTATCTATAAATGTATCTTTAAGACCCTCTAATTAAACCCTAAAATATTCCTCTTCGCTACAATTCTTTTTTAACCTTAACATTTGTCCTTTTGGGATGTTTTCTTTCCAACGATTATGATGGCAGCTAGTGGAATGTAGAACGTTATTACAATCAACTGGTTTAAAAAATGTTTTGGTTTGTACTTTATTGTTTTTTATAAAGATATCTAAGTCTAAAAAGGTTAAATGTTTTTGGCTAATTTCCTTAGTAAATCTATTATTTAAATTATTTGAATTAATTGATTCCTAAGTGCTTCCATATAATAAGTACATCATCAATGTATCTCTTATAGAGGACTAGGCTTGCCCCCACATCTGCCTAGGTCCAGAATATTTGTTCCCAAGAACCCATAAACAGATTTTCATGACTGGGGGCAAATCTAGTCCCCATAGTTGTACTGCAAAGTTGTTCATAAAAATAGTTTTTGTCTATAAAAAATCTAATAACCTTAAAAATATACTAGCCCCTACCATAATCAAAAATAAAATAGGAAATGAGAAGGATCTATTTGGGAAAAATCTAAAAGGTTTCTATCCTTGTAATTGCTGTAAATCGTGTAGTCACTCTAAAAAAATCCTTTGCCTAGATTACGAGTTTTGTCGGTAAGGCTGTGCGGTGCTAACAAGCAGTTTTCCCTCACCGCTGACCTACAGACAACGCTGGTATTATGGGTTTTTAGAAACCCGGTGTTAGCCGCAAAAAAGTGAGCGAAGAGCAAAATTTAGCTCCACATCTCACCTCAATACCAGCGCTGCTTACGTTAGAGGTGAGCATGTAAAACGTGCTCGTGCACGATTTCCCCATAGGAATCAATGGGGGAGAGCCGGCTCAAAAAAAACTTAACACCTGCAAAAAAGCCGCGTAAAGCTCCTAACACAGCCCCATTGATTCCTAATAGTTACATTGTAGCTAGCTTAGGGTTTATTTTAATTCTACAGGCAAGTTTGTATTATTTATTTTAACTAGGTAGAATAGTTACTAAATAGTTATTAACTATTTAATAGCTACCTAGATAAAATAAATTCAAATTTACCTGTAAAATAAATCCTAACCTAAGTTATAATTAAACCTAACACTACACTATAATTAAATTAATTACCTAAGCTAAATACAATTAAATACAATTTAAAAAAATTATCTAAAGTACGAAACCCCCCCCACTAAATTACAGAAAATAATAAAATAATTACAAGTTTTTTAAACTAATTACACCTAATCTAATCCCCCTAATAAAATAAAAAAGCCCCCCAAAATAATAAAAAGCCCTACCCTATACTAAATTACAAATAGCCCTTAAAAGGGCCTTTTGCGGGGCATTGCCCCAAAGTAATCAGCTCTTTTACCTGTAAAAAAAAGTACAATACCCCCCCAACATTAAAACCCACCACCCACACACCCAACCCTACTCTAAAACCCACCCAATCCCCCCTTAATAAAACACTAACCCCTTGAAGATCACCCTACCTTGAGAAGTCTTCACCCAGCTGGGCCGAAGTCCTCAACAAAGCCAGGCGAAGTGGTCCTCCAGACGGGCAGAAATCTTAATCGAAGCCGGCCAGAAGAGGTCCTCCAGACGGCCAGAAGTCTTCATCCAGACGGCATCTTCTATCTTCATCCATCCGGCGCGGAGCGGCTCCATCTTCAAGACATCTGACGCAGAGCATCCTCTTCCAACGAAGTCCAACTGAAGAAAAAGGTTCCTTTAAATGACGTCATCCAAGATGGCGTCCCTTGAATTCCGATTGGCTGATAGAATTCTATCAGCCAATGGGAATTAAGGTAGAAAAAATCCTATTGGCTGATGCAATCAGCCAATAGGATTGAAGTTCAATCCTATTGGCTGATCCAATCAGCCAATAGGATTGAGCTGGCATTCTATTGGCTGATTGGATCAGCCGCTAGGCCACTAGGGAAGAGGGAAACGGGAGATGACAAACGGCAACACATCATTGCCAAAAGTTGATATGGTCATACTCTGAGTTCAGACCGGTTGGTACACGGGTCTGGAGCTTAAAAATCCAAAACATCTCCCTCTTCCGCAGCAGCCCATCCCTGTCTCCACCTCTAGGGGGACACAAGACTCATTCAATAGCTTGCCACCTTAGAGTATTAGTGCTCTTTTGGTGGCATTTAGCAAAATTTTGGACAAGAGGTGTTGTAGCCATGCCCGCCTGTATAGTTGATAAATGGTTCCGAATACGAACCATAACCTTGTTTGTAGTGAGTCCTACGTATTGTAGATGACATGAGATACAACTCAACACATAGATCACATATGTAACTTCTGATTTGAATCTGTCAGAGGGTAGAACATATTCACATACCCTACATTTGTTAAGACATTTAAATATACCTCTGTGTATTAGCCAGGAACTTGCTGGTGGGTTTAATATTGGGAGAACAGAGGGTGACAAAAGGTTCCCCAAAGTAGTAGTTTTTCTATACGAACAACACAACCCATGAGAGATGCAATTTGCAAGCTTATCATCTGCGGTCAAGAAAGCAAAGTGCTTTTTCACAATATTACAAATTTTAGTGTATTCATTACTGAATTCAGTTACAAAAGTTACACCCTTGTGTTCATTATTGACATTTCTAGTTCTCTGTATAAGATTAGATCTATCCATCTGATCTACTTGTTTTCTAGATCTCGAAATAACACTTGCTTTATAGCCTCTGTCCCTGAGTCTCCTCCCCAGATCATCAGATGTAGTTCTTAATTTAGTATCAGCCAAAGGAGCTGGTAAATAACCAGTTCAAGGATTTGAAAAATCATCATATTCATAGGATGTTGCAGAAAAATGTTTTTGTAAAGTCATATTCCGTATTAACTTATTCACATCAAGTATGGTATTAAATATGTCAAAATGATGTGTAGGAGAAAAATTTAGACCATGACTTAACAAAGAAATTTGTGACCTAGTGAGTGGGTGACTAGATAGATTTATAACATTGTTTATTTGTACTTCTGTTTTCCTTTGTTCCCTCTTAGCTAATAATGACTCTGACCTCCCTGTCCTATTCCTGTTCACTGTGGGGAAGGGAAAAAACCTGCTCAAGTTTTTTTTGGTCATCATTAGACACCTCTGTCTGTACATTTGGGACTGTATCACTAGTATACACATATTTAGATAGAATATTGGAAGGGCCCGATTGTTTGGTCTTAGGTCTAACTACTGGTATCTGATTATCATTAGCATTAACACATGTAGGTTGGGGCAGAGATACTGGTTGTGTGTCTTTAAGTATACCCCTGAGGGTGTTCCTCAGTGCCTGATCCCCCTTTATCCCCCCCCCCTGATTCAAACTCACTGTCAGAATAAGTGACTTTCTTAGCGTCTGTGTTTTGTGTTGATGATTGTCCCTTGTTTTTATTGTTATTATTATTAGAATGATTGCATCTATTTCTTGATCTATCTCTATTATTCCTTCTGTATGTGGCTCTATCTGTACATTTCCATATATATATATATATATATATATATATATATATATATATATATACACTATTATTCGTATAGTCTGATTGGTCTCCACTCTCTAACAAACTTTGAGTGTTTAGTTTCCAGCACTAGACCCTTAACCTCTGCTACACCCAGTCTCAAAATCCCATAAAATTTTGAAAAATTGAAATCTAACTGTCTGATGTTCATTTCAGACTGTAATAGCCCAATTTGATCCCTGGTTATTCTGAGTAAATTAGATTTATATGAGGTTAGTAAAACCATTAAGCATATTGAGCAGTCAGATAAAATGTCATTCCATGCACATATAAAATCTACATCAGATACATCAAGAGTCGGGAACTTATTAAGCCTTAAGCCCTGTGGTATAATTTTAAGTTTAACATATGTTTCCATAGTCCAAACATCCCATTGGAGCTTATGCTCTTTTATGAGAAGTCTTTCCATTTCCTCAAACAAGGCAGATAATGTATAATTGGACTTATTTTATGAATTTCAATATTTGTACAGTCCCTCTCCGAAACAGGCATAAGGGAATAAAAATGTGTGACTTCCATGGAGAAAACAGGACAGCTCTAATGTAGGTAGAAACAGTAAGGTGTAACCAGGCATACACCAAGGCAATACAAATTTACAATACAATTATCTGTTTCTGCCAAAGACAGGTATCCTGTGGAGTATATAAATACAACGTGTAACAGGATTACTAATGTGAAATCAGAGTCTTTTCGTAAGGATACCCTGTTATGAAAGTGTACTTTCTATCCTTGAGCAAAGACGCACACATACATAATACTCAATGTTTAGTCCAGAGCCCCTGTATACGCCAATGTCGCTCACTCACTTCAGAGTACCGGGGGATTAGAGATCATCAGTGTATTTCAGAAATGCACATAGTACACAGTCTCTAAACAGCTCTTAACGGTTCCACGGTAGTAAACTCTAGAGAGTACTGACTCAGTGATCACACTGGCCACAACTCACCGCAAATCACCTGCAGAGCAATCCTCCTTGAAATAGTCCCTTCGGTACTCGCGCTGAGGCATCCTCTGTCCCAGGTTGGCGTCCCGCTTTGCAGGAGGGGGTGTGTGTCATACGTAGAGTACCACATGGTTTTTGTCCATCCAATCCGTAACCAGTGAATACGTATGGAAGGGTATCACTTACAATGAACTCCGGAGCTTAGTCCAGGGCCGCTTCTGCTGCCCGGTAGTAGATAAATAAACACTGCAAAGGAAAGTGCAGATAGTGGTCGGTTTAAAAGAAAACAAAGTTTTTATTCAGGAACATGATTTAAAATAATCCATAGAGCACAACAAAGAGCATCAGCAAAAAAAAAAGTCAGCTAACATGTTTCAGCCCTCAGGCCGCAATCATAGCTACTAGACTAAACACCTGTGCACCTTTAAAAGTAACAGGAAAAACCCTGATTGGATAAAAACAAAGGGAAGGATTGTGATGCAATACGACTCATATAGAGTTCAAATCTTTTAGCCTTTTTTGTTTGCTGATGCTCTTTGTTGTGCTCCATGGATTATTTTAAATCATGTTCCCCAATAAAGACTTTGTTTTCTTTTAAACCGACCGCTATCTGCACTTCCCTTTGCTGTGTTTATATATATATATATATTATCACAGGCAACTTCTGGACATTTCATAATGGTTGAGGAGGTGATAAAAAATCTATTACTATTTGTAAGCAGAAATTATTATTTGTTAGTGTTAACCAACAGTAGTTCTGCAGGAAAATAAACTTGTATTGTCCATTAATTAATAAAGTGTCTGCTGTAGTGGATCATTTCTGCTAGACATCGCTAAACGCCGACAGCATACGCAGTCAGCATTTAACATTGCACAGGCATTTCTAATGAAATGCTTGTGCAATGCCGCCCCCTGCACATTCGTGGCCAATTGGATGAGTTAAGGAGCAGTGCAATGCTAAATGTGGACAGCGTATGCTGTCTGCATTTAGAGATGTCAAGTGGACATGATTTGCTATAGTGAATCATGTTCGCTCGACACTGGGTAAATCGAGCCCTATGACTTTAATCTTGACTTAAATTGGTGCATTATGCTGAACCTTAAATAATTGCAGCTTTAACAGCTATCTCATGAAGTCCACAGCAATCTTACTTTGTATAAATACTGAAAAACCAACATTCAACTAAAATTACCCTTATCCTTTAATGGTGGGAGACAAAACCTCAAAATATGAAACATCAATGTTATACCTTTGTTGTTGCAATGAGATTGGGCATTTATAAATTATTGATGCCTATATGACAATCCCAATGATAACCGAAAACTCACTGATGAAGGGGAAATAAATCATCCCCAGCTAGTGTTTGGGTGAGTAAATGACGTTGTTCAGGAAGCAGATAAAACAAGTAGAAAACAGAATGACCAACTAAACCCTTATTTGTGTGATGACTCTTCTCAGAAGCTATTGTATCTGATGAAGCATTTCCCCAGCTAGACATCATGAATGCAACCAGTATTTCATTCCCCTAATAGAACAGCAACTTCTGCATCTATTGACAGTGAATTTGTCCTCCTAAAACTGATATTCTTTAGCACAATCAAAAACCAATTCTTGTTATGTGGTGCGTGTCATTTAATAGCACTTTCTCCAAGCACTAAAATAGAATCTGCTGTACACAATACTAATATGAACAGTTTAAAAAAGGAAAAGGAAAATTCCATGAAAGAGATTGGATAAAACAAACATTGGCAAGAGGATAAATGGATAATTTCACAGTCACAGGAGCTGAGCAGCACTCTACAAATATTCTGATATCCAAACCTTTTCTGGTCCCAATCAGTTCGGATGAAGGGTTTTGTACCTGCAGTATTTTATTGAAAATACATTTTGTCATACACATAAACTCATTTACATACACACATACAAATAGACCCTCGATCCCTTACCAGTCCCACCCCTTGTCATATTCCTTTAATTCTGCCACAAAACCTTTTTTTTTTCATTTATAAACTTTTGTTTCATAAATGTTAAACCTAAATATAATTTAAAACCTTTATTTCCATAGCATTTCCATGTGCTTTGTTATGCAACCTAGCAAGCAATAATGGTTTACTGCAGGTCTCAAAATGCACAAAATGTTTCTTTTGAAAAATATCAAATAATTTGCGTTTAAATAATCTAGCCCTAAATAAGTTGCGCAACACTTCATTGCAAATTCGGTACAATTCATGTTAACCAAAAAATTAGAGACATACTTCCCAAATTCGGGACTGTCCCGTAAAAAGTATCACCGTACACTACGAAAACATTCTGATTGTTCTTTTTTTCAGGGGCTTTCTTCTGGAAGGGGGAATGCAAATATACATCCCTCCAAACTGGATCAAAAGCTGACTTTTTAACTCTCCTACAACATTTAAAAGGTCTAGCTGATATTTACAATGCTTCTATTTAGAACAGGTTTTCATGGCATCTAAAATCAGAATTAGAAACAAATAATGTGGGGATACCAAAAACATAAGCAGGGGCAGTTCTACACAGGGGCCCACAGGGGCCAGTGCCCCTGTAAAAATGTCCCTGGCCCGCCCTGTGGCCCCCTGAGGTGGCCTCTGAGCTGACTGAAAAATACCGGACAAGATCAAGGCTATTTATCTGCTTCCCTGTCCCTTAAACGCTGTCTAATCAAAGCGTGGGGTTAACAAAGTGAAGTAAAACTTGTGCCCCCTCCCCATTCAGAGATATGCTACAGTTCCCGGGTTGTTGTGGGGGCAGGGCGTCTTACAGCTGCAGTCTGCAGACAAGAGTTCCAGAAGTGTCACTGGTTTGTTTTGCAGACGTTCTCTCTAGCCTGTACACTGCCAGAACAGAAGAGATGTAACTCTACCCTCTCACCTCCACAACTCTATAATGACTGCTGTAGTGTTTTTTTTATTTTTCTAATGTATGTAAATAATTATTTGATACCATTTTCATTGAATGTGCTATCTGAACTATGTAGCACTAGTTAAGTGCATAGACTTCTTTTTTTATTTTATTTTTTTCTACTCAGTGTGTGTGTGTATGTATGTATGTGTGTGTGTATATGTGCATGTGTATATATATATATATATATATATATATATATATGTGTAGGTGTGTGTTTATATGTATGGATTTGTGTGTGTGTGTGTGTATATATATATATGTGTGTGTGTATATGTGTATGGTTGTGTGTGTGTGTGTGTGTGTATATATATATATATATATATATATATATATGTAAATGTATGTGTGTATGTATGTGTATGTATGTGTGTATGTGTATTTATGTATGTGTGTATTTATGTGTGCATGTATGTATGTGTGTGTCTATGTTTGTGTATGTATGTGTGTATATGTATGTGTATGTATTTGTGTGTGTGTATATATATATATATATATATATTTATATATATATATATATTTATATATATATATATGTGTGTGTATGTACGTATGTATGTGTGTATATATGTGTATGGATGTGTTTGTATATGTGTGTGTGTATATATGTGTATGTATGGTGTGTGTGTGTGTGTATATGTGTGTGTGTGTGTATATATATATATATATATATATACATACACACACACATACAAATTATAAATATATATACATTTATACACACACACACATATATATATGCTGTGTATATATATATATATATATATATATATCATTTGTTTCCGTTTTTTAATGTGCCCCCCTGATTAAACACTGGCCCCACCTTGGCCCCCCCAGTAAAATTTGTCTAGAACCGCCACTGAACATAAGAAATAACGTGTTATCCTTTACAAATATGTTCAAGTCACTAATATATACTTGTATTTCAATAGCATAAATGCAGTGTGTTCTTTTTTACAAAAATTGCACCTGTTTTCCTTGTATTGTTTCTAAATATCCAGCCCTGAAGATGTGATCTGAACAGCAGACAAAAGGCATGCTGCAGAGTGTCCTAGGAAACAGCGATAGGTATCACAAACGGCTGTTGTACATTGTATCTTCTGTTATCACTGAAGATTGATCTGTGAAGTGTTCTAGGAAAAAAAATGAATTGCTGAAATATGTCACAGATGCCATGATATAAAAATGACACACAAACACTGGTTAAGCCTTTGTTACTTCTAAAAAACATTAATGGTAACATATACACACCTTAGCCTTTGTAGTCACAGGGTCAGGGCATAAGTGGTAAGTGTTGTTTTAGCATCTCTTCTGAATAGAAGGGAAATCATTCACAGGAGACTTGCTTTTTTATCAGGACATTATTTTCAGCAAAAGCATAAGGCTAATTTATCTCATGACATATATTATACCTTAGTAAGGACTAGATTATGAGTGGAGCGCTAATTATCAAAGTTACAATCTCGCAATTATGTCAACGTATACTTCCATATACAATGGAAAATGGGGAAAAAAAACTAACACCCAACAAGTCGCATAAACCTGATTGAGATTAACCAAGTACGCTAACCTAATGTTCACATAGCAGAATATGTTCTATTTATGCATAAATATATATTTTATATATATCTGATGTGTTTTTTGTGGAAATATATACTGTATATATATATGTATATATATATATATATACAGTATATATGATATATACAGTAGGTATAGTTATACAGTATTTCACAAAAGTGAGTACACCCTCACATTTTTGTAAATATTTTATTATATCTTTTCATGTGACAACACTGAAGAAATGACACCTTGCTACAATGTAAAGTAGTGAGTGTACATTCTGTATAACAGTGTAAATTTGCCGTCCCCTCAAAATAACTCAACACACAGCCATTAATGTCTAAACCGTTGGCAACCAAATTGAGTACACCGCTAAGTGGAAATGCCCAAATTGGGCCCAATTACCCATTTTTCCTCCCCGCTCTCATGTGACTCGTTAGTGTTACAAGGTCTCAGGTGTGAATGGGCAGCAGGTATGTTACATTTGGTGTTATCGCTCTCACACTCATACTGGTCACTGGAAGTTCAACATGGCACCTCATGGCAAAGAACTCTCTGAGGATCTAAAAAAAGAATTGATTCTCTACATAAAGATGGCCTAGGCTATAAGAAGATTGCCAAGACCCTGAAACTGAGCTGCAGCATGGTGGGCAAGACCATACAGCAGTTTCACAGGACAGGATATTGCACCTGAGGAAACGGTCAGGAGAGACCGAGAAACGTTGTGCTTTTGTACTTAAAATAAAGTCTGTTTGCTTTTACAAGACTTTGCCACAAACTATTTTTTATCCACTTTTCCACCTGATACATTGTATCTATAACAATATTGGCTATTACAGGACAAGCCGGCTCTGTGAAACGGATGCTGGATACAGCTTTCCTTTGTCATCGCCGCTCTCACATCAAGAAGGATATCAGAAACGAACCAGTGGGAGTTAGCTGGACGACTCTATAACAGTCCAGAAGGCGGTTGTGACACTTCTCAAGTGTCATATATCTTGTAAGTACGGTCTTACTTGTTTTATTGGCGTGTTCTATACATCTGATTGTGCACTATGGTGGCGCCTTCTTTTTTATTATTCACTTCTGCAGAGTTTAACATCTTGGGACACCAACAAGAAATTTGAAGAAGCAGCCTGCCATCTGTTCCAGATTCAAGATTTGGATTTTGGACTAGTTGAACTGTCCATTTTTCATTCCCATCACTTATCTACAGTGGTGTGGTTTGGTTTGTTTTTTGACTACACTTGTCACTATTTTATATGATTTATCTATCTACCTATAGGTATTTTATATCATACTATCTTCATGCACTATATGTTTATATAACTTTTTTTCTCACAGGTATTTTGGCGCACTGATTTTTTTTGTATTAGTTTCACAGGACAGGTTCCACTCAGAAAAGGCCTTGCCATGGTCGAGCAAAGAAGTTGTGAGTGCACATGCTCAGCGTCATATCCAGAGGTTGTCTTTGGGAAATAGATGTATGAGTGCTGCCAGCATTGCTGCAGAGGTTGAAGGGGTGGGGGGTCAGCCTGTCAGTGCTCAGATCATACGCCACACACTGCGGAAAAATGGTCTGCATGGCTGTTGTCCCAGAAGGAAGCCTCTTCTAAAGATGATGCACAAGCAAGCCCGCAAACAGTTTGCTGAAAACAAGCAGACTAATGACATGGATTACTAGAACCAGGTCCTGTGGTCCGATGAGACCAAGATAAACATATTTGGTTCAGATAGTGTCAAGCGTGTGTGACAGCAACCAGAGGAGTACAAAGATAAGTGTGTCTTGCTTACAGTCAAGCATGGTGGTGGGAGCGTCATGGTCTGGGCCTGCATGAGTGCTGTTGGCACTGGGGAGCTACAGTTCATTGAGGGAACCCTGAATGCCAACATGTACTGTGACATACTGAAGCAGAGCATGATCCCCTCCCTTTGGAGACTGGGCCACAGGGCAATATCCCAACATGATAATGACCCCAAAAACACCTCCAAGACTACCACTGCCTTGCTAAAGAAGCTGAGGGTAAAGGTGATGGACTGGCCAAGCAAGTTTCCAGACGTAAACCCTATTTAGCATCTGTGGGACATCCTCAAATGGAAGGTGAGGGAGCGCAAGGTCTCTAACATCCACCAGCTCCATTATGTTATCATGGAGAAGTGGAAGAGAACTCCAGTGGCAACCTGTGAAGCTCTGGTGAACTCCATGCCCAAGAGGGTTAAGGTAGTGCTGGAAAATAATGGTGGCCACATAAAATATTGACACTTTGGGCCCAATTTGGACATTTCCACTTAGGGGTGTACTCACTTTTGTTGCCAATGGTTTAGCCATTAATGGCTGTGTGTTGAGTTATTTTGATGGGACAGCAAATTTACACTGTTATACAGGCTATTCACTCACTACTTTACATTGTAGCAAAGTGAAATTTCTTGAGTGTTGTCACATGAAAAATTATAATAGAATATTTACAAAAATGTGAGGGGTGTACTCACTTTTGTGAGATACTGTATATACAGATAAATATAGGAATATCTATTTAAAAATACTTAAAACATCTTCCCCTATGTAAAGAACATTGGAATGTGAAATATTTACAGTAAATACACAGTTAAACACTTTATTAAATATGAATATTGCATAAATATGTTTTTACGTGTTTTCATCTAGTTAACTGGATTCCTATTGGCTGAAAATTTTGAATCAGCCAATAGGAATTAGGGCTGCTAATATCCTATTGGCTGTTCAAATGAGGCAATAGGATGAGAGCTACTGAAATTCTATTGACTATTCAAATCAGCCATTGTATTTTTTTTTTTCAGTTAAAAATGCTGTTTAACTTAGGGCAATGCCCTACAAAAGGCCCTTTTAAGGGCTATTGGTAGTTTATTATAGATTAGGTTTTTTATTTTGGGGTGTTTTTTTTTAATGGGTATTAGAATAGCAATAATATAATATTATTTTGGATAATTTGTTTGCTATTTTGTGTAAAAATTTTTTTTCCGTTTTTGTAATGGTAGGTTTTTTTATTTTTTGTAATTTTAGTGTTTTTTTATTTTTTGTAATTTTAGTGTTTTTTATATTTTGTAATGTTAGGTGTTAGTGTAAGGCAGATTAGGTTTTATTTCACAGGTAAGTTTGTATTTATTTAACTATTTAGTAAGTTTGTAATAACTATTTACTAACTAGTCTACCTAGTTAAAATAAATACAAACTTACCTGTGAAATAAAAATAAAACCTAAGATAGCTACAGAGGTGTAACTAGAAACCACTGGGCCCAGGTGCTTTAAATAACAGGACCCAGTCGCAATTTCAACCTCTGCACCCCCTGTAGTTTCGCCCCCTGGATAGCTACAATATAACTATTAGTAATATTGTAGCTAGCTTAGGTATTATTTCACAGGTAAGTATGTATTTAGTTTTAAATAGGTATTATTTAGTTAGTAACTGTAACTTTAATTTAGCTGTATTTTAATTATGTTAAAGTTAGGGGGTGTTAGGGTAAGGGTTACGGTTAAGGTTACGTTAGGATTAGGGTTATGGTTAGGTGTTAAAATAGTTTAATTTAGGTTGTTGCGATGTGGGGGGCTGGCGGTTTAGGGGTTAATAGGTTTATTTAGTGGTAGTGATGTGGGAGGTCAGAGGTTTAGGGTTTAATAACTTTATTTAGTGACGGCGATGTTGGGGAGCAGTGGAATAGGGGTTAATATCTTTATTATAGTGTGGGAGATGTTGGGGTGCGGGCAAATACGGGGTTAATAACGTTAGTATAGTGGTGGCGATGTCGGGGAGCGGCGAAATAGGGGTTAATACATTTTATTAGTGGCAGCGATGTTGGGAGTGGCAGATTAGGGGTTAATAAATTTAATATATTGTTTGTGATGCGGAAGGGCCTCGCTTTAGGGGTTAATAGGTATTTTATGTTAGTGTACTTTGTGAGACTTTAGTTATGAGTTTTATGTAACAGTTTTGTAGCGTAAAACTCATAACTACTGGTCTCAGATTGCGAAACAGATCTTGTCGGTATAGGCTGTAACGCAAGTTTTTTAGCCTCACCGCAAAGCTTGTAATGGCAGCGCTATGGAAGTCCCATGAAAAAATGTAATTTTTATAAGTGTGGGACTGACGTTGCATTACAGGCTAAAATGATTGTGGTACAGCTATACCGACAAGACTTGTAATGGCTTTGGTGCTGTTTTAACGCTGAAATTACCGTTTTTTCAGCGTTAAAACCCGAACTCAAAACTTGTAATCTAGGTTTTTGTGAGATCTTAATGTAGGCAGGTTAGTGCACATGAAAACTGTATTCTTAAGGTGCATTATTGAAATATTACATATAAAAGGCTAGATTACAAGTGGAACGCTAAATTTTGTACTCCCACACGCGGGCAAATTTGCCCGTTTGCGGGAGTGCAATAATTAACCAGCCATTACAAGTGTCTGGTTATTGCTACCGCAAGTTCATGGTAGCAATTAGCGCTTATAAAATTAACCAGAGATTGGATCTCTGGTTAATTTTATAAATCTGCCCCAAAATACTGTCTATTGTAGTTTATTAAAAAATAAAGATGGCAGTATCTTTATTTTTTAATAAACTTACTGCACTAGGCAGTATTTTGGGGTTAAAGTTGGTGGGAGTGGGGTGTTTGAAATAAAACGGCACTAAAAAGTGCCTTTACATTGCAGTTCCAGGAAATATATATTTATGTGCTTATATACATACAAATTTATGTATTAATATGTATATACACACATATTAACACATAAATGTATATGTATATCGACATATACATATATATTTGACTTCTGCCCATCGCTGAGCTACCCTTCGCTGGTGCTGAAGTTCTAATGCGGTCTGTGACAGCATCAGAACGAAGCTCCCATAGGAGCCTATGGAAGCACGCTCTCGTGTTCGCATTGCGGATAACTTGTAATACCAGTGCACATTATCGTGTGCTGGTATTACAAAGTTAATCGCTCATCTCTCCTTCGTGAAAGCGATAGTAATCGCTCCCTTTGTAATCTAGCCCAAAAGAGGCAATTAGCTTTTTTTTCCCCTTATTCAACATCAGTGCCATTATTTTTCAAACTTTGTTTAATTTTAAGATCATCATCATCCGATATTGGCTTGACAAAGGCTCTTACGAGCTGAAATGCGTTGCCATTACGAATCATTGTACAAGGAAGGTGACGTCATCCCACATTTGTGGGAATGCCGGAAGTCGCACGGCTGTGTATGGATGCACCGAGGTTGATGTGAAGCTACCGACCACATCTGATATTCACTCCTTATTCTAGGAGCCAGCTTACTACTATGTTTTAAAGAAGAATCTGGTAAGAATTACCACAAAAGTGTTCAAATCTGTCTGCCAGTACCCATTTTTCTATAATTTTTGGCATTTTTTAATATATTTGATAAAAATAAACTTTTTTTCCATAGTGTAGCTGCCCCTCTCATTTCTCTACCCCTTCCAGGTCACTTAACAAACTATTATCTCCGTCTCCCTCCTTCCCATGCACTAGACTCCTTTCCGTAGTGTAGCGGTCCCACCCGCTCCCGCCCATTTCATGCCCCCTCCCACCCATTTCATGCCCCTTCCCCTTTCACACCCCCTCCTGCTCTCCTCCTGCCCCCTCCCACCTCCTCCAGTGATGGGCTGCCCACCCGCCTCCCTGCTATCTATCCCACATCACCGATTGGCACCATCGCTGGCTAATGCAAATAGGGCCACAGAGTGGCCCTCTCTGCATCGGTTGCTTAGCAAAGGGTATTGCACAATGCCTCAACATTGAGGCATTGCTGCAATACCCTGAAAGCAGCTGGAAGCGACCACTATCGCTTCTAGTGCTTGAAACCCCAAAGGACGTGCCAGGCACGTCCTTGGTCGTTAATGACTGGCCTTTGTAGGACGTGCCCGGCACGTCCTCAGTCGTTAAGGGGTTAAATACTTTGTGACCTTAATATGTATAATTCAGAGGAGAAAAAAAGCGGTGATTCAGATGCATCGCCTCACTAGTAGCACCACCCTCTTAAAAACCTTCTGGCCAGCGCCAGCTACTGCGGCCCACTGTAATATCTTCTTGTGCCCTGGTAGGCAAATACAGCTTTGAACCCAAAACCTTTATTATTTTGATAAAACATACATTTTTAATAAACTTTCTAATTTACTTCTACTATCATATAGCTTTGCGCTCTTGGTATCTTTTGTTGATGGAGCAGCAAAGCTAGATGAAAATATCTGGTGAGCCAATGACATGAGGCATATATGTGGAGCAGCAGATACCCAGCTAGCTCCCAGTAGTGCATTGTTGCTCATGAGCCTACCTAGGTATGTTTTTCAATAAAGGATACAAAGAGAATGAAGCAAATTAGATCATAGAAGTAAATTGGAAAAGTGTTTTAAAGTTCATGTGCTATCTGAATAGTGAAAGAAAGGAAATAATCTATGTTAATAAAACAATAATTTATTCCAAGAATGACAGGTATCATGACTGACAATATTAACATGATTATTATTTTTGAAAGAATAGTTGAAAGGTATTTTTAACTATTTTTTTTTCTTTTTTTTCAAATGTGAATAACCTGGCATTTTTTACAGACATAGGGCCAGATTATAAATGTTGCAATAAAAAAAAAAATTTGCGATGCAGCGGCGAGCAACCGACCAAGATGGTCGCAACAAACTGAGGCTCCGTGAGCAAGTCGGGTGTTCCACTCAGCAAAACTACCTAATTCCTCCCAAGACCTCTCTTTAAGATATGCGATGCAGTTGTAAAGCTCCGGTATACAACTTGAGCTGTCACTGGATCTCCTAACTGACCAGAACATCGCTACCGCTGGTGATCAGGACTGAGGCCTAAACGAAACGGCGCCTATGCTGCTGCGCACATTCTCCTGACTAGGCCTACTCTAACGCAGCGGGCAATTACAACGGATCACCAGCTGCCCTACCCGGTGTCGCAGTCTAACACTGACCGCCAATTGTATACTGAGGCAGACTACAATAAAAGATAGATCGTCTCACATAAACAAGTGGCGATGCACAACATCCTTTATTATTATTATTATTATTATCGGTTATTTGTAGAGCGCCAACAGATTCCGCAGCGCTAACCTTTACTGGAATGAGGGCTGTTGAAAACGGACTGCCACGTGGAACCGCATAATGTGAGTACAATGCTGACACGCAAACTCTAACACTGACAATGTATGCAATGTGAAGAGCAATGATATATCCCAGATCTGACTTATAGAGCCGACATCACCAACTCAGCTTGTTATCCCCAGACAGAGCCAGCAAAAACTTCAATCCTAACCTGAGACAATACCAGGGGAGAAGGGCCTGAGGGACATAAAAGAAAAGAAAAAAAGGAAAAAAACAACTCCAATCCCCGCAGTTCCGGAGTACATAAATATAAGTCTACTAACCTATAGTCTGTACAACTGTTAAAGACCTCACAAATAGACTTTTTTTTTTTGTCTCCCTGCATCCCCTAGCAGATAAAATACCACACACTGGATTTACAGATATGGATTAACACCCTGGTTTATTTAAACGCCATTGCTTGCTATCCCACCGGAGCTCATAGCCCTCTCCCCTTTCCTGCTGCTCCATGTAGCAGCAGGTCATATCACCTTCACCCTTTGCCGTGATCACCCTGTGAGGGTAAACTCCCCGGGGGCTATGTTGTTCTAGGGGCACATTTACCAACCGTGTTCGCAAGACCTGTGATAAAATACTTCTGCTAATTTTGAGGCTGTGGCTTATCTCTTATGATGTCTCAAAGGAGAGCTCAAAAAGGTGAAAAAGGTCAAAAACTGTCATCAAATACACAGAGTACTGTTAACAACTTTTTTAGGCACACAGATCAGATTGTAAACAAAAAAG
Organism: Bombina bombina; assembly: GCF_027579735.1. Taxonomy (NCBI): domain Eukaryota; kingdom Metazoa; phylum Chordata; class Amphibia; order Anura; family Bombinatoridae; genus Bombina; species Bombina bombina. Next base: position 841,661,999 of record NC_069500.1, read on the forward strand.
ACTCAGGAACCCAACAGGTACATATGGAGGAGATTCAATGCGACATGACTGATAACTCTAGCTGCCCTTCTCCACCAGCACAGATGAGTAAAGAGGACTCCCCGATTACCTATAAGGCAATGGAAGCGCTCATAGAGCAGGTTAAATCCTGCATTAAGGATGAATGCGCAGACTTAAAGAAAGAGATTAATGACCTGGGGCTCAGAGTTGACTCCCTTGAGGAGCATGAATATATTATGTCACAAAAAGTAGCCAGTCTGTCATCCAAGCAATCTCAGCAGACTCAACTGGTAATGGCGTTAGAAGATAAAATCGATGATTTAGAGAATCGCTCTAGACGAGGTAATCTCCGATTCCGGGGAATTCCGGAGACGGTGTTGAACAATGATCTTCAAGACTACTTGCAAGCCCTTTTTGCAGAGATGATGGCAATCCCTGAAGAAGAGAGTCCGGCTATACCACTGGATAGAGCACACAGGGCTCTACGCCCTAGACCAGCTGATGATGCACCTCCTAGAGACATTATTGTTCATTTCCAACATTACAAACAAAAGGAGGAACTATATAGCATCGCTAGAAAGCAGCAAGCACTGTCATTCAGAGGACACAGGATTCAGGTCTACCAAGATCTATCAATAAGAACCCTCCAAAAGAGGAGAGACTTTCTGTTTTTGACTACTCACTTACGTGCCTTACACGTTCCTTACAGATGGGGATTCCCCACGTCAATTATCACCACAAAGAATGGGAAAAAGATTGAATGCACGTCAATGTCTGACGTGGGGAAATTCTGCAACTTGTTAAACATCTCTCTGCCTGATAAAAACGTCCCCCAGCCCTACCAGGGGCTTTCTGGTGAGCAAAATAACCCACGGTCTCAAAGGCGCCAAGGCCCGGAGCTGCCAACTCCGCAACATAAACGTAGACAGACCACTTCATCCCCTACTGATGATATAGAAAAAGAGGTCCCAGGGTGAACTTCTTTGATGGCCTATGTGGAGCACTGTCCTCTGAGTTATTAGGGTTATATGATATAGCCCTAATTCTACGCCTTCTAAAGAGAACTTTCTAAAAAAGACTTAAAGAGACAAAACAATATCTGTTGTTTTTTTTTGCAGGTTCCGAATCAAACTGAAGCAGATGAACCCGCCTATACTATGGCAGGAGGGTAACATTAACGATATGTCTTAAGTTATAGCTTAGAAATGACTAACGATTACTAGGCTCTCTGTTATCTGCATTTAGTATGGCATTTATACCACAGAAGTAAACTGCCTTAATTTATTTTCTTAATGATCTTGTTAAGTTTGTTTTCCTACTACATTACGCCATAACACCCTGAGTTTAAGTAGTTGTGATGCATTGCTCATACCATGTTTTTTATGTTAATGTTCTGAAAGTATACCATAGATTTTGTTTGAGTTACAATAGCACCTAGTTACCTACACATGTATGGAACAGAATAGATCTTTAATATGTTTGCACTCTGAATAATGCACATTGTAATTTATGCAACAGTACAGGTTAAGGCCCATTACTTTTATGACTACCGTTGTTACATCGTTAGTTTGTGACTTCACCATACTGCCCTCACAGACTGACTGTATCAGACAATGACTCACTTATCATGATGTCTGGGACAACTGGCGGCCTAGGCCGCTCATGACTTCAATAGCTGACGAATACCCGGCTTGTACCAAAGCTCCCAAGTTCACTCACAGATAGCAAGGAGCTGTGCGGATATTGTACTGCAACAGTCTCTGGAAAATTCTATTTATAATCAATCCTCCCTGAATTGTTCGTAACAATCTACTGCCTCCCTTTTACCTCCTTTCCCCCTCTTATCCACATTCCCCCCTTACCTGTTCAACTTGATATCCTATATAGCTTTTACTGGATTAGGCCATTCATCCTTTTTAGGAACTACTAGCTCAACATAAAAATGCCGGTAAGCAAAGAAAAAGGCATGTTAGTATTAGCAACCCAAAATGTAAAAGGATTCTTGTCAGCTGAAAAAAGGTCTATTGCCTTTCATGATTTTTATAAGAAAAATTTGGATATAGTTATGCTCCAAGAAACCCATTTTAAAAAACATGCCGAACCCACACTCTCGACAAGATATTATGACAAACACTTTTGTAATTCCGGCCCACACAAGAAGAACGGAGTGTGCATATCTATCAAGCGCAACATCCCCTTTGAGTTGCTACAAAAACACTCTGATAAGGAGGGCAGGATTCTGATCTTAGTTGGTCTATGTTATGGGATCCCTGTCACCTTGGTTAATGTGTATGCACCAAACAGACCCACCCCAAACTTTTTTAGGTCTCTGGCCAACACCCTACTTGATATATCTAAAGGCCCGATAATTCTGGGGGGCGACCTCAACTTCCCTCTGAACCCCTCCATTGACACATCTACTGGGAAGTCTTACCTACGTAACCACTCCTTGAAAAATAATTGTGCAGCTCTTCAGAGTGTTAACCTGTTTGACTCCTGGAGAGTAGCGCATACAAATTGGAAAGATTTTACCTTCTTTTCCCACCCCCAACATTCATACTCTAGATTAGACTACATTTTATGTAGCCAAGCACTCTTGACAAATCTTATTTACTCTAAAATATCACATACACCCTGGTCAGATCACAGTATGGTTACCACCAAGTTCAAATGGTATAAAGCTTCTCAGGGTACCTCTCTCTGGAGACTAAATGACACTATTCTCACTAATCAAGAAACCATTGACAAACTAAAAAAGCTTTCAGAGGAATATTTCTCCTTCAATAAACCGGAGGACACTTCTGCCTCAACCAATTGGGAAGCTTATAAATGTTTCATACGTGGGGTTTTGATTAAGCACAATGCCAAACAGCGCAAACTTAGATCGGCCCAGTTCATGTCACTGACAGATGACCTTACTAAGCAGGAGTCTATTCATAAACTAGACCCAACCTCCCCCACAAAACTCGCTACTCTCATGGAGGCAAGGGACACCCTTAATAATTTCCTTATACGGAATGCACATATGAGAGCCCTAACCACCAAAGCCAAATTTTTTATAGAGAATAATAAAGCAGGCCGCTTGTTGGCCAGATCACTTAAGAAACAAAGGTATGCTAATTTCATCAGATCTATCACGCAATCCCCGGGAGTGACTGTTAGTAATAGTAACGAGATTGCGAATTCCTTTATCTCCTATTACTCCAAACTATATAACTTGAGAACCTCGACATCCCCAGACAGATCACAACTCATAGACTCATACTTAGCAACCACAGACACGCCATCTATAACAGATGACGATAAGGAATTTTTAGACTCCCCAATTACTCTACAAGAAATCATCACTACTATCCAGGCACTACCCAATGGCAAATCCCCCGGCCCTGATGGCCTTACGGCCAAATTCTACCAGTTACTACTAGAGCACATAAGTCCACAACTTCTCACATTGTTCACTGACGTAGACCAGGACATAACTTTTCCAGAATCACTGCTTGAGGCTTTAATTACAGTCATACCCAAACCAGATAAAGCAACTGATCTTGTGGGAAATTATAGACCAATTTCCCTTATTAATATAGATATGAAGATCTATGCTAAGATCCTTGCAAACAGGTTAAATAACATACTACCAAAAATCATTCATCCTGACCAGGTTGGCTTTATCAGGGGACAAGAAGCCAAGGACAACACAACTAGATTGCTACACTCCTTACAATACGCCCATGACTACCACATTCCATTAGTCTTACTCTCCACAGACGCGGAGAAGGCTTTCGACAGGGTGGACTGGCAATTTATGTGGAAAGCCCTGTCGAAATTCGGCCTCCCAAATTCATTTATCAATAGAATCCAGGCCCTATACCATAATCCAAGCGCCAAAATTAAAATAAATGATACCATCTCTCATTCATTTCCCATTTCTAATGGCACACGCCAGGGCTGCCCTTTATCACCCTTACTATTCGCCCTAACAGTGGAAATTCTTGCAATACAAATCAGACACAATGTAGCAATCAGAGGTCTGGATTTTGGCAATGTTACCCAGAAGTGCTTGTTATTCGCAGACGATGTGATCCTCACTCTACAGTCCCCAGAGACGACACTACCGGCCCTAATTGAAACACTTGAGGGGTATAAACAAGTTTCAAACTTCACCGTTAATATGGGGAAATCTGGCCTAATCCCACTTAACTTACCACCACTGGGAGTAGAAGCCATAACACAACTCACAAAATTCACTGTCACTGATAAACTTAAATACCTGGATTTGGTGATTCCAAAAGACACCCGCAAACTATTCTCAGACAATTACATAGCACTCCAAGAAAAGGTTAAAAGATCGTTAGACTCCTGGCACAAACAGGGGCATATATCTTGGATAGGCAGGATCAATACCATCAAAATGATGATTGTCCCTAAATTTCTCTATCTTTTTCAGACCCTACCGATGGCCTTGCCTAATACTTATCTCAGAGCGCTAGGGAAAATGATAAATTCATTCATTTGGGCCTATAAGAGACCTAGAATAGCACAACATACCTTGGGCCTATGTAGAGTTGACGGTGGTCTTAATGTCCCTAATCTTACTAATTATTATAGAGCAGCTCACTTATCGAGAATACTTTCTTGGAACCACTCTCCCCCGGATAAAGTATGGATTCAGATAGAGTGCTATCTTTCTAGAGTTAAAAACATGAGAGACTTAGCCTGGCTACCGAAACATTCCAGACCTCAGACACCATACCTCAATAACTACATTAAAGCTACTCTTGATACATGGGACTATGTCCTTAAACATTTCAGAGGAGTATCCTCCTCAGTATCCCCTCTGACTCCGCTATTAGGTAACCATCTATTCTTGCAGCACGACCTATTCACCCACACCAGCGCAAATACATTGTTACAAAATCTACCTATATATTTAGTCCTAGGCCCGGCTGGCATTAAGGAAAGAGCCTTGCTCTATGAAGAGCTGGGGTCTCCCTTTCAAAACTGGTACGCGTACTTTCAAATCAGACATGCGATTCATAGTAGCCCCTTCAAACCAGATATACAAAGACCACTGACACAGTTCGAACAACTTTACACCAACCCCCAGATCAAAAAAGCACACCTGTCTAGATCGTATAATATCCTACGGGGCTCCTTCCCAGAACAACGTCCCGCATACCTGGCGAGGTGGAATGAGGAATTGCTAAACAATTTATCTGATGACGATTGGAAGCGCTGCTTCCATTATATACACACATCCTCCACTTCCCTAACTATGGCTGAAGCGAACTATAAAATTATGGCCAGCTGGTACCTGACACCCCAGCGCCTACGTGCCATCTACCCTAACGCCTCTTCTAGTTGCTGGAGGAGGTGTGGTGAGGTAGGCTCTATGACCCACATTTGGTGGTCTTGTCCTGGTCTGGCTGGCTTTTGGCCGCAAATTGAGCAGTACATGAACCAGGTGTTGGGTACTAACATTTCCCTGAATGTATGCTCCGTTCTTCTAAACCAGGTTCCCCAGATTCCCTGTGCATACCGTAAAAAACTATTTCTATTAATGCTGACATGTGCTAAAAGACTGATTCCCAGATTATGGAAAACCCGAGAGATACCCTCCATTTCTAAATGGATTCTGGAAGTAGACCATGTTCTGACCCTTGAAAAGATGCACTATTCGTATACTGGGAAACAAGATTTTATAGTCAATGTACTATTCCTATGGGAACAGAGACCCCAAACCCACAACTGACAGCTAGGTAACCCCTCCCTCTGTACCTTTCTCACCCAGGCAACTGACTATTTTGCTGTGTTTGATGAACATGTGTATATTATGCTATGCAATATAAAGCTCAGTTCGGTTATATTAATCCAGCTCGATGGAAACTTGAAAAGCTGTACATGCGATAGGATCTTACTTTCCTTCCCCATATCCCCCTCATCCTTACCCCCTCCCGCCCCCACCCCTCCCCTTAATTTAGAAAATAATGGGTCAATATTGTTTTATTGTGTACATATGTTTAATTGTTATTTTGCTGTTTAGAGAATTATCTCTATGTTGTAAAATTGTAACACCCAATAAAAACTATTTAAACAAAAAAAAAAAATTTTGCTTGCCTGCAAACAAAACTCAAAATAAACTTTTAATGAGGGTGGGCTAGCGCGTGTATTACAAGTTGAAAGTAAATTGTTTGCGCACAAGCAATATCCTGTGTGCACTAACTTCAGGACTTTCGGATATCGCAACTACGTTAACTTCTTCTTCAATGGAGCACACTTTAAAAACACATCACTCGTGCACTAACCCAACATTACGTAAGACCTATAGTGCTAAACTCGAAGATATTTATAAATATTTTACATTTATATGTTCTTCAGATAGAAGAAAGCAAGTTCTAACATAGCAGCCATTTTGTATCAAAGAGCATTTTATGATTGCCTAGCTACCAGCAAGTAGAGAGATAAGTACAAGGTGGTGGTAGTCTCAGGGTGAAAGATTCATATTTTAGGGGTGTAAACTGTTTTATTTAGTGATTTATATCTGTTAAAATGAAAAAAAGGAAATCTTAAAGAAAGAAAAAAGTGTGTGTACAACATGTGACTCAGGGGCCAGAGGCAATGGGGCCTAGTTATCAAGCCGTCAACCTCAAATACGCTGGAATTCCGCAGCGTATTTGTGGCGAGGCTGATTCGCCTTAGTTATCAAAGGCTAGAGACCGGCAAAAGTAGAATTTTGTGACGTAAGCTTCGATCCGCCAGACACAGATCGATTCTAACGTCACTACAGATGTTCCGCACACAAATGCGGCACAATCTGACTACTTTTGCTAGTTATCAAAAAACTAGCAGGTACGCTCTGCACTTTTCCGGCGCAGCGTACCTGGTTTTCAATCCGCCACCCTGGAGGCAGCGGATCCCATAGGAATCAATGGGAGTCTGACCATAGCGAATGTACAAGTTTGCTGCTGCCAGACATCCCATTGATTTCTATGGGAGCTGTCTACACCTAACACCCTAACATGTACCCCGAGTCTAAACACCCCTAAGCTGTCCCCCCTACACCGCCGCAACTAAATAAATGTATTACCCCCTAAACCGCCGCTCCCGGACCCTGCCGCAACCTATATTAAATTTATTAACCCCTAATCTGCCCCCCCTACACCGTCGCCACCTATAATACATTTATTAACCCCTATCCTGCCCCCCACTACCCCTGTAATAAATTTATTAACCCCTAAACCTAAGTCTAACACTAACCCTAACACCCCCCTAACTTAAATATTAATTAAATAAATCTAAATAATATTTCTATTATTAACTAAATTAATCCTATTTAAAACTAAATACTTACCTTTAAAATAAACCCTAATATAGCTACAATATAAATAATAATTATATTGTAGCTATTTTAGGATTTATTTTTATTTTACAGGTAACTTTCAATTTATTTTAACTAGGTACAATAGCTATTAAATAGTTAATAACTATTTAATAGCTACCTAGTTAAAATAAAGAGAAATTTACCTGTAAAATAAAAACTAACCTAAGTTACAATTACGCCTAACACTACACTATACTTAAATAAATTATTCCTATTTAAAACTAAATACTTACCTGTAAAATAAACCCTAAGATAGCTAAAAATGTAATTAATAATTACATTGTAGCTATTTTAGGAATTATATTTATTTTACAGGTAACTTTGTATTTATTTTAGCTAGTTAGAATAGTTATTAAATAATTATTAACTATTTAATAACTACCTAGCTAAGATCAGCCAATAGAATGCAAGCTCAATCTGATTGGCTGATTGGATCAGCCAATCGGATTGAACTTCAATCTGATTGGCTGATTCAATCAGCCAATCAGATCTTTCCTACCTTAATTCCGATTGGCTGATAGAATCCTATCAGCCAATCGTAATTGATGGGACGCCATCTTGGATGACGTCCCTTAAAGGAGCCTTCATTCGTCGGTAGTCCGTCAGGAAAGAAGGGTGTTCCGCGTTGGCGGGATGAAGATTGAAGATTGAAGACCCCGCTTGGAAGATGACATCGCCCGGATAGAAGACTTCTTCAGCGCCGCTTGGAAGATGACATCGCCCGGATGGAAGACTTCTTCAGCGCCGACTGGAGGATCACTTCATCGGATGGAAGATTTCTTCAGCGCCCCTTGGAGGATAACTTCTGCCGCTCCGGATCTCCTCTTCGGTTCCATCGCTGCTCGGCTGAGTGAAGACGACTCAAGGTAGGATGATCTTCAGGGGATTAGTGTAAGGTTATTTTAAGGGGGGTTTGGGTTAGATTAGGGGTATGTGGGTGGTGGTTTTAAATGTTGGGGGGTTGTATTTTTCTTTTACAGGCAAAAGAGCTGAATTCTTTGGGGCATGCCCCACGAAAGGCCCTTTTAAGGGCTGGTAAGGTAAAAGAGCTTTGAACTTTTTTAATTTAGAATAGGGTAGGGCATTTTTTTATTTTGGGGGGCTTTGTTATTTTATTAGGGGGCTTAGATTAGGTGTAAGTAGCTTAAAATTGTTGTAATATTTTTAAAATGTTTGTAACTTATTTTTTTTATTTTTTTGTAACTTAGCTTTTTTATTTTTTGTACTTTAGTTAGTTTATGTAATTGTATTTAATTGTAGTTATTTGTAGGTAATTTATTTAATTTATTTAATGATAGTGTAGTGTTAGGTTTAATTGTAACTTAGGTTAGGATTTATTTTACAGGTAATTTTGTATTTCTTTTAGCTAGGTAGTTATTAAATAGTTAATAACTATTTAATAACTATTCTAACTAGCTAAAATAAATACAAAGTTACCTGTAAAATAAATATAAATCCTAAAATAGCTACAATGTAATTATTAATTACATTGTAGCTATCTTAGGGTTTATTTTACAGGTAAGTATTTAGTTTTAAATAGGAATGATTTATTTAAGTATAGTGTAGTGTTAGGTGTAATTGTAACTTAGGTTAGTTTTTATTTTACAGGTTAATTTCTCTTTATTTTAGCTAGGTAAGCTATTAAATAGTTAATAACTATTTAATAGCTATTGTACCTAGTTAAAATAAATTGAAATTTGCCTGTAAAATAAAAATAAATCCTAAAATAGCTACAATATAATTATTATTTATATTGTAGCTATATTAGGGTTTATTTTAAAGGTATTTAGTTTTAAATAGGATTAATTTAGTTCATAATAGAAATATTATTTCGATTTATTTAATTAATATTTAAGTTAGGGGGTGTTAGGGTTAGTGTTAGACTTAGGTTTAGGGGTTAATAATTTTATTACAGTGGCGGCGGTGTAGTGGGGGGCAGGATAGGGGTTAATAAATGTATTATAGGTGGCGACGGTGTAGGGGGGGCAGGATAGGGGTTAATAAATTTAATATAGGTTGTGGCGGGGTCCGGGAGCGGCGGTTTAGGGGTTAATACATATATTATAGTTGCGGCGGTGTCCGGGAGCGGTGGTTTAGGGGTTAATACATTTATAAGAGTTGCGGCGGGGTCTAGGAGCGGCGGTTTAGGGGTTACTAACTTTATTTAGTTGCGGGGGGCTCCGGGGGCGCCGGTATAGGGGATAGAACAGTGTAGTTAGTGTGGGTGCTTAGTGACAGGCTAGCAAGAAAGCTGTAAAAAAGCCGAAGAGCAGCGAGATCGGATGAGTGATAACTCTCACAGTCCGCTGCTTATCGCCCCGTACTTGGTGCGTGGCTTTTTGACAGCTTTTTTGATAACTTAGGCGAATTTTTGAAGGTCCGCGGCGGCGATGTGAGGCGAGCCTAGGCGGGCGTATTGGGCCGGCGAAGGCAGGTAAATTAGACGCGTTGATAACTAGGCCCCTATGTTTCATTTTTATTTTTCCTGTAGTGTTTTTTTTATAACCCAAATCTTACATTGAACCACATATGAGTTACAACACCAAGGTTGAGCTCTAATTGGCTGGCTTGTCACTCAGGTCTGATATATTCAACAAGATATTGTCAATCCATAAAACAGCATCAGTTATCTTCAATGGTACGCAGAAAGATCAGAGAGCTTTATCTCTGTGTATGGATATTAAAGTAGTGTGAAAGATATAAAAACACCCTGTAATTACCAGGCTTTTCTGTAATAACAAATTAACATAGCAGAGTGGGAAAGCTTTTTCAATGCAAAAGCTTATCAGTAGGAATGGGCGAATGTTTTGCAACATTCGAAACTTGAAACAAATTTTAACACATTCGTTTCAAATTTCTAATGTTTGCACAACATTCTAAAATTTGTTTTATCTAATAGTATTTCTAATGCTTTCTATAAATGTAATATTCGAATCAAATTTTTCAAATAATTTGATTCAAATTATGCAATATTCGAATTTAAAGATTCAAATCTATATATTGTTAATAGTATTTCTAATGCTCTCTTTAAATGTAATATTCAAACTATAGAATATCTGAAATAGAAACATTCTAATTTATATATTTGTATCTATTATGTATCAATTTACTAAATTCCCTACCACATGAACTATTGAACTTTGGAATAGTATTTGTTAAATCGAAAGTTACATTTGAAATTTCGAATGTGGATTTTCGGTTTCATTATGAACATATGAAAAAAACTAAAGTAACATTCGATTACCGAATTTTAATGGATTTTCATTCTTATCAACATTCGATTGTCCAAAACGAATGTCCACAGGACTAAATTGGAAAGTGTCTTAAAACTCCATGTTCTTTCTGAATCATAAAAGTTTATTTTGACTTGTGTCCCTTTAAGTCTGACGTGTGCATTTCTAGTTTTCAGAATTACAGAAAAAGAAAACAAAAAGAATAATGAAAAGATATTTCATACATAAATAAAAACACTCTATAAAACGTTTTATTATACTCTTTAGTATAATCTCAAAGTGTTTTTAACATCCCTTTAAAGTGCCAGTAAACTTCAGAAATCAAGTTACATATGTGCATTTTATTATGTTTTAGAGCACATGTATTAAACAATAGGATTAACATTTTATAATACCTTACGTTTTGGCCCCTGTAATCCTTAGCCATCTTCCCCCACAACTCAGCAGCTTTGGATTCCAGGTGAGCGGTACTATCTCTTTTACCTGCCTATTCAGCACGCTCCCATGCCTTGCTGTCTGCACAGATTCACTTTTGCTTTTAACTTGATTTTATGTAGTTGCTTGTAAATCTAAAGGTGATTCTCGTGGCTCATGACCGCCACACTAAACAGTAAATTGCACTGCTATACACAGGGTGGTTTACTGTTTACATTGTGTGTATGAATGTGCTTGTGAGTGCATAATGTGCGCATGCGGGAGATGTCTGCCTGGATAAGCTTAGTCAAGAAAGCGTGCCTGCATTCAGTTGAATATCGCAATTGGTAACCTTGTTATTGGTTGAAGCGCCTACTGAAGAAAATAAGAAAAAAATAGAGCTATGTTCGACGCTTCCAAATGAGGCGAGCAGGGGTGGAATTTAGAAAATAAATGGGGGTTTATATTGAATACAAAACAGTCCTTTTTATACTACTGTATACAATATATATATATATATATATATATATATATATATATATATATATATATATTGTACAGCATGCAATTTTATAATTTGTAAACAGGTTTACTGTCCCTTTAATATAAATTAGTTTTAATTATGTTGACATACGTAGTGTACCTGACGCCTGGTAGACTTAGATTGTATTATGCAGAACAGATAAACATTGCTCATGCTAAATACAGACAAGATTTTTTTTTTCAAAATGGAAGAAGGACCCAGTTACCAGTCATACGTGATCTTGATACACTCACACAAATATAGATGCTCCGCGGCGGAGGAGCGAAGAAAGAAGATTGAAGATGCCGCTTTGCTTGAAGACATCGCCGGATGGAAGAAGACTTCGCCCAGATGGAAGAAGACTTCTTTGCCGCTTGATTGAAGACATCGCCGGATGGAAGAAGACTTTTCTGCCGCTTAATTGAAGACATCGCCCGGATCGGATGAAGAGTTCTGCCCGGCTGGGTGAAGACAAGGTAGGGAGATCTTCAGGGGGGTAGTGTTAGGTTTATTTAAGGGGGGTTTGGGTGGGTTTAGAATAGGAGTATGTGGGTAATGGGATGTAATGTTGGGGGGTGGTATTGTGTTTTTCTTTACAGGCAAAAGAGCAGTTTTCTTTGGGGCATGCCCCGCAAAAGGCCCTTTTAAGGGCTGGTAAGGTAAAAGAGCTAACTTTTTAAATTTAGAATAGGGTAGGGAAATTTTTTTATTTTGGGGGGCTTTATTATTTTATTAGGGGGCTTAGAATAGGTGTAATTAGCTTAAAAATCTTGTAATCTTTTTTTATATTTTGTAATTTAGTGTTTGTTTGTTTTTTTGTAATTTAGATTAGTTTATTTAATTGTATTTTAGATATTTGTAGTTTATTTAATTTATTGATAGTGTAGGTGTATTTGTAACTTAGGTTAGGATTTATTTTACAGGTAAATTGGTAATTATTGTAACTAGGTAGCTATTAAATAGTTATTAACTATTTAATAGCTATTGTACCTAGTTAAAATAAATACCAAGTTACCTGTAAAATAAATATAAACCCTAAAATAGCTACAATGTAATTATTAATTACATTGTAGCTATCTTAGGGTTTATTTTATAGGTAAGTATTTAGATTTAAATAGGAATATTTTAATTAATAATATTAATATTAATTAGATTTATTTTAATAAGAATTTAGTTAGGGATGTTAGAGTTAGATATGGTTATTATACTTAATATATATATATATATATAATAAAGATATTAACTATATTAACCCTAATATAATAAGGGTTAATATAGTTAATATAGCTGGCGGCGGTGTAGGGGATTAGATTAGGGGTTAATGTGTTTAATATAGGTGGCGGCGGTGTAGGGGGATTAAATTAGGGGTTAATATTTTTAAAATAGATGGCGGCGGGGTAGGAGCTCACTTTAGGGGGTAGGTAAGGTAGATGGCGGCGGTGTAAGGGGCTCACTTTAGGGGGTAGGTAAGGTAGATAGTGGCGGGGTAGGTAAGGTAGATGGCGGCGGGGTAGGGGCTCACTTTAGTGGGTAGGTAAGGTAGATGGCGGCGGGGTAGGTAAGGTAGATGGCGGCGGGGTAGGTAAGGTAGATGGCGGCGGTGTAAGGGGCTCACTTTAGGGGGTAGGTAAGGTAGATGGCGGCGGGGTAGGTAAGGTAGATGGCGGCGGGGTAGGTAAGGTAGATGGCGGCGTGGTAGGTAAGGTAGATGGCGGCGTGGTAGGGGCTCACTTTAGGGGGTAGGTAAGGTAGATGGCGGCGGGGTAGGTAAGGTAGATGGCGGCGGGGTAGGTAAGGTAGATGGCGGCGGGGTTGGTAAGATAGATGGCGGCGGGGTAAGGGCTCACTTTAGTGGGTAGGTAAGGTAGATGGTGGTGGGGTAGGTAAGGTAGATGGCGGCGGGGTAGGTAAGGTAGATGGCGGCGGTGTAAGGGGCTCACTTTAGGGGGTAGGTAAGGTAGATGGCGGCAGGGTAGGTAAGGTAGATTGTGGCGGGGTAGGTAAGGTAGATGGCGGCTGGGTAGGGGCTCACTTTAGGGGGTAGGTAAGGTAGATGGCGGCGGGGTAGGTAAGGTAGATGGTGGCGGGATAGGTAAGGTAGATGGCGGCCGGGTAGGTAAGATAGATGGCGGCGGGGTAGGTAAGGTAGATGGCGGCGGGGTAGGTAAGGTAGATGGCGGCAGAGTAGGGGCTCACTTTAGTGGGTAGGTAAGGTAGATGGTGGCGGGGTAGGTAAAGTAGATGGCGGCGGTGTAAGGGGCTCACTTTAGGGGGTAGGTAAGGTAGATGGCGGCGGGGTAGGTAAGGTAGATGGTGGCGGGGTAGGGGCTCACTTTAGGGGGTAGGTAAGGTAGATGGCGGCGGGGTAGATAAGGTAGATGGCGGTGGGGTAGGTAAGGTAGATGGCGGCGGGGTAGGTAAGGTAGATGGCGGAGGGGTAGGTAAAGTAGATGGCGGCGGGGTAGGGGCTCACTTTACGGGGTAGGTAAGGTAGATAGCGGCGGGGTAGGTAAGGTAGATGGCGGCGGGGTAGGTAAGGTAGATGGCGGCGGTGTAAGGGGCTCACTTTAGTTGGTAGGTAAGGTAGATGGCGGTGGGGGAGGTAAGGTAGATAAACTTTTATGATTCAGAAAGAACATGGAGTTTTAAGACACTTTCCAATTTAGTCCTGTGGACATTCGTTTTGGACAATCGAATGTTGATAAGAATGAAAATCCATTAAAATTCGGTAATCGAATGTTACTTTAGTTTTTTTCATATGTTCATAATGAAACCGAAAATCCACATTCGAAATTTCAAATGTAACTTTCAATTTAACAAATACTATTCCAAAGTTCAATAGTTCATGTGGTAGGGAATTTAGTAAATTGATACATAATAGATATGTATCAATGACGTTGTCATGGCAACGTGTTTAAACCTACAATATCTTCCGCGATCATAAGTAAAAAGAGAAACGAGGATTTACATTGATCGCACAGTAAAGCTGATGCAAGTATCCTGGGCATAACAGAGCGATGCGCAACCAATTAAGGTGCAAAACGAGTCCCATAAAGAATAACCATAACATTGCAAATAAGCCTTCACTTAAAACAGCAAATATCAAGCGATTCAAATGCATAAAACATTTAAAATATGAACAATGCACGTTTACATACCATATGGCTTATAACAAGTGTTCGTAATAGTACTAAATGCAAATTAATAAATAGTACTAGATAGTACACAACCAGAATAAGAGTATGACCTAAGACTATATATCTTAATTATAAAGAGACATGAAAATGCAAAAGTGCAATAGTGCTTCATGCCTCTACGGCCCATGTTAGAAACTTTGATGGATAGTGAGAACCCATTTGAATGATGCCATTAATGATGTAGGAGTCACATTTAACAGAGTAAAGAAAATATGACTTAAATCCTGGGTCATTGACTTCAGTAGAAAGGACTAAAATCCAGGGAGGTGTTAAGGCCCCTTGGGGCTAAGGTGTCCAACCGATAAATCCACCTGCTTTCAAGTTGTAACAATTTCTTAGCTCTGTTACCACCCCTTGGCCTGGGGGGCTCATGGTCAATTAGCATAGATCTTAGACTTGAGACAGCATGCTTGTAGTTAGAGAAGTGGCGTGCCACTGGCTGATCGAATTCACCTTTCATGAGGGCCTCACATATGGCACAACGATGATTGGCCATCCATTCCCGAAAAGTTGTCACAGTTTTACCAATATAGACCCTTGAACATGGGCTTATCAGCATGTATATTACAAAGGTACTTGTGCATGATAGCCGATGGTTTATCTTAAATCTGTAGTTGTTATGCGGATGTTGAAATGTATTGCCCCTAAGCATACAATTACATGTAATGCAACTTCCACATGGAAAGCAGCCCATCTTGGCCGATTTTAGCCATGTCTCCTTCGTGTAATGTTTAACAGGACCAGACTTAACCAACAGGTCTCTCAGGTTGTTTGCCCTGTGGTACACTATCCTGGGTGCAGGAGTCCTTTGAAATGGGAGCATGGGATCTGTTTCCAACACTGGCCAGTTTCGCCGCACAGCCCTTGTCAGATGTTCACACTTAGGAGAATATGTGGTGACCATGTTCAGTTGTCCATGGTTATTCTTGACCATAGTGTCTGTACTCACGGCAAGTCAGCAACATCTGTGTTAAGTAATTTCTCCTGGATTCCTTTTATTTCCTCTCTGGCATAGCCTCTTTCCACAAGTTTCTCTCCCATTTCCTTTAGTTGGGTTTGCATCATGGGTATCTCACTATTATTTCTAATGACCCGGATGAGTTGAGAAATCCTCACCTCTCAACTCACCCGGGTCATTAGAAATAATAGTGAGATACCCATAACAACTACAGATTTAAGATAAACCATCGGCTATCATGCACAAGTGCCTTTGTAATATACATGCTGATATGCCCATATTCAAGGGTCTATATTGGTAAAACTGTGACAACTTTTCAGGAACGGATGGCCAATCATCATTGTGCCATATGTGAGGCCCTCACGAAAGGTGAATCCGATCAGCGAGTGGCACGCCACTTCTCTAAGTACAAGCATGCTGTTTCAAGTCTAAGATCTATGCTAATTGACCATATGCACCCCATGCCAAGGGGTGGTAACAGAGCTAAGAAATTGTTACAACTTGAAAGCAGGTGGATTTATGGGTTGGACACCTTAGCCCCAATGGGCCTTAACACCTCCCTGGATTTTAGTCCTTTCTACTGAAGTCAATGACCCAGGATTGAAGTCATATTTCCTTTACTCTGTTCAATGTGACTCCTACATCATTAATGGCATTATTTAAATGGGTTCTCACTATCCATCAAAGTTTCTAACATGGGCCATAGAGGCATGAAGCACTATTGAACTTTTGCATTTTCATGTTTCTTTATAATTAAGATATATACACCTAGATTTAGAGCTTTGCGTTAGAAGGGGTGCGTTAGCTACGCGTGTTCCCCCCCCGGACCTTTTAAACAATGCTGGTATTTAGAGTTCTCTGAAGGGCTGCGTTAGGCTCCAAAAAGGGAGCGTAGAGCATAATTTACCGCCACTTCAACTCTAAATACCAGCGTTGCTTACGGACGTGGCCAGCTTAAAAAACGTGCTCGTGCACGATATCCACATAGGAAACAATGGGGCAGTTTGAGCTGAAAAAAAACCTAACACCTGCAAAAAAGCAGCGTTCAGTTCCTAACGCAGCCCCATTGTTTCCTATGGGGAAACACTTCCTAAGTCTGCACCTAACACTCTAACATGTACCCCGAGTCTAAACACCCCTAACCTTACACTTATTAACCCCTAATCTGCCACCCCCGCTATCGCTGACCCCTGCATTTTATTATTAACCCCTAATCTGCTGCTCCGTACACCGCCGCAACCTTCATTATAGCTATGTACCCCTAATCTGCTGCCCCTAACATCGCTGACTCCTATATTATATTTATTAACCCCTAATCTACCTAACTACACTTATTAACCCCTAATCTGCCGACCGGACCTCGCCGCCACTATAATAAATGTATTAACCCCTAAACCGCCTCACTCCCGCCTCAAAAACTCTATAATAAATAGTATTAACCCCTAATCTGCCCTCCCGAACATCGCCGACACCTAACTTCAAGTATTAAACCCTAATCTACCGACCGGACCTCGCCGCTACTCTAATAAATGTATTAACCCCTAAAGCTAAGTCTAACCCTAACACTAACAACCCCCTAAGTTAAATTTAATTTAAATCTAACGAAATAAAATAAATCTTATTAAATAAATTAATCCTATTTAAAGCTAAATACTTACCTGTAAAATAAACCCTAATATAGCTACAATATAACGAATAATTATATTGTAGCTATTTTAGGATTTATATTTATTTTACAGGCAACTTTGTATTTATTTTAACTAGGTACAATAGCTATTAAATAGTTAATAACTATTTAATAGCTACCTAGTTAAAATAAGTACAAAATTACCTGTAAAATAAATCCTAACCTAAGTTACAATTAAACCTAACACTACACTATCAATAAATTAATTAACTAAACTATCTACAATTATCTACAATTAAATCAACTAAACTAAATCTACAATTACTACTATTAATTACACCTACTCTAAGCCCCCTAAAAAAATAACAAAGCCCCCCAAAATAAAAAAATGCCCTACCCTATTCTAAAATAAAAAGTTAACAGCTCTTTTACCTTACCAGTCCTTAAAAGGACCTTTTGCGGGGCATGCCCCAAAGAAATCAGCTCTTTTGCCTGTAAAAAAAAACATACAATACCACCCCAACATTACAACCCACCACCCACATACCCCTAATCTAACCCAAACACCCCTTAAAAAACCTAACACTAAGCCCCTGAAGATCTCCCTACCTTATCTTCACCACGCCAGGTATCACGATCCGTCCAGAAGAGGGTCCAAAGTCTTCATCCTATCCGGCAAGAAGAGGACATCCGGACCGGTAGACATGTTCATCAAGGCGGCGTCTTCTATCTTCATCCATCCGGCACGGAGTGGGACACTCTTGAAGCAGCCAACGCGGATCCATTCTCTTCTTCCGGCGACTCCCGACGAATGAAGATTCCTTTAAGTGACGTCATCCAAGATGTCGTCCCTCGAATTCCGATTGGCTGATAGGATTCTATCAGCCAATCGGAATTAAGGTAGGAAAAATCTGATTGGCTGATTGAATCAGCCAATCAGATTCAAGTTCAATCCGATTGGCTGATTGGATCAGCCAATCAGATTGAGATCGCATTCAAGAGAATGGATCCGCGTCGGCTGCTTCAAGATGGTCCCGCTCCGCTCCGGATGGATGAAGATAGAAGACGCCACCTGGATGAACATGTCTACCGGTCCGGATGTCCTGTTCTTGCCGGATAGGATGAAGATTTCGGACCCTCTTCTGGACGGATCGGTGATACCCGGCGTGGTGAAGATAAGGTAGGGAGATCTTCAGGGGCTTAGTGTTAGGTTTTTTAAGGGGTGTTTGGGTTAGATTAGGGGTATGTGGGTGGTGGGTTGTAATGTTGGGGGGGTATTGTATGTTTTTTTTAAATGCAAAAGAGCTGTTTTCTTTGGGGCATGCCCCGCAAAAGGCCCATTTAAGGGCTGGTAAGGTAATAGAGCTGTTAACTTTTTATTGTAGAATAGGGTAGGGCATTTTTTTATTTTGGGGGGCTTTGTTATTTTTTTAGGGTGCTTAGAGTAGGTGTAATTAGTTTTATTTTTTTGTAATTTAGTGGGGGGGGTTTTGTAATTTAGTTTAGTTGATTTAATTGTAGATTTAGTTTAGTTGATTTAATTGTAGATAATTGTAGATAGTTTAGTTAATTCATTTATTGATAGTGTAGTGTTAGTGTAACTTAGGTTAGGATTTATTTTACAGGTAATTTTGTACTTATTTTAACTAGGTAGCTATTAAATAGTTATTAACTATTTAAAGCTATTGTACCAAGTTAAAATAAATACAAAGTTGCCTGTAAAATAAATATAAATCCTAAAATAGCTACAATATAATTATTCGTTATATTGTAGCTATATTAGGGTTTATTTTACAGGTAAGTATTTAGCTTTAAATATGATTAATTTATTTAATAAGATTTATTTTATTTCGTTAGATTTAAATTATATTTAACTTAGGGGGGTGTTAGTGTTAGGGTTAGACTTAGCTTTAGGGGTTAATACATTTATTAGAGTAGCGGCGAGGTCCGGTCGGCAGATTAGGGGTTAATAAGTGTAGTTAGGTAGCGGCGACGTTGGGGGGGGGCAGATTAGGGGTTAATAAATATTATGTAGGTGTCAGCGATGTTAGGGGCAGCAGATTAGGGGTACATAGGGATAATGTAGGTTGCGGCGGTGTGCGGTCGGCAGATTAGGGGTTAAAAAAATTATTAGAGTGGCGGCAATGTGGGGGGCCTCGGTTTAGGGGTACATAGGTAGTTTATGGGTGTTAGTGTACTTTAGAGCACAGTAGTTAAGAGCTTTATGAACTGGCGTTAGCCCATAAAGCTCTCAACTCCTGACTTTTTTCTGCGGCTGGAGTCTTGTCGTTAGAGTTCTAACGCTCACTTCAGCCAAGACTCTAAATACCAGCGTTAGAAAGATCCCATTGAAAAGATACGCAATTGACGTAAGGGGATATGGAAAAGTCGCAGCTGGAAAGTGAGCGTTGGACCCTTTCCTGACTGACTCTAAATACCAGCGGGCGGCCAAAACCAGCGTTAGGACCCCTTAACGCTTGTTTGGATGGCTAACGCAGAACTCTAAATCTAGGCGATAGTCTCTTAGGTCATACTCTTATTCTGGCTGTGTATTATCTAGCAATATTTATTAATTTGCATTTAGTACTATTACGAACACTTGTTATAAGCCATGTATGTAAATGTGCATTGTTAATATTTTAAATGTTTTATGCATTTGAATCGCTTGATATTTGCTGTTTCAAGTGAAGGCTTATTTGCAATGTTATGGTTATCCTTTATGGGACTCGTTTTGCACCTTATTTGGTTGCGCATCGCTCTGTTATGCCCAGGATACTTGCATCAGCTTTACTGTTCGATCAATGTAAATCCTCCTTTCTCTTTTTACTTATGATCGCAGAAGATATTGTTGGTTTACACACGTTGCCATGACAACGTCGGCACCTACATCATGACGCTCCGTACGTCGGCACATCCTGATTAAGTCATGTACATGTGTCTGATGGTGGTACGCTTGAAGTTGCAGTGGTAATTTGATAAGTATAAAAGGAGTGTGTATATACCTGTTTGTCATTAGTTTTAGGTTACCTGTTGTACCTGTTTGACATTTGACAAAGGCACAGCAATGTGCCGAAACGTTATGTCCTCTTTTTAACTTGAATTAATAAATGAATTGTTTTTTAAAAAAGACCATTGAGTTCCTGTACCTCTGGATTAATTTGGATACTTTGTATTTGTGAAAAAAAAAATAGATTTAATTTGTTATATCAAAGTGACATTTCGGGATCCACAGACCCCTTCCTCAGACCAAACATGAAGGGGTCTGTGGATCCCGAAACGTCACTATGATATAAGAATTTTTTTTTTCCACAAATCCAGTGAGTGCAGTCTATATGTTTTACTATTGAAATTTAATCCTGACTAAGCACCCTGGTCGTTGACTACCTGTGTGAGTGCAGATACTTGTGGGATATATATATATATTTATTTATATATATTTATATATATATATACACACAGCAAAAAAAATTGTACATACCTTCAAGCCATCTATGTAGATTCACTGCAAAAACATAATTAATAGCTTATTTTTTTAAAATATAACTACAATTCCTGCTTCCAGTTCATACATGCAAAATTCTACATTTTGCTACTGTGATGAATTACATATTCAGTGAGTAGAGACGCTTCTTATTCCTGAACAGCAGTTTGTGATTCTTTCCAGGTAGTGAAGGGAATTAGATAACATTCTAGCATCACTTGCTCAGAGCTGTAAATAATTATTTCTGGATAGAATTAAAAGATGACTCATAACAGCTTTGGTTGGCTGATGCCAGAAAGAGAGAAGAGATATGTTATCCTACAAGACCAGGAATTTCCCTGTTTCCTATATATGTGGGTTGTAGAATGTTGTTATATTATTTCTGATCACCGGGGAACCTAAACCTGTCAAGAACCTCAACATAACCTCTCTCGCACAATATTTAGTCTGTTTGCCTAGATACTGGTTCCTTATGGGGAAAGGAACCAAATACTAAGGGTGCATCTTTTCCTAATTAGGATCTGCAATCTTATGTAACCCTTCATCTGTAACTTGCAGCATAACTTATGTAACCCTTCATCTGTAACTTGCAGCATAATTTATGTAACCATTCATCTGTAACTTGCAGCATAATTTATGTAACCCTTCATCTGTAACTTGCAGCATAACTTGTGTAACCCTTCATCTGTAACTTGCAGCATAACTTATGTAACCCTTCATCTGTAACTTGCAGCATAATTTATGTAACCCTTCATCTGTAACTTGCAGCATAACTTGTGTAACCCTTCATCTGTAACTTGCAGCATAACTTGTGTAACCCTTCATCTGTAACTTGCAGCATAACTTGTGTAACCCTTCATCTGTAACTTGCAGCATAACTTGTGTAACCCTTCATCTGTAACTTAAAGCATAATTTATGTAACCCTTCATCTGTAACTTGCAGCATAATTTGTGTAACCCTTCATCTGTAACTTGCAGCATAACTTGTGTAACCCTTCATCTGTAACTTGCAGCATAACTTGTGTAACCCTTCATCTGTAACTTGCAGCATAACTTGTGTAACCCTTCATCTGTAACTTGCAGCATAACTTGTGTAACCCTTCATCTGTAACTTAAAGCATAATTTATGTAACCCTTCATCTGTAACTTGCAGCATAACTTGTGTAACCCTTCATCTGTAACTTGCAGCATAACTTGTGTAACCCTTCATCTGTAACTTGCAGCATAATTTATGTAACCCTTCATCTGTAATTTGCAGCATAACTTGTGTAACCCTTCATCTGTAACTTGCAGCATAACTTGTGTAACCCTTCATCTGTAACTTGCAGCATAATTTATGTAACCCTTCATCTGTAACTTGCAGCATAACTTGTGTAACCCTTCATCTGTAACTTGCAGCATAACTTGTGTAACCCTTCATCTGTAACTTGCAGCATAATTTATGTAACCCTTCATCTGTAACTTGCAGCATAATTTATGTAACCCTTCATCTGTAACTTGCAGCATAACTTGTGTAACCCTTCATCTGTAACTTGCAGCATAATTTATGTAACCATTCATCTGTAACTTGCAGCATAACTTATGTAACCCCTCATCTGTAACTTGTAGCATAACTTATGTAACCCTTCATCTGTAACTTGCAGCATAATTTATGTAACCCTTCATCTGTAACTTGCAGCATAACTTGTGTAACCCTTCATCTGTAACTTGCAGCATAACTTGTGTAACCCTTCATCTGTAACTTGCAGCATAACTTGTGTAACCCTTCATCTGTAACTTGCAGCATAACTTGTGTAACCCTTCATCTGTAACTTAAAGCATAATTTATGTAAGCCTTCATCTGTAACTTGCAGCATAACTTGTGTAACCCTTCATCTGTAACTTGCAGCATAACTTGTGTAACCCTTCATCTGTAACTTGCAGCATAACTTGTGTAACCCTTCATCTGTAACTTGCAGCATAACTTGTGTAACCCTTCATCTGTAACTTGCAGCATAACTTGTGTAACCCTTCATCTGTAACTTAAAGCATAATTTATGTAACCCTTCATCTGTAACTTGCAGCATCACTTGTGTAACCCTTCATCTGTAACTTGCAGCATAACTTGTGTAACCCTTCATCTGTAACTTGCAGCATAATTTATGTAACCCTTCATCTGTAATTTGCAGCATAACTTGTGTAACCCTTCATCTGTAACTTGCAGCATAACTTGTGTAACCCTTCATCTGTAACTTGCAGCATAATTTATGTCACCCTTCATCTGTAACTTGCAGCATAACTTGTGTAACCCTTCATCTGTAACTTGCAGCATAACTTGTGTAACCCTTCATCTGTAACTTGCAGCATAATTTATGTAACCCTTCATCTGTAACTTGCAGCATAACTTATGTAACCCTTCATCTGTAACTTGCAGCATAACTTGTGTAACCCTTCATCTGTAACTTGCAGCATAATTTATGTAACCCTTCATCTGTAATTTGCAGCATAACTTGTGTAACCCTTCATCTGTAACTTGCAGCATAACTTGTGTAACCCTTCATCTGTAACTTTCAGCATAACTTGTGTAACCCTTCATCTGTAACTTGCAGCATAACTTATGTAACCCTTTATCTGTAACTTGCAGCATAAATTGTGTAACCCTTCATCTGTAACTTGCAGCATAACTTATGTAACCCTTCATCTGTAACTTGCAGTATAACTTGTGTAACCCTTCATCTGTAACTTGTAGCATAATTTATGTAACCCTTCATCTGTAACTTGCAGCATAACTTATGTAACCCTTCATCTGTAACTTGCAGCATAACTTGTGTAACCCTTCATCTGTAACTTGCAGCATAACTTGTGTAACCCTTCATCTGTAACTTGCAGCATAACTTATGTAACCCTTCATCTGTAACTTGCAGCATAACTTATGTAACCCTTCATCTGTAACTTGCAGCATCATTTGTGTAACCCTTCATCTGTAACTTGCAGCATAATTTATGTAACCCTTCATCTGTAACTTGCAGCATAATTTATGTAACCCTTCATCTGTAACTTGCAGCATAACTTATGTAACCCTTCATCTGTAACTTGCAGCATAACTTGTGTAACCCTTCATCTGTAACTTGCAACATGACTTATGTAACCCTTCATCTGTAACTTGCAGCATAAATTGTGTAACCCTTCATCTGTAACTTGCAGCATAACTTGTGTAACCCTTCATCTGTAACTTGCAGCATAATTTATGTAACCCTTCATCTGTAACTTGCAGCAAAATTTATGTAACCTTTCATCTGTAACTTGCAGCTTAACTTGTGTAACCCTTCATCTGTAACTTGCAGCATAATTTATGTAACCCTTCATCTGTAACTTGCAGCATAACTTGTGTAACCCTTCATCTGTAACTTGCAGCATAATTTATGTAACCCTTCATCTGTAACTTGCAGCATAACTTGTGTAACCCTTCATCTGTAACTTGCAGCATAATTTATGTAACCCTTCATCTGTAATTTGCAGCATATCTTGTGTAACCCTTCATCTGTAACTTGCAGCATAACTTGTGTAACCCTTCATCTGTAACTTGCAGCATAACTTGTGTAACCCTTCATCTGTAACTTGCAGCATAATTTATGTAACCCTTCATCTGTAACTTGCAGCATAATTTATGTAACCATTCATCTGTAACTTGCAGCATAACTTATGTAACCCTTCATCTGTAACTTGCAGCATAACTTATGTAACCCTTCATCTGTAACTTGCAGCATAATTTATATAACCCTTCATCTGTAACTTGCAGCATAACTTATGTAACCCTTCATCTGTAACTTGCAGCATAACTTGTGTAACCCCTCATCTGTAACTTGCAGCATAATTTATGTAACCCTTCATCTGTAACTTGCAGCATAACTTATGTAACCCTTCATCTGTAACTTGCAGCATAATTTATGTAACCCTTCATCTGTAACTTGCAGCATAACTTATGTAACCCTTCATCTGTAACTTGCAGCATAATTTATGTAACCCTTCATCTGTAACTTGCAGCATAACTTATGTAACCCTTCATCTGTAACTTGCAGCATAACTTGTGTAACCCCTCATCTGTAACTTGCAGCATAATTTATGTAACCCTTCATCTGTAACTTGCAGCATAACTTATGTAACCCTTCATCTGTAACTTGCAGCATAACTTATGTAACCCTTCATCTGTAACTTGCAGCATAATTTATATAACCCTTCATCTGTAACTTGCAGCATAACTTATTTAACCCTTCATCTGTAACTTGCAGCATAACTTATGTAACCCTTCATCTGTAACTTGCAGCATAATTTATGTAACCCTTCATCTGTAACTTGCAGCATAACTTATGTAACCCTTCATCTGTAACTTGCAGCCTAATATGTTCCCTGTTAGATGGTAAATTTTGTCAGGTGTGTCGTGAGGTTAAATAGATTTTTACTACTTTTTTATGAAATTTACCAATTTTCATTATTCACTTAATTTCCAACAATTATACCATACTTATGCTTTCTTTGTACAAAACTTTAATTTTGGATAAATATTCATATTGAGATCATAAAAAGAACAATATACAGAGATCTGGAAACGTCCAGGAAACTTTTAATCACTGTGTGCTGTACTTACTAGAATGCTGCTGTCAAAAGAAAAAGATAGGGAAAATTAACAGACCAGTTTGTATATGTGAATACATCCTTGAAGGGACATGAAACCCAAAAAATTTCTGCCGTGATTTAGGTAGAACATACAATTTTAAGCAACTTTACATTTTACTTCAATTATCAAATTTGCTTCATTCCCTTGGTATCATTTGTTGAAGGAGCAGCAATCCACTAATGGTTTCTAACTAAACACATGGGTGAGCCAATGACAATCGGTATATATAGGCAGCCACCAATCAGCAACTAGAACATAGGCTCTTTGCTGCTCTTGAACTTTTCTAGCTAAACCTTTCAGCAAAGGATAACAAGAGAAGGAAGCAAGTTAAATAATAGAAGTAAATTGGAAAGTTGTTTAAAATCACATGCTCTTTCTGAATCATGAAAGAAAATATTTGGGTTTCGTGTCCCTTTAATATAAAAATATAAATCTCTAGTCTCAAAATACTTTAAAGAGGCACATGGACAAGACCCCCGTTCACTAAGTTATAAACCCATATGCAGAGCAAAAAAATCATTGGAGTTGATATAATGGGGCCTATGTATCAAAGGTCTTGCAGACCTGATCCGACAGTACGCTCTCCATATTCAGCATTGCACCAGCAGCTCAGAAGAGCTGCTGGTGCAACGCCGCCCCCTACAGACTCGCGGCCAATGGGCCGGCAGCAGGGAGGTATCAATCAACCCTATCGTACTCTATCGGGTTGAATTGTGGCGATTCCTGTCCGCCTGCTCAGAGCAGGCGGACAGGGTTATGGAGCAGCGGTTTTAGACCGCTGCTTCATAACTGCCATTTCCGGTGAGTCTGAAGACTCGCCAGAAACACGGGCCCACAAGCTCCATTCGGAGCTTGATAGATAGGCCTCAAAGGGTCAATGTATTAAGCAGAGGATGCTGCTTTTGAGCCCTTGTAGAGCCTGCTTTCCACAACGTAACATCCTAAACATGTTTGTTTGGGGAGATTGACAGATTCTGCACTTGCGCAGGAGCAGCAGGTGATGTTGCACAAGAAATATCACGTGCAATGGTACATGCAGATAGCAGACGTACAGTGACCGCTCCCCATTCGTACTGCAGGTGGGCAGGTTCCCAAGTTGAGAAACTTGTCTGCCTGCCATTTAGTACATGGGGCTCAAAGAATGGATACAGTTATACAGTTATTAAAGGGAGATTACCCACTTTGAGATGGTTATATAAAATGATAAATCATATATATATAAACAAAAATCTCCAATATTCTTTCATTATTTATTTAATCCCCCCCCCTTTCCTGTAATTCCATTCTGAAAATTGTGAGCTTTTCAGTTCCTGGAAGCGCAGAACAGTTATACCCCACACAGCCATTGGCTGAACACTCTAGTGAGCTATTTATTACTGTCCCTAATTGGCCAAAGCATAGAAGGTAACCTAAGTTACAACATGGCAGCTCCAATTGTTTTATAGACACTAAAATATTACACTTATTTTGTCAATATTTAAAAAGCTAACAAAACTTTAAAAAATTTCTACATGTTAATCTGATATTAATCTTTACTTTGAATGCATAGTTCTATCTCAAATTTATTTTGTGTTTAATGTCCCATTAGGTAGTAATTCGTTTTGTAATAATTATAAAACCTCCTTCAGGAATGTTGGAGGGGATGAAGGTCTGACGATAATCTTCTTAAAGAGAGATAAAGTCAAAAAATGTTCTTTCATGATTCAGATAGAACATAACATTTTAAACAACTTTCTATTTTACTTCCATTATCAAATTTTCTTCATTTTTGTGTTATCCTTTGTTGAAAAGCAGGAAGATAAGTTCAGGAGTGTGCACATGTTTGCAGAACTGTATGGCAGCGGTTTTGCAAACATGTTATACATTAGTAAGAGCACGCTATCTATCTATATATCTCTTCAACCAAGAATAACATGAGAATGACGCAAATTTGATAATAGAAGTAAATTGGAAACTTTTTTTAAATTGTATTCTATGGGGTAGATTTATAAAGCAGTGAAAACTTAAGTTAAGAAGCAGCGGTCGTAAGACCGCTGCTCCCTAACTCATCCGCCACCTCTGAGGTGGCGGACAGCAATCATCCCGATCAGATACGATCAAGATGATTGACACCCCCTGCTAGCGTCCGATCGTGCAGGGGGGGCAGCATTGCACAAGCATTTTACCAGAAATGCTTGTGCACTGTTAAAATACCGACAGCGTATGCTGTTGGCATTTAACGATATTGGGCAAACATAATAATCATGTCCACCAGCCGCTTGATAATTCAGCCCCTGTATCTGAATCATAAAAGAAAAATATTCATGTCTCTTTAATATATGGTTGACCTACTCTCTCATAACATCATAATGGGCTTTGGTTTTTAAAGAAACAAATATAGTACTGGGAAATAAGATATCTACAGATCTTCTTATTTCTATTTAATAAGTTTCTCCACATAAATGTTCTCTCAGGGCAAAATGATTTTATTTACTTGAAGAGCACACTTATCCCGTCCATTGTAGATTGGAGGAATCAAGTGACCTCTACTTTAACTCTAGTAAAATAAAATTATGACCTAAATAAACGTTTTGAAATTTATTTCTCTATCTGCTTCATTTGGGAAGAATATATGGCAAAGCTAAAATAATTAAATATGGGATGTTTTTAGATTGTGGATACAGATGCTAATTCTAGAGAACTATACCACCTACTGTTATCTAACTCTTTACTGAGAACATAGTTACCTGCAAGTTTCTTATATATACAGGGAGTGCAGAATTATTAGGCAAGTTGTATTTTTGAGGATTAATTTTATTATTAAACAACAACCATGTTCTCAATGAACCCAAAAAACTCATTAATATCAAAGCTGAATAGTTTTGGAAGTAGTTTTTAGTTTGTTTTTAGTTATAGCTATTTTAGGGGGATATCTGTGTGTGCAGGTGACTATTACTGTGCATAATTATTAGGCAACTTAACAAAAAACAAATATATACCCATTTCAATTATTTATTTTTACCAATGAAACCAATATAACATCTCAACATTCACAAATATACATTTCTGACATTCAAAAACAAAACAAAAACAAATCAGTGACCAATATAGCCACCTTTCTTTGCAAGGACACTCAAAAGCCTGCCATCCATGGATTCTGTCAGTGTTTTGATCTGTTCACCATCAACATTGCGTGCAGCAGCAACCACAGCCTCCCAGACACTGTTCAGAGAGGTGTACTGGTTTCCCTCCTTGTAAATCTCACATTTGATGATGGACCACAGGTTCTCAATGGGGTTCAGATCAGGTGAACAAGGAGGCCATGTCATTAGATTTTCTTCTTTTATACCCTTTCTTGCCAGCCACGCTGTGGAGTAC
The DNA here is from genome assembly GCF_027579735.1 of Bombina bombina. Lineage (NCBI taxonomy): Eukaryota > Metazoa > Chordata > Amphibia > Anura > Bombinatoridae > Bombina > Bombina bombina. The sequence continues at coordinate 841,690,821 of NC_069500.1, forward strand.
TTGGACGCGTGTGATGGAGCATTGTCCTGCATGAAAATCATGTTTTTCTTGAAGGATGCAGACTTCTTCCTGTACCACTGCTTGAAGAAGGTGTCTTCCAGAAACTGGCAGTAGGACTGGGAGTTGAGCTTGACTCCATCCTCAACCCGAAAGGCCCCACAAGCTCATCTTTGATGATACCAGCCCAAACCAGTACTCCACCTCCACCTTGCTGGCGTCTGAGTCGGACTGGAGCTCTCTGCCCTTTACCAATCCAGCCACGGGCCCATCCATCTGGCCCATCAAGACTAACTCTCATTTCATCAGTCCATAAAACCTTAGAAAAATCAGTCTTGAGATATTTCTTGGCCCAGTCTTGACGTTTCAGCTTGTGTGTCTTGTTCAGTGGTGGTCGTCTTTCAGCCTTTCTTACCTTGGCCATGTCTCTGAGTATTGCACACCTTGTGCTTTTGGGCACTCCAGTGATGTTGCAGCTCTGAAATATGGCCAAACTGGTGGCAAGTGGCATCTTGGCAGCTGCACGCTTGACTTTTCTCAGTTCATGGGCAGTTATTTTGCGCCTTGGTTTTTCCACACGCTTCTTGCGACCCTGTTGACTATTTTGAATGAAGCTTTGCAATTTTAAGAGTGCTGCATCCCTCTGCAAGATATCTCACTATTTTTGACTTTTCTGAGCCTGTCAAGTGCTTCTTTTGACCAATTTTGCCAAAGGAAAGGAAGTTGCCTAATAATTATGCACACCTGATATAGGGTGTTGATGTCATTAGACCACACCCCTTCTCATTACAGAGATGCACATCACCTAATATGCTTAATTGGTAGTAGGCTTTTGAGCCTATACAGCTTGGAGTAAGACAACATGCATAAAGAGGATGGTGTGGTCAAAATACTCATTTGCCTAATAATTCTGCACTCCCTATATATATATATATATATATATTTTATTTATCGTCATATTAACCAAACCAAACAAAAGATGGAGTCATCTTTATTCATTCACTTTTATTCTTTCTACCGAAAAACTTAAATAAACATTTAATAAAAAACTAAAATAAAACTCCTTCACTTCCAGAATCCTACATAGGAAGATAAACAGCTCTGAAGCAAAAATTTGCCTTTCTTTGTGGGACCTCACAGAACTGACACCTCTTATATAATATCACTAGACTTGAGAGTTTTAGAGATTTGGGCCCTTAGGTAATACTATGAGACCTGTCAGAGAACATTAGACATTCTTAAGGAACTTCCTTCTTCAGGGTTATTTCCTAGACTGGGAGATTCATCTTATAAAAAAATAAAGTGCTCATTGAATTTTGGATTATTTGGGATGATTTTTTTTTTTATATCTTTATTTATATTCAACAATGGGAAGAAATTATCACATTATGCATTCTTGACACCTCGCAGGGTGAACAAACTGTAGAGCAAGATACAAAGGAAAAGAAAACAAACATTGATAAACAGATGACATTACCCAATTATCTATAAACATATTAAAGTTATTATATCTATATCTTACACACACATTTTTGGAATTTTGCCATCAAATAAATAATCTACTTGACTTCACTTAAGGGACACTTAGGTTTTATTAAATTTTCATGATTCAGATACAGCATGTAATTTTAAACAACTTTCCAATTTACTTCCATTAAAAAAAAAATGCACAGTCTTTTATATTTAAACTTTTTTGAGTCACCAGCTCCTACTGAGCATGTGCAAGAACTCAGACTATACGTATATGCATTTGTGATTGGCTGATTGCTATCACATGGTACAGGGGGAGTGGAAATATACATAACTTTAAAATGTGTTAGAAATGAATCTACTACACATTTGAAATTCAGATTAACCCCTTAACGACCAACGACGTATGGGGTACGTCCTGCAAAAAAATGCAGTTAATGACCAAGTACGTACCCCGTACGTTGTTGGTCTTTGAAAGCAGTGGAAGCGATCCTGATCACTTCCAACTGCTTTCATGTTATAGCAGTGATGCCTCGATATTGAGGCATCCTGCTATAACATTTTTGCCCACCGATGAAGAGAGAGCCACCCTGTGGCCCTCTCTGCATCGGCCATCAATGGCCATGTTCGTTGGTGGGTGGGAGCTTACCCAGGGAGGCGGGTGGACGGCCATCGGTGGGGAAGGGTGCGAGATCGAGTGCGCGCGCGCGTGCGCGCGTGCGCGCGCGTGCACGGGAGCGGGTGCGCGCGCGGGCGGGTGGGAACCCTACACTATGGAACAAATGTTAAGTGTTACACGGTGGGAGAGAGGGTGGGAACATTAGAAAATAACTTGTAATTTAACGATCTGGGAGGGTGGGAGGTTGGGGGTTGAGGGGGGGCAGCTACACTACAGAAAATATAATTTTTAAAATAATAAAATATAATAAAAAACATATTTGATTTCAAACTGGGTACTGGCAGACAGCTGCCAGTACCCAATATGGCGCATAATAAGGCAGAGAGGGGGGTTAGAGAGCTGTTTGGGGGGGATCAGGGAGGTTGGGGGCTAAGGGGGGATCCTACAGAGCAGAATTATCATTTTTTTTTTTTTTTTTTTAAATCCCCAAAAAACTCTTATTTTAGTACTGGCAGACTTACTGCCAGTACTTAAGATGGCGGGGACAATTGTGGGGTGGGGGAGGGAAGAGAGCTGTTTGGGAGGGATCAGGGGGTGTGATGTGTCATGTGGGAGGTTGATACCTACACTAAAGCTAAAATTAACCCTGCAAGCTCCCTACAAGCTCCCTAATTAACCCCTTCAATGCTGGGCATTATACACGTGTGGTGCGCAAGGGCATTTAGCTGCCTTCTAATTACCAAAAAGCAAAGCCAAAGCCATATATGTCTGCTATTTCTGAACAAAGGGGATCCCAGAGAAGCTTTTACAACCATTTACGCCATAATTGCACAAGCTGTTTGTAAATAATTTCAGTGAGAAACCTAAAATTGTGAAAAATTTAACGCTTTATTTTTATTTGTTAGCATTTGGCGGTGAAATGGTGGCATGAAATATACCAAAATGGGCCTAGATCAATACTTTGGGTTGTCTACTACATTATACTAAAGCTAAAATTAACCCTAAAAGCTCCCTACAAGCTTCCTAATTAACCCCTTCAATGCTGGGCATAATACATGTGTGGTGCGCAGTGGCATTTTGCGGCCTTCTAAATACCAAAAAGCAATGCCAAAGCCATATATGTCTGGAATTTCTGAACAAAGGGGATCCCAGAGAAGCATTTACAACCATTTGTGCCATAATTGCACAAGTTGTTTGTAAATAATTTCAGTGAGAAACCTAAAGTTTGTGAAACAATTTGTGAAAAAGTGAACAATTTTTTTTATTTGATCGCATTTGGTAGTGAAATGATGGCATGAAATATACCAAAATTGGCCTAGATCAATACTTTGGGATGTCTTCTAAAAAAAAATATATGCATGTCAAGGGATATTCAGGGATTCCTGAAAGATATCAGTGTCCCAATGTAACTAGCGCTAATTTTGAAAAAAAGTGGTTTGGAAATAGCAAAGTGCTACTTGTATTTATGGCCCTATAACTTGCAAAAAAAGCAAAGCACATGTAAACATTGGGTATTTCTAAACTCAGGACAAAATTTAGAAACTATTTAGCATGGGTGTTTTTTGGTGGTTGTAGATGTGTAACAGATTTTGGGGGTCAAAGTTAGAAAAAGTGTGTTTTTTTCCATTTTTTCCTCATATTTTATAATTTTTTTTATAGTAAATTATAAGATATGATGAAAATAATGGTATCTTTAGAAAGTCCATTTAGTGGCGAGAAAAACGGTATATAATATGTGTGGGTACAGTAAATGAGTAAGAGGAAAATTACAGCTAAACACAAACACTGCAGAAATGTAAAAATAGCCTTGGTCCCAAACGGACAGAAAATGGAAAAGTGCTGTGGTCATTAAGGGGTTAAATGCTATTGTATTGTCTTGTTATCTTGCATTTGTTGATTATGCAAATCTACTGTGTTTACTGGTCCTTTAAGTATCGTATTGTTCCAGAATCAATTGATTAAATATTTTCCTGTTAAATCTGGAAATTTAGGACACTTTTTAGATTTCCAATACCTTAAAATTAAAGGGATAGGGGCCCATTTATCAAGCTGGACCCTTGTTTCTGGCGAGTCTTCAGAACCGCTGCTTCATAACCCTGTCCGGCTGCTCTGATGAGGCTGACAGGAATCACTGGAATTCAACCCGATTGAGTATGATCGGGTTGATTGACACCTCCCTGCTGGCGGCCGATTGGCCGCGAGTCAGCAGGGGGTGGTGTTGCATCAGCAGCTCTTTGTGAGCTGCTGGTGCAATGTTAAATGCGGAGACCTTATTGCTCTCCACATTCAGCGAGGTCTTGCGGGCCTGATCAAAACTGTCAGATCAGGTCCGCAAGACCTTTGCTAAAAAGGCCCCACAGTCTAGTCCAAAATAAACTTTCATGATTTAGATAGGGCATGTAATTTTAAACAATTTTCCAATTAACTTTTATTACCAATTTTGCTTTGTTCTCTTGGTATTCTTAGTTGAAAGCTTAACCTAGGAGGTTCATATGCTAATTTCTTAGACCTTGAAGGCTGCCTCTTAAGAATGCATTTTAACAGGTTTTTCACCACTAGAGGGTGTTAGTTCATGTGTTTCATATAGATAACACTGTGCTCATGCACGTGAAGTTACCTGGGAGCCATCACTGATTGGCTAAACTGCAAGTCTGTCTAAAGAACTGAAATAAAGGGGCAGTTTGCAGAGGCTTAGATACAAGATAACCACAGAGGTAAAAAAATATATAAATATAACTGTATTGGTTATGTAAAACTGGGGAATGGGTAATAAAGGGATTATCTATCTCTTAAAACAATAACAGTTCTGGTGTAGACTGTCCCTTTAAGTTCCCACCTGTCAAAATTACAGTATTCCTAAATCTATCAGTCTCATTAAAGTGTTCACTCTTAATAAAAAAGCATCTGGTTACTCTTCTTTGACCAAGGCAGATTCCTTACAATTCTTTCCTAAGCAAAATCGCAAGTGGTTCTATATATTAGAAGGTTAAAAAAAGATAGGGGGCAGCCCTGTCTTGTACCTTTCTGAAAATAGATAGTAGGTGTTGGAAAATTATTTACTAAAATAGAGGTTGTGGGGTTACTATATAACAATTGAATAAACCTTGGGAAGTGCCCTTTAAAGCCAAACTTATCTAAGGATGTGAATAACTTATCTCAAGTTACTGCTCCTGCCACGATTATAGCAAGATCTAAGGTTGCATTTGTGACTTCCTTTTTTAATTTGATGCCAAATTGCCAATAATATTCTATAGTTAATTGCACTTTCCTTACACTGAGAATTTAATTTCTCCCAGGCATAAAGCTGGTTTGAGCTATATGAATCAAAGGATTTAAGACCTCCTTCGGTCTTTTAGCTAATATTCTTATGAGTAACTTGTAGTCATTGTTTAAAAGGGTTATATCGGTCTATAAGTAAACAAGTCTTTAGGATCGTTATCATTTTTTAAAATCAACAACGTTAATGAAGAATTAAAATAGCTATATTCGATGTAACCCTGAACATAATACTGATTAAAGGGACAGTCAAGTCCAAAAAAAACTTTCATGATTCAAATAGTGATCATAGTAGTCAGCGCACCCAGGTAGGCAAAAGGAATGCAAAGAAAAGGTTGATTGATCCAACTCCTTTATTGTAATGAGTCACATTACAAGTGTATAGGCAATAGAAATGATACGGCTGGCAGCTCAGGTCAGGAAAAACAAATAAAGGTCAGACGCGTTTCCTAGTGCATTAAGCACATTAACTACATTAGCTCCTCAGTGACCATAATGTGCACCCATAATTCCAAGCATTATATACACAGGTGAACTCCTCCTGTTTAATTGCTTGACCAATTATATGAAAGCAACTCAATATATGAAAAGGAAAAAGTTGGGTGCACACTAGGGGGAAATTGAGAAAATTTTAGCTAATATTCTTATGAGTAACTTGTAGTCATTGTTTAAAAGGGTTATATCGGTCTATAAGTAAACAAGTCTTTAGGATCGTTATCATTTTTTAAAATCAACAACGTTAATGAAGAATTAAAATAGCTATATTTGATGTAAACCTGAACATAAATTCGATTCACATCCTATCATCAGTCATTCCCACCTGGAGGTGTGTCGTTAGTAGGAGCTCTGTGATTGACACAGGTGTGTTATAAATAGAGCAGGTATTTCCATGTATTAGTATCAGCCTGATGAAACGACTATTTGTTGAGAAACGCGTTGCTGTACGCTTGTTTTTATCTGTTTGTACTCAATAAATGTATCCTTGAGTACATCACACCTGCCTGTTCTCTATTACTATTGCCGCTGGAGCAATTTGGTACGTTCCTGATCCCCTTTGGAGGTTCGCTGTGTCGAGTTCCCTTCGACTCTATTGGTTCCCCTGCTGGGTTTACTCTGACGCTGCATGCTGAGTGACGTTTGCCTAGCGTACCGAGCTTACGCCTGTCTGACGGGCGACTTTTGGTTCCGTCCTGCCTGTCTGGGTACACGTTTGTACCGCCGCTCTTGTGAGTAACACTCTGTGTGGGGGGTCCGCTGCTTATGTGTGTCCCTTTGCTGCCTTAAACGATACTTGTCCCATGAGGCGCCTCTTCCATCTGTCATCCACAGGTTCCCGTAAACCTGAACATAATACTGATTAAAGGGACAGTCAAGTCCAAAAAAAACTTTCATGATTCAAATAGGGCATGTCATTTTAAACAACTTTCCAGTTTACTTTTATCAATAATTTTGCTTTGTTCTCTTGGTTTTCTTAATTGAAAGCTAAACCTAGGGGGTTTATATGCTAATTTCTTAGACTTTGAAGACTGCCTCTAATCTATATGCATTTTGACAGTTTTCACCACTAGAGGGCATTAGTTAATGTGTTTCATATAGATAACATTGAGCACATGCACATGAATTTACTGAGGCGTGAGCACTGATTAGCTAAAATGCAAGTCTGTCAAAAGAACTGAAATAAAGGGGCAGTCTGCAGAGGCATAGATACAAGGTAATTACAGAGGTAAAACGTAATATTATAACTGTATTGGTTATGCAAAACTGGGGAATGGGAAATTAAGGGATTATCTATCTTTTAAAACAACATCAACAATGTTGACCTTTCCTAATCTCTTCATATTTTATACAATTCTGCAGGAATTTGATCTGGGCCTGTAGCTTTATTTATTGCAGAATTTTTAATGGCCAATCTGATCTCTTCAATAGTAATGGGTAAGTTTGTTTTATTTAAATTCTCTTTTGAGATCTTTGGAACTTGAATCCTATCCTAGAACTTCTGCTTAATCTGTTCATTAATCAGCACCTTTGTAACCTTTGGAAGAAGTCAACAATATATTTCTTGAGTTGTATGGACTCTCTTTTCTCCTATTCTAATTGCTTCTATGGCATGTTTTTTGTTTCTTTGTTTAATCCTTACTATATTGACAAGGAATTTCCCATCTTTTCCTACATGTCTATAAAAAAAAACACCTTGTTCTCAGATCATCCCGTGCCTTTGTTTGATTTAAGAAGATCTCTCTTTCCTTTTTAGGGGCAACATATTGATCCCATAGTTCTTTTGATGGGTTACTAATATAAGAATTAAAACTGTTTCATAATCAATTGGCTAACTAATTCTCTGGCTTGGGTTTTTCATTTATTTTTGACTGAGTACGCTTTTATTTCCTCTCTTATTACTGCTTTAAATGTTTCCCAAAATATTTCAATTTTATGTACAGAAGCTATGTTAAAATTACAAAATTCTCTCCATTATCCTTTTATACATTTCTTAAAATAGGAATTAGAGACAAGGTATCTTGAGAAAATAAAATATCCTATTGTTCTTTTGGGCACATCTCCCAGTGTATAGATTGAGGGAAATAAAAGCATGGTCCAACAGAGAAATTTCTTTAATGCCTGCTTTTAAATCAAAGCCTAACATTTTCCCGCCAATTAAAAAATAAATATATTCTGGACATTGTTTGTAAACCTTTGAGTGCCAAGCTGGATTTAATATTTTTCTGTTTTTTTATGATTACCTTTCCAATGGTGGGTCTGTAGCTGATAGATCCCACAGATACAGGTTTCTAAGCAGCATGCCCCCTTTTCCTATACTTTGTATTGACAATTTTAAATAAAGTTGCACGGTGACATCATCACGTCATTGCACGTGACGTCACCATACGTAACGGGAAGCCCCGGTGATGCCTGTCACTATGCAGGCCCGATCGTCGGGGTAGGAGCGGGTGGGAGCCCCCAGATTGCAAAAAATGGTAGTTGAGTGCTAGCGACGGCTCTTTTAATAAGATTCTCCAGATATCTTTAAGGCCTAAAGTATTACATCCCCCCCCCCCCTCCAAATTTTAGCTTCTTGTTTACTATTTATATTTAAAGAAGATTTGTCTATCTATAGTTGGGTTAATTTCTAAATTTAGGTCGCTGACTGTGAAAATATTTAATGACAAAAAGACTAATTAATATTCATAAACATTATAATGAATTAGGTTATAATAAACCAGTCAATGAAACATATACAGTAAGTTTAAGATGGGACTAATATTTACTAGTGCATTTCACCATAAAAGAGAGAACATATAATACATATGGGGTTACTCCAAAACATACAGCACTGCACATACAGGTTTCACATTGCTAAGTATATATTTTATTATTACTTATACATTATTTTACACATAACTGTACATATAGCAATCTTTACACATGGCTATTATTGCAATACAATGTAAATAAATGTACACTAAGGGCTAGATTACAAGTGGAGCGCTATTTTAACCTGCGCCTGTAAACGGGAACATTTGCCCATTTACTGGCGCATGTTAAATAACCAGCAATTACAAGTGGCTGGTTAATGCTCCAAAAAGCTTGAGGGAGCACTTTGCACTAAGCGCAATTAACCAGAGATCAGACCTCTGGTTAATTAACAAAATGTCCCCCAATTGCCCCCAAAATAAAGTGTATAGTTCCTATTATAAAATAAAAAATATGAGCATCTTTTTTTTTTTTTTAAATAACCGCACAAAGCAGTTATAAGGGGTTAAAGTAAAGGCATGTGTGAAAAGTGCCTTTGGACTGTGTTTTCACTGTTAATATATCTGCATATGCTTATATACATATATATGTATGTGTTAATATGTGTAAATAAACATATAAACACACAAATATTTGTGTATATATTCATATAAATCAATACAACATTTTTGCATAGGAAATTAGCACATCCAGGCAAGTTTCCCGCTTGCTTTTCCCCAGTAAAACTCCATGTACATTGTTACCAATGCACCAGAGGATTCTGGGTAAGATATGCAAATTATATATGTAAAATCTCAGATTGTTTTGCTTCAAATACTGTTTTATCACAGCGATCCCTTAATAGGGTGATTGCAGCAATACAGAAACCACTGCTATTGATTTACTTTTAAGACATGGAGGATTTTAATCTCAGATGTGTGACATACCCCCTGCACTGCGCTAGGTTCTTTGCTGTGTCTCATGGCATCAGAACGAGGCTCCAATTGAAGCCTATGCACGCTCTTGTGAACGCAAAGCTTCCAGGCAATGTGAATGTGAGGTCATGTTCGCATTGCGATTAACTTGCACAATTTTTCGATCTACTCGGAATCTAGCCCTTATTGTCTTTATTCCTTATTACTAGTGAGAGGTGAATTTTAAGCATTCTGTAAAAATGATCATATTTTTCATGGGTCCCAGAAATAGATGTGACAGAATGTTTCTTGTCCGTATAAAACATTTTATTTGGAATATCCAAATTGTATAAAATTATCCCATTTTCCTATTGCTAATGATACTCATTGTTTATACTGTGGTAATTTTCCTATACACATTTATAGATATACAAAAAATAGCATAAAAGCAACATAAATTAAGAGTTCAAATGAAACAAACTAAACTAAGAGTTCATTTTTAATTACATTAATTTTTTTTATCTCCAAACCACCTCACAAGTATTCTTTTTTTATTATTATAGCTGTTGTCATATTTTATAAGATAAGATAAGAAATGTTGCTAAAAATATATACTAAAATATATACTAAAAATATATACTAAAATATATACTAAAAATATATACTAAAAATATATACTAAAAATATATACTAAAATATATACTAAAAATATATACTAAAAATATATACTAAAATATATACTAAAATATATACTAAAAATATATACTAAAAATTATATAATCATGTTTCCTTTGCCACTACTGTTGTGCTAATAGGGCTTTAGGCATGTTTTTATATTTTTATTGGTTCACTATTATCAATAAATGTAATTTTGAGAAATAGTTTATGACTGGTATTATCTTATCCTAATTATAATTTGAGGCACATACAAACCAGCCTGGAAACATTTATTTAGAGTGATGCTATATGATTATCCAGAGTGCAGATATATATGTTTCTTCTTAATTATCTAGACACAAATACTATTACACATTATTTATATTTTGTGGAAATAAATATCATGACAGGTCTTTTACCCCCTCTGGTAGTTTTCAGTCATTCCAGGACTTATCAGTGGAATGCCTCAGTCCACTTTTTCTAAGGTACTGAGCTGTTTCTTGACAGCCCTCAGACAATACTTTCATTTTCAAACTCTGAGGGATAGCAAAATGTAAAAATGATCTTTTATGCACGAGGAGCTCATGGGAGCTCATAACACTTCATGATCAAGAAGTGAGCTTTAGGAATCACAATCCCCTTCACTAAATCCATATTCAAGTTGTTTGCTGCCATACTGTGCACATAAAGAATATTTATACAGTATTGCTTGAAAGTATTCATGATTAGCATAGACTGCAATTCGCTCCTTTTTTGCAGCTTTCAAGCAGATGAATTCCCTTGAGGATGATTGTTGGTAAACGCTTGTAAAAAATATTACCTATGTGTTATTGTATGTTATTAGATTTTAAATTTGGAAAAGAAGCTTAAAGAGGCATTAAATATGTTTGATAACTAAACAATTTAATGTAAATGGGTGGTTTCATTTATATAAATAGATTTGTATATATGTATATAAATAGTAGAGATGTGCAGCTACAAAATATTTGGTTCGTCTGAATCCTTCGTAACAAATATTTGGGGAAATTTATTTCCCCGAATATTGAATGGCTACACTATTCAGTATTCATTCAGTTTAAAACAAAATGAATACTGAATATTCAAAAATATTGACATTTGTTTCGTTAAACAAATGTAAATGTTTAAAAGCTACAGGTGAAAAGTTCACCTGTAGCTTTATATTTACCTTTTTTTGCACTGGAGAGTGAACTAATCCGCTCCTCTTCTTCACAGAACCCTGGCTGCACTAATAAGATGCTTAGCATGGACGGCCCCCAGGGACTGCACTAAACATTTAAAGAAAATTAATTAATAATATCACATTGTGTTAGTATTTTCTAGTTTTCTTTAAATTTCGTTGGTGCATTCATTCGGATATTAATTTTGTTAAAACTAAATTAAACTAAATTTTCATAATAGATAGTAGGACCCTTGCAAGAATAGTCACTTCAGCATGAAATATGGTTTCTTTAGGCTCTTTTTATGTTATGAAGACTTTAAACATGGGATACAATTTCCCTTGAAAACAAACAAAGAATAAAGAAAATAACAAACAATCCTACTTTTCTTTAGCAGACTAAACTGCTAAACCTTTAGTAAAGTTTGGCAATGTAATGCACAGTATATAATTCTATTCTTAAAAAAGGGGCACTTTTATTCATTAAGTAAATGCAAAAGAAGCGGGTCTCGAGCGAAAGGTGAGATCAAAAAAGCACCTTTATTGTGAACAACATATGGAAAGTAAAATAATTAAGAACATAAAATAAACTACATGTAGGCAAAAATGGGCAGACACGTTTCGGCTCACGTCTTCATCTGTGACCTGTATGTTATACACTGCTAAGCATGTATTATACCCTAAAGACAATTCTTATTGGTTAATTAGTAAATAGAACAATAAGCTGGCTGATGCTGAGAAAACGCCCTCTGGATATTTAACCCCTAGAGAAAGACATGTTACAAAAACAGTTAGACATCATAATTGTACATATGAGATTATAGATTAAATTAAATTAAAGCAAAACAAAACAAAAAAGTTAACACAGAACAAACAGGACGATATTAAACAGTACAATAATAATAAACTGTCTAATCTGACTGTTGTATCCCATAATTTATTCATTAACATTTTTAAAGATGCTTAATTCGTAAAATAATTACCATTTAGTGATGGTAAACATCGCGCCATTCCTCCGCCCCATCTCATACTTTATTCTGCTGATCGATGACGAATCCTGCTTCATCCAATCGTTGTGTGCCCCACAAGCTGGACGCCAAAGGGGGCACGCAACGACTGGATTTGTTTGTGCTTAAGCAAACTCGTCTTTTTTTCAAATTGTAAAAGTTAGTGTGGTTGCCATATTGGCTATCGCGACTCACGCTAACAATTGCGCGCCACTTGTAATCTAGCCCTATAAGTGGAAAATTGAGCCTTATTTTACAAACTTTAAAAAATGAATGCATTTGTACTATCCTGAAACTTATATGAAAATAGTTTTAGTGATATATTTGGGCTAAAACATATGATCTCACCTGACCACTCCAAGGCTGACCTCCTTATATACCAGTAGGTGATATTACTACAGATCTTGCAGAGGAACATAGTAACATAGTAGATGAGGTTGAAAGAAAACAAAAGTCCGTCAAGTTCACTTTACTAACCCTACCTGATTTACAATATAAAAGCTGCCAGTTGAACTTACATCAATACATTTAGAAAGCTCATTCTGCAGTGTTCTTTTTTTTTTTTTTTGCTACCCCAGAACTTTACTCCATATCAAGGTGAGGTCTACCAGAGATTTTTATAGCAACATAATTATGCCTTCTTCCTCTATGCCTCTTTTAATACCAGCTAGTATCTTAATTGCCTTACAAGATGCTGCCTTGCATTCTACCCTCATGTTTAGCTTGTTATCTATAAGTGAGCCTAAATCCTTTTCCTTGTGCCCCCCACCCCCCCCCCCCCCCCCACACACACACACACACCACCACAATTTAGTACATGGACCTTCTGTTCCATATTTTGCAATTTAATGATTTTCTTGATTATTTTTTTTAAGCTAAAAGTCTTGGTTGAACCCTTGTAACATTACTTTTGGAAAGTGATTTCAAGCATGACCGTGTTATGTTTACGGTTGCCTAGACTACTTCTATGTTTAATATGATTTCTGTATTGGTTTATTGCCCTAAATCTAGTATAGCTTTCATATTTCTCCATGTAAGAGAATTTTGTAATATTGGTTCATGTAACAAAAGTAATATTTTTGCTTTTGTGCTTTGTATATTTCTCACAATATTTATTTTAATGTGTCACAAAAAATGTATTTATTATATTGCTTCACAGTTCATGAAACATAAAACGTGTTTTAAATAGAATACAAACATCTTATGTTTTAACTTGAAAATAATTGTTTTTCTATGTATTCTAGCACAATGATTGCATAATGGCGGCCAGATTACAAGTGGCTCAGTATTTAGCGCTTTAGGTTCAGCGTTAACACCGTCAGATGTAAAGATTTTGCACACGCTGTTTATCGCTCATACTATAATTTGAAAGTAAAACTTTTGTGTGGAATTGAAACCCAACGCATATTCTATTCATATAGATATATAGGTATGTATATATATATATATATATATATATATATATATATATAACATTAACATTATCAGATATATATAGAGATATTTATTTAAAATAAAAATAACATTTTCTTGTATGTGAAGAGCATTGGAATGTTAAATATATGTAAAAAATCGGAATTACAAAAAATAATAAGCACTAAATTACAAAAAATATAAAAACACTAAGCTTACAAAAAAATAATAAACGAAATTATCAAAAATAAAAATAATTACACATAATCGAATAGCCCTATAAAATAAAAAGCCCCCCAAAATAAAAACACCCCCTAACTTACAATAAACTATCAATAGCCCTTAAAAGGGCCTTTTGTAGGGCATTGCCCTAAGTAAAACAGCTCTTTTACCTGTAAAAAAATACAAAGTCCCCCCAACAATAAAACCCACCACTCAACCAACCCCCCAAAATAAAAAATACTAACTCTAAAAAGAACCTAAGCTACCCATTGCCCCTAAAGGGGCATTTTATGGGTATTGTCCTTAAAATGGCATTCAGGTCTTTTTCACTGCCCTTAAAAGGGCATTCAGCTCTTTTACAATTGCCCAAAACCTTATAATCTAAAAAAAAAAAAAAACACCTAAAAAAATGAAAAAAAAAAAACTAACACTAACCCCATTAAATCTATTCACGGTTCTGGAAGTCTGGACATCCATCTTCATCCAGGTGGCAAGAAGTCTTCATCCAGATGGCGACAACTTCATCCATCTCGGGGACGTCTTCTTCATCCTGGCGGCGTGGCACGGAGTGGAGCTATCCTAGAAACCGATCCCATTCTGCACGGAGCTTCCTCTTCATACGGTCACCGCCGTACACTGAAGCTGAATGCAAGGTAGCTGTTTCAAAATGGCGTACCTTGCATTTCAATTGGCTGATTTGATTCTTCAAATTCAAATCAGCCAATAGGATGAGAGCTTCTGAAATCCTATTGGCTGTTCAAAACAGCAAATAGAATGAGAGCTACTGAAATCCTATTTGCTGTCCAAATCAGCATTAGGTTTATTTTTATTTCACAGGTAAGTTTTTATTTATTTAAATATAGTTATATTGTTATTTTAAATTAACGTTAGGGGGGTTTAGGTGTAGGAGTTAATAGTTTAATTTAGTGTTTTGCGATGTGGGGGGGGGCGGCGGTTCAGGGGTTAATATGTTTATTTAGTGTCCGTGATGTGGCAGGTTTAGGGTTAATATAGTGTCAGCGATGTTGGGGAATCGCGGTTTAGGGGTTAATATATTTAAATAGTGTTGGCGATGTGGGTGGGCGGCAGATTAGGGGTTAATAACTTTATTTAATAGTTGCGATGTGGGAGATTATGGGTTAATAAGTTTAATATAGTGTTTTCAATGCGGAAGGGTGGCGATTTAGGGGTTTATAGGTAGTTTAGGGTGTTAGTGTACTTTGTAACAGTTAAGTTATGAATTTTGTGAAACATTTTTGTTTCGAAAAATCCATAACTACTGGTCTGACATGGCCGGATGAATCTTGTCGGTACAGGCTGTAAAGCAAGCATTTTAGCCAGACCGCACAACCTGTAATAGCAGCGCTATGAAAATCCCACACAAAAAAGTAATCAGTGCGGAATGGACGTTGAGTTTCAGGCTAAAATGCTTGCGGTATAGCTATACCCACATAACTCGTAATATGCGTTCCTGGCCGTTCCAGCGTAATGGACATTTTTTCAGCATTAAAAGCCATACCGCACCATAACGCAAAACTCATAATTGAGGTGATTTATAATTATTATATTGAATTATTATTTAAATATAAATATTATAGCCCTTTACAGTCAAATACATAGCCATATACTATATACCTTTGAACCCTTATAAAGAAATATTATTAATATTTATACGATTATTTTTATCAGATACTGTTTATATGAGTAGAACAGTGTATTTTAATGTATTTATGTTGAGTTTGGTGCAACTTATATTTTATCCCTAACCCTTAATGCCAGGTATTCAGTCACGCTAACCTCATGCTTGTTAAATTCTATTGCACTTGAGCAAACACATTTATTTCCACTTGTAATACCTGCGTATATTAATACGCCCACCATATTTCAATATTGCTTGCACGCTAACATTAGTGCTCCACTTGTAATCTAGCCTTAAGTATTTATGTAGCTATATAAGTGGTTAGCATATAACAAAAATTTAGTTAAACCATGGGGCATACAATTTGCCTTGTGCTTTTCTTATAAGGGAATTAAACATACAATATATACCACATATATAACATTCATCAATATTATATGAAACATTTTATATCCATACACGTGTGGAATACAGAACATATTGAGATTTATGAAGAATAAGATTTGTATAGGTTGAACTCTAAATTTCAAACTTGGATTTGTCACTCCATAATACTCTTTTCCACATATCTCCATTCCAATATTTGTGAGCTTTAGCATATCTTAGCTTTTTCACCCTGTTCCCCTTCTGAAAAAGTGAGTTTTTGGCAGCTACTAGTGATGTCGTGAACCGGCGATCCGGGTGAACCGCCATAGACTTCAATAGGCAGGCGAATTTTAAAACCCACAGGGACTCTTTCTGGCCACAATCGTGATGGAAAAGTTGTTTCAAGGGGACTAACACCTGGACTGTGGCATGCCGGAGTGGGATCCATGGCAAAACTCCCATGGAAAATTACATAGTCGATGCAGAGTCTGGTTTTAATCCATAAAGGGCATAAATCACCTAACATTCCTAAATTGTTTGGAATAACGTGCTTTAAAACATCATGTATGATGTTGTATCGATCAGGTAGTGTAAGGGTTACGCCCGCTTCACAGTGACAGACCAAACTCCATGTTTAACGCACCGCAAACAACCGCAAACAGTTCATTTGCGCAACCGCAAACTCCCCATTTTCACAAGGTTGGACCTGAGCTCTGCAATGACGGCATTCTGGTGGTGGCAACAGCATGCATTGATTGGCGTGCTGTCTGGCTGACCCCGGGTGCCGATGCATGCTGTCTGACTGTGCCACTAGCTCCTTGCGACGACCTCCCCCTGCTTCCAACTCATCTCCTCCTCCTCTCTGTCTCCCCATCTGAACTTTCCCCCTGTTCTTCTTCTTTTCTAGCGGGCACCCACATGACATCCACGGATGCATCGTCATCATCAACCACTTCACTTGTATCTGACAACTCAGCAAAGGAAGCAGCAGCGGGTACAACATCATCATCATCAAACCGTACGTCCATGTCTGTAATGCTGCCTGACTGAGACATATCCCTGTTATCTACATCCTCTGGCAATAATGGTTGCGCATCACTCATTTCTTCCAACTGATGTGTAAATAACTCCTCTGACAGATCAAGTGAAGCGGCTGTGGTGCTAGTGTTGGTGGTGGTGGCAGGCGGGCGAGTGGTAACTTGAGAGGTGCCCGAAGCTAAGCTGGAGGAGGATGGTGCGTCAAGGTTCCGAGCGGAAGCTGTAGAAGATTGGGTGTCCTGTGTTAGCCAGTCAACTATGTCCTCAGAGCTTTTCGAGTTCAGGGTACGTGGCCTCTGAACACTGGGCATTATTCTAGGGCCAAAGGGAATCACAGCACCACGACCACGACGGCCCCTGCGGGGTGGCCTGCCTCTGCCTGTCATTTTTTTTCAATTAGTGGTACTATGCGTGCAAGCTACTGTGACAACAGATATGAGTGGCACTGTGCACTGGCAGAAGTTGGCAGAGTAGATGCTGTAGGCCTGACACACACGCTTGCAGACAACTAACTGCTATTCAATCTATTACAGTCAAAATTGTATTTTTTTTTTTAAATGTACACTACTGTTACACCAGATATGAGTTGCACTGGGGTGACACTGTGCCCTGGCAGGCCCTGAAATGCACACATGTGAAGGAAACTGACTGCTATTATTTCACAGTCAAAAAAGTGTTTTTTTTTTAAATGTACACTACTGTTACACCAGATATGAGTTGCCCTGGTGTGACACTGTGCCCTGGCAAGCCCTGAAACGCACACGCGTGAAGGAAACTGACTGCTATTATTTCACAGTCAAATTTCTAGGTTTTTTTTTAATGTACACTACTGTTACACCAGATATGAGTTGCACTGGTGTGACACTGTGCCCTAGCAGGCCCTGAAACGCACACGCGTGAAGGAAACTGACTGCTATTATTTCACAGTCAAACTTCTAGTTTTTTTTTAATGTACACTACTGTTACATCAGATATGAGTTGCACTGGTGTGACACTGTGCCCTGGCAGGCCCTGAAACGCACACGTGTGAAGGAAACTGACTGCTATTATTTCACAGTCAAATTTCTAGTTTTTTTTTAATGTACACTACTGTTACACCAGATATGAGTTCAACTGGTGTGACACTGTGCCCTGGCAGGCCCTGAAACGCACACGTGTGAAGGAAACTGACTGCTATTATTTCACAGTCAAACTTCTAGTTTTTTTTTTAATGTACACTACTGTTACACCAGATATGAGTTCAACTGGTGTGACACTGTGCCCTGGCAGGCCCTGAAACGCACACGTGTGAAGGAAACTGACTGCTATTATTTCACAGTCAAAAAAGTGTTTGTTTTTTTTAAAATGTACACTACTGTTACACCAGATATGAGTGGTGGCACTGGGCAAGTGGGCACAGTATACGCTGTGAGCCTGACACACACGCTGGCAGGCAGGCAACTGCAATTAGATTACACAGGAGAAAAAAAAGCAAACTGATGTTCTAGCCCTAAAAAGGGCTTTTTAGGGTGCTGTCCTTACAGCAGAGATCAGATGAGTCCTTCAGGACTGTAGTGGACACTGAATACACTAGCCTAGCTATCGATTTCCCTATTAAATCATCAGCAGCTACACTGCCCCTCCACTCACTAAGAATGCAGCTTCCGAATGAATCTAAAATGGATGCTGTCCAGGAGGTGGGAGGGTCTGGGAGGGAGGGTCTGCTGACTGTGAGGTACATGGTCAAAGTTTACTCAATAATGATGAATAGGGGGCGGACCGAACATTGCATATGTTCGCTTCGCCCTTCGAGACGAACATGAACATGATATGTTCGCCGGGAACTATTTGCCGGCGAACTATTCGCGACATCACTAGCAGCTACCCTTCCACAAAGACTATTCCTGATCAAGCTTCTCTGGACTGTAGAAGGGTCAACTTGGCATCCCGATGAAGCTGCCAGATACTGAGCCAGGTCCTTTCTGGACTTCTCAAAGAAGAAACTCTGAGAAACTTCTCATCAGATTTTGAAAGTTTTCTTGGACAGTTTTTTTGTTCTTGACCTCTCATGATTCTTCAATTTTCTTTATAACAGCTTGAATACCACATCTTGAGTATCCAGTTTGTTTGCTAATTTCCCTTTGAGAGTGGTCTTTCTGTTGCAAAAGTATGATTTTATGTCTGTCAAATTCTGTGATCTTTGGCATTTTGAATGGATTGATGTCATTGAAAGTTGGTCTTATTAGCAAGCTTCCAATGAATTAATCTCATACCACATGTGTATGTAATACTCAATACAAACCCAGTGTAATAGACCTTTTTCACAGCAGTTATTTTGACTTGAAATAGTAGGACAAATAAAGGCGTTAGCAATGATATTAATTAGGGTTCCATTCAATTTAGTTTTACGAGAGCCAGGTCCCTGCTATTTCCCAAGTGTAAGGGGAGGTAACACTAAATACTTGACACTTTAGCCTTAGAAGCTATTTTTTTTTTAAATACTGCATACAAATATCCTGTATTTTCTGGTTGTATTCTAATAATAAAGAGACTGAGAAATAATTATATATGGTCTTTATACCATTGTTAAACAACAAATCTATTGTCTACAGTATCTGCTATGTGAAGAACATTAATTTCTAGCGGAGTTAGAGTGGGAGCAATTAAATACCGCTCCACACTTAATCTGGCCCTGTATGTTTAAACACACCGGAACAGAAGTAAAATAAATTCAGAGTGTACTATGTACACAAAAGTATATAGATGAAAGAAATCATTTGAATACAGAGTTCCTTTAGATAACAAAAAGATTAGAATTTCTCATAGTGGGGGTGGGGTCACAGTACAAAAAGGCCAAAAAACTATATGGATTTAACTTGACATTTGTGGGCCATTTTTTTTTTAAATTAGACTTCTAATGTCCAAATGAAAGCAAACAACTAAAAGAGCCAAAAGCCAGCATACAAATGATAAAAATGCAGTGTGATAAGCCATATGCAAATGCAAAGCCATTCCAAGCCATGAGTAAACAGATCTGCTAATTATTTTTAAATGACTTCGCACCTCGTTGGCTCACTACATAGTTATCTCTAAGATCTCTCACCAAATGCATTTTAACCCATCTGAAAACACTTATTCCTTTGTTTTCACATGATTTTTATTATGTTCACCGATAAAATATTAACGTCAATGTTCATTTATTTATCATGACATACAGTATTTGTAGAACTTACATGTGCCATGTAGATAACAGTGTGCTCACTCCTGTGGAGTTATTTACGAAGTAGCACTTATTGGCTAAAATGCATATAAATATATATGTTTGTGTGTGTGTATATGAAGTGCTTTGTACTTAAAGGGACATGAAACTCCCAAAAATTATTTCATGATTTAGATAGAGAATACAATTTTAAACAACTTTCCTATTTATTTCAATTTTTTTATTTGCTTCCTTCTGTTGTTATCATTTGCTAAAAGTTTTTTCTAGGAAAGCTCAGGAGCAGCCCCTAACACCGCCGACCCCTATATTATATTTATTAACCCCTAATCTGCCGCCCCCAATGTCGCCACCACCTACCTACAATTATTAACCCCTAATCTGCCAACCGGACCTCACAGCTACTATAATAAATGTATTAACCCCTAATCCGCCTCACTCCCACCTCAAAAACCCTATAATAAATAGTATTAACCCCGAATCTGCCCCCCTAACATCGCCAACACCTAACTTAAAGTATTAACCCCTAATCTGCCGACCGGACCTTGTCGCTACTCTAATAAATGTATTAACCCCTAAAGCTAAGTCTAACCCTACCCCTAACACCCCCCTAAGTTAAATATAATTTTAATCTAACTAAATAAATTAAATCTTATTAAATAAATTATTCCTATTTAAAGCTAAATACTTACCTGTAAAATAAACCCTAATATAGCTACAATATAAATAATAATTATATTGTAGCTATTTTAGGATTAATATTTATTTTACAGGCAACTTTGTATTTATTTTAACCAGGTACAATAGCTATTAAATAGTTAATAACTATTTAATAGCTACCTAGTTAAAATAAATACAAAATTACCTAACCTAAGTTACAATTAAACCTAACACTACACTATCATTAAATAAATTAAATACAAATACCTACAAATAAATACAAATAAATACACTAACTAAAGTACAAAAAGTACAAAAAAAAGTACAAAAAAAAAAGAACTAAATAAATAAAAAAATAATTTACAAACATTATAAAAATATTACAACAATTTTAAGCTAATTACACCTACTCTATGCCCCCTAATAAAATAACAAAGCCCCCAAAATAAAAAAAATCCCTACCCTATTCTACATTTAAAATATACCAGCTCTATTACCTTACCAGCCCTTAAAAGGGCCTTTAGCGGGGCATGCCCCAAAGAAAACAGCTCTTTTGCCTGTAAAATAAAAATTCAACCCCCCCAACATTAAAACCCACCACCCACACACCCTTACTCTAACCCACCCAAACCCCCCTTAAAAAAACCTAACACTACCCCCTGAATCTTCCTACCTTGAGTCGTCTTCACTCAACCGAGCCAAATTCTTCATCCAATCTGGGCGATGTCTTCATCCAAGCGGGGGCTGAAGAGGTCCATCATCCGGCTGAAATCTTCATCCAAGCGGGGGCTGAAGAGGTCCATCATCTGGCTGAAGTCTTCATCCAAGCGGGGGCTGAAGAGGTCTTCCATCCGGCTGAAGTCTTCTATCAAGCGGCATCTTAAATCTTCTTTCTTCCGGCTCCATCTTCATCCCGCCGACACGGAACATCCTTCCTCCACGATGAACTCCCGACGAATGAAGGTTCCTTTAAATGACGTCATCCAAGATGGCGTCCCTCGAATTCCGATTGGCTGATAGGATTTTATCAGCCAATTGGAATTAAGGTAGGAATAATCTGATGGTCTGATGGAATCAGTCAATCAGATTGAAGTTCAATCCGATTGGCTGATCCAATCAGCCATTCAGATTGAGCTTGCATTGTATTGGCTGTTCCGATCAGCCAATAGAATGCGAGCTCAATCTGATTGGCTGATTGGATCAGCCAATCCGATTAAACTTGAATCTGATTGGCTGATTGAATCAGCCAATCAGATTTTTCCTACCTTAATTCCGATTGGCTGATAGAATCCTATCAGCCAATCGGAATTCGAGGGACGCCATCTTGGATGACGTCCCTTAAAGGAACCTTCATTCGTCGTTAGTCCGTCGGTGAAGAAGGATGGCTCCGTGTCGGCTGCTTGAAGATGGACCCGCTCCGCGCCGGATGGAAAAGATAGAAGATGCCGCTTGGATGAAGATGTCTGCCGGTCCGGATCTCCTCTTCTGCCCGGATAGGATGAAGACTTTGGACTCTCTGGAGGAGCTCTTCTTGCAGGATACGATGAAGACTTCGCACCCTCTTCTGGACGGATCGGTGATACCCGGCGTGGTAAGGACAAGGTAGGAAGATCTTCAGGGGCTTAGTGTTAGGTTTATTTAAGGGGGGGTTTGGGTTAGATTAGGGGTATGTGGGTGGTGGGTTGTAATGTTGGGGGGGTATTGTATGGGTTTTTTTACAGGCAAAAGAGCAGAATTCTTTGGGGCATGCCCCGCAAAAGGCCCTTTTAAGGGCTGGTAAGGTAAAAGAGCGTTACAATTTTAATTTTAGAATAGGGTAGGGCATTTTTTTATTTTGGGGGGCTTTGTTATTTTTTTAGAGGGCTTAGAGTAGGTGTAATTAGTTTAAAATTCTTGTAATCTTTTTTTATTTTTTGTAATTTAGTGTTTGTTTTTTTTGTAATTTAGTTTAGTTGATATAATTGTAGATAATTGTAGATAGTTTATTTAATTTATTTATTGATAGTGTAGTGTTAGGTTTAATTGTAACTTAGGTTAGGATTTATTTTACAGGTAATTTTGTAATTATTTTATCTAGGTAGCTATTAAATAGTTATTAACTATTTAATAGCTATTGTACCTGGTTAAAATAAATAAAAGTTGCCTGTAAAATAAATATTAATCCTAAAATAGCCACAATATAATTATTATTTATATTGTAGCTATATTAGGGTTTATTTTACAGGTAAGTATTTAGCTTTAAATAGGATTAATTTATTTAATAAGATTTATTTTATTTTGTTAGATTAAAATTATATTTAACTTAGGGGGGTGTTAGTGTTAGGGTTAGACTTAGCTTTAGGGGTTAATACATTTATTATAGTAGCGGCGAGGTCCGGTCGGCAGATTAGGGGTTAATAATTGTAGGTAGGTAGCGGCGACATTGGGGAGGGCAGATTAGGGGTTAATAAATATTATGTAGGTGTCGACGGTGTTAGGGACAGCAGATTAGGGGTACATAGGGATAATGTAGGTGGCGGAGGTGTGCGGTCGGCAGATTAGGGGTTAAAAAAATTTAATAGAGTGGCGGCGATGTGGGGGGGCCTCGGTTTAGGGGTGCATAGGTAGTTAATGGGTGTTAGTGTACTTTAGAGCACAGTAGTTAAGAGCTTTATGAACGTTAGCCCAGAAAGCTCTTAACTCCTGGCTTTTCTCTGCGGCTGGAGACTTGTCGTTAGATTTCTAACGCTCACTTCAGCCAAGACTCTAAATACCAGCGTTAGAAAGATCCCATTGAAAAGATAGGATACGCAAATGGCGTAAGGGGATCTGCGGTATGGAAAAGTCGCGGCTGGAAAGTGAGCGTTAGACCCTTTCATGACTGACTCTAAATACCAGCGGGCGGTAAAAACCAGCGTTAGGACCCCCTAACACTCGTTTTGACGGCTAATGCAGAACTCTAAATCTAGGCGCTAGGTTCTAGCTGCTGATTGGTAGCTGCATATATATATTCTGATTGCCATTGGCTCACCCATGGGTTCAGTTAGAAACCAGTAGTGCATTGCTGCTCCTTCAACAAATGATACCAAGAGAATGAAACAAATTAGCTAATAGAAGTAAATTAAAAAGATGTTTAAAATTGTATTCTCTAAAATAAAAAAATAAAAAATAAAAATTGTATTCTCTATCTGAATCATGAAAGAAAAATTTTGGGTTCATGACCCTTTAACTTTTATTACAGAACTACATGAAGAACTCTGATATTCTGTGCACCAACTACTTTGTGCTCGAGCAATATCTTACATACATTTTTCTCTATTGTTTTATTTAATAAGGCCTAGATTTAGAGTTTGGCGGTAGCCGTCAAAACCAGCGTTAGAGGCTCCTAACGCTGGTTTTTACCTCCCGCTGGTATTTGGAGTCAGTCAGGAAAGGGTCTAACGCTCACTTTGCAGCCGCGACTTTTCCATACCGCAGATCCCCCTACGCCATTTGCGTATCCTATCTTTTCAATGGGATCTTTCTAACGCTGGTATTTAGAGTCTTGGCTGAAGTGAGCGTTAGAAATCTAACGACAAAACTCCAGCCGCAGAAAAAAGTCAGTAGTTAAGAGCTTTCTGGGCTAACGCCGGTTTATAAAGCTCTTAACTACTGTGCTCTAAAGTACACTAACACCCATAAACTACCTATGTACCCCTAAACCGAGGCCCCCCCACATCGCCGCCACTCTATTAAAATTTTTTAACCCCTAATCTGCCGCTCCGTACACCGCCGCCACCTACGTTATCCCTATGTACCCCTAATCTGCTGCCCCTAATACCGCCGACCCCTATATTATATTTATTAACCCCTAATCTGCCGCCCCCAACGTCGCCGCCACCTACCTACACTTATTAACCCCTAATCTGTCGATCGGACCGCACCGCTACTATAATAAATGTATTAACCCCTAATCCGCCTCACTCCCGCCTCAATAACCCTATAATAAATAGTATTAACCCCTAATCTGCCCTCCCTAACATCGCCGACACCTAACTTCAAGCATTAACCCCTAATCTGCCGACCGGAGCTCACCGCTACTCTAATAAATTTTTTAACCCCTAAAGCTAATTCTAACCCTAACACCCCCCTAAGTTAAATATAATTTTTATCTAATTAAATAAATTAACTCTTATTAAATAAATTATTCCTATTTAAAGCTAAATACTTACCTGTAAAATAAACCCTAATATAGCTACAATATAAATAATAATTATATTGTAGCTATTTTAGGATTAATATTTATTTTACAGGCAACTTTGTATTTATTTTAACCAGGTACAATAGCTATTAAATAGTTAATAACTATTTAATAGCTACCTAGTTAAAATAATTACAAAATTACCTGTAAAATAAATCCTAACCTAAGTTACAATTAAACCTAACACTACACTATCAATAAATTAATTAAATACAATACCTACAAATAAATACAATTAAATAAACTAACTAAAGTACAAAAATAAAAAAGAACTAAGTTACAAAAAATTAAAAAATATTTACAAACATTAGAAAAATATTACAACAATTTTAAACTAATTACACCTACTCTAAGCCCCCTAATAAAATAACAAAGACCCCCAAAATAAAAAAATGCCTTACCCTGTGGTTATCTATTAATTTAAAATATCTTTACTTTCTACTAAATATAATATACTAAATCTCTATGGTGAAACCACTAAAAACCAACACAGATAAATTGTAAAATAAACTCTGAGAGGCCCTCCATTATGTGTCAAACAGTTTATTTAGGGATCAATATATGTTAATAATAAGATAAATATTTACAGGTATATATATATATATATATATAAATCTATTTTACAGATACAGTCCACATTTTAAGATACAGGGCAACTTTACTACACACTAACCCCAATTTGTTCAATACTGCTAAAATAATCATAGGAATGTACTTAGCCATATTTCTTGAGAGTTTCAGCCATCTTTACCGCATGCCCAGGATAAAAAGAGAGACAGAGGCTCTGGTGTTACAGTATTTTATACCCCAATTCAAAAGGGAGTGGCTTATCAAATGTCACTCAAAAAGACCATTGGGTGTGTCTTTCTAGACAGACACTAGACAAAATAACTACTTGAATAAACCAGCTATGTGAATTGCCAGTTATAAAATCTGTGAGCTATATTCCAATATCCCTGTGATAAAAATGTCACCACATTCCCTCACTTTTTCTTCTCCTATGTTGCCCCGTTTCCTAGTTATACCCACTAGTACAGAAGAACACAGTGGGAGCGAAAACCTTACAGGAGAAATTCTCCCACCATCCCTTCGGAATCATTCCCTCGGCGATATGAGCTCTTCTGTACTTTCCTAGGACTGTCAATTCCTAATCTAACTTTATACAATTCATTAGAAAAATTAATTTAAAATTATACATAGAAACACAAAATCCTATGCTAAACCCCATTAGCAACATTTATACAATGGTCTTAAATATTGGGAAAAGTTCATGTATGAGTGTGTGAGTGTGGGTACACTAGATGGGTATGCGTGTAGTAAAATCTTTATTAAGCAAGTGTGAATTGTGCCTGTAAAACAAAAGTTATAATGGTTCACTGAAGTTCTTTGTTGTCATCTTTTGGCATCTGGTCCTTGCTTTTGGCATCTGGTCCTTGCTTTTGCTTTACCAAATCTCTCTCTTTGAACCACTTTGTTTTTTCCAAGACCCTCAAAAGAATGAAAAAAGATTAAAACCAGGCATATATTTACTTCACACTACAACACTCCATCTGCAGTAGAAACCACATTCACAGTTATTAACTTCAAGTTGGAAAGTGCCTCTGTTATTGCATCATCCCACTCGCACCCTTACTTAACTTATGTTGCTTGATTTATATGATTATTTACCCCTTTATGCTATATATATATATATATATATATATATATATATATATATATATATATAATTATTTGGCCTAATGCACCATTTTACATCTCCATTGTGATACATTATACTTATTTAATTTGTCCAACGCCACCATCATAGCTTCATGGTAAGATCAGTCCTTAAGACACCTGAAAAACAACAATCTATAATATGTGTTATTGGGGAAAAACTGGAAGGAAAGGTGAGAAGCCTTCTATCTTCATTGGTTTTCTTCCTGCAAGATAAGACTTCAGACAGTTTACATAGAAATGGTATTGCATGTGGCCTCCCAAAACTAATCACAATGGAGGTATCTGTTATTGTTTTTTTTAGAAAGAGAATGCATCAATTAACTATACATTCTTAATATTGGCATTTAAAACTTAATAATGAAAAACACTTAAAAATATTAATTGAACTTAACACTAAAGTACACATTACACGATACAAATGTACTGCAAACAAATATGCTTATAAAAAAAAATGAATTATTTAATTTGAGCCCTCCAGCTCTGTCAGTTGCTTCTTTAGAAACTCAATTTGATCTCTCATTCTCCTGTTTTTTTGTTTGAGTTCCCAATAACTTAAGTTGGCCTTATTGTTTATCTCATTTGACCTCAGCCTCCAATTTTCTCCTCTGTTAATATCGCCATTTAAATTCCTGTCTCTCCAGTTTCCTGTATTTGATGCTCTACTATTCTGATATCCACAAACATTCCTTCTATTACCCCTCTCTGATTCCTGCCTGTGAATAGTCAGATTATTCTCCATTGACTGCTTCACTGCAGAATTTGCCTTAATGGTGTATGGGTGATAATTCCACCACTTCTCAGCTCTAGTGAGCACCATATGTAGGTTTGTGGAGTTTGGATCATACAGCTTTACAAACTCCTGACATTTTCTGGGGAGAGCTTCAAGTACCCTCTGTATGTGAGCTGGTGACCCCCAGACCATTTGGGTCTGTGGCTGGCGCAGCACACACCAAAATAAAACTCTTTTTGCTACTTCAAATGGCCCATCTAGTGGTCTCATGGTAATTTCACTAATCTCTTTCTCTAGACTAGTAAAATTGAAAAAGGTTTTAGCTATCCTGCCAGCCTGATCACATATACTTGAATTAAATCCTAATAACCAGTTGGCATAGGGGACCATGGCATCTTGAAGCAATTCGGTCCATTCTGGCATGCTCATACCTAATTTTATGGCTTTTTCAGTTCCCTTGTGAAACCAATGTGAAAAGTTATTAAAGCTGTTTGTGGGGATTGTGCCCCACCATTTCTTAAAAATGTCTTTATCTGCTACAGTCATTGGCCTAGTCTGATTTGAAAAACCTGTAGGAACTTTCAGGTTGTTAAAATTCTCAGAAATTATGACAGAAGCAATTGGAACAGAACTTGGGTTTTTAGTGGGGCCCATTTGCATTTTATCTTGTTTTACTACTTGTTTTGGCTCTTTCATTTGTGGCAGTAAGTTATCACTATCTGCATTGTTCCCAGAAATATCACTAATTATTTTTTCTTTTTGTTCAATTTTCCTCTGTAACTCAGTAATTTTGTTTGAGTATTTGTTACTGATGTGTTCTGTTAATTTTAATTTACGTTGTAATTTACTGATCTGTATGGTGTTAGTTAAAGCAGAAAGCTTAATACAATCTCTGTCAGTCTGTGTGTTATCTAACGTGTTTTATCTAACTTTAATTTAAGGTCTTTATTTTGCTCTGTAAGGTCTCCAATAATGTCCGTTAATCCCTTTATTGTTGAAATCACTGCCTGCGCTATCATACATTTTCTTTTATTATTATTCATCTTTTTAAGAGTTAATACCTGTGTTAGTATATCTAAAACACTTTCACACTTGTTGTTTTTAGCTTCTGGGATGAGGAATGGACCATTATATTTATGAAGTAATTGTTAAAGTAATCACAGATTTCCTGTGAAATATAGTTTTTTCCAGACATTTATAACAGATAGCCGTTAGAACTAAAATAATAATAATAATAATAATAATATATATATATATATATATATATATATATATATACTAGAATAGTGTGTCTCTCACAGCATAGTAGTTTTTTTTTTAAATGTTAACACAGGATGTACAAGATACCATTGAGATGCTAATTTTACACAACAAAGGACATAGCAGTTAAGCCATGTAGAAGGGGTAGTAATTAGATCTGTTTATAAGCAGGTCAGCATTCCAGCAGAGGTTGTAATATAGTTAAATTTAGTTTTTCTAACCACTGCTAATTATTCTTTATTTTAAATCTGGGGAACAGACTTAGAATAGTGTGTCTCTCACAGCATAGTTTGCCAGACTATTTTAACTGCCCCAAATGCAAGGAATTATCATCTCTATTGGGCAATGAAACACCAGACTAAACAGAAATTAAGCAGAACAAAATTAAAAAATTAAATATTGTTCTCTTTTAAAAGGTGTAAACCATCAATAATACTAACCTAAATAAAATAAATGAACAAAGCAAAGCAAGGAATCCATTTTACTGATATTTTCCCAAATTGAGGAAAAATTATAAAAATATTTTAAGTACAGGAAGATTCTATAGAACTTCTAAATGCTAATTTCAACTGTAGTTTTGGTTCCAGGATCTGCTCCAAACACAGGAAATGCACATTTTTAACTTTGTTACCCAAAACAAAGGTTACACCTTTTGTATTCCATACAAACTTAATTAAAAATCTGAACAAAGAAATGGAAGAAGAAGGAGGGAAAAACAAAATATGCTTTAAACTGCTTATGGCTTAGCATATTCCCAAAATTAAACTGTAATTTCTTAACTTTAAATTCTACACAATTTCCCATACAATTCAGAATTAAATTTATGTATAGGGCAAGCTACAGCTCTGGGTGTAACACATTCACAGAAATGAATCCTTTGTAAAAAGAAATAAATAAAAAAAAATGTGCAAGAATATTACAATCTTTATAAAAATGGACATTATATTCAATCACTTTAACCTTACTGTGGCAGCTATTACGGTAAATAGTACTGTAAAGCTTTTGTTTGTAAAAACATTAAGATGGGACCAACACAACACGTGTCTCTAAAATTCATTAGAAAACTGATAGAAAACTGGCTCAACAATAAAAGTATCCAGTTTCCAAAAACAAGAAAAATACAAGAGTTAAAGGGACAGTCTAGTATAATCAACTTCCCAATTTACTTCCATCATCAAACTTGCTTTTTTCTATTGGTATTCTAAGTTGAAGCCAAACATAGGTAGGCTCATATGATAATTTCTAAGCCTTTTAGGGTTGCCTCTTATCACATGCTTTTTTAAAAAAAATCTCTTTTCAACACAAAGAGACAGAAAATACACATGGGCCATATAGATAACACCGTGGGGGTTATTTAAGATTTAGCAGGCTACAAAACAGGCCTGCTGAAACCAACCATTATGTGCTTCCCCTATGCAAATGCAAATTTATACAGACCAGAAATACAGGTTTTTTAAAGCCATGCTTTTCTTGAGAAACATACAACAGGCCTTTGAAACCAACCACTATTTGCGTTTTTTAAATAAAGTACTACATACAAAAACTTTGCTATAAAACACAAAATCTACATTTACTGCAGTTAAATTTAAAATAAATCAACATTCATTTGATTCCTGCAAAACTAAATGGCATATGGATTCGTCTACAACTTCATGGCCGCCAAAATGTGGTTATCTATTAATTTAAAATATCTTTACTTTCTACTAAATATAATATACTAAATCTCTATGGTGAAACCACTAAAAACCAACACAGATAAATTGTGAAATAAACTCTGAGAGGCCCTCCATTATTTGTCAAACAGTTTATTTAGGAATCAATATATGTTAATAATAAGATAAATATTTACAGGTATATATATATATATATATATATATATAAATCTATTTTACAGATACAGTCCACATTTTAAGATACAGGGCAACTTTACTACACACTAACCCCAATTTGTTCAATACTGCTAAAATAATCATAGGAATGTACTTAGCCATATTTCTTGAGAGTTTCAGCCATCTTTACAGCATGCCCAGGATAAAAAGAGAGACAGAGGCTCTGGTGTTACAGTATTTTATACCCCAATTCAAAAGGGAGTGGCTTATCAAATGTCACTCAAAAAGACAATTGGGTGTGTCTTTCTAGACAGACACTAGACAAAATAACTACTTGAATAAACCAGCTATGTGAATTGCCAGTTATAAAATCTGTGAGCTATATTCCAATATCCCTGTGATAAAAATGTCACCACATACCCTATTCTAAAATTAAAATAGGAAAGCTCTTTTACCTTACCAGCCCTGAAAAGGGCCCTTTGCGGGGCATGCTCCAAAGAATTCAGCTCTTTTGCCTGTAAAAAAAAACATACAATACCCCCCCCCAACATTACAACCCACCACCCACATATCCCTAATCTAACCCAAACCCCCCTTAAATAAACCTAACTCTAAGCCCCTGAAGATCTCCTTACCTTGTCTTCACCACGCCGGGTTCACCGATCAATCCAGAAGAGCTCCTCCGATGTCTTGATCCAAGCCCAAGCAGGGGGCTGAAGCTGTCCATGATCCGACTGAAGTCTTCATCCAAACGGGAGCTGAAGAGGTCCATGATCGGGCTGAAGTCTTCTATCAAGCGGCATCTTCAATCTTCTTTCTTCCGGATCCATGTTCATCCCGCCGACACGGAACATCCATCTTCACCGACAACTTCCCGACGAATGACGGTTCCTTTAAATGACGTCATCCAAGATGGCGTCCCTCGAATTCTGATTGGCTGATAGGATTCTATCAGCCAATCGGAATTAAGGTAAGAAAATTCTGATTGGCTGATGGAATCAGCCAATCAGAATCAAGTTCAATCCGATTGGCTGATCCGATCAGCCAATCAGATTGAGCTCGCATTCTATTGGCTGATCGGAACAGCCAATAGAATGCAAGCTCAATCTGATTGGCTGATCGGATCAGCCAATCGGATTGAACTTGATTCTGATTGGCTGATGTTCCGCGTCGGCGGGATGAAGATGGAGCCGGAAGAAAAAAGATTGAAGATGCCGCTTGATAGAAGACTTCAGCCGGATCATGGACCTCTTCAGCTCCCGCTTGGATGAAGACTTCATCCGGATCATGGAGATCTTCAGCCCCCCGCTTGGGCTTGGATCAAGACATTGGAGGCTCATCTGGATCGATCGGTGAACCCGGCGTGGTGAAGATAAGGTAGGAAGATCTTCAGGGGCTTAGTGTTAGGTTTATTTAAGGGGGGTTTGGGTTAGATTAGGTGTATGTGGGTGGTGGGTTGTAATGTTGGGGGGGGTATTGTATGTTTTTTTTTTACAGGCAAAAGAGCTGAATTCTTTGGGGCATGCCCCGCAAAGGGCCCTTTTCACAGCTGGTAAGGTAAAAGAGCTTTTCTATTTTAATTTTAGAATAGGGTAGGGCATTTTTTTATTTTGGGGGTCTTTCTTATTTTATTAGGGGGCTTAGAGTAGGTGTAATTAGTTTAACATTGTTGTAATATTTTTCTAATGTTTGTAAATATTTTTTTTATTTTTTGTAACTTAGTTCTTTTTTATTTTTTGTACTTTAGTTAGTTTATTTCATTGTATTTATTTGTAGGTATTGTATTTAATTAATTTATTGATAGTGTAGTGTTAGGTTTAATTGTAGATAATTGTAGGTAGTTTATTTAATTTATTTATTGCTAGTGTAGTGTTAGGTTTAATTGTAACTTAGGTTAGGATTTATTTTACAGGTAATTTTGTAATTATTTTAACTAGGTAACTATTAAATAGTTATTAACTATTTAATAGCTATTGTACCTGGTTAAAATAATTACAAAGTTGCCTGTAAAATAAATATTAATCCTAAAATAGCTACAATATAATTATTATTTATATTGTAGCTATATTAGGGTTTATTTTACAGGTAAGTATTTAACTTTAAATAGGAATAATTTATTTAATAAGAGTTAATTTATTTCGTTAGATTTAAATTATATTTAACTTAGGGGGGTGTTAGTGTTAGGGTTAGACTTAGCTTTAGGGGTTAATACATTTATTAGAGTAGCGGTGAGATCCGGTCGGCAGATTAGGGGTTAATTATTGTAGGTAGGTGGAGGCGACGTTGGGGGCGGTGTACGGAGCGGCAGATTAGGGGTTAATAATAATATGCAGGAGTCAGCGATAGCGGGGGCAGCAGATTAGGGGTTAATAAGTGTAAGGTTAGGGGTGTTTAGACTCGGGGTACATGTTAGGGTGTTAGGTGCAGACTTAGGAAGTGTTTCCCCATAGGAAACAATGGGGCTGCGTTAGGAGCTTAACGCTGCTTTTTTGCAGGTGTTAGGTTTTTTTTTCAGCTCAAACAGCCCCATTGTTTTCTATGGGGGAATCGTGCACGAGCACGTTTTTGAAGCTGGCCGCGTCCGTAAGCAACGCTGGTATTTAGAGTTGCAGTGGCGGTAAATATGCTCTACGCTCCCTTTTTTGGAGCCTAACGCAGCCCTTCTGTGAACTCTAAATACCAGCGGTATTTAAAAGGTGCGGGGGAAAATAAGCATGCGTAGCTAACGCACCCCTTTGGCCGCAGAACTCTATCTAGCCGTGAGATAGATAATGCCTTTACTACCCATTCCACAGCTTTGCACAACCAACATTGTTATATTAATATACTTTATAACCTCTAAATATCTGCCTGTATCTAAGCCTCTGCAGGACGCCTCTTTTCTTAGTGCATTTTATTAGTTTGTCACAGCTAGACAGTGCTAGGTTATGTGTGCCAAATAGATAACATTGTGCTCACTCCTGTGAACTTATTTATGAAGCAGCACTAATTGGTTAATATGCATATAAATATATATGTTTGTGTGTGTATGAAGTGATTTATACTTAACTTTCATTACAATAGTATAGCACAGAACTACATGAAGAAATCCTGAGTGGATTTTCTGTGCAAACTACTTTGTGCTTGATCAATATCTTACATAATTTTTTCTCAACAATCCTGTTATGTGAGTGATTTAACACACCTACGCTATCTGACATGCAGATGTTCACATGCACTAGACCAGGGATGGGGAACCTTGTCCCTCCAGATGTTTCAGAACTACATTTCCCAAGATGCTCAACTGGACTTCAGAGTGCCTAAGCATCATGGGTAATATAGTTCTGAAACATCAGGAGTGCCAAGGTTCCCCATCCCTGCACTAGACTATTGCTCAAGTGAAAAAAATACCCTTGTAAAATGAGAGCAAAACCACTATTGTGTTCAAGTGAACCTATTTTTTTGTAATTGCAGCAAACAGTCTGAACTCATTGTTTTTAAAGGGATATGAAACCCAAAACATGTCTTTTGTAATTCAGACACAACATATCAATTAAAAAAAAAGTTTCCTCTTTACTTCTATTATAAAATTTGCTTTGTTCCCATGGTATTCTTTGTTGAAGAGATACCTAGGTAGGTGTCTGGAGAACTACATGGCAGGAAATATTGCTGCAATCTAGTGCTCTTGCAAATGGATAACATTCTTGCAAAACTGTTGCCATAAAGTGCTCCAGAAATGGGCCGGCTTCCCCAGCTTACGTCCCTGCTTTTCAAAAAAAGATACCAAGAGAAGAAAATAAAATTGATAGTAGAAGTAAATAAGAAAGTTGTTTAAAATTGCATGCTCTATCTGAATCATGAAAGAAAAATATTGGGTTTCATATCCCTTTAAGTATTAGCTGTAAGATGTTCTATCATTTTATTAACAGCATGTTTTAGCTTAGTATCCCTTATAGTTATTAATAGTAATTATCATTGTTCTAAACATGACAGGACTAGTAATTTGCTACTGGGTAAATACTGATACTCATAACGACGCATAGAATTATTGTGGCAAAATGCACAAGAAAATCTATAGCAGCTGTTTTCTATTTTTTTTTTTTTTAATCTGGTCCAATGAGATGCTAAATATTTATGCACTAAAAAGTAAAGATTGATTGATTGATTTGCACAAAAAGCTATTGATTTGACATTTTTTTTTTCTTGGTGAAAAAGTAATTTGATGAAGTACAGGGATCAATTTTCATTGTATGGATTGATCAAATTATCTGGATTGAAAACTTGAGTCCAGAGTGAAGTATGTTGTTTACTTGTGAAAAATTAATTAAGTAAATCGAATTATGCTTTGCAACATTAAGGGCAAAATTGCAACATAGATGCCATTAATGGTAGCAACCTATGCACCATTAAATTAGAGGTGAAAATTGGTCAAATACAATACTGATTATTTTTGTAGCATACACAAAAGACTTTCGGCCAGATTACGAGTTTTGCGTTAGGAGCTGTGTGGTGCTAACGAGCAGTGTTTTCTCACCACTCACTTACCTGCAGCGCTGGTATTACAGGTTACCCCTTAACTTAAATATAATTTAAATAAATCTAAATAAAATTACTATCATTAACTACATTTTTCCTATTTAAAACTAAATACTTACCTATAAAATAAACCCTAAGCTAGCTACAATATAACTAATAGTTACATTGTATCTAGCTTAGGGTTTATTTTTATTTTACAGGCAAGTTTGTATTTATTTTAACTAGGTAGAATAGTTATTAAATAGTTATTAACTATTTAATAACTACCTAGCTAAAATAAAGACAAATGTACCTGTAAAATAAAACCTAACCTATGTTACAATAACACCTAACACTACACTACAATTAAATAAATTAACTAAATTAAATAAAATTAAATAAATTAAATTAAATTAGCTAAATCAAAATTACAGAAAATAAAAAACAAATTACAGATCTTTAAACTAATTACACCTAATCTAATAGCCCTATCAAAATAAAAAAGCCCCCCCCCCCCCCAAATAAAAAAAACCCTAGCCTAAACTAAACTATCAATAGCCCTTAAAAGGGCCTTTTGCGGGGCATTGCCCCAAAGTAATCAGCTCTTTTACCTGTAAAAAAAAAATACAAACAACCCCCCCAACAGTAAAACCCACCACCCACACAACCAACCCCCCAAATAAAAAGCTAACTAAAAAAACCTAAGCTCCCCATTGTCCTGAAAAGGGCATTTGGATGGGCATTGCCCTTAAAAGGGCATTTAGCTCTTTTGCAGCCCAAACCCCTAATCTAAAAAATAAACCCACCCAATACACCCTTACAAAAATCCTAACACTAACCCCTGAAGATGCACTTCTCTCCTTTCTCTATCTCCTCTTTTCTCTCTGCCTTTTTGTTTAAGACTTGAAATATAGTTGTCTCTGTTATTGCTACATAGAAAAATGATGTAATTCCCAATGGCCAAAAGTATACAAAATAGTCTGTAACAGGTTTCTAACCAATAAAAAATGTATTGTCCCCTTTAATGTGTTCCCAATGATCTACTTTACTTGCTGGGGTGTATTAAATTGTTTACAAATTATAAACAACTATTTTTGTCTGCAGAAACCACCACCTATACTGAAAATGTTAATACTGCCATTTGGGTAGAGAAAGGTTGCATAAACAATATCCAGGAGATTAAATCACACTCCCAGTAGGGGGAGGGATAGGAATGTACTAGAATGTTCATTCTTATTTGTTATCTCAGACAAAAAAGAAAGCCTTTGTGTTTATTTACAGTGATAAAATAACGAGAATGTTCTCCTTGTAAGCTAACTTCATTAATGGGTTGTGTTTTTAAAAAGCAAAAAAATATATTACATACACAAAAATAAACTTAAAGTACCAATTTCATACACATTTTCTACTCTGCAACTGTTATAGCAAATACTTGAAAACAGATTAAGGGGGAAATAATTTTACAGTACCCTGTTGCTTTAATACAAAAATATAATTCTTTGTCAAAATCATACATGCATTGTCATTAAATTTGCTTTAGTTCATAAGGCAGCCACCTGACTAATAGCATAAACCCATGTGCATTAGTCAATATATTTTGTACTGTATTATACGATGGGGATAATATCACCTTCTTATATCCTTTGAAGGTTTTCAAATTGATGCACTGGTATTTACTACTGATGAAAATAAAACCTGCTTTACTATAATCTTCAACAATTATACAGTGAATACTCACATTACAGATAATTAGATCTTATACTAATTATTCGTTTTCAAGATTATTTTTTTCTAATGTATTGCAACATTATAGTTTCCACGTTCAATCAGCCCTTTTAAAACCACATGGTACTAGAATAGAAAATATTTCTACAGGTATTATTTTCACAATTTCTTTTTCTTTTATTCTAAATTGTAACTGAATTCGAAACTCAAGTTTTCTAATTTAGATAATTACTAATCTGAATGATTCATGAATGTATATTATGTTAAATTATATTAAACACAGGAATGCAAAACCAAGATGTTCAAAGAACATTCAAAATATGCCACGGCTTACTGATAGCAGGAGATTAAGCTCCTCCACCCGCAGCAATCAGTGCCTTACAGGTCTCGAGATTCTTAAGAGGTCCTCAGTGGAGTTTTTCAATCTGGATTTAAGTGGATTCATGTTGTGATGTGGACGTTACAAGTGATTTTCAACTCTTAATGAAGGCATTATCTTATTCCAGCAGATAAAGAGATTGCAGGCTCCTGGGTTGCTCATAGCCACCCATAATTTTAATGACCTTCTACCCATAGTCCTCTAGTGTCTCTTCATGCCTTGGCTGCAGTAACTGTTAAGCCCCAAGGGTGGATGTGCAGAAATTAATGTAACAGGATGAAAGCTGTCTCGTTTCTTTAACAAAACTAAATTTAACTGTTATGGCATATTTGTCATCTATGTAGAAATATCCTCAAAGGACTCCGGTGAATAACAGAAAAAGCAATTTACTGAATATAAAAGGAAACAATGTAATAGTTATAGAACATAAATGCAATGCAGAAGCAGCAATCACAAAACTATTACGGAATCTCATATCCAGTAATCCTAAAAATTAAAGTTTCATATACAGAGAGCTTTGTATCAAGCTCTTGTAAATTGCTGACCTCACAACTTTTGCTTATGTTTTTTTTTTTAGCATTGTTTTGCAGATCATAGATATTTTGTTGTTTCTTGTCTGCAGAAAGAGGAACCATGGATGAAAGAACTTGAAGGAGGGGTTTTGTGACCCCCCCATAATGGCCAAGTGGAGAGGTCATCTTGGGGTGAGTGGGTTGGACTAAATAGTTGGGGGAGTAGAGGAGGGCATTCATTCCAGCACCAGAACGTTCAAGGAGAAGCTTCCATCGCCATCCTATTTTTAGGTGGCTTGGTTGTAAATCGCAGCTTGTGGGGGTGTATGCCTTTGATGGCTTTGGTCTGAGTGGGGATTTTTGGTACCTCCTGTTTGACTGTCAGGGAAGAATTATGTACAAGTGTGCCCTTCTTGGTTGTAAGAAAAGGTACATTTTGTGGCTGGGCAAACACCTAGAGGTTTATGTGAATGGAACTATTTATTAGGTAATATGATTATTTTATTTATTGTGTGTAAATAAAATCAAGCTGCAGCCTTTATAACCTGGTATCTTGGTATTTATTTGAGTGAAACATAATGTCTAATATGGGGGTCATGCAATTAGCAAACCTACCTGTTTCTCTGCAGCAGACTATATCTTGCATGATCTTTGAGCCTCAAGGCATCTGCTCTCCATACTGACGTTTCCTCCTCATCAATCATTGCACATGCACTGAAATGACACACTCATCCTTAACCCCTTAAGGACCAGCGACGTACCCTGTATGTCACTGGCCTTTTTTTGGGACTTGATTGTTTTATAGCGCGGTCTTGCCACCAGCGTTGAGACTGCTCTATTACACAAAGCCTGCTGGAGGGAGTGCATTAATAGCGTGTTCTTGCTATACTTGTGCTATTATGTCCGGAAAAAAACCCTTAACGACCAGTGACATACAGGGTACATTGTGGTCATTAAGGGGTTAAGACACTCTGGTGATGCTGTATACATGTGTGTAGAGAGACACACATGCCTCTGGGTCACACATACAAATTTGACTGAGATTCACCCTTTAAATTCTAAGTGAACCCTTCAGATGATGCTGAGATATAGCAGCGTCTTAGCTTATCGTTTATTTATGTTCCAATTTGTGGTACAAATTCGAAATCCATATAGTGGAATACAGAAAAAAGAGGTATTCAAAATTACAATATTTCACAGTAGTAAAAAAAAAACAACAAATAGTTACATTCTTTGTTACTGTTACATTATTAATAGACCAGCTATTGGAGACATTTTTCAGACAGAAAATATAGTACATACATATAAACAATAATAATAATAATAATAATAATAATAAAAAAGCCCTATAGTAGACTTTGTTTCCAATGCGGAGGGTAGCTATTTAACTGTATAGGTTGGAGGAAGAGAGGGGAAGCATGCAAAGGATACAATATCTGTATTTGGGTCTCCCATGGTAGGGAGAGGATAACTTTCTCCAATTTAGCCAAAAGGGCTTTTAATTTGTTATCTGTATATAGCATTGAGTCTTGCTGATCTATTGCTAATTGAAATAGCATATTTTAATAAAGGCAGAGATACTGGGAGCTCTTTTATCTTTCCAGGATTTCAAGATCATTTGTCTAGCAGTTAAGATTGCGTATTGATTAGCTGATTATTTTGAAAGTGTCTATGAGTAACTAAAAATAATATATGCTCTATATCAAATTTTATTTTGGTAGGAAGGAAACTGTTAAGCCAATAAGTGATCTGCAGCCAACACTTCTGTAGTTTGGGACACAGATAGTAAACATGTAATAAGTCTGCAGCTGGGATACTACATCTAGAACATCTATTGTTCCCTTGGGGGTACCCCTTGGCTAATTTGCTGGGCGTAATATATGATCTATTTATTAACCTAGTATGGGATTCTTTACATAAACAGCTGAAGTATACTTAGTTACACAAGAAAAACTTGTTTTTAAAGAAATCAAAATTTAGATTGGGAATATCAGTGCCCCACAGATTAAATAAACCAGATATTTTCTCTTTAGCATCTTGAGATATGAGGAGATTGTACAACATAGAAATAGAGTGGTTCTTTGTGCTATAGTTACTGATAATGATATCCAAGTCCACTAGGTACCAGAGATTACATTCTAAGAGTGTGTGACTGCAGATAAAATGTCTGATTTGTAAATAAGAAAAAATTCGTTTTTTCTCCAGGTTAAATTCTGATGCTAGAATATTGAATGATTTCACCGACTTAGTCTGAGAATCAATTAATTGAGTGATATGCTTCAGACCCTTTTGAGCCCATCTTTAAACACGTACGATTAAAGCCCAATCTCAAGCTCAGGATTGCCCATGATTGGGAGATATGTTGACACGTTTTTATCTATATGCAGTAATTTACAGACTTTGCTCCAAGCTAAAAGTATACTGAGCATGGTAAAGTGTAATATTCTTTCATTGTTAAATTTAAGTTTGCTCAAATGCAATAGAGCACTAAGGGAGCAGGGTGAAATTAATGCTTGATTTGTGATATAATCTGATCTTGTAAGCCAATCAATAGCTATCTTGGTCAGACAGGCCCAAACTTAATGTTTGGAAATGCAAATCCTCCATCCTTTTTCGAGTGTGTGAGTTTATTAATTGAAATGCTAGCTTTCCTCTTACCCCACAGAAATCGAGAGCAATTAGGGTTAAACATCTGTATATCTCTACTACATAGAAGGATAGGAATATTGTGTAACAAAAAAGGTAGTTTGGGGAATAGGATAATTGTAATAAGAGTGAGTTTGGCCTATAAAGTTAAGGGGAGCCTAGACCAACTTTGAAGATAGGAAGAGCATTTCTGCCACAAGGGAGAAAAGTTTAAATTACATCACTCACTAGGGTTTTTGGATAGAAATATACCTAAATATTACATTTTTTCCTTCTACTTGCATAAAGGGATTTATCAGTTGACTGTCTTTTTTTTCTTTTTTTTGAGTATCTCAGACTTTTTAAGGTTAATTTTATAGCCAGATAATTTACTGAACTCAGAGATAATATTCAAGACGAGACATAGTAATCGGCTAGATTACGAGTTTTGCGGTAAGAGAGGCTCGGTACTGACTTGCAAGTTATTTCCACTGCTCACCTCCCTATAGCGCCGCTATTACAGGTTTTCATAAACCCGGCGTTAGCAGGCAATGTTGCAGGGTTGAGCAAAATTGAGCTCCATACCGCACTTAAATACCAGCGCTGCTTTGAGCTGGTTTTACATGCTCGTGCATTATTTCCCCATAGACATCAATGGGGAGAGCCGACTACAAAAAAGCCTAACACCTGCAATAAAGGAGCGCAAAGCTGCCCCATTGGTTCCTATGGGGAAACAAAGTTATGTTTACACCTAACACCCTGACATAAACCCCGAGTCTAAACACCCCTAATCTGCTGCCCCCGACATCGCCGACACCTACATTACACTTATTAACCCCAAATCTGCCGCCCCCGACATCGCCGACACCTACATTACACTTATTAACACCTAATCTGCCACCCCGACAACTCCGACACCTACCTACACTTATTAACCCCTAATCTGCCGCCCCCAATGTCACTGCCACCCACCTACACTTATTAACCCCTAATCTGCCACCCCAATGTCACCACCACCTACATACACTTATTAACCCCTAATCTGCTGCCCCCAACATCG
Source organism: Bombina bombina (assembly GCF_027579735.1). NCBI lineage: Eukaryota > Metazoa > Chordata > Amphibia > Anura > Bombinatoridae > Bombina > Bombina bombina. Next base: position 841,732,252 of record NC_069500.1, read on the forward strand.
CCACCACTATACTAAAGTTATTAACCCCCTAAACCTAACCCTAACACCCACTAACTTTAATATAATTAAAATAAATCTAAATAAAAATAACTATCCTTAACTAAATATTTTATTATTTATTATTATACTTTATTTATGAAGCGCCAACATATTCCGCAGCGCTGTCCATGGATACAATTCATTTAAATAAAACAGTACAAGATTTGTAAGAGACAGGACAAAATTTACAAACACATACAGGAGGGATTGAGGGCCCTATTCCCGTGGGAACTTACAATCTAGAAGGGTAGGAGGTTTAGAAATAGGAGGTGAGGACTGCAAGATTTGGAAAGATGTTAATACAGAGTTAGATGAGGGAAATGTTAGGTAAGTGAAGTAAATTTATTATTGAGTTGGGTGGTAGGCTTCCCTGAACAGAAAAGTCTTCAGGGAACATTTAAAGGAAGATAGATTAGGGCAAAGCCTGACAGCACGAGGGAGAGTGTTCCAGAGGGTAGGTGCTGCACGACAGAAGTCCTGCAGTCAAGCATGAGAGGAGGTGATAGTTGCGGATGCAAGGAGCAAGTCATTGTTGGATCTTAGGGGACTGGCTGGAGTATACTTGTGTATTAGAGAGGATAGGTAGAAGGGAGCGGCGTTGGTGAGAGCTTTGTAATTCCGATTTAAAACTAAATACCTGTAAAATAAACCCTAAGCTAGCTACAATATAACTAATAGTTACATTGTAGCTAGCTTAGGTTTTATTTTTATTTTACAGGCAAGTTTGTATTTATTTTAACTAGGTAGACTAGTTAGTAAATAATTATTAACTATTTACTAACTACCTAGCTAAAATAAATACAAATTTACATGTAAAATAAAACCTAACCTGTCTTACACTAACACCTAACATTACACTACAATTAAATAAATTACATTAATTAAATACAATTAACTAAATTACAAAAAAAAACAAAAAACACTAAATTACACAAAATAAAAAAGAAATGATCAAATATTTAAACTAATTACACCTAATCTAATAGCCATATCAAAATAAAAAGCCCCCCCCCCCAAAATAAAAAAACCCTAGCCTAAACTAAACTGCCAATAGCCCTTAAAGGGGCCTTTTGCAGGGCATTGCCCCAAAGAAATCAACTCTTTTACTTGTAAAAAAAATACAAACGACCCCCCAACAGTAAAACCCACCACCCACACAACCAAACCCCCCAAATAAAATCTTATCTAAAAAACCTAAGCTCCCCATTGCCCTGAAAAGGGCATTTGGATGGGAATTGCCCTTAAAATGACATTTAACTCTTTTTCGTTGCCCAAACTCCTAATCTAAAAATAAAACCTACCCAATAAAGCCTTAATAAAACATAACACTAACCCCCGAAGATCCACTTACAGTTTTTGAAGACCCGACATCCATCCTCATCAAGCCGGGAGAAGTGTTCATCCAAGCGGCAAGAAGTCGTCCTCCAGGTGGGCAGAAGTCTTCATCCAAACGGCCTCTTCTATCTTCATCCTTCTGACGCGGAGCGGCTCCATCTTCAAGACATTTGGCGCGGAGCATCCTCTTCTTTCGAATCCTCTTGAAGAATGAAGGTTCCTTTAAATGACGTCATCCAAGATGGCGTCCCTTGAATTCCGATTGGCTGAAAGAATTCTATCAGCCAATCAGAATTAAAGGGTAAAAAATCCTATTGGCTGATGCAATCAGCCAATAGGATTGAGCTTCAATCCTATTGGCTGATCCAATCAGCTAATAGAATGCGAGCATAATCATATTGGCTGATTGGATCAGCCAAAAGGATTTTTTACCCTTTAATTCCGATTGGCTGATAGAATTCTATCAGTCAATCAGAATTCAAGGGACGCCATCTTGAATGACGTCATTTAAAGGAACCTTCATTCTTCAAGAGGATTCGAAAGAAGAGGATGCTATGCACCGGATGTCTTGAAGATGGACCCGCTCCGTGCCAGAAGGATAAAGATAGAAGATGCCGTCTGGATGAAGACTTCTGTCCGCCTGGAGGACGACTTCTTGCCGCTTGGATGAAGTGTTCTTCCGGCTTCATTGAGAACTTCTGCCCGCTTGGATGAAGACTTCTCCCGGCTTGATGAGGATAGATGTCCGGTCTTCAAAAACTGTAAGTGGATCTTCGGGGGTTAGTGTTAGGTTTTATTAAGAGTTTATTGGGTGGGTTTTATTTTTAGATTAGGGGTTTGGGCAACGAAAAAGAGCTAAATGCCCGTTTAATGGCAATGCCCATCCAAATGCCCTTTTCAGGGCAATGGGGAGCTTAGTTATTTTTAGATAGGATTTTATTTGGGGGGTTTGGTTGTGTGGGTGGTGGGTTTTACTGTTGGGGGGTTGTTTGTATTTTATTTTTACAGGTAAAAGAGCTGATTTCTTTGGGGCAATGCCCCACAAAAGGCCCTTTTAAGGGCTATTGGCAGTTTAGTTTAGGCTAGGGTTTTTTTTATTTTGGGGGGGGCTTTTTTATTTTGATAGGGCTATTAGATTAGGTTTAATTAGTTTAAATATTTGATAATTTCTTTTTTATTTTGTGTAATTTAGTGTTTATTTTTTTGGTAATTTAGTTAATTGTATTTAATTAATGTAATTTATTTAATTTTAGTGTAATGTTAGGTGTTAGTGTAAGACAGGTTAGGTTTTATTTTACAGGTAAATTTGTATTTATTTTAACTAGATAGTTAGTAAATAGTTAATAACTATTTACTAACTAGTCTACCTAGCTAAAATAAATACAAACTTAGCTGTGAAATAAAAAAAAAACCTAAGCTAGCTACAATGTAACTATTAGTTATATTGTAGCAAGCTTAGGGTTTATTTTATAGGTAAGTATTTAGTTTTAAATAGGAATTATTTAGTTAATGATAGTAATTTTTATTTAGATTTATTTTAATTATATTAAAGTTAGGGGTGTTAGGGTTAGACTTAGGTTTAGGGGTTAATATATTTATTTAGTGTTAGTGATGTGGGAGGCCAGAGGTTTAGGGGTTAATAACTTTAGTATAGTGGCGGCGGCGACGTTGGGGGCGGCAGATTAGGGGTTAATAAATTTATGTAGGTGGCGGCGACATTGGGGGTGGCAGATTAGGGGTTAATAAGTGTCGGCGATGTCGGGGGCGGCATTTAGGTAAGTGTAGGTAAGTGTCAGCGATTAGGGGTGTTTAGACTCGGGGTTTATGTTAGTGTGTTAGGTGTAAACATACATTTTCTTTCCCTATAGGAATCAATGGGGCTGCGTTACGGAGCTTTACGCTCCTTTATTGCAGGTGTTAGGCTTTTGTTTAGCCTGCTCTCCCCATTGATATCTATGGGGAAATCGTGCACGAGCACGTAAAACCAGCTCAAAGCAGCGCTGGTATTTGTGTGCGGTATGGAGCTCAACGCTGCCATATTGCCTGCTAACGCCGGGATTTTGCAAACCTGTAATAGCAGCGCTATTAAAGGTGAGTGGTGGAAATAACTTGCAAGTTATTACCGAGCCGCTCATAATGCAAAACTCGTAATCTGGCTGCAAGATAGCTACTATTGAAGCTGATATGATCAAGTTTAATCAGTGTGAAGTTTACACCAAGTTTGATAGCATATTCAAACAGACCCTAGATGAGTCCAAGAGACTGGTTATTCAGGTAAAACACAGCAAATTTCTACGAGACCAGAAAGATTACTCTTTGGGTTTAGTTTATGTTTGGCGTCGCCGCCAGAGAAATAAATCTTGGTATGATCAGAATGATTTGGATAAACCTTGTGGTAAGAAAAATAAACAAAAGAAATATCCAAATAGAAGGTATAATAAGTCTAAACAGGAAACTACTACTGATCTTAACAAGAAAGTAACCACTACAGACTCAGAGAATGAGAATACAGACAAACAAAGATTTGCCTCAAGTTTTGAGGGGGCCTCAGGAGAGGAGGGGGTTTCAGAAGAGGAAGAGCAGCCCAATAAAATAGTGCATGTCCCAGTTTTAGGTAATACCAATAAGGGCATCCTAAAAGCCACACTCCTCAAGGGGCAAGACCAAAGACTAGCAATTCCAATATACATGGGGAACACACAGGCACTAAAAATAAATTACCACATAATCAACTGACTAAGTATAGTACTGATTCTCAGGTTTTTCACGGGGCCCCCAAACAATTTCAGGGAGGGGGCCAAGTGATAGTAGGAAACCAAAACAAGGAGGATTCAGGCCCCAAGAGATAAACACTGAGAGGGAAACAGGCCAAAACAAAGAAATATCAGTGAATACTGTTATAAACATATCTACGTATGCTTTAACCAATATTGAGACTAAGCTTCTGAATTATGGTTTAGGTTTTGTCCCTTCTAGGAAGTTCATTCTTTTTGAGATGATTTTAGATGTTAATAAACTTATAAGAGATTTGACCCTTAAATTTTTTTTTGCTGGTTAAGTTCAAACAGAACAAATGGCTGCTAAGTCACCATTAATTGGTGCGGAGTCAAGTATTAGTAATTTGAATTTCAAGGATACTTGCGCCATTATACCTCTTGAAGAACTCCAACATGAAAATATTGAACAAGATGATTTACAGGTTTCAAGTCTTAAACCTAAGCTCAAAAACAAGTCTAATTTCTATCCTATCCAGGGGAGGGGTAAACTGCTGGAGGTGTTTCACCAAAGGGTAGTAGAAGATCTTACTGAACTCACTGAGACTTCAGATTTTAATTCCCAGAATTTAACTAATAAAGAGTGTGAAGCTTTATTTAATCTCCAAAAAAAGGAAGAGATAGTTATCAGGCAATCAAATAAAGGCGGAAGTATAGTTGTAATGGACAGGGCTGACTATATAGAGGAAGCTATCAGACAGCTTAGCGATACACCTTGTCTGGGGACCCTGCAGCAAGGTTTAAGAAAGAGCTATCACATCTATTGGATGAGCTGGTGGAGGAGGGACTCATGGATCAACTTACAGTCAACCATCTCTTGGTGGATAGTCCAGTGACTCCCATCTTCCACCACCTCCCAAAAGTACATAAAAGCCTGACCAATATTAAGGGGAGACCCATAGTGGCAGGCATTGGATCATTACTTGAGCAACTGTCAAAATGGGTAGATATATTTACAACCCCTGGTAAAACTACTACCTAATTATGTTAGCGATACCGCACATGCTTTGCAACAATTGGAACCAATGTTTTGGGAAGAGGGGTACAGTTGGTTAACTATTGATGTGATCTCACTGTACTCCTCTATCCCACACATTCATGGTTTGACGGCAATCGATTACTTTTTGAGTCTATATACTGATTTAACAGATGAGGCCAGGAGTTTGATTATTAGAGTTATCTGATTCCTATTGGAGCACAATTTTTTTGTGTTCCAAGGACGTTACTACCTCCAGAGGCGTGGGACTGCTATGGGAGCTAAATTTGCTCCCTCCTACCCAATTCACGTGTTGGTGGGAGAGAACCCATGTCTATGGAGGTAGTAGCTGCTATTCAGATTATATTGTGAAATATCTGAGATTCATTGATGATCTGCTTATTGTATGGTCCTCTGATTCCACCATGGCTAATGACTTTGTTACCACCCTCAACTGTAATAATGTGGGCTTACAGTTCACTTTTGAGTGGCAGAAAGATAGGATCAATTTTCTGGATATCACCCTGCTTGGTGATGCGAAAAGTGCTAAAATCATTTCTGCTCTTTATAGGAAGCCCATTTTGGGGAACATTTTATTGCACGCTCGCTCTTGCCAACCTAAACATGTTTTTAAAGGCATAGCAAAAAGTCAATTTTTGCGTGCCAAAAGGAATGATTCTCTGGAAGGTGCCTTCCAAATGGAGAACAGAAATTTGAAAGACAGGATGATGCAGAGAGGCTACCCAGTAAGTGTAATTAAAAAAGCCTTTCATGAGACTCAGGGAGTGAGTAGAGACTCTTTATTGAAAGGGGATAATGTATCTAAGAAGCGAGATCGATCACTGGATCAACATAAGCCCAAGATTATCGCTTCATATTCAAACCAATATGAAGAGGTATGTGATGTGATAAAGAAAAAATTACCTATCTTGATGGGGGATAAAAGTTTGAGAAAAACTATTGAGAAAGGCTGCATGTTCGTTCCTAGAAGGAATGTCATACTTGGTAACATTTTAGCACCCAGTATGTTAAAAACTGAAAAAAGTAGAGCTAGTTCTTGGTTACATTTTAATGGGTCATATAGGTGTGGGAGAAAAATCTGCACTTTATGTGATCATATTAACAGCTCTACATTATTTCATTCTCATGTCACTGGACATGAATTCTCTACTAGGGGATGTATAAATTGTAAGAATACCTATGTTATCTACTTAGTTGAGTGCAGTCTTTGCCAAAAACAATATATAGGTAGGATAACGAGGGAGATTGGCACACGTATCAGGGAGCACTTGTCATACATCTCTGGAGAACGACCATGGTCTGCCCTTTCCAAACACTTTATTGAAATACATCACAAAAATGTGAAAACCTTAAAGTGGCAGGCAATAGAACAGGTTAAGAAACCACCCAAAGGGGGTTACAAGTTTCCGATACTGTGCAAACAGAAAACATATTGGATCTTTAAACTAAAAAGTTTGTTGCCACTAGGCTTCAAATCTGAATTTGATATTATAAATTTCTGGCAGAGGTGATGCTTCCCCTCCCTCTTTAACTAAATTTAAGGTACATCTATAATGATATTGGGACTCTTGCCTATATTCAGTTGAGGAATATTGATGTTATGAATTCAGGACAGCCGTGATAAGCATAGATTCTTATTCTTCTAGCATATTATCTTAATGTATGTTTCGAGTATGCAGTAGATTATAGAGTAGATTATTGCTCTCTTTTTTCCATGCCATGGTATGAATTGTCCATGTACATATAAATCAATCAATATGGGTATTTGTTTATGTCATGAAAACATATATCATTTTGAGTAAAAGGGTTTTGTGTATACCCTTGACCTTGTTGCCAACCAATGCTTAGATATTTAATTGTTTGTTAAAATTATGGGTATGACTTTATTACTTATAGTTTGATATTGTGTTATTCTGCACAAATGACTGGTTACAGAGTTACATCCATAAGTAAGAGAATGTTTTTACATATCCAATTACTGATCGGGTAGTGGTTTGCTAGATGAAACAGTGCTAGTAATTTCTGAGATTAACTAGTTAATATGATATGACATGTTAACTTCAGTATCAAAACATATAACTCATGTATTAAGCTATTTTTCCAAAACACGTCTTTGTGTCCATAAGATCGAATAGATCTTTACTTTTAATACTTTATTGTTATTTGTATACAAAGTATGATTTGTATGTTAATATAATCTTCATCTATAGTTACTAATAAGTGAACACTAGTTTGTATGGGTTAATTTTCCTGGCTACTTGTTTTTAATCCAATCAGGAGATGATGCATTCTGTTTAAATAGATGCTTCACATGTTATAAATTAGTCTATGATTACGGTCTGGAAGACCGAAACCAGTCAGACTATGTGCTGCCATGAATTTTATCTACATGTTCTGTTGTTTTAACTGGAATAAAGCTACTTGTCGTCATTTATAAACTTCTCTTTTGGAACTCTTTATTTTTTGCTTAAGAAGATAATATTGCATAATTCATAATCCAATGTTCTGCAGATAGCAGAATATGTTCCATTCATTCTTAAATAGATATTTAAATATTTATGTTAAAGATTATTGCATATATATATATATATATATATATATATATATATATATATATATATATATATATATATATATATCAGAATATCTGTTTTAAAATACTTAGAAGATATTACCCTATGTGAATAAGATTGAAATGTGAAATATTTACAGTACATACACAGTATAACACTTTATTAAATATAAATAAGGCATAAATATGATCTTTCATGTTACATACATACAGGGAGTGCAGAATTATTAGGCAAATGAGTATTTTGACCACATCATCCTCTTTATGCATGCTGTCTTACTCCAAGCTGTATAGGCTCGAAAGCCTACTACCAATTAAGCATATTAGGTGATGTGCATCTCTGTAATGAGAAGGGGTGTGGTCTAATGACATCAACACCCTATATCAGGTGTGCATAATTATTAGGCAACTTCCTTTCCTTTGGCAAAATGGGTCAAAAGAAGGACTTGACAGGCTCAGAAAAGTCAAAAATAGTGAGATATCTTGCAGAGGGATGCAGCACTCTTAAAATTGCAAAGCTTCTGAAGCGTGATCATCGAACAATCAAGCGTTTCATTCAAAATAGTCAACAGGGTCGCAAGAAGCGTGTGGAAAAACCAAGGCGCAAAATAACTGCCCATGAACTGAGAAAAGTCAAGCGTGCAGATGCCAAGATGCAACTTGCCACCAGTTTGGCCATATTTCAGAGCTGCAACATCACTGGAGTGCCCAAAAGCACAAGGTGTGCAATACTCAGAGACATGGCCAAGGTAACAAAGGCTGAAAGACGACCACCACTGAACAAGACACACAAGCTGAAACGTCAAGACTGGGCCAAGAAATATCTCAAGACTGATTTTTCTAAGGTTTTATGGACTGATGAAATGAGAGTGAGTCTTGATGGGCCAGATGGATGGGCCCGTGGCTGGATTGGTAAAAGGGCAGAGAGCTCTAGTCCGACTCAGACGCCAGCAAGGTGGAGGTGGAGTACTGGGTTGGGCTGGTATCATCAAAGATGAGCTTGTGGGGCCTTTTCGGGTTGAGGATGGAGTCAAGCTCAACTCCCAGTCCTACTGCCAGTTTCTGGGAGACACCTTCTTCAAGCAGTGGTACAGGAAGAAGTCTGCAGGACAATGCTCCATCACACACATCCAAGTACTCCACAGCGTGGCTGGCAAGAAAGGGTATAAAAGAAGAAAATCTAATGACATGGCCTCCTTGTTCACCTGATCTGAACCCCATTGAGAACCTGTGGTCCATCATCAAATGTGAGATTTACAAGGAGGGAAAACAGTACACCTCTCTGAACAGTGTCTGGGAGGCTGTGGTTGCTGCTGCACGCAATGTTGATGGTGAACAGATCAAAACATTGACAGAATCCATGGATGGCCGGCTTTTGAGTGTCCTTGCAAAGAAAGGTGGCTATATTGGTCACTGATTTGTTTTTGTTTTGTTTTTGAATGTCAGAAATGTATATTTGTGAATGTTGAGATGTTATATTGGTTTCACTGGTAAAAATAAATAATTGAAATGGGTATATATTTGTTTTTTGTTAAGTTGCCTAATAATTATGCACAGTAATAGTCACCTGCACACACAGATATCCCCCTAAAATAGCTAAAACTAAAAACAAACTAAAAACTACTTCCAAAAATATTCAGCTTTGATATTAATGAGTTTTTTGGGTTCATTGAGAACATGGTTGTTGTTCAATAATAAAATTAATCCTCAAAAATACAACTTGCCTAATAATTCTGCACTCCCTGTAGACATATTTAGACATGTATATGAATGTATCTCTGTGTTAAAGCCCGTTACAGCCTTTTTTTCTCTAAAACCTAAGACCTCATATCTTTAAGCCCTTATAAAGTTGTATTGCGATTTTTTTACAATAATTTTTATTAAACAGTATTATTATGAGTGTAACTGTACTTTTAAATGTACTTTTGCTGTGTTTTGTGACACTATTGTGACTCACATAACAGTTAGCCAGAGCTCTGAAGTCGCGGTAATCATTCTAGCATAAATTGCAATTGCACTCAGGTGTTTGCATTTACCTTCAGCTTGCATTACGAGCGGAATTTAACTTGAATGGCCAAGAAAACTTGATATCGTTTGCGTGCAAACGATAGAGCTGCAATCGTATTCTAGCCCTTAAAGAGGTAAAGGGACATGAAACCCTATTTTTTTTTTCTTATTCAGAAAGATAATACAATTTTTATAAAGTTTCCAATTTGCTTCTATTATAAAATGTACTTGATGCTCATGTTATTCTTTGCTGAAGTGATATCTAGATAGGTTGTGTGCACACGTCTGAAGCACTACATGACAGGAAATAGTGCTGCTGCCATCTAGTGCTCTTTCTAATGTATAACACTGTTGCAAAACTGCTGCCATATCGTGCACACTTCTGAGCTTACCTTCCTGCTTTTTAACAAAGGATAACAAGAAAGCAAAGAAAATGTGAGAAGTAAATTGGAAAGTTGTTTAAAATTCTATGCTCTATCTAAAACTTGAAAGTAAAAAAATTGTATTTTATGTCCCTTTAAGGAACTTAGGGCTAGATTTAGAGTTGGGCGGTAGCCGTGAAAACCAGCGTTAGAGGCTCCTAACACTGGTTTTAGGCTACCGCCGGTATTTGGAGTCAGTCAGGAAAGGGTCTAACGCTCACTTTTCAGCGGCGACTTTTCCATACCGCAGATCCCCTTACGTCAATTGCGTATCCTATCTTTTCAATGGGATCTTTCTAACTCCGGTATTTAGAGTCGTGTCTGAAGTGAGCGTTAGAAATCTAACGACAAAACTCCAGCCGCAGAAAAAAGTCAGTAGTTAAGAGCTTTCTGGGCTAACGCCGGTTCATAAAGCTCTTAACTACTGTGCCCTAAAGTACACTAACACCCATAAACTACCTATGTACCCCTAAACCGAGGCCCCCCCACATCGCCGACACTCGATTAATTTTTTTTAACCCCTAATCTGCCGACCACCACCTACGTTATACTTATGTACCCCTAATCTGCTGCCCCTAACACCGCCGACCCCTATATTATATTTATTAACCCCTAACCTGCCCCCCACAACGTCGCAGCCAGCTACCTACAATAATTAACCCCTAATCTGCCGACCGCAAAGAGCCGCCACCTACATTATAGCTATGTACCCCTAATCTGCTGCCCCTAACACCGCCGACCCCTATATTACATTTATTAACCCCTAATTTGCCCCCCTGAACGTCGCCTCCACCTGCCTACACTTATTAACCCCTAATCTGCCGAGCGGACCGCACCGCTACTATAATAAAGTTATTAACCCCTAATCCGCCTCACTAACGCTATAATAAATAGTATTAACCCCTAATCTGCCCTCCCTAACATCGCCGACACCTAACTTCAATTATTAACCCCTAATCTGCCGACTGGAGCTCACCGCTATTCTAATAAATGTATTAACCCCTAAAGCTAAGTCTAACCCTAACACTAACACCCCCCTAAGTTAAATATAATTTAAATCTAACGAAATTAATTAACTCTTATTAAATAAATTATTCCTATTTAAAGCTAAATACTTACCTGTAAAATAAATCCTAATATAGCTACAATATAAATTATATTTATATTATAGCTATTTTAGGATTAATATTTATTTTACAGGTAACTTTGTATTTAGTTTAACCAGGTACAATAGCTATTAAATAGTTAAGAACTATTTAATAGCTAAAATAGTTAAAATAATTACAAATTTACCTGTAAAATAAATCCTAACCTAAGTTACAATTAAACCTAACACTACACTATCAATAAATAAATTAAATAAAATACCTATAATTATCTACAATTAAACCTAACACTACACTATCAATAAATAAATTAAATACAATTCCTACAAATAAATACAATGAAATAAACTAACTAAAGTACAAAAAATAAAAAAGAACTAAGTTACAAAAAATAAAAAAATATTTACAAACATTAGAAATATATTACAACAATTTTAAACTAATTACACCTACTCTAAGCCCCCTAATAAAATAACAAAGCCCCCAAAAGAAAAAAATGCCCTACCCTATTCTAAATTACTAAAGTTCAAAGCTCTTTTACCTTACCAGCCCTGAACAGGGCCCTTTGCGGGGCATGCCCCAAGAAGTTTAGCTCTTTTGCCTGTAAAAAAAAACATACAATACCCCCCCCCAACATTACAACCCACCACCCACATACCCCTAATCTAACCCAAACCCCCCTTAAATAAACCTAACACTAAACCCCTGAAGATCTCCCTACCTTGAGTCATCTTCACCCAGCCGAGCCAAATTCTTCATCCAAGCGGAGCAAGAAGAGGTCCTCCATCCGGTAGAAGTCTTCATCCAAGCGGTGCAGAAGAGGTCTTCCATCCGATTGAAGTCTTCATCCAAGCGGCATCTTCTATCGTCATCCATCCGGAGCGGAGCGGCAGCATCCTGAAGACCTCCGACGCGGAACATCTATCCTGGCCGACGACTGAACGACGAATGACGGTTCCTTTAAATGGATTCTATCAGCCAATCGGAATTAAGGTAGGAATATTCTGATTGGCTGATGGAATCAGCCAATCAGAATCAAGTTCAATCCGATTGGCTGATCCAATCAGCCAATCAGATTGAGCTCGCATTCTATTGGCTGTTCCGATCAGCCAATAGAATGCGAGCTCAATCTGATTGGCTGATTGGATCAGCCAATCGGATTGAACTTGATTCTGATTGGCTGACTCCATCAGCCAATCAGAATATTCCTACCTTAATTCCGATTGGCTGATAGAATCCTATCAGCCAATCGGAATTCGAGGGACACCATCTTGGATGACGTCATTTAAAGGAACCGTCATTCGTCGTTCAGTCGTCGGCCAGGATGGATGTTCCGCGTCGGAGGTCTTCAGGATGCTGCCGCTCCGCTCCGGATGGATGACGATAGAAGATGCCGCTTGGATGAAGACTTCAATCTGATGGAAGACCTCTTCTGCACCGCTTGGATGAAGACTTCTACCGGATGGAGGACCTCTTCTTGCTCCGCTTGGATGAAGAATTTGGCTCGGCTGGGTGAAGACGACTCAAGGTAGGGAGATCTTCAGGGGCTTAGTGTTAGGTTTATTTAAGGGGGGTTTGGGTTAGATTAGGGGTATGTGGGTGGTGGGTTGTAATGTTGGGGGGGGGTATTGTATGTTTTTTTTTACAGGCAAAAGAGCTGAACTTCTTGGGGCATGCCCCGCAAAGGGCCCTGTTCAGGGCTGGTAAGGTAAAAGAGCTTTGAACTTTAGTAATTTAGAATAGGGTAGGGCATTTTTTTCTTTTGGGGGGCTTTGTTATTTTATTAGGGGGCTTAGAGTAGGTGTTATTAGTTTAAAATTGTTGTAATATATTTCTAATATTTGTAAATATTTTTTTATTTTTTTGTAACCTAGTTCTTTTTTATTTTTTGTACTTTAGTTAGTTTATTTAATTGTATTTATTTGTAGGAATTGTATTTAATTAATTTATTGATAGTGTAGTGTTATGTTTAATTGTAGATAATTGTAGGTATTTTATTTAATTAATTTAATGATAGTGTAGTGTTAGGTTTAATTGTAACTTAGGTTAGGATTTATTTTACAGGTAATTTTGTTATTATTTTAACTAGGTAACTATTAAATAGTTCTTAACTATTTAATAGCTATTGTACCTGGTTAAAATAATTACAAAGTTGCCTGTAAAATAAATATTAATCCTAAAATAGCTACAATATAATTATTAGTTATATTGTAGCTATATTAGGGTTTATTTTACAGGTAAGTATTTAGCTTTAAATAGGAATCATTTATTTAATAAGAGTTAATTAATTTCGTTAGATTTAAATTATATTTAATTTAGGGGGGTGTTAGTGTTAGGGTTAGACTTAGCTTTAGGGGTTAATACATTTATTAGAATAGCGGTGAGCTCCAGTCGGCAGATTAGGGGTTAATAATTGAAGTTAGGTGTCGGCGATGTTAGGGAGGGCAGATTAGGGGTTAATACTATTTATTATAGGGTTAGTGAGGCGGATTAGGGGTTAATAACTTTATTATAATAGCGGTGCGGTCCGGTCGGCAGATTAGGGGTTAATAAGTGTAGGCAGGTGGAGGCGACGTTGTGGGGGGCAGATTAGGGGTTAATAAATATAACATAGGGGTCGGCGGTGTTAGGGGCAGCAGATTAGGGGTACATAGGGATAATGTAATTAGCGGCGGTTTACGGAGCGGCAGATTAGGGGTTAAAAATAATATGCAGGGGTCAGCGATAGCGGGGGCGGCAGATTAGAGGTTAATAAGTGTAAGGTTAGGGGTGTTTAGACTCGGGGTACATTTTAGGGTGTTAGGTGCAGACGTAGGAAGTGTTTCCCCATAGCAAACAATGGGGCTGCGTTAGGAGCTGAACGCGGCTTTTTTGCAGGTGTTAGGTTTTTTTTCAGCTCAAACAGCCCCATTGTTTCCTATGGGGGAATCGTGCACAAGCACGTTTTTGAGGCTGGCCGCGTCCGTAAGCAACTCTGGTATCGAGAGTTGGAGTGGCGTTAAATATGCCTCTACGCTCCCTTTTTGGAGCCTAACACAGCCATTCTGTGGACTCTCAATACCAGAGTTATTTTAAAGGTGCGGCCAGAAAAAAGCCAGCGTTAGCTATGCGGGTCGTTACCGACAAAACTCTAAATCTAGCCGTTAGTGACTTTATGGGTAATTTCTGTGTGTCCAGTGGTTTCTTTGACTGTCAATACCCAATCAAATTTTTTATTAATTAGTAAAGTGTAATAATGAAGCACGTAAACATACAGCAAAACAGAAGCTTTATATACTTGAGCATTTCGGTTCGGTTTTACCATTAGCAATGTAAGTATGGTTTATGTAACAGCAGTCAAACATAATGACAACCTATAATTTACAGGTGTGTTGGAGGCTTTTCTAGAAGGTTTTCACTTGATTTGCAGTGACCTTCAAGAGGGCAAAAGAAAATAAAACATAACAGATAATTCATTCAACATTGACAATTGCCTAATATGTTTGAATTTTTTTTCTAATTTAACCATTTTTAGCAATTCATGATGTGTGTGCAATTATATTTCTTTTTTTTATTTATACGTTTAAGCCTTATGCACGTAATTATAAATACGCATTTAGATGATAGTATTTCATTTACGTGAAATCTTCAAATTTAAAAGTGTGATTTTAACTTTAGTTTTAACTCTTTATTAAACTAAAATGTCTATGTACAAATTATCTATGCCAAAAAATCCCACTTGAAACAGCCACAAATGTTTTTTTCACCAGGTCCAAGGTGTAAAATTTGAGTCCTGGGGGCCGATTTAACATGCTGCGAAAGCAGCAGTTTCCGCGTGAGTCGTCAGGCTCACCAGAAACATAAGTTAAGAAGAAGCGGTCTTAAGACTGCTGCTCCTTAACTCGTCCGCCACATCTGAGGCGGCGGACAGCAATCAACCCGATCAGATTAGATCGGGATGATTGACACCCGCTGCTAGCAGCCGATTGGCCACAAATCTGCAGGGGCGGCATTGCACAAGCTTTTCACTAGAAATGCTTGTGCAATGTCAAATGCCGACAGTGTATGCTGTAGGCATTTAGCGATATGCGGCGGACATGGTCTCTACAGCGGATCATGTCCATCTGCATCATAATAAATCGGCCCCCAAAACTTCCAGAAAATTGTTTTCTCAATTCTCTCCTTGCAAGGTATAGGGGTTGTTTTACTGGCACAAATATAGTTGAAGAGCATAACTAGATTATTTCACAAGTTTTGAGCAAATTGGAAATAATTAAAATATGAAAACCCATGATAAGCACTTCACAACTGAATCCTTTTTGATTACGATAGATCTAATTGATTGCTTAAAAATAAGTACATAATTATTTTTTGGGGGGAATTGCGTGTTTAGAGGAGACACATTAATATTGACAATATTAACTGGTGAAGGGAACATTATAATATCATTAGATTCTCCTAATTAGATAGTTATTGTTTTTTTATTATTTTTTTTTATTTATTTTTTTTAAATAATGTTGCCTATTCCTTAGAGGGACAGTGAACCCAATTTTTTTCTTTCGTGATTCAGATAGAGCATGCAATTTTAAGCAACTTTCTATTTTACTCCTATTATCAATTTTTCTTTGTTCTATTGCTATCTTTTTTTGAAAAAGAAGGCATCTAAGCTTTTTTATTAGTTTAGAACTCTGGACAGCACTTTTTTATTGGTGGATGAATTTATCCACCAATCAGCAAGAACAACCCAGGTTGTTCACAAAAAATGGGCCGGCATCTAAACTTACATTCTTGCATTTCAAATAAAGATACCAAGAGAATGAATACAATGTGATAATAGGAGTAAATTAGAAAGTTGCTTAAAATGTCATGCTCTATCTGAAGCATGAAAGAAAAAATTTGGGTTCAGTGTCCCTTTAACCCCTTAATGACAACTGACGTACCAGGTACGTCATGCATTAACAAGCAGTTAATGACAATGGACGTACCTGGTACGTCAGTTGTCTAACAGAGTGCTGGAAGTGATCACAATCACTTCCAGCAGCTCTGAGGGTATTGCAGTGATGCCTCGATATGGAGGCATCCTGCAATACCCCTTTACAAGACTCCGATGCAGAGAGAGCCACTCTGTGGCCCTCTCTGCACCGGTAGTGATGGTGCCGATGGTGCCTTTGGGAGGTGGGAGGAGGGAGCGTGTGCACGCGCGTGCACGATGCGCGCACACGTGCACGGGTGTGCGTGTGCACGTGGGCGCGCGTGCACGTGCACATGCGCACATTAGCCACACTGACACCAATGAAAAATGAAGGGGAAATTTTTTTACATTTTAAAGGATCTGGGAGGGGGAGGGGGTGGGGGTATTGTGGGGGGGCTGCTACACTACAGAAATAATTAAACATACAGATAAAAGTTAAAAATAAAATTAAAATTGTTTGGTTTGTGGGGTCAAACTGGGTACTGGCAGACAGCTGCCAGTACCCAAGATGGCGGTAATTAGGTAGGGGAGAGGGTTAGAGAGCTGGAGGGGGGGGATCAGGGAGGTTGGTGCTAAGGCAGGGGTCCATCACAACTAAAATATTTTATAATTTTTATTTAAAAAAAAAAAAAACTCTTTTATTTAGTACTGGCAGACTTTCTGCCAGTACTTAAGATGGCGGGAACAATTGTGGGGTGGGGGAGGGAAGAGAGCTGTTTGGGAGGGATCAGGGGGTGGGATGTGTCAGGTGGGAGGCTGATCTCTAAAATTAACCCTGCAAGCTCCCTACAAGCTACCTAATTTAACCCCTTCACTGCTGGGCATAATTCACGTGTGGTGCGCAGCAGCATTTAGCGGCCTTCTAATTACCAAAAAGCAACGCCAAAGCCATATAAATCTGCTATTTCTGAACAAAGGGGATCCCAGAGAAGCTTTTACAACAATTTCTGCCATAATAGCATAAGCTGTTTGTAAATAATTTCAGTGAGAAACCTAAAATTGTGAAAAATTTAAAGTTTTTTTTTTTATTTGCTCGCATTTGGCGGTGAAATGGTGGAATAAAATATACCAAAATGGGCCTAGATCAATACTTGGGGTTGTCTACTACACTACACTAAAGCTAAAATTAACCCTACAAGCTCCCTACAAGCTCCCTAATTAACCCCTTCACTCCTGGGCATAAAACATGTGTGGTGCGCAGCGGCATTTAGCGGCCTTCTAATTACCAAAAAGCAACCACAAAGCCATATAAGTCTGTTATTTCTGAAAAAGGGGATCCCAGAGAAGCATTTACAACCATTTGTGCCATAATTGCAGAAGCTGTTTGTAAATAATTTCAGTGGGAAACCTAAAGTTTGTGACAAAATTTGTGAAAAAGTGAACTTTTTTTTTTTTTTTAATCGCATTTGGCGGTGAAATGGTGGCATGAAATATACCAAAATGGGCCTAGATCAAAACTTTGGGATGTCTTCTAAAACAAAATATATACATGTCAAGGGATATTCAGGTATTCCTGACAGATATCAGGGTTCCAAAGTAACTAGCGCTAATTTTGAAAAAAAGTGGTTTGGAAATAGCAAAGTGCTACTTGTATTTATTGCCCCATAAATTGCAAAAAAAAGCAAAGAACTTGTAAACATTGGGTATTTCTAAACTCAGGACAAAATTTATAAGCTATTTAGCATGGGTGTTTTTTGGTGATTGTAGATGTGTAACAGATTTTGGGGGTCAAAGTTAGAAAAAGTGTGTTTTTTTCCATTTTTTCCTCATATTTTATCATTTTTTTTAGTAAATTATAAGATATGATGAAAATAATGGTATCTTTAGAAAGTCCATTTAATGACGAGAAAAACGGTATATAATATGTGTGGGTACAGTAAACGAGTAAGAGGAAAATTACAGCTAAACACAAACACTGCAGAAATGTAAAAATAGCCATTGTCATTAAGGGTAAGAAAATTGAAAAATGGTCCGGTCATTAAGGGGTTAAACAATTGTATAAAGTAGACATGTGCATGGCGAAAAAATTCGGTTCGGATCGATTCGGATTTTTTCAAATTTCGGTTTGGAGCGATGCGAATTCTGAAAAATTTGAATCAATTCGGTTCGGATTTGTTTCGGATTCATTCGGATTCGAATAAATTCAGTTCGGATTTGTTTCGAATTCATTCGGATTCGAATAAATTCGACTGGATTCGGTTCGGTTCGGAAATTCGGAATTTCGGTAAGTGTTAGGTGGGATTAGACTAGTATTATGTACTGTATATTAGGTGTAACCCATATCAGAGTGATATAACCTAATATACTGTACAATACTAGTGTAATCCATGGCCATCCGAATCTCCGAATTTTCCGAATTTTCCGAATTTCCGAATCGATCCGAAACGAATTGCACATATCTAGCATAAAGTAATTTTAGTTTAAGAGCTGGCTATCTCATTATGGAGGGTTCTGTAGGTGAAGAACAGTACACTACAATAAAAAGGGAAAAAATCCAGGTAGGAACCTAAATCTGGGTGTTGAGTTTTACAAAACTGGACATTACATTTACATTTGGGGAAAACATTGAGCAATTAGAGCACATGGTGGTTGTATTAGGTCTTTGGATGAAGAGGTGGACAAGTTCTTCATGTGGTCAGAAAAAACAGGGGATCATGGTAGAAATATCTATAGGTTAGATGAGGTGGCTCGGGGCTTCAGGGTCGGTGAAGGGGGTAAAAAATAAAATGCTCCAAACATAATAATAACAGTGACAACATGGCTTCAGTTACATACGGCTGCACAGCATTTAAAAAATGGTGGCTCCTCGGCATAAAACCAAGTGAGTGCTTATTCTCAGATATAAAAAGTCAATTCCTAGAGGGGCATTTGCTCCCTCCCCTCGGGATACTCACGTTGAGGAATTTAACAGGAAAGGTGGAGGCTCCAGCTCGAATTGATGTTTGCGTTATCTGGCATTAGGGGCAGAGGCAGAGTTAATGCTGGTGCAGACAGCAACATAAACGTCTCCCTCTACCCTATAACTAGCACTGAGAGGGTTCCTTAAAGGGGAAGTGGAGGTAATGCAGTGAGGATTTTGATGATGTCGGGGATATTTTGAGACGAGGCTGCGGTTATGCACTGAATTTCAATTATGGTAGGGAGTGGGTTAGCACTGGTATCTTCAAGGGACAGTAGAGTGGAAACTAATCTTAAAGGGACATGAAACCCAAATTTTTTCTTTCATGATTTGGAAAGAGCAAGCAATTTTAAACAACTTTTTAATTTACTTCTATTATCTAATTTGCTTCATTCTCTTGATATGCTTTGCTGAAAAGCATATCTAGATAGGCTCAGTAGCTGCTGATTGGTAGATGCACATAGATGCCTCGTGTGATTGGCTCACCCATGTGCATTGCTATTTCTTCAACAAAGGATATCTAAAGAATGAAGCAAATTAGATAATAGAAGTAATTTGGAAAGTTAGTTACAATTGTATTCTCTACCTGAATCATGAAATATTTTTTTGGGGTTTAGTGTCCCTTTAAATGGGTTTGATAGTTCATGATGTTTTAAACAACTTTCCAGTGTGCACGTGTCTTTAACCATACGACAGCAGCGTTTGCTACATGGCTATAAACAATGTTACAAAGACTGCTACTAAAGAAACGTGCACACTCCTGAGCTCCTATCAGCTTACAAACATTTACTCTTCAACAAAGCAAAGTTGACAATAGAAGTAAATTAAAAAGTTGTTTTAATGTAAAACTAAATTTCTGTTTGTTTCTAAGGGTTAGACTTAACAAGCAGCGGATGCTGCAATGTACCCCCGTAGTTTCCAGATCGCTAGAAACATAAGTTAAGAAGCAGCGTTCGTAAGACTACTGCTCCTTAACTCGTCCGCTACCTATGAAGCGGCGGACAGCAATCATCCCGGTCAGATACGATCGGGATAATTGACACCCCCAGCTATTGCACAAGCATTTCACTAGCACAAGCATTTTACATTTAGTGATGTCGGGCGAACATGATCTGCTACAACGTCATGTCTGTCCAACAGTAATAAATCAGCCCCTATGCCTCTTCAGGCCACGCTCTTATCTCTTATCTCTATTTTATCAGCTTTACACCACCAGACAGTGCTAATTCATAAATACCATATAGATAACACTGTGCTCACTCCGTGGAGTTATTTATGAGTCAGCACTATTTGGCTAAAATCCAAGTCTGTAAAAAGCACTGAGAAAAGGGGGCAGTCTGCAGAGGTTTAGAAACAAGGTAATCACATAGGTATAAAGTATATTACTATAACGGTGTTGGTTATGCAAAACTGGGGAATGGGTCATAAAGGGATTATATATATATATATATATTCTTTTCATTTTTGTTGTTTTTAAGCTAAATTTAATATTATGGTTGCATGGTACCATAATAATAGATTATCAGTGAATGAGCATTCTATGCTAAATGCATTTTCAAATGCTTATAGCTTTTGTAAGGCTTTACCTCTGACAGACAGTCACTATAAACCCTGAGAAATTGAATTAAATCTAATCATTACTTTTCGAGTTATTAAAATGTGAAAAAAAGCGGTTTTAATATGGCTATATAATGATGTTTGTTTAGACAGTCAAAAGTAATGCATCAATGTTTATGAAATTTCCCAGAGATGGGTCTTATTGAACAGAGATTTCAAGTCTATTGAAAATCTGCTCATTAGATCCTGAGATATGAAGCATTACGTTATTTCTCACACATGAGCAGTAGAAGAAGACCTGCAAAGTTAACCCTTAAAAAGCTGAGCTAATTCATAACTACTGCTGCAGCCAGGGGGTGCAGAGGCCGCAATTGCGACTGGGCCCCCAAGGGTGGGGGCCCAGCTTAAATTTTTTTTTATTTTTTTTTTTCAATAAAAAACGTTGACCTGCCACTGCCTGCACTGATATCATGTGAGTGTGATATGATGCTTCACTAGTGTCTCTGACTAAAGGGGTTAGTCTTTCTGTTTTACCCATTGGTGTTTATGTGTGTGTGTGTGACTGTGTGTGTATTTATGCATGTATGTGTGTGTGTGTGTATGTTTGTGTTTGTGGAACCAGCAAATTACAGACCTTGTTACTACAGCATGGGTGGAGGGGCGGGGGGTAAACAGTGTCAGTCTATACAGTACCACTATATACAGTATGGGGGGGCTGGACCATGTCACAGACTACTGTGGTCACTGTATAGTAAGTACTAGGGTGGGTAGGGTCAGGCCAGCCATCTCAGCGGCAGATTACAGACTGTGTCACTGACTCACTATATACAGTACTGGTGGGCTAAACAGTGTCACTATATACAGTAATAGGGGACCAGACCATCTCACAGACTGTGGGCACAGGGTACCTCCTTTTGCATACATGTAATCTGATTCACATTTTTTTTTCTGTGTTTTAATTATATATAAAAATAAGATATATATCAAATTCACTTTTTTTTGGGGTGGGGGGTGGGGGTGGCCCTTCTTAGATTCTTGCTGATATACATTTTGCACCATTATGTACACATTTGGTTCATTGCTTTTTCTTTGATTAATCCCCCTCCACACATCCACACGTGTATATATATATATATATATTATTTTTTATTATTTTATTATTTTTTTATTATTATTATTATTATTATTATTATTTTAACAGACCAAACATTTTTGGAAAATAGTTTTAGTCTCTAGAAATATCCAACTGTGGTGAATGGGAAATGCAAGAAGAAAGGAATTCTATGCAATTTTCTGAAACACAATTGAACAGCTTTCTATTAATTATTTTCTAGATTTTTTAAGCACACACTTTATTATTCCACACTTAAAATGACACAATACCCATAAGCTAAATCACTTAAGAGTGAATGATGCAGCATAACTGTAGAAAGCTGACAAGAAAATATCAACTCAACATCTCTGTGTAAAAAAAGAAGACATTTTATCTCACAATTTCCTCATTTCACACTAGTAAGTGCTATGTTAAAAGTTATCTTCAGCTGCAGGTTGAAGGAAAAAAAAGCAATAGCCAATCATGCTGATGTCATGCTTTGCTTTACTGTATTCTCATGAGATTTCATAGAAAACTTCCTTAAAGAGACTTTCCAAACAAAATTGGAATCCACATGGATGCATTTATCTTTTGAATAGAAGTATTTTGTAATAAATATGCATTAGCAAAAATCCTTCTAATAAAAGCTATAGCTGTTTCAAAAGTGTACTTAAGTATGCACCGTGCACCAGCATTTTAAATATTGCAGCTGCACAGAGAGCCTAATGTGCTTGTTGTAACATCTGGTAATGACTCAAATTGTTAATTTGTGGCATGGAGCAAGCCCCACTATATTCCTGAGCAGCTGCAGTAAATAAAATGCTGGTGCACTGAGTATATCCAGCTATGCTTCACAAGCACGTGCAGAGATAAATGTTAACACTAAAACAGTGATAAATTTTATAAGATGCATTTTTGCTAATACATGTATATTGCAAATATGTTTCTATTCAAAGATGTAATTCATTTATGTGCATTTTAATTTTGACCGGGATGTCCCTTTAAACTTATTAGGGAAATAAAATGACTCCCTTGCTAACATACATTTACCTTTGAAAGCATCTGTATTTAGGGTTATATATTCATTGTTTTTAATAAAAGTGAGTTATTTAAGATCAGAAGATAAAATGTATTATTTTTATCACCTCACAGTATTACCATCTTTTGCGTGGTTTTCCAATGCATAAATAAAGTGATTTTTTTTCAGAGTTAGCCTTGAGAGTTCAACCAGGTGCTTTTCAAGTTCTGTGAATTAGAAAAAAAAAACCACTCAAAATTGTCACTTAATGACAATGGACGTACCTGGTACATCCGCTGGTAAAACGAGGACTGGAAGTGATCCTGATCGCTTCCAGCTGCTTTCCGGTTATTGCAGTGATGCCTTGATATCGAGGCATCCTGCAATAACAATACTTATCCATCCGATGCCGAGAGACACGCAGAGACATGCGATCTAGCGTCAAGAGGGGGGCGGGATCGTGGGCAGGGTCGCCAGGGCACACACGGACGTGCGTGCATGCACAGGGGGCGGCAGGCTGGCGCATGCATGGGGCGGGAGCGGGTGGGAACCACTACACTATGGAAAATTGTGTCCATATTAAGTGGGAGAAAGGGGGGTGGGAATTGGAAATATAAAACATCTAAGGGATCTGGGAGGGGGTGTGGGGTTGGTCTTTGGGGGGGAAGCTACACTACAGAAAAAAGTAAAAAAAATAATAAAAAAAAAAACAATTTTATTGTAAACTGGGTACTGGCAGACAGCTGCCAGTACCCAAGATGGCTCCCAATAAGGTAGAGGGGGAGGGTTAGAGAGCTGTTTGCGGGGATCAGGGAGGATGGGGGCTAAGGGGGGATCCTACACAGCAGACTAATTTAAAAAAAAACAACAACTTTTTTTTAGTACTGGCAGACTTTCTGCCAGTACTTAAGATGGCAGAAACAATTGTGCGGTGGGGGAGGGTAGAGAGCTGTTTGGGAGGGATCAGGGGGTTTGATATGTCAGGTTGGAGGCTGATCTCTACACTAAAGCTAAAATTAACCCTGCAAGCTCCCTACAAGCTCCCTAATTAACCCCTTCACTGCTAGACATAATACACGTGTGATGCGCAACAGCATTTAGCGGCCTTCTAATTACCAAAAAGCAACGCCAAACCCATATATGTCTGCTATTTCTGAACAAAGGGGATCCCAGAGAAGCATTTACAACCATTTGTGCCATAATTGCACAAGCTGTTTGTAAATAATTTCAGTGAGAACCCTAAAGTTTGTGAAAAAGTGAAAAAAAAATTTATTTGATCGCATTTGGCGGTGAAATGGTGGCATGAAATATACCAAAATGGGCCTAGATCAATACTTTGGGTTGTCTACTGCACTACATTAAAGCTAAAATTAACCCTACAAGCTCCCTAATTAACCCCTTCACTGCTAGACATAATACATGTGTGATGCGCAGCGGCATTAAGCAGCCTTCTAATTACCAAAAAGCAACGCCAAAGCCATATATATGTTTGCTATTTCTGAACAAAGGGGATCCTATAGAAGCATTTACAACCATGTGTGCCATAATTGCACAAGCTGTTTATAATTTCAGTGAGAAACCTAAAATTGTGAAAAATGTAAAGTTTTTTTTCAATTTGATCGCATTTGGCGGTGAAATGGTGGCATGAAATGGGCCTAGATCAATACTTGGGGTTGTCTACTACACTACACTAAAGCTAACATTAACCCTACAAGCTCTCTACATGCTCCCTAATTAACCCCTTCACTGCTGGGCATAATACACGTGTGGTGCGCACTGCGCAGTGGCATTTAGAGGTCTTCTAATTACCAAAAAGCAATGCCAAAGCCATATATGTCTGCTATTTCTGAACAAAGGGGAGCCCAGAGAAGCATTTACAACTATTTCTGCCATAATTGCACAAGTTGTAGATAATTTCAGTGAGAAAAGTTTGTGAAAAAAATTGTGAAAAAGTTAACGTTTTTTTTTATTTGATTGCATTTGGCGGTGAAATGGTGGCATGAAATATACCAAAATGGGCCTAGATCAATACTTTGGGATGTTTTCTAAAAAAAAAATATATACAGGTCAAGGAATATTCAGGGATTCCTGACAGATATCAGTGTTCCAATGTAAGTAGCGCTAATTTTGAAAAAAAAAAAAATGGTTTGGAAATAGCAACGTGCTACTTGTATGTAAACATTGGGTATTTCTAAACTCAGGACAAAATTTAGAAACTATTTAGCATGGGTGTTTTTTGGTGGTTGTAGATGTGTAACAGATTTTGGGGGTCAAAGTTAGAAAAAGTGTGTTTTTTTACATTTTTTCCTCATATGTTATAAAAAAAATTTATAGTAAATTATAAGATTTGAAAATAATGGTATCTTTAGAAAGTCCATTTTAAGCGAGAAAAACGGTATATAATATGTGTGGGTACAGTAAACGAGTAAGAGGAACATTACAACTAAACACAAACACTGCATAAATGTAAAAATACCCCTTGTCCTTAAGGGTAAGAAATTTGAAAAATGGTCTGGTCATTAAGGGGTTAAAGAGGGCAAAAAAAAAAAATGAAAATATACTGCAAGCATGTTTTGTTACACTAAACAATTTATATAGAATTCTCAATGTGTTTACTGTCCCTTTAACCCCTTAGTGACCAGACCATTTTTCAATTTTCTTACCGTTAGGGACCAGGGCTATTTTTACATTTCTGCAGTGTTTGTGTTTAGCTGTAATTTTCCTCTTACTCATTTACCCACACATATTATATGCCATTTTCTCGCCATTAAATGGACTTTCTAAAGACACCATTATTTTCATCATATCATATAATTTACTATAAAAAAAATATAAAATATGATGAAAAAATTGAAAAAAACACACTTTTTCTAACTTTGATGCCCAAAATCTGTTACGCATCTACAACCACCAAAATCACCCATGCTAAATAGTTTCTAAATTTTGTCCTGAGTTTAGAAATGTTTGCATGTTCTTTGCTTTTTTGTAAGTTATAGGGCAATAAGTACAAGTAGCACTTTGCTATTTTCAAGCCATTTTTTTTCTTCAAGTTAGCGATAGTTACATTGTAACACTGATATTTGTCATGAATCCCTGAATATCCCCTGACATGTATATATTTTTTTTTCAGTAGACAACCCGAAGTATTGATCTAGGCCCATTATGGTATATTTCATGACACCATTTCACCGCCAAATGCGATCAAATAAAAAAAATTGTTAACTTTTTAACAAACTTTAGCTTTCTCTCTGAAATTATTTACAAACAGCTTGTGCAATTATGGCACACATGGTTGTAAATGCTTCTCTGGGATCCCCTTTGTTCAGAAATAGCAGACATATATGGCTTTGGTATTTCTTTTTGGTAATTAGAAGGCTGCTAAATGCTGCTGCTTGAACAAACAAACCTGTTGATGACACTCTCGTGTCCAACCCTAGGGGGGCACTCAAATGCCCAATATAACTGTTAGTATAAATACTAATATAATATTGATGTGGACTATAGCTATATATGCCTATAGACATGTAGATACAAAATATAAACCATTGGGCACAATATATCGAGTGGTACAAAAACTTATCTGAGTCCTAAATGGAGACCACTAGACAGTTAGAGATATCCAAATAGGTTCTTTTGTGGTGGTAGAAATAAACCCAGACAGTGAATCCCAATGGGTGTGGTATTGGCAGCTGCTCTCGAAAAATAGAAAAGAATCCAGAAATCTGTGAAGAGGAATCACAAAAAAGAGGGCGCCTCCTACTATAATACTGAGATTGTAATAGACAATAGCAGGTCTTGTATTGTAATTACAATACAATAATAATAATAATAACAATAATAATAATTAAAAACGGACTATCTTATCTACATATGCATATAAAAAGATACCAATCTAAGGTACTGTCCAGTAAATAGAAGCCAATTAGTAGACAATGTAAGTACGGAAAATTGATTCATATTTCAATTCAACAATAAATACACTCAATATATGCTACAATAATTTTAATTTTGAAAAACCATTTTTTCATTTTCTTATTTATATTTTTTTATTTCATTTATTATTTTACTCATAAACAAATCTACCTAATGTATTAATAATATCCCTTTCTTATGAGGATAGCACCTTCATATATGATCATGACTTATCATAAATGTGAAACATTAACATTTAGACCGATATAAATCAGTCAGAAAGGGATTAGCAAGCAAGATATAATTTATCAATATTATACATAGTGTAGTTGACATTATACACATCCCTGATGATTATAATTATATTTCATGCTTTCTAAGAACAGCAATACAAACATATTATTACACTATATGTATGGCTTTATTTTTAAGACGTCCATCATAAATTGACATATAATATGCAAAGTATGATATTATTGTCTAGAGATTAATTTTAGATTGATACAATATATGCCAAATAGCAATACGTTTTCTACTTTGCAAGATATAGATAATATGTATGAACGTCAGCATATTTAATAAGCCAAATGATTAATAAATACATGCATCTGAGAAAAACATTGAGTGTCGTAAACTTTAAATCATATAAAGCTTATCAATAGCAAGTAATATAAATATGAATTTCATAACAAATAGGAATAAGCATTTGTTTCCCCTTATATATACTTTTCGAATTTCAAGATTTTCCATGATGTGTTAATCACATATACAGAGCACCAATATGTATCCATATTATGCTACTGAAAACTATTGCACACAATTGGATCAATACATATGATTTCATCCAATCAAAACAGTTCAATTGTTTGATTGACAAGGATATGGACCAATGGTCATACGAATCACTATACGCTAAAGGTTACACAAATACCAGTAAAATCTGAATATTAAGTTAATTTCTATAACACTGGATGTTAGACTAACATGCATTAGTTGAATCGCCATGTTAGCATAGAGATATATATTGTTTTTCGCTCATTTATCGTGCGGCAAACATATGGGCGTAAACAAACACTATACCAACCAATCCCTGTCTCCAGCACTTGATTGACAGGTACAATAGCCAGTCCTCTAACTACATCATGATAGGTTAAAAATCCCACGAGAAGACAGTGAGATTGCCCTTTGATACAGCCACAACAGCGAAATGCGTCAGTGGCGTCCCTGTTCCCCTTCTCCCCGTCTTTTTTTAAGAGCAATGTCTGATTTTACAGAGCTCAATAATTGGTATTAATAGGTAATCGGTATTAATAGGTAATCTGCACTTTTTTGAAGGTCTCTCGACAGGTGACATAACCTGGCACCTTTAACCTGAGCCTTTACATTTTATATAATGTTTAAGCGCCTTTATATTAATACCCATAACTTGAAGTAGTAACTAACTGGTAACTAACTGGTATAGGTCTCTGGTATACCCAGAGAGGTAATTTGTATTAACTATTGTTATTAATAGGAAATCAGTATTAATAGGTAATTGGCACTCTTTTAAAGGTCTCCCACCAGGTGATATAACTGCACTTGAGTCTGCGCTCTTCTCCATTTTGTCAGAACCCCATTTAATACATAACCTAAACAAATTTGTAACCATAGGCCCCATAATTTACATAGAACCATAGTCTCTCATACTTAACATGAGTGAATAGTCAGCCGTTACATATATTGTATTTTAGTCTCTCGTTAGCACACAGCATTTCCCAGCACATTAATATTAACATATATCTTAGATTCTGATCCGCCAAAAAGCCCCTCTATCACATAGGTATCAGGATCATGCCATTTGGTTCTTATTGCTAGGGACACGACACTGACACTATCATGATACATACTTTTGATTAGTATATGAATTTCATCCACACACCCCATCACTATTACATCACTATATTCTATAGTAGTTGTTTAAACACACTAAAAAAATATTATCACACACACCTAACGACCCATTATACATCACTGATTATTTTAAGTTTATATTTTATGTTACAACATTTCCCCCCAGTTATAGTACCCATTTAGATACCAATCATATTCTGCCACTTTTGCATTTCTTTTTATTATTTAGCACATATATTCAAATAGTTATAGAAAATCATGCTTTTCCCTATCTCATTGTTAGTATCACACTATTATTTTTAGTACACTAATCATATACACTATATTATATTACAAAAAAGAACTCAGCACACCTCAAATTCAAAAAAATACAAATGAATTTTATTGTAAAGTATCTAAATACAATTCTATAACATGAATCCACAACTTTCAGTCCATCCACACATTCAAGACACGTTCATTCATAAAACAATCAGATTCAACACAGGCGTCCCTGGAAGAATCAACAAAGGCTCTCAAAAACCGCTATTATAAATATATATCTTAGAAAGTTCATTTAGATGTAAAAATGGACAGTCCCTTAGACATACAGAACTTTCACCGTTATATCCAAATGTATAATCTTTGATGCAATCTATAAGATAAAGTTGCTGTGAGAATTTTTTCTTTTGATTACAAACATATCTTCTTAAGCATGAGGTTTAAATAGCATTTCAAAAGATGTAATCATTCCCTTGTTCAGCATACACCTTTTCATGATAGGTATAAGCACATCTATATGTTAGTGCGAATTTCAACAAAACAAAAGCCGTTAGTTCATCCAGCATATGTGTTAAAGTCAATCTTGTGTTAACTCTCGGTATACTCCAAAGCTCTTTCAAAGTTCCCCTCTTTAAACCACACTTGCGGTAGGGTAATATTCAGCCTGAGTATCGATGCATAACTATTCTAACAGTTCATGTTGTAACATATGCGTAAAGTTTATAACACTTCCCAGCACTAGTATGTTAGTGAATTAGAGCGTCTCTAATGCAGTGGAAGCCGTAAGTTAAGTCAGCATGTGTATCACCAATCATCTGTATTGCGTCTGAGTTAGTATAGAAGCTGGCCAGTTAGAACATGCATGTTAATTAACTTTTATAATACTTGCGATTCCATGTCCTTTCAATCAAATGGAAATACTCCCGACATTTATCCACTCGTGCGGACGGGAGAACAAACACCACTTGATTAGGTCTTGTATCCTTATAGAACAACGGCTCTTTCGGTAATCATTTGTCTTTAGCATCAAAGTCCTTGTATCGGAAAGCAGTTTAGTGAGCTGCCCTTACACTCCGACGCGCGTTTCGGGACTCCGCCCTTTTTCAAGGAGTATTCGTCATCATGGAAACGGCCTCTTTTAGAAGGGCCCAAGCGTGATTCTATTGGTGCATTCACACACACCTCTCTAATACGTCACCCATTCCACTACCATATGAAACATAAACAATGTAACTAAAACTATATTAAAACAAGCTAAATGTAAAAATCTCACTTCAAGAGATTAATACTTCTTGATGCAGCAACGATGCAACAACATGACGAGGTCACAACATACCAATTAAACCTATGTAGATGAAAATTCATTCGTAACCTACCTGTTTTTTGTTATTTAAATATATATAGACTTTCATATACGAAACAGGCCTCTTTATAAGGGATTAAATTCTCACTCAACTAAAGGGATATTTCATTAAATTCAATCTACCTATATTGTAGCGAACCCAATAAAAGGCCCTATATCACAATTACTGTTTGCTGACTGAATTTATAACAAAGAAAGGGGGACAAAATGAATATCTGCATGGAGATTAATTTATCCAGGCTCTTTAAATGTTATTTTATTATTGTATTCTAAGTTCCTATTGGACATTTAATCACCATAGGAAGATCCTATTCATACAAAATGACCCCAAGAGATGTCTCTATTAAGGCCCCTAGGTGACAGTGTGTCCAATTTTCTTATCCATTGGGCTTCTTTCTTAAATAGTGCTTTTTGTCTATCCCCTCCTCTCCTAAAAGGAGGGACATCATCTACTATTTGAAACCGCAATAGGCTTTTATTATGGGATGCCATTGTGAAATGATAAGATACTGGAGCATCCCAGTCTGAATTGCCTATGGCTGCTTTATTCTGTCTGATCCTGTCACGGACACATTGAGTGGTCTCTCCCACATAGGCAAATCCACAAGGACACTTAATGACATATATCACATGACTTGAATTGCATGTGTATGTGTTCTTAATTCCTATCTTACGTCCAGTGTGTGGATGTGTCACTATATCCCCTTTTATCATGGAATTGCATTGTGCACAGTTATAACAGGGGAAACAACCTTTCTTTTGTAAAGATGGAGCTGGACTTCTAGTCCCTAAATCAGCTCTGACGAGTACATCTTTCAGGTTTTTATTTCTCTTGTATGATAAAAGGGGTGGATCTTTAAAATTTTTTGCCAATTGTGGTTCCTCTTTTAGAAGGTACCAATGTTTATTGATACAGGTTTTAAGTTTTCTACTATGAAACCCATATTGTGTTACCAGGGGTACAGAAAATTGTTTCTTTTCCTTGGGTTTGGGTTCAAGGAGAGTAGCTCTCTCAATCTGATCTACTCTTTCCAAATTTTCTTGTATTACTTGATTAGGATATCCTCTTTCCCTGAATTTACTTACCATTTCATCTAATCTTATTTGCAATTTGTTGGGATCAGATACGATTCTCTTTGTTCTAAGTAGCTGACTATATGGTAAGCTTCTTATGGTATTAGGAGGATGAAAGCTATCAAAGCTGAGTAGATTATTACGATCTGTTGCTTTTGAAAATATATCGCATTCGAGTTTGCCTTCTTCGATATATACCATTGTATCTAGGAAGCTAATTCTCTCTGTACTACTTTCCATGGTAAATTTTAGATAATCTGTTTTTGAATTAAGGGTCTCTAAAAATTGTATAAGAGTATTTTCATCTCCTATCCATAATAGGAATACATCATCTATATATCTATACCAACATTTTATGTTGGTCTTAAATAGTTCCTCCTTATAGACATATTGTTCCTCAAATTTT
The DNA here is from genome assembly GCF_027579735.1 of Bombina bombina. Taxonomy (NCBI): domain Eukaryota; kingdom Metazoa; phylum Chordata; class Amphibia; order Anura; family Bombinatoridae; genus Bombina; species Bombina bombina. The sequence goes on from NC_069500.1 coordinate 841,763,928, forward strand.
CCTACAAAAAGATTTGCGTATGTAGGGGTTACATTAGAGCCCATTGCGGTCCCTTTGGTTTGTACATAGAAGGTGTCTTCAAACATAAAGTAACTTTCATAAAGGATTATTTTAAATAAGTCAGATATTAATCTTCTTTCTGAAGGTGTAAATAGCCTTTCTTTGTCTATGTAATAGAAGACACCCTCCATGCCCAATTCATGTGGAATTGAAGTGTATAAATTTGAAATGTCCATGGTAACTAAAATTGCATTAGAGGGTACCCTAATCTGTTTGATTTTATTTATGAAGTCAGTAGTATCCTGTAAATAAGATGCAATACGTCCCAAGAGCGGTCTAATTAGAGTATCTAAGAATATGGCAATAGGTTGAAAAATTGAATCTGTGCCTGCCACTATTGGGCGGCCAGGAGGCTTTTTCAAATTCTTATGAATCTTGGGTAAGATATAAAATACTGGAATAATAGGATGTTGATTAATAAGAAATTTCATTTGTTTAGATGTAATTATATTCATTTCTTTTGCCATTTCTACTATTTCCAGTATTTTATTCTGTATCCTTTTAGTTGGATCAAAATAGATCATTTTGTAATTTTCCTGTTTGGATTAAGAACACATACACATGCAATTCAAGTCATGTGATATATGTCATTAAGTGTCCTTGTGGATTTGCCTATGTGGGAGAGACCACTCAATGTGTCCGTGACAGGATCAGACAGCATAAAGCAGCCATAGGCAATTCAGACTGGGATGCTCCAGTATCTTATCATTTCACAATGGCATCCCATAATAAAAGCCAATTGCGGTTTCAAATAGTAGATGATGTCCCTCCTTTTAGGAGAGGAGGGGATAGACAAAAAGCACTATTTAAGAAAGAAGCCCAATGGATAAGAAAATTGGACACACTGTCACCTAGGGGCCTTAATAGAGACATCTCTTGGGGTCATTTTGTATGAATAGGATCTTCCTATGGTGATTAAATGTCCAATAGGAACTTAGAATACAATAATAAAATAACATTTAAAGAGCCTGGATAAATTAATCCCCATGCAGATATTCATTTTGTCCCCCTTTCTTTGTTATAAATTCAGTCAGCAAACAGTAATTGTGATATAGGGCCTTTTATTGGGTTCGCTACAATATAGGTAGATTGAATTTAATGAAATATCCCTTTAGTTGAGTGAGAATTTAATCCCTTATAAAGAGGCCTGTTTCGTATATGAAAGTCTATATACATTTAAATAACAAAAAACAGGTAGGTTACGAATGAATTTTCATCTACATAGGTTTAATTGGTATGTTGTGACCTCGTCATGTTGTTGCATCGTTGCTGCATCAAGAAGTATTAATCTCTTGAAGTGAGATTTTTACATTTAGCTTGTTTTAATATAGTTTTAGTTACATTGTTTATGTTTCATATGGTAGTGGAATGGGTGACGTATTAGAGAGGTGTGTGTGAATGCACCAATAGAATCACGCTTGGGCCCTTCTAAAAGAGGCCGTTTCCATGATGACGAATACTCCTTGAAAAAGGGCGGAGTCCCGAAACGCGCGTCGGAGTGTAAGGGCAGCTCACTAAACTGCTTTCCGATACAAGGACTTTGATGCTAAAGACAAATGATTACCGAAAGAGCCGTTGTTCTATAAGGATACAAGACCTAATCAAGTGGTGTTTGTTCTCCCGTCCGCACGAGTGGATAAATGTCGGGAGTATTTCCATTTGATCGAAAGGACATGGAATCGCAAGTATTATAAAAGTTAATTAACATGCATGTTCTAACTGGCCAGCTTCTATACTAACTCAGACGCAATACAGATGATTGGTGATACACATGCTGACTTAACTTACGGCTTCCACTGCATTAGAGACGCTCTAATTCACTAACATACTAGTGCTGGGAAGTGTTATAAACTTTACGCATATGTTACAACATGAACTGTTAGAATAGTTATGCATCGATACTCAGGCTGAATATTACCCTACCGCAAGTGTGGTTTAAAGAGGGGAACTTTGAAAGAGCCTTGGAGTATACCGAGAGTTAACACAAGATTGACTTTAACACATATGCTGGATGAACTAACGGCTTTTGTTTTGTTGAAATTCACACTAACATATAGATGTGCTTATACCTATCATGAAAAGGTGTATGCTGAACAAGGGAATGATTACATCTTTTGAAATGCTATTTAAACCTCATGCTTAAGAAGATATGTTTGTAATCAAAAGAAAAAATTCTCACAGCAACTTTATCTTATAGATTGCATCAAAGATTATACATTTGGATATAACGGTGAAAGTTCTGTATGTCTAAGGGACTGTCCATTTTTACATCTAAATGAACTTTCTAAGATATATATTTATAATAGCGGTTTTTGAGAGCCTTTGTTGATTCTTCCAGGGACGCCTGTGTTGAATCTGATTGTTTTATGAATGAACGTGTCTTGAATGTGTGGATGGACTGAAAGTTGTGGATTCATGTTATAGAATTGTATTTAGATACTTTACAATAAAATTCATTTGTATTTTTTTTAATTTGAGGTGTGCTGAGTTCTTTTTTGTAATATTTATATGGTAGAATTGGAGGTTTTACTAGACTCTTGCACCCTATATATCAATATAATTTTTCATTTGAATTGTTGACCGTTGATAGAACGCTTTAGTGGTGCTGTGACTAATTTAATATTTTTTGAACACTATATTATATATTTTCCATATATATAGTCATACACACTATTATAGCATCATCGCAAATCCAGCTTTAACACATCCCCCCTATATGTGGATACCATTTTTTATATATATTCACACAACACTATTAGCTCTTTCTTCATATCTCTTATATCTATACTTATTATATAGCCTACCATAGAGGACACTCACACATATCAGAATTATATTAATTAGTTTTATTCACATCACATGATAGGAAATGTTGACTCCTGATTGGTCCTTATAGCCAATCCCATCAAATTCATAGTCAAGGGTTAATTCTATCTATATCAACATGCAGCGGTCATTGAGTACCAGTTATCTCCCTAACACACTCTTCTCTAACGTATTGTTCTCAGAGAGCATCACACACCTCCCTATCACGCACAAAAGCACACCTCTGTCTGAAAACACACGCCGTTCTCAGAGAGGACTACCCACTCCCATATCAAGCGTATGAACACACCCCTTTCTTTTTGTACACGTTAGGCTTTACGTAGTGGACAAGGAGCGATTTTGACAGCAATAATACGAGGGATCATAAGGTGAAAGTATGATATTTATTACATACATCATAGATAGAAGTAATTCGTCTAATTCCGGATATGTTTAGTAAGATTCAGAAACAAGGGAGATATACTGTATATCTAACAACCAACGTTTGGTATTAAACACATGGTGAGCAGCATTGATATAAACAAAAAAAGCGCCAATGCTGGTTATCAGCTTATTTTTTTACATATGTCAAATGTGGGCGATTATTGCAGAGACTGGTTTATTTTGCCATGACATATAAAAGATCAATACGTGACATTTCAACATAGTCAGGATCAGCAAATTTGTTATAATGTTTTTTGATACATACAAATATGGAATAATATGGGGATATACTAGTTATATGGATGTATTGGCCATATGGATTTATAATGTTAATTAGGACAATGTCAATATCAAGCGTTGTTTATTAATGCAAAAGAACATATGGGAGAAAGGTCTATTGTCGATTAACTGTACCTGTTTAGCCAGTGAGTGGGAGGAGTCCATTAGGGGATTGGGTAGTAGAGATTTAAAAGCCAGAGCTTCAATGATGTTAACAGATGCCTGATGAAACAGCTAGCACAGCTGAGAAACGCGTTGCAATCTGTTGCCAATATTGTTTTTAAATACTTTAGGTAATATACACACCCATTGGTTATTAATATTGGTTTTAATAAAAATATACTGTATCCTATGGAAGCCTGAGCTTTATTCGATCATCCCTTGGCACACCTAGGCCTCAACATCCCATTTGAGGATCAGTTTGCTGGGACACTGTGAGATCCCTGCTTGCGTCATTTAGCACATTTGGTGCTGCTTCTTTTGTGAGTATAATTAGAATACAAGACCTGCTATTGTCTATTACAATCTCAGTATTATAGGAGGCGCCCTCTTGTTTGTGCTTCCTCTTCATAGATTTCTAAATGCCGCTGCGCACCACAGTTGTATTATGCCCAGCAGTGAAGGGATTAATTAGGTATCTTGTAGGTTTAATTTTAGCTTTAGTGTAGAGATCAGCCTTCCGCCTAACACATCCCACCCCCTGATCCCTACCTGACCCCTCTCAAACAGCTCTCTTCCCTTCCCCACCTCATAATTGTCACCGCCATCTTAAGTACTGGCAGAAAGTCTGCCAGTATAAAAATAAAAGTTTTTATTTTTTAATTTTAATTTTTTAAATTTATTCTGCAATGTAGGATATGCCCTTAACCCCCAACCTCCCTGATTCCCCCCAAACAGCTCTCTAACACTCCCCCCTCTACCTATTACCCCCATGTTAGATACTGGCAGTTTTCTGCCAGTACCTAGTTTCCTATTTTTCTTGCTCTTTTTTTATTTTTTAATAAATAAATGAATAATGTTTTCCATAGTGTAGCTGCCCCCCTCATTCCCCTACCCCTTCCCAGATCACTTTCCCAAGACATATATACAGCAACCCTGTAACGGTCCCACCTGTTCCCGCCCCCTCACACCCCATTCTGCTGGCTCCTGTCCCTCTCATGCCCCCTCCAGTCCCCTCCAGTGATGGGCTGCCCACCCATCTCCCTCCTATCCCTCCCACGCCACCAACGATCGGCCCCATCTCTGGCCGATGCAGAGAGGGCCACAGAGTGTCTCTCTCTGCATCAGTTGCTTAAAAAAGGGTATTGCACGATGCCTCAATATCGAGGCATCGTTGTAATAACCTGAAAGCAGCTGGAAGTGATCACAAATGCTTCCAGTGCTTGAAACCCCAGATGTCGTGCCAGGCATGTCCTTGGTCATTAACGACCATTTTTTATAGGACATGCCTGGCACGGTCTCGGTTGTTAAGGGGTTAAAGGGACTTTAAACACTTTGTGATATTAATATACATTTTTTAATTGTGGTAAAACAACTTTGCATTATACTTTCATTATTTATTTGTTCCCCTTTCCTGTAAATATGTGAATATTGTGGGCTTCACAAATTCCTGTTAAAAGTGTAAGTGCAGACACAGCTGTAATCCACACAGCCATTGTTTGCACACTGTAGTAAGACATTTATAACTGTCCCTAATTGACCTTAGCAGAAAAAGAAACCTAAGTTACAATATGGCGACGCCGACTGCTTTATGGACATTAGAATGTTATCCTAAATTTTTTTAATATTTAAAAAACTAATGTATTTTTAAAAAATACATGTATAGATTATCCTCAGGCTGATATTTTCTCTGAATATATCATTCTATCAATTATTTATTTAGGGCCAGATTACGAGTGGATTTATATAGTGTATAGACTATATAGATATAAATAAAGTGTATGGAGTCGATTTATGAATCAGCGGATGCTGCTTTCAACCCACTCCGCTTCAGGTCCGCCTGAAGCGGAAGTTAAGAAGAAGTTGTCTTTGGTGGCGGACAGCAATCAGCCTGATTGAAATTGATCGGGTTGATTGACACCCCCTGCTAGCGGCCGATTGGCCGCGAATCTGCAGGGGGCAGTATTGCACCAGCAGTTCACAAGAACTACTGGTGCAATGATAAATGCCAACAGCGTATGCTGTCGGCATTTATCGATGTGCGGCAGACATGATTCGCTATAGCGGATCATGTCTGTCCGCACCATGATAAATTTACCCCTTTGTGTGTGTATATAAAACAATATTAATTGTGTGGGGGTGAAAGTCTTGTTGAGTTCCCACACTTTATTTTTTGTAGGACTTGACCCCTGAGTTTGAGCCTACCTAGGTTTAGCTTTCAAAAAGAATAACAAGTGAACAAAGCAAATTTGATGATAAAAGTAAATTGGAAATTTGTTTAAAATTACATGCTCGATCTAAATCATGAACATTTAATTTTGACTAGACTGTCCCTTTAAAATAGAGCAATTACCTTTTTTAAATGAAGGTTGTTGTTACTCCCAAATAATTATTTCAGAGGGGAAAATAGAGGCTCCATATCCCTTCCATAAAAACACTGTCTAATATCCAGTGGCCTAATGACACTGACTAAGTGACAAGTGACACCTCATTTAAAATAGTGACCTTTCAAATGAGGGATCACTTTTGCTCTAGGTCAAACAGGGGCAGAATAGGGTCTTTATTATAATCCTCTTAGCTAAAACACTGCCGCTGATGTTTTTCAGTGATTACCTGCATCTTAGAGGGAAGCGCAAATGATCATTTGTAAGGTTATACGTCTATCTTTTAAACAAGGCATGCTGGGCAGTGATGACGCAACTTCTGGCCAGCAGCTGTAGGGATTTTACAATAAGAAGGGACCTCTGGTCTCTCCTAATTTTCCTTTTAGAGTACATGGATAAAGCCTCTGTGTAGGAGGACAATGCAGTTTTCCTCTGCACAGGGGAAGGAATATATTTAGTTGCAGTGCAGATATTCTAGTGTATGAGTTTGACTGGCTTTTTATTTTTTACATACTTTAAAATGAAAGGTGTATTTACAAAGGATGCTGGGATGTTCAGCCACGTTGTCACGCTCGGCTGCTGGGAAGCTCCAGCTGTCCTCTCTGTGTGCTTGATTGGAAGCACCTTCCTGATGATGTCACTACCAGGCTTTTTATTCTAGGCTTCCTGTTTCTTCAGTGCCCGTTTGTTTGTTTCTCTTTGTGGCTCCTGTGAGGATTTCGCTGTGGAAACTCTCTAACTGCTGATAACCTGTTGCCAAACACTGCAAGTACTGTTTATTCTGTGAATCTCTCAAACTGCATGTTAACCTGTTTCCAAACTCTGCAAGTACAGTTTATTCAGTGTAACCTTCAAACTGCTTGATATCCTGTTGCCAAATACTGCAAGTACTGTTTATTCTGTGAAACTCTCAAACTGCATGTTTACCTGTTGCCAACCTCTGCAAATACTGTTTATTCAGTGTAAACCTTCAAACTGCTTTATATCCTGTTGCCAAACACTGCAAGTACTGTGTATTCTGTGAAACTCTCAAACTGCATGTTAACCTGTTTCCAATCTCTACAAGTACTGTCTATTTAGTATTAACCCTCAAACTGCCTGATAACCTGTTGCCAAACTCTGCAAGGACTGACTACACAGTGTTAACCCTCAAACTGCCTGATAACAAGTTACCTACTCCTGCATTATTAATTGTTTATTGTTTTACCCTTCCTCTGTCTGAGTATAAGTGGACTATCCCTGCTCTCCTGATTCTGTGGAAGACATTTCCTGAAGCCAGTTCCTTACTCAGAAGTCTATTTGGCTGATATCCTGAATTACTTTGGACTCAGGCTAACTCTGCTCCATATCTTGAGTACATTGTTTTTTAGAGGTTGTCGTGCGGTCACGTCCTGGATTAAACTCAGAGTGCAAGGGTGTTGTTTAAGTTCGCCCTAACATTTGGGTCTTCTTCTGGACTTTTCCTAACCTGACACACATCATGTTAACCACTTTTGTCTCTCTTTAATCCTGCACAGAATGTCAGCAGAGAGCCAGTTAGGCTAGTACCATCCTAAGGGTTAAGGCCTGATGGAAAGGGAAGAGATGAGGGTTGGATTATAGGGCTGCTACAATGTTGCAGCCCAGGGGGTGTAGACAGCACACCTGTTAAATACAAGCTGCAGCAGGCTTGGGGCCTCTTTGTCCTGTTGGAACTGCAGGGAACCTTTTTCCATTTGTTTCAAAAATACATTGGGCCACAATGAAGCGTTCCCATTCCCAATGTTCAAAAGTACCACCTAAAAGATATTGGGATCATGAAGAAGGAGAGACAAGCGGCTCCAATACCCAGGATATAGAGATAAGTGACAGCCAAATTCAGATTTCCAATACATCAACCACTACCCATGCACCACTCGATGGTTCCTCAAGCTCAGGCCATAATAGACAGGCCCCCAGTGTCATCCATGCTTGCCCCTGCCCCCTTTGCCTCACTTCAAGGCTTACCTGGTGAAACAGCCAAAGCTATGGCCTATCTACTCAGCACGCTGGCCTCGATTGTTTCCAGATCTGCATCTGGTCGGGCACCATCTGGTTCAGTAGTGTTGCTGGCATCTGATTCAGGCCTTTCACCATGCCCTGGAATGCACCGGTACACGCTGTGGCTGCTGGCTCCGCCCCTTTCCTGTTTCGCAGTTCCGGTTGCGATCACGAGGCCAGTACCGGAACGAGAGCATTGCAGAGGCAGAAGCTAGCAGCCGTGAGCATCTGGGGCTGGTCGTGGATCTCCTCGCACAGGTAAATCTGAGTACGGCCTGATGGGTGAAGGGTTGGGCTCTGGGGGCGCCTCTGAAATGGCCCAGCGGGGGCATAGGGGAAGGTAAATCACAAGGGGTGGTAACCAGAGAGGCACAAGAGCTAACAGGGGTGTATCAGGACGAACCAAAAAGGGTTCAAATGTATCAGAAAGGCCAGCAGGAGCATCCCCACAGCCCAATATTGTGCAACCGCACGGCAGCAATATGGCTTATGCAGACATGGATGATTTAGCAGAGCAGGATAACGTTAGTTTAGTAGAGGAGATGGAAGAGGATAATTCACATAAAAATATGGCAACCATAACTACAATGCCACAGGATTTAGCAAATGTACACACACTAATTACTAGGTTTTCAGGCCAGCAGCAGATAGTACATACTCATCCCAGGCACTTAAGTTATGGAAATACTGCAGGGCAGAATTTACCATCCACTTCACACACACACCTGTAGTGGGAGATAGGGGGCCAGAGGCATCTGGGTCCATCAGGGTACTCCGGATATTATTTCGCTCTTGCAGGACTTGCTAACTTGCTGACGGAGGCAACTAAACAGCAACAGATGGCGTTGTCAGCTTCATCGGTTCCACAGCCACATAATCCGAGAGACACCATTCAGGTTGGCACCACAACTGCCACTACAGAGGTTATGCAGACAAACACAACATTGGAGCAAGTCGCTCATGGTGAGTCTGCTAATTTTGTACACCCACACACATACATATCTGACATGTCATCAAATTCAGGTTCTGATGATGAGGAAGCGTTAGGGTAAGTAACAAAAGGAAACAAAAGAACATACAATATGGTTAAAAAGATAATGCATGTATTATCTAATAAACACGCTAATGTAGCAGGAAACTTAATACCACCTCCTAATCAGGAACAGTCTTTAGCCATTACTCAATATGCTGCTAAACCCGAGGTTCCAATTAATATGGTGATACCACGCAAGGTGGCGCTACAAGGGGATACATACCCATGTCTAATACATTGCCTATATACACACTTAAAACCGAAAACAATAAAAAAGATACAGGAAGGTCGATACGTAGTCATATTCTAGCTATCTATTGAAGCTTGCAGACAGAAGTGAAAACGGCACAGTCCCTAAATGCCTTAAGCACCCTGACTCTTTTGACGAGTGGCAGCGCTGTTTCCACGTGCTCACTACCTGTTACATTAGGAGACATCCAAGCCAAGTAGAGGATGTTATAAAATACATGGACACAATCCACTGGATTGAAAGGAGACATAAGGAGGGAGTGTGGAGAGATTACGATGCTGAGTTTAGGCAGAAAATGGATAGAAACCCTTACCTTACATTTGGTTCAACAGATATGCAGCTGTGGGCTAGAATGGGTAAAGAGCGTTCTTCTTCGCCTCCCAGTGGTCAGAGAGCTCCACTAAATACATTTAAGAAAAGGGGCAGGGAATGCTGGAAATTCCAGCAAAAAACATGTGACAAAGGAGCATCTTGTTCCTTTCGTCACGCCTGCAGAACCTGCCGGGACCCTCATCCAGAGACAGACTGCCAAAGGCGCAGGGAAGCAAGTACTGGTAAAAACACCACAAAACCAACAAATACTGGAAAGGGCACCCACCCCTCTTAAAATAGACATCTTGGAGCACTGGTTATTACGTTATCCCAATGCCCAGCAGGCTAATTTACTGTTGACTGGGTTGAATTTGGTTTCAGTATCCCCATATCCCACGCAGTCACAGGTTCTAAAACACACAGGCCTAGATTTGGAGTTTGGCGGTAGATGGGCTGTTAACGCTACGCTGGCTTTTTTCTGGCCGCACCATAAAATTAACTCTGGTATCGAGAGTCCCAAAAAATGCTGCGTTAGGCTCCAAAAAAGGAGCGTAGAGCATTTTTACCGCAAATGCAACTCTCGATACCAGAGTTGCTTACGGACGCGGCCAGCCTCAAAAACGTGCTCGTGCACGATTCTCCCATAGGAAACAATGGGGCTGTTTGAGCTGAAAAAAAACCTAACACCTGCAAAAAAGCAGCGTTCAGCTCCTAACGCAGCCCCATTGTTTCCTATGGGGAAACACTTCCTACGTCTGCACCTAACACTCTAACATGTACCCCGAGTCTAAACACCCCTAACCTTACACTTATTAACCCCTAATCTGCCGCCCCCGCTATCGCTGACCCCTGCATTATATTATTAACCCCTAATCTTCCGCTCCGTAAACCGCCGCAACTTACATTATCCCTATGTACCCCTAATCTGCTGCCACTAACACCGCCGACCCCTATATTATATTTGACAACAACTAGACAAACTAGTTGTAACTGAGAGTACAACAAAGTTTAAAGAGAGAATAATTCCACTGAGTATTATCAGACTAACTCTACTAATATCAAAAAGTGTTCAAAATAATTAAATCGTTCCCAATCATTCATACATTAAAGTTTATTAAATTAACTAAGGAACTCACACTCATTCAGTAGCAAAGGCTGTGAATTAAAACCACTTGAACTCTGTGGTTTGCGTAATAGCTATTAGATATATCAGTCCACTATTCAATATCCCCAATCCGTTTTTGAATTAGAATTAACTAAGCCCTTACAATCCGAGGGCTGTATTAATATTAATATATGATAATAAAGGATTGGAGGACATAAATTAAACCACTTCTTAATCTATTTTCCACAAGAGTAAGCACATTAAAAACAAAACAACAGGAGAGACTAAGCTGCCCCTGCCGGACCCCTGACGCGCGTTTCACGAACGCTTCCTCAGAGGGGACTCTTGTGGAAAATAGATTAAGAAGTGGTTTAATTTATGTCCTCCAATCCTTTATTATCATATATTAATATTAATACAGCCCTCGGATTGTAAGGGCTTAGTTAATTCTAATTCAAAAACGGATTGGGGATATTGAATAGTGGACTGATATATCTAATAGCTATTACGCAAACCACAGAGTTCAAGTGGTTTTAATTCACAGCCTTTGCTACTGAATGAGTGTGAGTTCCTTAGTTAATTTAATAAACTTTAATGTATGAATGATTGGGAACGATTTAATTATTTTGAACACTTTTTGATATTAGTAGAGTTAGTCTGATAATACTCAGTGGAATTATTCTCTCTTTAAACTTTGTTGTACTCTCAGTTACAACTAGTTTGTCTAGTTGTTGTCAGTTGCCCTATTGAATAATCCACTCCAGGTCTCGCTGTTGTTATATACAAACTCAAATTCTAGTAATTAGAATACTATTATTACAAATTAATATAGGCTAAACCTGGCACCATTCTTATAACTCTACTCCCTTTTACTCCCCCCCCTCTTTTCCTCTAAACAACCTATATTATATTTATTAACCCCTAATCTGCCCCCCTCAACGTCGCCGACACCTGCCTACACTTATTAACCCCTAATCTGCCGAGCGGACCTGAGCGCTACTATAATAAAGTTATTAACCCCTAATCCGCCTCACTAACCCTATCATAAATAGTATTAACCCCTAATCTGCCCTCCCTAACATCGCCGACACCTAACTTCAATTATTAACCCCTAATCAGACGACCGGAGCTCATCGCTACTATAATAAATGGATTAACCCCTAAAGCTAAGTCTAACCCTAACACTAACACCCCCCTAACTTAAATATAATTTACATCTAACGAAATTAATTAACTCTTATTAAATAAATTATTCCTATTTAAAGCTAAATACTTACCTGTAAAATAAATCCTAATATAGCTACAATATAAATTATAATTATATTATAGCTATTTTAGGATTAATATTTATTTTACAGGCAACTTTGTAATTATTTTAACCAGGTACAATAGCTATTAAATAGTCAAGAACTATTTAATAGTTACCTAGTTAAAATAATAACAAAATTACCTGTAAAATAAATCCTAACCTAAGTTAGAATTAAACCTAACACTACCCTATCAATAAATTAATTAAATAAAATACCTACAATTACCTACAATAAAACCTAACACTACACTATCAATAAATAAATTAAATACAATTTCTACAAATAACTACAATTACATAAACTAACTAAAGTACAAAAAATAAAAAAGAACTAAGTTACAAAAAATAAAAAAATATTTACAAACATAAGATAAATATTACAACAATTTTAAACTAATTACAGCTACTCTAAGCCCCCTAATAAAATAACAAAGACCCCCAAAATAAAAAAATGCCCTACCCTATTCTAAATTAATAAATTTAAAAGCTCTTTTACCTTACCAGCCCTGAACAGGGCCCTTTGCGGGGCATGCCCCAAGAAAATCAGCTCTTTTGCCTGTAAAAAAAAACATACAATACCCCCCCCCGAACATTACAACCCACCACCCACATACCCCTAATCTAACCCAAACCCCCCTTAAATAAACCTAACACTAAGCCCCTGAAGATCTTCCTACCTTGTCTTCACCTCACCAGGTATCACCGATCTGTCCTGGCTCCAAAATCTTCATCCAACCCAAGCTGGGGTTGGCGATCCATCATCCGGTGGCTGAAGAGGTCCAGAAGAGGCTCCAAAGTCTTCATCCTATCCGGCAAGAAGAGGACATCCGGACCGGCAAACATCTTCATCCAAGCGGCATCTTCGATCTTCTTCCATCCGGTGCGGAGCGGGTCCATGTTGAAGCAGCCGACGCGGATCCATCCTCTTCTTCCGGCGTCTCCTGACGAATGACGGTTCCTTTAAGGGACGTCATCCAAGATGGCGTCCCTCGAATTCCGATTGGCTGATAGGATTCTATCAGCCAATCGGAATTAAGGTAGGAATATTCTGATTGGCTGATGGAATCAGCCAATTAGAATCAAGTTCAATCCGATTGGCTGATCCAATCAGCCAATTAGATTGAGCTTGCATTCTATTGGCTGTTCCGATCAGCCAATAGAATGCGAGCTCAATCTGATTGGCTGATTGGATCAGCCAATCGGATTGAACTTGATTCTGATTGGCTGATTCCATCAGCCAATCAGAATATTCCTACCTTAATTCCGATTGGCTGATAGAATCCTATCAGCCAATCGGAATTCGAGGGACGCCATCTTGGATGACGTCCCTTAAAGGAACCGTCATTCGTCGGGAGACGCCGGAAGAAGAGGATGGATCCGCGTCGGCTGCTTCAACATGGACCCGCTCCGCACCGGATGGAAGAAGATCGAAGATGCCGCTTGGATGAAGATGTTTGCCGGTCCGGATGTCCTCTTCTTGCCGGATAGGAGGAAGACTTTGGAGCCTCTTCTGGACCTCTTCAGCACCGGATGCCAGGACGGATCGGTGAACCTGGATGGTGAAGACAAGGTAGGAAGATCTTCAGGGGCTTAGTGTTAGGTTTATTTAAGGGGGGTTTGGGTTAGATTAGGGGTATGTGGGTGGTGGGTTGTAATGTTGGGGGGGGGTATTGTATGGTTTTTTTTACAGGCAAAAGAGCTGATTTTCTTGGGGCATGCCCCGCAAAGGGCCCTGTTCAGGGCTGGTAAGGTAAAATTAGGATTAGGGGTTAATAACTTTATTATAGTAGCGCTCAGGTCCGCTCGGCAGATTAGGGGTTAATAAGTGTAGGCAGGTGTCGGCGACGTTGAGGGGGGCAGAATAGGGGTTAATAAATATAATATAGGGGTCGGCGGTGTTAGGGGCAGCAGATTAGGGGTACATAAGGATAACGTAGGTGGCGGCGCTTTGCGGTCGGCAGATTAGGGGTTAATTATTGTAGGTAGCTGGCAGCGACGTTGAGGGGGGCAGGTTAGGGGTTAATAAATATAATATAGGGGTCGGCGGTGTTAGGGGCAGCAGATTAGGGGTACATAAGGATAACGTAAGTGGCGGTCGGCAGATTAGGGGTTAAAAAAATTTAATCGAGTTGCGGCGATGTGGGGGGACCTCAGTTTAGGGGTACATAGGTAGTTTATGGGTGTTAGTGTACTTTAGGGTACAGTAGTTAAGAGCTTTATGAACCGGCGTTAGCCCAGAAAGCTCTTAACTCCTGCTTTTTTTCAGCGGCTGGAGTTTTGTCGTTAGAGCTCTAACGCTCACTTCAGAAACAACTCTAAATACCGGAGTTAGGAAGATCCCATTGAAAAGATAGGATACGCAATTGACGTAAGGGGATCTGCGGTATGGAAAAGTCGCGGCTGAAAAGTGAGCGTTAGACCCTATTTTCAGTGACTCCAAATACCGGCGGTAGCCTAAAACCAGCGTTAGGAGCCTCTAACGCTGGTTTTCACGGCTAATGCCAAACTCCAAATCTAGGCCACAGAAATTTAAAATCTGCCTACCAATATCCTAACATACTGCTTGAGAAGCTACGGAAAGAAATGTTGTTAGGTAGAATCATTGGTCCATTTTCTCAACCCCCTTTACCAAATTTAATAATTTCTCCTCTTGGGCTAGTACCCAAAAAGGAGGCTGTCAAGTTTCGCCTAATACAGCATCTCTCCTGCCCAAAAGGTAATTCCATCAATGATGCCATTGATCCACTGTTGAGTTCAGTGCACAATCAATCCTTTGATGCTGCACTGTCTTTGGTACGCAGTGCGGGTAGGGGAGCTCTGTTGGCGAAACTTGACATTGAATCAGCGTTTAGGCTGCTTCCTTTACACCCATCATCTTTCTCCTTGATGGGTTTTAAATTTCAAGGCCAATATTATATTGACCATTGCTTACCCATCGGTTTCTCCCTCTCTTGCTCTCTTTTCAAGACATTCAATACCTTCCTTCATTGGACAGTATTGGAGTCAGTAGGTTATGATACTGTGGCTCAATATCTGGATGACTTCCTCAATATTAGGCCAGATTCATCTCATCACTTGCTAATACACCAAGACGGGTACCCAATGTCACAGTTTCAATTCCGTAGAATACTGAAACTCGCGGCACTGAAAACAGGTTTAAATTAACTCAGACTAAGTCCTCACATTTAGTATAGGTGCTGCTAAATCAGCAGCAGCTGGGGGGCATTCGGAAGCACAAATCAGGAACCTTGGCAGATGGCGCTCTAATAGGTATCGCTTGTATGTGCAACCGGTCGTTAACAAGGAGGGGAAAGTTTAAGTCTCTACAACAATTTAACTTGTCATTGTCTTGGATAGTCGGATACTCCTTTGTCCACTGGGCAGCGATCAGAGCAGTGTACTCATCATATGGCCAGCTTCTAGGCTTTTCCCCGACACAAGTTTCCATAAGATGGTTAGGCATGAGGGGAATGTCCTGGAGGGATTTGCCATTTACCTTAGAAGAAGGCCTTAGGAGTTGGGGTAAACCCACACTAATTATACTACACTTAGGGGGCAATTATATAGGCTCACTTCCGGCCCTTGATTTCATTAACATTATCATCTCAGACATCGACTGGTTCCACTCTAGAGCTCCCGGGGTACAGATAGGGTGGTCTCACATTATAGCTAGCATTGGAGGCACATGGGCTCTGCTGGGGCAGCCTACAGAGTACAGAAAAAGATAAATAGGCTGGTAGGTAAGGCAGTGACTGGTGCAGGTGGATTTGTGATCTGTCATGAAAATATTACGGCCGGCAACACTTCCTTATTTCGGCCTGACGGGGTACACCTCTCGGATACTGGCTTGGACTGATTTATTAATAATATTCGAGCAGCAATTGCTCAATTGGTGAATGAGTAAAAAAAAAAAATAATTGAATTATACTTTCCAAATTTAGTATACAGCAGTTTAAAGTTATCATCACTGTTATATAGTGAATTCTATGGCAGCGAGGGTCCCTCTTGGCGAAATAGAGAGGGCGGGGTGGAGTAATGGCCTGTAAAATGAGGGGCTAAATGATTTAGGTAATTACCGAAGTACCCCTTCTTTGGTAGCAGGTTATTTCAACTCCTGATAGCCTCGCTTTCTCTGTTCTGAGCTGAACTTGTCCGCTTTCTCACCTGACCACTGACCCCCAGTAGTGCTGAGGAATCAGTGACTCCATTGCCGTCATCTTGTTATTTATTGATTATATCGACATTCAATATAAAAGTTTTGCCGGTTCATAACCGTTCAAATTGTTAATAAATGCGACCAGTTCACAGTCTTTTCCTCCACCTAAGTATCTGTGTTTTATTGCAAGTTAAGTTAAGCAAAGTTCAACTTAAGTCCAAATTTAGTCGGTTAAGTAAAGGTGAAACTCTGGGATTGAACAGCTAGGCATTTCACCCTTATGTCAGCGGAAAGCCAGTTAGGCTAGTAGCATCCTAAGGGTTAAGGCCTGATGGAAAGGGAAGAGATGAGGGTTGGATTATAGGGCTGCTACAATGTTGCAGTCCAGGGGGTGTAGACAGCACACCTGTTAAATACAAGCTGCAGCAGGCTTGGGGCCTCTTTGTCCTGTTGGTCCCATTCCATGTTAACGAAGGCAGCAGGAGTACACGGCTCTCTAAAATGGGGTCATTTAGGTTTCTTTTGTCTCTCTTTAATCCTGCATAGAAGGGTTTTGCAATTTTAGACCATCAGAAACTTTATAATTATAAACATGCTGTTTGGATTAGGACATCGTTAGAAAGTTCTGATGCTTAGAAGAGAATGTAGTTGGTGATTATTTGAGATTTTATTGTGGTGTTGCATATCAGTTTCTATTTTTTTTCACTTTATGAATGTATTGAGAGGAAAATGAAAAATGAAAGGGATATTAAACTGCTGAGAAAAACGACTTTACTTTGGGTAATACTTACAGAGCTATTGTATTTCCTCTTGTGTCTGCAGTTTTATTCAAAGCTTCTCTCTTATTTTGACACTTTTGGTTAGTGAAACCCTGACTCTTTACACTGGGCCCGCCACCTTGCAGTTTAATGGGATAGGCTACTCCAAAAATTGTATTGTTTAAAAAGATAGATAATCCCTTTATTACCCATTTCCCATTTTTGCATAACTAACATGGTTATATTAATAACATTTTTACCTCTGTGATTACCTTGTATCTAACCCTCTGCAGACTGCCCCATTATTTCAGTTTTTTTGACAGACTTTTATTTTATCCAATCAGTGCTAACTCATAAACAACTCCGTTTGAGTTAACACAATCATCTAGATTACAAGTTTTGCGGTACGGCTATATCGCTGAAAAATTGGCCTTTGCAAGCAGAATATTCAGCTCACCCGTATTATAAATCACGGCTGTATGGCTATACCGTTAGCATTTTAGCCTATACTGCAACTCTTCTTTTGAGTGTGGAATTTTCAGGTCACCCGTATTATACTACATAAACCTATTAACCCCTAATCCGCTGACCCCTCCACATTGCTAATATTAAAATAAACCTATTAACCCCTAAACTGCCAGCCCCCACATCGCTAATACTAAAATAAACCTATTAAACCCTAAATAGCCCCCCCACCACATTGTGACACATTAAATTAAACTGTAACACCCCCTAACTTTAAATTAAAGTTACAATATAACTACCTTAAAATAAATAAAAACTTACCTTTACCTGTGAAATAAATAAAACCTAAGCTTCAACTATAAATAAACCTAACATTACTATTTTAAAAAACTAAAATAAACTAAAAAAATACAAAACAAAAAAACCCCTAAATTACAAAATTAAAAAAATCCTAACGCTACGAAAAAAACGAATCCTAAAATTAAAAAAAAAAACATTAGATTAGGGTGTTTTTTATTTTGGGTGGCTTTTTTGTTTGTATTGGGGTATTAGATTAGCTTTAATTTTTATTATTTTGGATAATTTCGTTTATTTTTTTTTGTAATCTTAGATTTTTATTTTTTTTTAAATTTTAGACTTTTTTGTAATTTTAGTTGGGTTTTGGGGTTTCGTAGTGTTAGGATTTTTTAATTTTGTAATTTAGGTTTTTATTTTTAGTTTATTTTAGTTTTTTAAAATAGTAATGTTTTTTTATTTCACATGTAAGTTTTTATATATTTTAAGGTAGTTATATTGTAACTTAAATTTAAAGTTAGGGGGTGTTAGGTTTAGGGGTTAATAGTTTAATTTAGTTTGTCACAATGTGGGGGGCCGGCAGTTTAGGGATTAATAGTTTTAGTTTAGTATTTGCAATGTATTTGCAGAGGAATCAGCGGGAGATGGAGAGTCCTAAAAAATTACTTTAGAGAGTTAGGTAGCAAGCTTAAAGCAAGGACCTCCAAAGTAATATTTTCTGAGATTTTACCAGTGCCGTGTGCTAATTCCGTAAGTCAGAAGGAGCTAAGGTCTGTTAATTCATGGTTAAAGACATGGGCCTCAATTTATCAATGTCTGTCGGACCTGATCCGACAGACATTGCTGAATACGGCGAGCAATACGCTAGCCGTATTCAGCATTGCACCAGCAGCTCACAAGAGCTGCTGGTGCAACGCTGCCACCCTGCAGACTCACGGCCAATGGGCCACCAGCAGGGGGGTGTCAATTAACCCGATCGTACTCGATCGGGTTGATTTCCGGCGATGTCTGTCCGCCTGCTCAGAGCAGGCGGACAGGTTATGGAGCAGCGGTCTTTGTGACCGCTGCTTCATAACTGCTGTTTCTGGCGAGTCTGAAGACTCGCCAGAAGCAGGGGCCATCAAGCTCCTTACGGAGCTTGATAACTAGAGGCCATGGTGTAAAAATGAGGGGTTTGACTTTTTAGAGCACTGGACTGACTTTTCACTTGGGTACAGTTTGTACAGTATGGATGGATTGCACCTGAATGACATTGGTGCAGGTGTGTTGCGGAAAAGGATGGTAGCAAGTTTAGAGAATCTTTTAAACTAGGCAAAGGGGGGAGGGTCAGATAGAACACAATAGAACAGAGAGGTCAGTCTGTGAATCTGTCACTCCTTTAATATCTCAAGGAAGGGATGACTTAAGAAATGTCACATTAGAAAGTATAGGGGAAAGCGCACCAAGTAGCAGCAGAAAGCACATGAAAATGAAATGTATGACAACAAATGCAAGAAGCATGACAGGTAAAATGGGGGAGCTGACGCTCTTAGTTGCAGAAGAGGACTATGATGTTATCAGTATAACTGAAACTTGGTGGGATGATTCACATGACTGGGCAGTTAACTTAGAGGGGTATACTTTATTTAGGAGGGACAGGAATAATAAAAGGGGTGGAGGAATCTGCATGTATATTAAACCTAACCTTAAACCTACAATAAGGGAAGATATTTATGTTACAGGCGACAATGTAGAGACCCTGTGGGTGGAAATAAAGAGTGGGGGGGGGGATAAAAAAAAAAATATTACTAGGAACATAATACAAGCCCCCCAACATTAGTGACCTGGATGAAACTCAACTACTAATGCAAATAGGTAAGGCTGCTAATAACAGTGCTGTAATTATGGGAGATTTTAACTACCCTGATATAAACTGGGCCAATGAAACTAGTAATTCAGCTAAGGGGGATATATTTTTAAATGTTCTCAGGGATAACTTCTTGTCACAATTAATAGAGGAGCAAACTAGGAGTAAAGCTATATTGGATTTAGTGCTATCAAATAATATAGATATAATATCAAACATAGAAGTTAAAGAACATTTGGGTAACCGTGATCATAACATGGTCACATTTTACATCTCTTTTAATAAGCAGTGTCTTAAAGGTTTAATCAAGACTTTTAATTTTAAGAAAGCAAAATTCAACGATTTAAGGAAATCATTAAATAACATAAATTGGGACAAATTATTCTCTAATAAAAATACAGAGGATAAATGGATAACATTTAAAACTTTGTTAAATAAATATACATATCAACAAATACCATACGGTTATAAAAATAAAAATAAAAAATCCAAGCCAATGTGGCTGAATAAAAATGTGTTAAGAGAAATTAGGAAAAAACATAGGGCATTTAAATTATTCAAAGAAAATAGTACAGACTCAACATACAATATTTATAAGGAATGTAACAAAGCATGTAAAAAAGCTATCAAATTAGCCAACATTGAAAATGAAAAATGAATTGCAAAGGATTCTGAGTCTAACCCTAAAAAATTATTTAAGTACATAAATAGCAAACAATCTAAGAAAGACAATATAGGTACATTAACCCTTTGAGTGCTAAGCACTTTCCCATCTGGGTGCTAATATTTTCTAAGTTTTTTTTAATTTTTAAAAAATTTTAAATCATTTTTTTTTAACTTTTTTTTTTTTTACAGACCCCCCAAGACTTACACTGTTGGAAAGGTTAGACAATTACCTTTCCAACAGTGGGTCTTGGGGGTCTGTAGTTGCTTAGATGCCTGAGATACAGGCTTCTAAGCAGCATGCCCCCTCCTCCTATTGTTAAGTATAAATAAAGTTGCGCGGTGACGTCATCATGTCATTGCATGTGATGTGACCGCACATCATGTGAAGCCCCAGCGATGCCTGTCACTCTACAGACATGATCTCCGGGGTAGGAGTGGTTAGGAGCCCCCAGATCTTCCTCAAGGTGGGAGAATGCTCATGACGGCTCTGAGCCGTCATTAGCACCAGAGTGAGAAACGCTGTGATGGCTCAGAGCCGCCATTAGCACTCAAAGGGTTAAACTGTGTGGATGGTAGCATGATTAACAGTGACAGGGAGAAGGCTGAGGTACTAAACCAGTTTTTTTCTTCATTATACACAAGAGAGGAACCATTGGATGATACTTTGCACAGGGGTGGGTGCATTGCCTACAGGGCAGTGTACTTTTTAACAATAGCATATGTTCACATTTTCAAAGTGAACATTTTATAAGTGAGGCACTAATTTTTAAGAATTATACAAGAATTACACTCAATACTCTCCACACTGCTGGTTACTAACTAACAAACTGCCTACTGACATCTGCAAAGGAATGCTGAGTTAACCTATTGTCTCTTCTGCTTTCAGGTATGTGAATTAAGGCCCTGCATTGAAATCCTGCTATTCCCTGCTTTTCTGTAACTTTACTCCAAGTCTCTCTTTTTGGTATGTGAATTAAGGCCCTGCATTGAAATCCTGCTGTTCCCTGCTTTTCTGTCATTTTACTCCAAGTCTCTCTTTTTGGTATGTGAATTTTAAGGCCCTGCATTGAAATCCTGCTATTCCCTGCTTTTCTGTCATTTTACTCCAAGTCTCTCTTTTTGGTATGTGAATTAAGGCCCTGCATTGAAATCCTGCTATTCCCTGCTTTTCTGTCATTCTACTCCAAGTCTCTCTTTTTGGTATGTGAATTAAGGCCCTGCATTGAAATCCTGTTATTCCCTGCTTTTCTGTCATTCTACTCCAAGTCTCTCTTTTTGGTATGTGAATTTTAAGGCCCTGCATTGAAATCCTGCTATTCCCTGCTTTTCTGTCATTTTACTCCAAGTCTCTCTTTTTGGTATGTGAATTAAGACCCTGCATTGAAATCCTGCTATTCCCTGCTTTTCTGTCATTCTACTCCAAGTCTCTCTTTTTGGTATGTGAATTAAGGCCCTGCATTGAAATCCTGCTATTCCCTGCTTTTCTGTCATTTTACTTCAAGTCTCTCTGTGTATATGTATATTGAGCACATGAATTTAGGCTGTTAAAATTAAGTCCTGCATTTATTGTAATGGTTTTCCCAATGTCTCAATTCTAATGTCTAGTTAATTGCCATGTGATGCTCAATCCTTATCAATACTTACTATAACTCTAAAATCTATAGTTGTCTTATGTCACAGTTTTAACCCCCTCCACATTTTATTGTCTGTTTACTTAACTCATCTCACCCTGACCAGAATCTAACATTCCAATTGGCCTTACCAACTGTCTTTGATTAGCAATCAACTAAATTTAGTGGACTCAGCTGACCGCCCTGCCTGTATATATTCCACACTAGTCTGGGAGGTGCATTGCACAGGGATGGGTGCATTGCCTACAGGGCAGTGTACATAAAATTAATATTTAGAGACTCCTTTAAAAATAAAGAAATACGTGTTTTACCATTTCCCGAAAATCCACTTAATGGGGGTAAAAAGAGGGGAGGGTGATTTTTGAGGATACCTATACAGTATATAAAAAAACAATGGTGTTACAGACGTGAAAATTAGCATTTAGATTCTCCTTAAATAAATACGTTTTACCATTTCCTGAAAAGCCACTTAAGCCGGATGAAAAGGGGGGGGGTTGATATATGAGAATACCTATATCTCAAAAACAAAAGATGTTACAGATGTGAAAATTGATATTTACATTCTCCTTTTAAAAATAAACATATTTTACAATTTCCCAAAAATCCACTTAAGAGGGTGAAAGGGGGATTGTTTTATGAGGATACCTATATGTCAAAAACCGAAGATATTAGAAAAGTAAAAATGATAGTTTACATGACAAATTCTGGCTCCTAACGTCAGTAGTTCTCAAGATATGGATATCGCTAAAAAAATAAATACTCTTTTTTCACATCTGACAGTTATGTCATAATATATATGTAATATTAAAGTAATTGTAAACATAATAATAATAATAATAATAACGTATTTTTGATGTGCCGGACGGACGCCCTGCCCAAAACTGAGCTGATTGGTGCCCATGTATGAGAAACACTGAGAATTAAGGAAAACTCACGAAGTTCATGTCAGTAAGTGTGCAACCCGAACGGGCACATACGTGAGGGCACACATTGTTGCGAGTGGTCGTGTTTTTCACTATATTTTTGGCAAATCACAAAATCCACCCTAACGAAGCCGCGGGCAACAGGTAGTATATATATATATATATATATATATACATACATATATATATATACAAACATATACATCTTTAGATATGTATACTGTATGTTTGTATCTCTTTGTTAAAGCCATTTACCTGCCTTTTAGCTTTTTATTGCAATTTAAAAAACATTTTTTATTATGAGTGTAACTGTACTGTTATGTATTTTTAATGTTTTTTGTGCAACGTTTTATTCGAGCATAACAGTTAACCAGAACTCTGAGGTCATGCTAACCCAATGCGTGTTAAATTCAATTGCGCTCGAGTGAACGCATTTACTTTCAACTGGTAATATGCACGCTACTTCCAAAGCACGCAAACAGCATTGAAAAGCCTGATATCGCTCACATGCAAATGTTAGCACAACACTCGTAATCTGTCCCTGAATTTTGTAAAAAGGTAAAATAAGAGAATGTTTTTAAAGAGAGCTGTGACTACAGGAGGAAAAAAAAGAGTAGAATGGTGAATAGTAACCAAGTTATTGTAATTGTACCCAGCTGTATAATGTCCCTTTAAATTACATATTATATAGGTGATTAATTGGACACAGCAAAAGAGATGAACATCACTAAGGAAGTTTTTTAATGGGGGTGTCCCTGGACTGCAAAACATGGTAAATATTGCAAAATGGCTTTAGGGTTGCTTTGAGTTGTTGCTTAAAGTAAGTTTGAATTCTGCACATATTCCCCTTCAATATTTTTTTTTTCCTACTTGCATGCATGTTCATATTTTTCCATTTCAATTTAAGTTTTTGCCAATTTCATTTTAGCCATAGCTAAAAATCAAGTGCAAATTTATAGGTAATATGTGAGTTCTTTTAATTGTTTTTAAGGTGGCTGAATTTTGAATTACACAGATAAGTTGTCCAGAGGATTATGGGTGTTAAAGAATAGATACGTTTAATGTATATTTTCATTTGATTGATTATACTATGTTTTTGTTGAAAAAATTATAAAATGATCCCGCATCCAGAAAATATTATACAATATTTTACAAATATTATGCAATAAGTACCCAATAGTACCAGTGTTGGAGTAAAACACATTGAAAAATAATTTTAAAGAAAACCCAACTTATTAATAGAACTTAAGCCTCAAGATAGCGTAAAAAAATGTAATTCCCTATATTAATATGAAATATAGACTAAAATGTCAACGCACTGATATATGATTTTACATAATTTATTAACCAATATTAACACACAATAAAACATCAAATATTTGGTAATACACATATCTAAAGTTATGGAGAGAAAGCCCTCTATGTTAACCCCTTCATGCCGGGGTGTAAGTGCTTAGATTGGAATGAAGTTCTGATGTAAACACTTGGGGGAAATTGTATTATTGTGCGGATGGACATGATACAATGTAGCTTATCATGTCCGCTGCACATCGATAAATGCTGACAGCATACACTCTCGGCATTTATCATTGCACCAGCAGTTCTTGTGAACTGCTGGTGCAATACCACCCCCTGCAGATTTGCGCAGGGGGTGTCAATCAACACGATCGTATTCGATAGTGCTGATTGCTGTCCGCCACCTCTTAGAACAGCTGTTTCTTAACTTCCGCTTCAGACGGAGCTGAAGCGGAGTGGGTCGGAAGCAGCATCCGCTGCTTCATAAATCGACCCCTTGCTGTAAAAATGAATGAATGCAATCTTCAATGCGGTCACGTGATTTCAAGAATCAGATCATGAGGAAGCCGATGCTGCTAGACACGCCACCAGAGTCCGATTCTTGCTTGCGTCAATGGGGGAGGCAGCAGGACACCATACAATGTAGGGTGTTCCATGTCTTCGGTGTTAAAGCCCAGCGCTATTAGGATGGCATGGAATGTCCTAGTTGCATGAAGGGGTTAAGCTTATGAGCCGTAATATATGAGTCACTGCATATATTTAAAACAAATACCCTATCCATGCTGTTGGCTGGATGTTTCTGCAGTCTCAATTCAACCTCACTTGGGGCCCGATGATCAAAAGTTTGCCACCAATAACATGAAAAAACAGGTTTAGCCTTGAAGGGACTGGCTTGGCGCAATTATCAAAGAAAATGGGCTGTCCCTGCGAGTGGAAAACTGTCTCCCATAAAAATAATCAGAGCTCTCTCCTATGTGAAAGTCTGCAATGGAGGATGAAGTATACAGGGGAAAACCGGTGTATGTTTAAACTTGAATTTTACCCTTAATACAAATCAAAATACGCTATTTTCAGTGCACTGTACTTAAATTCTCTGTTATTTTCGTATGCAGAGGTTTTTTGTTTTAGAGTAATTAGTATTCAAATAAAAGTTTGCCATGTTTTAACTGGCGAGAAGAACCAGTGAGATCTGTAGGGCAAAAATGTTTAGATATTTACGATGGGATTTGAGAGACAATTTCATATACACCCATTGAATGCCCATGTTCAGCCAATTTTACCAAAAATCAACAATTACTCTTTGTATTATGTATTTATTAGTACGAATTTCTATGTGTTGTACATCTAGTGTACTTAAATTACGATTTAAGCTGTGCATATTTAATATAATTTATTCCTGTGTGATTTACATACAAATTTTACGTTTTTGATAAAATATGATTTTTGGTGAACAATTTTGTCATGATTTTTGATCCACTTTAACAATACAATTTTTTTTTCTGCATATGTTTGTGTGAATGGTTTTATAATGATTTTTGAATTATGAATCTTATTGTGCAAAAATGTTTTAAGATAAAAAGTGGCTTTAGATCATTCCACCAGGGAAATAAAAGTACTGGTGAACATTCTTTAACAATCTCATCAGCTCAGAGACCTTTAGATCATTGGGCCCTTGGTCTCTGTTATCGATGATAATAGAAATAACTGGCTGGGGGCTTGCGGAGGATCTTGGTAAAGCCTGATATCAACATTACATACATGAAGGGTAGATCTCCAACGCCATGCAGGGTAGATCTCCAACGTCACTGGTAGCCATCACCTGGCCAATCCAAGCAGCGGAAATGCTGGGGATTTTCCAAGTGCACACTTCACACCTGTGACTCTGGCTTCAAACTTTCTAAGTGTCTCTTACCACCAGTATTCATTTACCAACCATTGATAAACACAGAATTCCCCAGCTTTTACTTGGCTCACTCCAGCACATCAAGGCTTTAACTGTCTCCAAACTCCTCCAAAGGGTAGAACTACTTCTAAGTACGTTTCACCTAATAGGGCTTCATCTGGGCTCAGCTTGCAATAAAGTGTGAATCTATATATTATAAGTGAGTTCCTTTAATTGTTTCTAAGGTGGTTGAATTTTCAATTACACAGATAAGTTGGTGTCCAGAGAATTATGGGTGTTTAAGAATAGCTTCATTGTATGTATATTTTCATTCTATTGATTCTAAATACTAGTGTATTTGTTGTGTTGTTTTTTTTTCTTGATTTCATATTTTTGGAATTCAAATTCTCTGCATTTTCTCACAGACTCAGACATCTGCTAAGTGAGGTCCGTGAAGTATTTTTGGGCTGAAAATTTGCATAATCAGTTATCTGTAATAGAAAAACTAAAGCCTGCTTATGTATGCTGACCACATTTAGTTCACTGAAACAGTGCTGGATGATTCTCTCTGAAATCCCTTTCTTCTTGGTTGCATAGTTATTCCTTTTTATCACATATAAATATAGCAGCTGGGGAAATGAGAAAAAAAAACAGACCTGCACATATGTGCATGACAATTGTAATATTAGCAGGTCGCAACATGGCTGATATTATCTCACATAACTTCCCCAACACTTTTTTTTCCTCTATTTCACTTCAGCTATACATTTTACTTATACTATTTTTCTAATAATATCCTATATAAGTAATTATTATCTCTTTTGGATAAATATGTATTCTGTTCTCTATTAAAGAGACATAAAACCCAATTTTTTTTTATTTTGTGATTCAGACAGAGCATACTGTTTTTAAAAATAAATAAATTTATGTCTGTTATCAAATTTGCTTTGTTCTTGTGGTATTCTTTGTTGAAGAGATGCCTAGAGATGTCTGGAACACTACATGGCAGGGAAAAAGAGCTGCCCCCCCCAGTGCTCTTCCAAATGTGTAAACATTCTTGCAAAACTGCTGCCATAAAGTGCTCCTGAATGCTACTGCTGATAATAGAAGTAAATTGGGAAGTTGTTTAAAATTGTATGTTCTTTTAGAGTTATGAATGAAAAATGTTGGGTATTATCATGGAACATAACACCTTGTTATACCTTTTTATAAATACAATGGGTAAGCACATTGTCTATTTCTTCTTGATTAATTTAAGCAGTGTTAAATTTATCTTTTGGGCGTTGGTTTTTACAACATATTTATTATTGGATCCAAATCAAATTATATTAATTAGCAGCTGCAGTGATAGCTCTATATCTGCTTCCAAAGCACTTTAAGACAGAATTCCCCATCTGCATAGCCGACCTACATACAATATATTATTGCGGAACATGAACGTGAAGCCAGAAAAAGTCGCTAGTGGGTGTTATTGGCTTAAGTGTATAACATCATTTATTGCTTAAGTAACCTTGAAACAATATTTGTAGTCACTGAGCTACTGGGGCGGTTCTAAAGTAGATACAAAAGAGAATAAGGCTAATAATACTAATAGATAAAGGTTATTTTGAGTAGATACAAAAGAGAATAAGGCTAATAATACTAATAGATAAAGGTTATTTTGAGTAGATACAAAAGAGAATAAGGCTAATAATACTAATAGATAAAGTTAATTTTGAGTAGATACAAAAGAGAATAAGGCTAATAATACTAATAGATAAAGGTTATTTTGAGTAGATACAAAAGAGAATAAGGCTAATAATACTAATAGATAAAGGTTATTTTGAGTAGATACAAAAGAGAATAAGGCTAATAATACTAATAGATAAAGTTAATTTTGAGTAGATACAAAAGAGAATAAGGCTAATAATACTAATAGATAAAGGTTATTTTGAGTAGATATAAAAGAGAATAAGGCTAATAATACTAATAGATATAGGTTATTTTGAGTAGATACAAAAGAGAATAAGGCTAATAATACTAATAGATAAAGTTAATTTTGAGTAGATACAAAAGAGAATAAGGCTAATAATACTAATAGATAAAGTTAATTTTTAGTAGATACAAAAGAGAATAAGGCTAATAATACTAATAGATAAAGTTAATTTTTAGTAGATACAAAAGAGAATAAGGCTAATAATACTAATAGATAAAGGTTATTTTGAGTAGATACAAAAGAGAATAAGGCTAATAATACTAATAGATAAAGGTTATTTTGAGTAGATACAAAAGAGAATAAGGCTAATAATACTAATAGATAAAGTTAATTTTGAGTAGATACAAAAGAGAATAAGGCTAATAATACTAATAGATAAAGGTTATTTTGAGTAGATACAAAAGAGAATAAGGCTAATAATACTAATAGATAAAGGTTATTTTGAGTAGATACAAAAGAGAATAAGGCTAATAATACTAATAGATAAAGTTAATTTTGAGTAGATACAAAAGAGAATAAGGCTAATAATACTAATAGATAAAGTTAATTTTGAGTAGATACAAAAGAGAATAAGGCTAATAATACTAATAGATAAAGTTAATTTTGAGTAGATACAAAAGACAATAAGGCTAATAATACTAATAGATAAAGGTTATTTTGAGTAGATACAAAAGAGAATAAGGCTAATAATACTAATAGATAAAGGTTATTTTGAGTAGATATAAAAGAGAATAAGGCTAATAATACTAATAGATATAGGTTATTTTGAGTAGATACAAAAGAGAATAAGGCTAATAATACTAATAGATAAAGTTAATTTTGAGTAGATACAAAAGAGAATAAGGCTAATAATACTAATAGATAAAGTTAATTTTTAGTAGATACAAAAGAGAATAAGGCTAATAATACTAATAGATAAAGTTAATTTTTAGTAGATACAAAAGAGAATAAGGCTAATCATACTAATAGATAAAGTTAATTTTGAGTAGATACAAAAGAGAATAAGGCTAATAATACTAATAGATAAAGTTAATTTTGAGTAGATACAAAAGAGAATAAGGCTAATAATACTAATAGATAAAGTTAATTTTTAGTAGATACAAAAGAGAATAAGGCTAATCATACTAATAGATAAAGTTAATTTTGAGTATATACAAAAGAGAATAAGGCTAATAATACTAATAGATAAAGTTAATTTTGAGTAGATACAAAAGAGAATAAGGCTAATCATACTAATAGATAAAGTTAATTTTGAGTAGATACAAAAGAGAATAAGGCTAATAATACTAATAGATAAAGTTAATTTTGAGTAGATACAAAAGAGAATAAGGCTAATAATACTAATAGATAAAGTTAATTTTGAGTAGATACAAAAGAGAATAAGGCTAATAATACTAATAGATAAAGTTAATTTTGAGTAGATACAAAAAAGAATAAGGCTAATAATACTAATAGATAAAGTTAATTTTGAGTAGATACAAAAGAGAATAAGGCTAATAATACTAATAGATAAAGTTAATTTTGAGTAGATACAAAAGAGAATAAGGCTAATAATACTAATAGATAAAGTTAATTTTGAGTAGATACAAAAAAGAATAAAGCTAATAATACTAATAGATAAAGTTAATTTTGAGTAGATACAAAAGAGAATAAGGCTAATAATACTAATAGATAAAGTTAATTTTGAGTAGATACAAAAGAGAATAAGGCTAATAATACTAATAGATAAAGTTAATTTTGAGTAGATACAAAAGAGAATAAGGCTAATAATACTAATAGATAAAGTTAATTTTGAGTAGATACAAAAGAGAATAAGGCTAATAATACTAATAGATAAAGGTTATTTTGAGTAGATACAAAAGAGAATAAGGCTAATAATACTAATAGATAAAGTTAATTTTGAGTAGATACAAAAGAGAATAAGGCTAATAATACTAATAGATAAAGTTAATTTTGAGTAGATACAAAAGAGAATAAGGCTAATAATACTAATAGATAAAGGTTATTTTGAGGCATCTGAGCGTCACTTTAGCGTTCAGGGTTCTTTAGTGAAATAAAAGTCATATTAAAGTTTTATGATTCAGCTAGAATGTATAAAAAAAACCCTCAAAATTGCTTCTATTATTAATTTTACGTTGTTCTCTGGTATCTTTATTAAAACTTAACTCCTTTCCATGAGTGTATATTTAGATATGCTCAGGAACATTCAAGTATCTTGAACACTGTGGAGGTAGATTTACCAAAGTCTGTCAGACGTGATACGCTGTTGTCATTTATTATCATTTATCATCTGCTTGTGCAATGCTGCCCCCTGCAGATTTGCAGCCAATCAGCCGCTAGCAGGGGGTGTCAATCATCCCGAACGTTTAGGATCGGGAGGATTGAAGACCGTAGCCTCAGAAACAGCGGACAAGCTATAGAGCAGCGGTCTTTATAACATTGCTCTAATTATTATTAATTTGTTAGCCATTTACTAATATGTTTAAATATTTATATTATATAAACTTCTGAGAGAGCCACAGCCTTCTCTGGTGGTCAATATCAACCCCTGCTATTATTAAGTTTATGCAGTTAAAGGGACATGCAACCCAATTTTTTTCTTTCACGATTCAAGCAGAACATACACTTTTAATACATTTTCCAATTTACTTCTATTATAAAATGTACTTGATTCTCTTGGTATTTTTTGTTTAAGGAGAAGCAATGCACTACTGGGAGCTAGCTTAACACTTTATGCAAGTATCCCAGTAGAGCATTGCTGCTCCTGAGCCTACCCAGCTATGGGCCAGATTACAAGTGGAGTGGTATTTAATGCTCACATGCTAACTCCGCTAGAAGTAAGCTTTTTGCGTGCGTTGAGTATGATTGTATACTTGACGTATATACTATATATATATGTATATATATATATATATATATATATATATATTGTGTGTATATATATATATAAAAGTATATATATGTATAGATATATATATAGATATATATAGGAATATCTATTTATTATAAATATAAAGAATATATTCTGCTGTGTAGAACATTTGAATGTTAAATATTTACAGTAAATGCACAGTATAACACTTTAAAAAAAGTATTGCAAAAATAAAAGGCTCCAATGCACATATATACATATGTATTTATGTGTTTATATGTGTATATATGTTTGTAAATACATATATACACACATATAAATACATCTGTACATATTTAGCCATGTATATGTATGTAAGTCTATGTTAAAGACTTTTGCCTGTCTTTTATTTCAGCACCTGTGAAGTAAAAACAAATGGATTACAATGTAAGGTATAAAAAAAATACCAAAGATTTTGGGGTAGATTTATGAAATGTCGGGCAGACATGATTTGCTGTGTCCACCTGACTTTGCTACATTTTGTTTTTTTCACAGCCAGAGCAGCTTCCCCCTCCTGGAAATCCTCTCTTCACACCTCAGCAATGACTAATCCGGCTTCCTCCAATCACGGCATGGCCTCAGGCAATGACTACCCTGGGGGGAAAGCCGTGATTGGAGAAAGCCGGATTAGTCATTGATGACGTGTGAAGAGAGGAAATCCAGGTGGGGGAAGCTGATCTTGCTGTGAAAAGAAAAAAGGTAAGGTAATCAAAACGGCTGCTTTGTAAACTTTGATGAATGAAAGTGCCCCTGATTTTTAATAGTATTTTTAAAAAACGGGCTTTCATTCATCAAAGTTTACCTACACTTTAACTTTTGTTTCCGGCTAGCCTGAAGGCTTGAGTGTATAACCCATACAATACAAATATGTGCATTACTTTAAGATATATCAGTGCAGAATATCAATATAAAATAATAAAGTCACATGCCTGTAATTGTTGGATATATCTCCACACAGTAGATGGAAAACGCTGATCATGAGGACTACTAGATCAGTAATTATATTTTTGCCTACTGCATTATTTGCAACAACTGTGACATTTTTCTGTGAAATCTGAAAGCATATACACTGTGACTATTCTGAGTTAGTCTTGATTTTAGAATTATTTTAAGTACTTTTCTGATGTTTTTCATATTGTAATGATCATATATTAAATATACAGACTAAAGTGTGTTCATTACACCCCAGTGACAGGGGGATTACATGTTCAGCTCATTGTACCTAGGTGGTTATTCACAGGGCCGCCATCAGGGGGTGACAGGGGTGACTCCTGTCAGGGGCCCAATGGGCTAGGGGGGACAGACTTGGCACTTTGTTTGTACAGTTTGTGCCTGAGTCAGACGGCAGATCACTTTCATTTGCAGAGGAGGTAGGAATTACTTAGCAAATGTTTTTTATTTCTTTCTGCAATTTAAGATTGTAACTTCAGTTTGGTAGTAGTTGTATGGTGGGGCCAGGGGTCCATAAAAACAATTTTTTTTTAGCAGCAGTGTATTTATGATTATTTGACAATGCTGTAGAAATTCTATATTTAAAACCATGCAGAAATGTTTCCTCCTCAATACACAAATTATATATATTGCATTCCAGTTTACTGCCCCTTTATGCAAGGACTTTTCAGATACAAGGAGGCATTTTATCTAAGATTTTTACATCTGCATAACATGTTATACTCTCAGACTAAGATTGCTCAGTGTAGGAAATGAGACAGGTTAACTTAAAACTGTTCAGTTTACTCTACTTCTTCCTTTACAAAAAGATAATCAGAACTCCATATTTTGTTTTCTAAATCTCCTTTTTTTACAAAACTGTAGTTTACCTCATTATTTGTCAGGGCAATGTAAACAAGTGCTAAGTGTCTGTTTGGTTGTCTGTGTCTGAGTTTCTTTGCGTGTTTGCTAGAGTGTCTGTATGTGAATCCTTATGTGTGAGTGTGTGTGTGTGTTTCAGTGTATGTTTCTACCTTTACAACATTTCCAAGTTTAAATAGACAATTAAGAATAAAGTGCATATACGTTTTAGTCACTTGGTCAAAAATTGAACATGTCAAAGGAGGGGGGGGGGGGCCTGATCAATGGTTAAGTCAGGGGCCCCAAAATTTCTAGTGGCGGCCCTGGTTATTCATGATCATCTCAAGTTGAATAAAATCTTCTCTGTCCTTCATATATTTTAATAATGAATTGCCCATGAATTACATGGTGTGTGGAGATTTTAATTTTTAAGAGTTTTAGCAGTAGGTGCTTACATTGTGCTGGGGGTACACTGTTCAGTTGTTCAGCTGTGGCTGCTAAGTGAAATTCCATGAGTACCAGCAATTTTTCTGCTTGCTTAATGCTCAAAGCTCTTACAGCCATTTTCTGTCTCTCATAGATATATATACAATATATATATAATATATATATATATATATATATATATATATATATATATATATATATATATACAGTATATATAAATGTATATATATCTATCTATTTATATTTATCAATCCATATCTATATATATATATATATATATATATATATATATAGTCTGAAATTCGGATGCAATTGTGGTGCTATTGTTTATCCTTATCTAATTACAGTATTTATTTTGCATGTGAATGCACTTAAAGTGATAGTAAATCCTAGCATTTGTGAAAATCTAGGATTTACCAGCGCAAAAAATAAAGGGGACTTTCAGTGATGAAGTATAAAATACTTCATGCTGAAAGTTCCTTTATTTGTCTGAAGCGTTCACCACACTGAGCGCCTCAGGTAGCCCATGTCAGAACACTTTTTCCTGTGAGGTGATCTTAGGCATGGTGCCAACTGGCCCGCATGGCTACTGGCTAAGAGGTGGAAAAGTCACCTCACAGCAAAATAGCGCTCTGCCGTGGGCTACCTGAGGTGCTCAGGGCGGCAAATTCTTCAGACAAATAAAGGAACTTTCAGCATGAAATATTTTATACTTCATGACTTTAAGTACATTCTCATGCAAAACTAAATTCTGTAATTAGATAAGGATAAACAACAGCACCGCAATTGCAACAACACATACTTACCATATGTTTACACACAAAGGCACATGTATATACCTAAATATATATACTGTATATACACAGTATAGATAGATAGATAGATAGATAGATAGATAGATAGATAGATAGATAGATAGATAGATAGATAGATAGATGATAGATTTGTTATAATTCGATACATATCAAATGATAACCACTAACTACTGAAATGAAACATTTTAACAGATATCATTATTTCCAAATAGTGATGAGGATGTTAGAAAATAAGTATCTGAATTAGGTGTACTAAAAATAGACATCCCATGCAATTATAGTTAATATAGAAGTGGTTAAAATCTTTTTTTTTTCTTTAATAAGTAACTTGATCAATACTGAGGTCACAGGCACCTAGATTACGAGTTTTGCATTACGGTATTAGCGCTGGAAAAAATAGCCATTTCAGTGTAAAAACCATAACACAGCCATTACGACTCTTGTTGGTATAGCTATACCGCAAGCATTTTAGCCTGTATCACAACGTCAATCCTGCACTCCAAAATATTATGTTTTTGCGTGGGATTTCCATAGGGCCGGTATTACAGGTTGTGCGGTGAGGCTAAAATGCTTGTGTTCCAGCCTATACCGACACGATCTGTTCCGCTATCTGAGAGCAGTAGTTATACACAAAACTCATAACTATAATGTTACAAAGTACACTAACACCCATAAACTACCTATTAACCGCTAAACGGAGGCACTCCCGCATCGCAAACATTATATTAAAGTTATTAACCACTAATCTGATACTCCCAGCATCGCCGCCACTAATAAAAGTTATTAACCCCTATTCCGCCACTCCCCGCCATCACCACCACTAAATAAAGTTATTAACCCCTAAACCTCTGGCCTCCCACATCACTGCCACTAAAAAAACTATTAACCCCTAAACCGCCAGCCCCCCACATCGCAAAAAAATAAATTAAACTATTAACCCCTAAACCTAACAAACCCCTAACTTTAAATTAAAATTACAATATCCCTTCCTTAAAATAAATAAATCTTACCTGTGAAATAAAAAAAAAACTAAGTTTAAACTAACAATAAACCTTACAACTATTATAGTAAAATTAAAATAACTACCAATTAAATAAAGTAAATAACACATTAAAAAATCCTCACACTACTAAAAATATTTTAATGGCTATTCAAATCAGCCAATAGAATTTCAGTAGCTCTCATCCTATTGGCTGATTTGAACAGTCAATAGGATTTCAATAGTTCTCATCCTATTTGCTGATTTGAATTTCAAAAATCAAATCAGCCAATAGGAATGCAAAGGATGCCATTTTGAAAAGGCTCCCTTGCATTGAAGATTCAGTGTACGGCGGCGACTGTATGAAGAGGACCCTCTGCGCCGGATGTCTTAAAGGATGGACACGCTCCGTGCCGCCGGGATGAAGATAAAAGACGCCACCGAGATGAAGATAGAAGATGCCGCCTGGATGAAGATAGAAGACGCCGCCTGGATGGATGAAGACCTCACCGGATGGATGGAGACTTCTCGCCGCCTGAATGTCCAGACTTTAGAAACTGTAAGTGGATCGTTGGAGGTTAGTGTTAGGTTTTTTTTAACTTTTTTTTTTTTTTTTTTTTAGATTAGGGTTTTGGCTTTTTAAAAAGAGCGAAATGCCCTTTTAAGGGCAATGCCCATAAAAATGCCCTTTTCAGGGCAATGGGTAACTTAGGTTTTTGTTAGAGTTAGGTTCTTTATTTTGGGGGGTTGGTTGGGTGGTGGGTTTTACTGTTGGGGGGGTCTTTGTATTTTTTTTCAGTTAAAAGAGCTGATTTCTTTAGGGCAATGCCCTACAAAAGGCCCTTTTAAGGGCTATTGGTAGTTTATTGTAGACTGGGTTTTTTTTATTTGGGGGGTATTTTTATAGGGCTATTAGATTAGGTGTAATTGTTTTTATTTTGGATAACTTTGTTTGTTATATTTTGTAATTTAGTGTTAGTTATTTTTTGTAATTTATTGTTTTTTATTTTTGTGTTTTAGTATTTTTTATTTTTTGTAATTTTAGATTTAATTTTTTTTAGTAGTGTTTGTTTTTTTATGTGTAATTTAGTTTTTTCACAGGTAAGTTTTTATTTATTTTAAGAAAGTTATGTTGTAATTTTAATTTAAAGTTTTTTGCGATGTTGGTGGCTGGTGGTTTAGGGGTTAATAGGTTTACTTAGTGGCGGTGATGTGGGAGGCCAGAGGTTTAGAGGTTAATAACTTTATTTAGTGACGGCGGTGTTGGGGAGAGATGAAATAGGGGTTAATAGCTTTAATATAGTGTTGACGATGTTGGGGTGTGTGGAAATAGAAGTTAATAACTTTATTATAGTGACGGCGATGTCGGGGAGTGGTGGAATATGGGTTAATAGCTTTATTATAGCATTGGTGATGTTGGGGTGCAGGGGAATACGGTTAATAACTTTATTATAGTGGTGGAGATGTCGGGGAGCGGCAGAATAGGGGTTAATAACTTGTATTAGTGTCGTCAATGTCAGGGGTGGCAGATTATGGGTTAATAACTTTATTATAGTGGCAGCGATGTCAGGGGCAGCAGATTCGGGGGGTTTAGACTAGGGGTTTATAGAAACTCGTAATGGCAGCGCTATGGAGGGTGAAATAACACAACTTTTGTTGCGTTCGTTTCGCACCCTCTATAGCGCAAAACTTGTAATCTAGGTGAGAGTAACGTACAATGCAGTAAAATGATTTAACCACAGCTAAGCATTTAGGGTATAGTAAAACACAAATGAGGTTTCTAATTGATTATTCTTTTTAAGAAGTGCATTGTTAAATACCTACTCACAAGCAGCTATTTTGGAAACAAGTAATGCTGTGACTTCCTTGTAAAGGTTAGTGCAGCATTATATAAAACAATTGCTCGAGAAAAAAAATAAATATATTTAAAAAAAAATAAGTGTTCTAAAACAGAAAAAAAGGAATTGTGTATAAAACCAATTTGTTTTACAACATGCGCATTTATTAAACTCCTGCTCCAACGTGCTTCACAGACCCCACATGCTAAGCAGACAGCCGCTCAGCATTCACCCCACTGATACTATTCAGATACTGTACACATTAAATTAACACTACAAAGGACCTGAGTGGCACTGTAAGAGTGAAGCACTTGCTGCTATGGTAATTCAGTCTCTTGCATTTGGCACAAGAACAAGCACAGTTGCTATAGCAGCTAATAGCAGCTGTGTCTGTCACAGAGCTATACAAGGTCTGGTCAGAAAGTGCATTCGCTCACATGGCTATAATCATCTATGCGGCAACTTACTGCAAAATCTTTAAAGGTTTTGCCAAAGCCAATACTCTGATGATTTTTGGCCTACACAATTCTTCTTTTTACCTACAATTAGTTCTTCCAACAAGAAGACGTTGTAGGGATTAGCTGTGTCTGTCCTAGACATGCTCGTGGCTGCGCAATAAAAGGGAACTGCATAGTGTCTAGGACTGTTTCTAAAGCAGATCAATGTGAATGAATATGTTTGTGCTGACAATATATATATATATATATATATAACATACACACATATATATATATATATATATATATATATATACAGTATATACAAATATATACACACACACACATATATAACACACACACACACACACACAAATATATATACACACACATATACTGTAAATATATATATATATATATATAACACACACACATATATAACACACACACACACACACATATATATATATATATATATATATATATATATATATATATATATATATATATATATATATATATATATATATATATATATATATATAAAGAAGCAAAGAAAAGCACTCACTGGATTTTCATCAAAAAGTGATCAAAACTTTAATGTAGATTGTGACGTTTCGGGACAGCAACAGTCCCTTCCTCTGACAAACAAACACTGAACAAAAGCAGCCTTAAATAGGCTCCCAAACACACTCCCCTCAGGATCAGCCAATCCAGACTGAATAATTAAACACACCCTTGAAGTGACCAATAAGAAAACATGATACAAAATTGTGCATGTGACTATAGTAACATAAACAACAAAAAAACAAAAATGCTTTAAAAACAAATCCCCTTTGGGCCCCCAATGCTGGTGGTCATGCCCCCTAACTGAAATACACATCCTATATGATTGTCAATCGATTAAATAAATGAAATAAATCATAAAAATCGTTTATTATAATCTAACCAATCAAGCATTGGATTGCAAACTTCGATTGCACTCAGCTCCAATACGTCATTCCTGTAGTTACTACTCCGCCCCTTGTTGTCAGGGACGCAGTAAACATCTATAGTAAAAAAGAAAGACACTGTTACTGGTCCGCCCCTAATTGCTAGGGACGCGATCACCGGCATGGCTATAACCCACAACGAAACAGGCATCTCAATACACAGTAGCGCATATCCTGCTGAATTAATTGTTACCTGCGCTTTTAAAGATAATGTGTAGCTGATCGCCCTGTGAGAGAGCTATTGAGAATGTCAACAAACATTATCCAATGGCAGAGTGCCATGTCACAACATGGGCGTACGTATAAACGCGTACAAGCCTCGGAGTTACCTATGCAGTGGTCTAATTCATCGTAGCCAGAACCATACAAATGAAATTACAATAACCATGGTGTGAACTACAAATACAAGCCTATTGCTCAAATCGTTCTACATGCCAGAAATCATATTATGGGATCGCCATGAGTGAATTATCAGAGTGTACATAAAGCTAAAAATAAAACTAAAAATAAAAAAGTAAAGATATCGTGCTTGCGAGTGTGTTTATTTAAATAAACATGTTGCGTGATTATGCTTGTAAAGCCACTCATTAATAGCATCAACAAACGTATTATATATGTTTTACCAACAATAAATCAGTGGGACAGAATTGGCCAATGGCTATGTGTCTAGCCCGAATGGGCGTGTGTTTAAAATATAATACCTAAAGGAGTCTATTGTTCAGACCCTTACATGAATTGACACTTATATATTCCATCATATAGACCCCGTGTTTGTAAGATCATCCCCGTGTGTAAAAATAAAAAAGAACGGTAAAATAATTTGGCATGTATCGCAAAACGATCACCTGAAAGTGCATAAACATAAAAAACAGTGCATAAAAATCTATTAACCCCAACATGTCATATCACTGCCCCAATCGCGGGTGTCTAGCTATACCCCAAAGGGAATAAAAGGGAATTTACCAAGTAGAAGAGAACTATATCATACAGGGCATGACCAGACAGCAGAAGGATCCAATAGGGATCGTGTAAACACTCCTTGGAGTGATACACCACATAAACAATACAATTCAAATAAAAACAATTAAAAACAAAAAATTGGCGCATGGAGAACTGACAGAGAACAGATATTTCATATTAAAGAAGTAATATCAAAAAAAGGGCTATTATCCAAGCAAATAACAAGGTATTTGAACAAGGTAATAATATTATAATGGTCTTTACACCGAGGTTATTTAACAAGGAAATACATAATGTCAAGCTATTTGCTTGGAATCTTATTCCTAAGGAAGGGAAGGCAAAAAAATCATTAAACCAAAATTGGGAAAAATTGAAGTAAAAAAATAATAAAAAATAAAAAATAAAAATGTGTGGGATCAAAATCAGATCCAAAAACAAGCAAAAAAGAATAAAAAATTAAATAAAAAAAAAGGATTAAAAAATTTAAATCGAATCAAAGAAGGACCAGGTGATGGACTCATGGACTCTCATCAGTGTAACTGTCGGATATCGTGGACTCTCACAGAGGCTGAGATTCTCATAGGGCCTCCTAAGGAGTCATAAAAAGCAAAATTCAAAAAAATCCAAAAAACAAAGTTCACAGAAAACATTGCCATCCAGTATGGGTATTGAGTCCTCTGGGGTATATAGTCCCCAATTCATAAATCCATCTTGATTCCTTGCGTAATAGAAGATTACCCCTATTCCCTCCTCTTCTAGGGATTGGCACATGGTCAATGAGTCTAAATCTCAAATCATTGACTGAATGTCCCGCCTCCAAAAAATGTCTCGCCACCGGTTGATCCGCCTTGCCATTTCGTATTGCCAGTCTAATACTGGATCTATGATTGGCCATCCTGGTTTTGGCATCATCTGTCGTCTTACCAACATAGAACTTGCCACACGGGCAATTTAATAAATACACCACAAATTTCGTGGTGCAAGTGAGGAAATATCTGATGTTGTAAGTTTTGTTACTTTCTGGATGATGGAAATGGGAGCCAGTAAGCATCCCACTACAGGTCACACAGCTTTACCTTTACCAAAATATCTCTAAGACCGACATTAATCCTGATGGCGGTTCACAAACGTGGTTAAAGACAAAGAAAAAGGGTTGCTATCGATGTATCAGCTGTGTGACCTGTAGTGGGATGCTTACTGGCTCCCATTTCCATCATCCAGAAAGTAACAAAACTTACAACATCAGATATTTCCTCACTTGCACCACGAAATTTGTGGTGTATTTATTAAATTGCCTGTGTGGCAAGTTCTATGTTGGTAAGACGACAGATGATGCCAAAACCAGGATGGCCAATCA
The DNA here is from genome assembly GCF_027579735.1 of Bombina bombina. NCBI lineage: Eukaryota > Metazoa > Chordata > Amphibia > Anura > Bombinatoridae > Bombina > Bombina bombina. The sequence goes on from NC_069500.1 coordinate 841,804,506, forward strand.
CAGATCCAGTATTAGACTGGCAATACGAAATGGCAAGGCGGATCAACCGGTGGCGAGACATTTTTTGGAGGCGGGACATTCAGTCAATGATTTGAGATTTAGACTCATTGACCATGTGCCAATCCCTAGAAGAGGAGGGAATAGGGGTAATCTTCTATTACGCAAGGAATCAAGATGGATTTATGAATTGGGGACTATATACCCCAGAGGACTCAATACCCATACTGGATGGCAATGTTTTCTGTGAACTTTGTTTTTTGGATTTTTTTGAATTTTGCTTTTTATGACTCCTTAGGAGGCCCTATGAGAATCTCAGCCTCTGTGAGAGTCCACGATATCCGACAGTTACACTGATGAGAGTCCATGAGTCCATCACCTGGTCCTTCTTTGATTCGATTTAAATTTTTTAATCCTTTTTTTTTATTTAATTTTTTATTCTTTTTTGCTTGTTTTTGGATCTGATTTTGATCCCACACATTTTTATTTTTTATTTTTTATTATTTTTTTACTACAATTTTTCCCAATTTTGGTTTAATGATTTTTTTGCCTTCCCTTCCTTAGGAATAAGATTCCAAGCAAATAGCTTGACATTATGTATTTCCTTGTTAAATAACCTCGGTGTAAAGACCATTATAATATTATTACCTTGTTCAAATACCTTGTTATTTGCTTGGATAATAGCCCTTTTTTTGATATTACTTCTTTAATATGAAATATCTGTTCTCTGTCAGTTCTCTATGCGCCAATTTTTTGTTTTTAATTGTTTTTATTTGAATTGTATTGTTTATGTGGTGTATCACTCCAAGGAGTGTTTACACGATCCCTATTGGATCCTTCTGCTGTCTGGTCATGCCCTGTATGATATAGTTCTCTTCTACTTGGTAAATTCCCTTTTATTCCCTTTGGGGTATAGCTAGACACCCGCGATTGGGGCAGTGATATGACATGTTGGGGTTAATAGATTTTTATGCACTGTTTTTTATGTTTATGCACTTTCAGGTGATCGTTTTGCGATACATGCCAAATTATTTTACCGTTCTTTTTTATTTTTACACACGGGGATGATCTTACAAACACGGGGTCTATATGATGGAATATATAAGTGTCAATTCATGTAAGGGTCTGAACAATAGACTCCTTTAGGTATTATATTTTAAACACACGCCCATTCGGGCTAGACACATAGCCATTGGCCAATTCTGTCCCACTGATTTACTGTTGGTAAAACATATATAATACGTTTGTTGATGCTATTAATGAGTGGCTTTACAAGCATAATCACGCAACATGTTTATTTAAATAAACACACTCGCAAGCACGATATTTTTACTTTTTTATTTTTAGTTTTATTTTTAGCTTTATGTACACTCTGATAATTCACTCATGACGATCCCATAATATGATTGCTGGCATGTAGAACGATTTGAGCAATAGGCTTGTATTTGTAGTTCACACCATGGTTATTGTAATTTCATTTGTATGGTTCTGGCTACGATGAATTAGACCACTGCATAGGTAACTCCGAGGCTTGTACGCGTTTATACGTACGCCCATGTTGTGACATGGCACTCTGCCATTGGATAATGTTTGTTGACATTCTCAATAGCTCTCTCACAGGGCGATCGGCTACACATTATCTTTAAAAGCGCAGGTAACAATTAATTCAGCAGGATATTCGCTACTGTGTATTGAGATGCCTGTTTCGTTGTGGGTTATAGCCATGCCGGTGATCGCGTCCCTAGCAATTAGGGGCGGACCAGTAACAGTGTCTTTCTTTTTTACTATAGATGTTTACTGCGTCCCTGAAAACAAGGGGCGGAGTAGTAACTACAGGAATGACGTATTGGAGCTGAGTGCAATCGAAGTTTGCAATCCAATGCTTGATTGGTTAGATTATAATAAACGATTTTTATGATTTATTTCATTTATTTAATCGATTGACAATCATATAGGATGTGTATTTCAGTTAGGGGGCATGACCACCAGCATTGGGGGCCCAAAGGGGATTTGTTTTTAAAGCATTTTTGTTTTTTTGTTGTTTATGTTACTATAGTCACATGCACAATTTTGTATCATGTTTTCTTATTGGTCACTTCCAGGGTGTGTTTAATTATTCAGTCTGGATTGGCTGATCCTGAGGGGAGTGTGTTTGGGAGCCTATTTAAGGCTGCTTTTGTTCAGTGTTTGTTTGTCAGAGGAAGGGACTGTTGCTGTCCCGAAACGTCACAATCTACATTAAAGTTTTGATCACTTTTTGATGAAAATCCAGTGAGTGCTTTTCTTTGCTTCTTTATCATTCACCGTACAGCACCCTGGTAGTCGTTGGATTTTGGTGAGAGACACCAATCTTTGCCTATATATATATATATATATATATATATATATATATATATATATATATATATATATATATATATATATATATATATATATATATACAGTATACATAAATATATACACACACACACATATATATATATATACACACAAATATATACACATACAAACATATATATACTGTGTATACTAAATGAATATCCATATTTTCTTTAAGAATATGCAATCATAATGAAACAAATGCACATGCCTTATATATATATATATATATATATATATATATATATATATATATATATATATATATATATATATATGTATATATATATATATATATATATATATATATATATACTATATATACCTATGGTGTGCTGGTGAGCTGCACTAATCCCAACCATTCACAGAGTGAACTAAGACTGTCTCCTATTAAGGTTCTGTGAAGAAGTGTTAGGATTAGCGCAGTTCTCCAGAGTGCTAGACGTAAGTATTAAGGCTACAGGTGAACTTTTTCACCTGTAGCAAAGTAATATTTACATTTGTTTAAAAGAATAGTGCAGCAAACAAATATAATGACAAACTAATATGTCAGAATATTCGTTCCAAATGATTGGTCCAAAACAAGTTTTACAAATATATATATATATATATACACCTCATATTTTTGTAAATATTTTACTATATCTTTTCATGTGACAACACTGAAGAAATGACACTTTGCTACAATGTAAAGTAGTGAGTTTACAGCCTGTATAACAGGGTAAATTTGCTGTCCCCTCAAAATAACTCAACACACAGCCATTAATGTCTAAAACGTTGGCAACAAAAGTGAGAAAAGTACAGCTTTTTGATAAAGCCCATCATTCTACTGTTTTCAGAATAAGAAATGAGGCTTTAAAAGAAAAGAATACAGTCCCTACAGTAAAACATGGTGTAGGTTTCACTGATGTTTTGGGGTTGCTTTGCTGCTTCAGGCACTGGATGTCTTGACTGTGTGCATGGCATTATGAAATCTGATAAATACCAAAGAATTCTGTGGTGCAATGTAGGGCCCAGTGTCAGAAAAGTGGGTCTTATAGCAGGACAATGACCTAAAGCACACGTTAAAAAGCACTCAGAAATGGTTTAATACAAAGCGAGCGCTATAGCGCTACAGAATTTGACGGCGCTATACAAATAAATGATAATAATAGCGAGTACTGAACTGGCCAGCAATGAGTCCAGATCTCAATCCCACAGAGCACCTGTGTAGAGATCTCAAAACAGCAGTTGGGAAAAGGAACCCTTCCAATCTGAGAGACCTGGAGCAGTTGGCGAAAGAAGAGTGGTCCAAAATTCCAGTAGAGAGTTGTTGGAAAAAATAGCTGAAATCAATCGCTTCCTGTAACCATCAATGAGATTTTTAAGGGTTTGCTACCAAATATTAAACTGAGGGTGCCAATAATTTTGTCCAGTCCATTTTTGGAGTTTTGCTGGAATGTGTCAGATTTTGCTTTTTTTTCTCCACTTGTTTGTGTCATACCAATACAAACAAACAGCTAGATTACACGTTTTGCGGTATGGTGCGGTAAGGCTATACCGCTGAAAAATTGGCCATTGCGCATGGAATGGCTGGTCTCCCGTATTACAAGTCGCGGTGGTATAGCTATACCGCATTTGTTTTAATTAACCGGCACCAATGGGGATTGGTAGATTCAGGATAAGTGTATTTCTGGTTGCTTGAGAGTTACTATTAAAAATAGGCCTAACTATAACCTGTATTTTACTATAAACACTGTATTTACTTGATACTGTATTAATATTTAAATATGTAAAGTACTTTTGAACTTTGAAGCAGTGCCTGCTTTTTCTCTTCAATTTTGTATCATATGATTATCCCTTGAGCCGGGGCAACTTTGTTTTTTGCTATTGGGGCAAATCTTTTACATCATTGGTGATTCCTAGGATTACATGGGCAGGAGCCGGTTGCGGAGAGGTAGAGGCGCACACTAGACGTAAAGTGATGACAGGACGTATCATCACTCTGAGGCGGACTTTAACAAGAAAAACGCTACCGACCGGAAGGTATCTCATTAGACAGGCAGTACAAGGGCTCTACACTGCAGCGGTTAGAGTGGTATTGAGTGTGTACAATACGGTTGGTTAGTGTAGCAGAGAGGAGTCCTGAGACATCAATTACTGTGCTTGTCTATTGGTCTATCTACCGCAGCTCCTGCTGTTTCAAGAGATCCTGACTGTTTGTTTGTTATAGAGCACATTTATGCTCTAACATGTTTCCTTTTTTTTCCAGTTACTTGAGAGTGCCGGTTGCTTGAGTTCCGGTAACTGAGAGTTTACCCCTAAACCGCCGCCCACCCACATCACCAACACTAAATAAATCTAGTAAACCCTAAACTGCCGCACCCTGCACATCAACAACACTATAATAAAACTATTAACCCTTAAACCGCCAGCCCCCCACATCGCCAACACTATAATAAAACTATTAACCCCTAAACCGCTGGCCCCCCACATAGGTAGGAATAAACTAAACCTATTAACCCTAAACCCCCAGACCCCCACATCGCAACACTAAATTAAACTATTAACCCCTAAACCTAACACCCCCCTAACTTATAATATACAATATAACTATCTTTAAATAAATAAAAACTTACCTGTGAAATTTAAAAAACCTAAGTTTAAGCTATAAATTAAACTAACATTACTCTTTTAAATAACTGAAAGAAACAAAAAATAAAAAAACTAACATTACAAAATTATAAAATCCTAACACTATGATTAAAAATAAAAAAAATATTACAAAAAATAATAAACATTATTATAATATAATATTAAACAAAATTATCCAAGATAATAAAAATTACAATCTAATAGACCTATAAAAACAAAAAAAACTAAATAAAAACACCTCCTTACCTAATAATAAATTACCAATACCCCTTAAAAGGGCCTTTTGTAGGGCATTGCCCTAAGTTAAACAGCTCTTTTACGTAACAATTATAAAGTCAAACAGTAAACTCCCCACCCAACCAACCACGAAAATAAAAAAAACCTAAGTCTAAAAAAAAAAACTAAGGGGGCATTTGTATGGCATTCGGCTTTTTTACTGCCCATCCCCAATCTTAAAAAAAAAACTAACACTAACCCCAGCCAATAGGATGAGAGCTACTGAAATCCTATTGGCTGTATGCTGAAGCTTGAATGCAAGATACTGGTTTAAAAATGGGGTACCTTGCATTCCTATTGGCTGACATTTTAAAATCAGCCAATAGGAATGCAAGGTACCCCATTTTTTATCTTGCATTCAAGCTTCAGTGTACAGCGGTGATTGTATAAAAAGGATCCTCCACACTGGATATCCCCACTGCCGGCAAAGATGCTCCACACCTTCACAGCTCCGCGCAACCGGGATGAAGATAGAAGATGCCCCCCGCGATTATTAGGGATGGGCAGTAAAAGATCTTAATATCCATACAAATGTACATTGAGGGGCAATGAGTAGCTTAGTTTTTTTTTTAGACCTAGGTTTTTTATTTTGGGGGGTTGATTGGGTGAGGAGGTTTTAGTGTTAGGGGGACTTTGTAATTTTTTGTAGGTAAAAGAGCTGTTTAACTTAGGGCAATGCCCTATAAAAGGCCCTTTAAAGGGCTATTGGTAGTTTATTGTAGGTTAGGGAGTGTTTTTTTTGGCAGGGGGTATTTTTATAGGGCTATTAGATTAGGTAGTTTTTTTTATTTTATTAGAATAGTTATTTTAGGTTAATTTATAGTTTTTTTTATTTCACAGGTAAGTTTTTATTTATTTAAAGATAGTTATATTGTAACTTTTAATTTAAAGTTAGGGGGAGTGTTAGCTTTAGGGGTTAATAGTTTAATTTAGTGTTTTGTGATGTGGGGGGCTGGCGGTTTAGGGGTTAATAGGTTTTGTTTGATAGTTACGATATGGGGGGCTTGCAGTTTAGGGGTTAATAGGTTTATTTAGTGTCGGCGATGTCATAGAGAGCGAGGCGGATTAGGGGTTACTAGATTTATTTAGTGTTGGCGATGTGGGGGGCGGCGGATTAGGGGTTAATAGGTTTATATAGTGTTGGCGATGTGGGTGGGTGGGTGATTAGAGGTTAATGGGTTTATTTAATAGTCATGATGTGGGTACTTAATAGGTTTAATATAGTGTTTGTGATGCGGGACGGTGTAGATTTAGGGGTTAAAAGGTCGTTTATGGTTTAAGTATACTTTGTAACATTTTAGTTATGAGTTTTCTGAAACATTTTTGTTTTGCAAAATCCATAACTACTGGTCTCAGATGGTGGAATGGATCGTGTCGGTATAGGCTGTAACGCAAGCATTTTAACCGGACCACGCAACCTGTAATACGGCGATATGAAAAATCCCGCACTCAAGCGTCATTTTTTTAAAAGTGCGGAATGGATGTTGCGTTAAGGCTAAAATGCTTGGGTTACAGCCTATACCGCCGCAACTCGTAATATGTGTTACTGGCCATTCTAGCGCAATGGCCAATTTTTCAGTGGTAATAGCCGTTACCGCACCGTACCACAAAACTCGTAATCTAGGCAAATCTTTATTACTGTATATGTTTATATGTATTGTGCCTGTATATATATATATATATATATATATATATATATATATATATATCTATATATATATATATATATATATATATATACAGAGAGAAGTGCACTCACAGGAACGAACAACTGGCTCAATACCATTGTTAGCCTGTTCTATGGCGATTTACCACCTGGGTGCAACTTTTTAGCCCAGTAATGCCTTTCACAGAGTGGAACTTTCCTGTAGTATATCAGTCTGATCCCGCCTATTACGGTCAGTCCAGCGCCGAAATACCAGGCAATTCCTCTCTGAACAAGGAACACAGCAACCCCAGATGATCGTTTCGGCCTTTATTGGGCCTCGTCAGTGAGGTGTAGCCATATTCCTCTAAGCACACTGAGCAAGGAGTCCACGTCTGGTTGCCCCTTTTTCCCATAGGGAGACTAAATACATACAGAGAGAAGTGCACTCACAGGAACGAACAACTGGCTCAATACCATTGTTAGCCTGTTCTATGGCGATTTACCACCTGGGTGCAACTTTTTAGCCCAGTAATGCTTTTCACAGAGTGGAACTTTCCTGTAGTATATCAGTCTGATCCCGCCTATTACGGTGAGTCCAGTGCTGAAATACCAGGCAATTCCTCTCTGAACAAGGAACACAGCAACCCCAGACGATCGTTTCGGCCTTCATAGGGCCTCGTCAGTGAGGTGTAGCCATATTCCTCTAAGCACACTGAGCAAGGAGTCCACGTCTGGTTGCCCCTTTTCCCATAGGGAGACTAAATACATACAGAGAGAAGTGCACTCACAGGAATGAACAACTGGCTCAATACCATTGTTAGCCTGTTCTATGGCAATTTACCACCTGGGTGCAACTTTTTAGCCCAGTAATGCTTTTCACAGAGTGGAACTTTCCTGTAGTATATAAGTCTGATCCCGCCTATTACGGTCAGTCCAGCGCCGAAATACCAGGCACTTCCTCTCTGAACAAGGAACACAGCAACCCCAGACGATCGTTTCGGCCTTCATTGGGCCTCATCAGTGAGGTGTAGCCATATTCCTCTAAGCACACTGAGCAAGGAGTCCACGTCTGGTTGCCCCTTTTCCCATAGGGAGACTAAATAATACAGAGAGAAGTGCACTCAAAGGAACGAACAACTGGCTCAATACCATTTTTAGCCTGTTCTGTGTGTGTATATATATATATATATATATATAATATATAATATATATATATTCAACCTTTTAAGCAGTACTGTATCATAATTAGTGAATATACTGTGTGTGTGTGTATGTATATATATATAAGTTTGTAATAAGCACTCACTGGTCTGCAGTCAGCTTAATTAAAGTGATCTTTCTTTATTTCAGTAGTGACGTTTCGGGATATAACCTATCCCTTCTTCAAACAAGTAATGTACAATTTCAAAACTTAAATAGGGTAGACAAAACACTCCCCCTATGGGAGAACCAATCACAAAACATAGTGTGCAAAAGCAAGGAACATGTGCAAAACCATTCTTAATGTGACAGTGCTAATGAGACTAGCTTCAAAATGTGAATAAGTTCCTAGCATGCCTAAAGGGAAATCCTACTCAGACCCACAACTGAGCTATCAAAAATCCAATATATAACACCAAGCGTTATTAACTATGATCATAGATTGTCCGTAAGCAACAGAAATGTAAACAAAACATATGGCCATAGCAGCCAATCACATTATTTCTGCCCATAAGGGCGTGTATAACTCTATCACCAAGGATGAATCCGTGATAGTTGTCAGTTCAGTCACGCCTATATGGGGCGTCAGTCCATTGTCAATAGTCAAAATCCCATGTGAGATATCGCGAATCAAGCTAGAACGTAAAGAATGCCTTATCCCTGGTAGCCCTATAATGTGTCAAGCATATGTCTAAATAAAAGTATCCTGTGTTCTCTAGTGATCGATAAGCCATGAGACAGTGTGTACTACTCGCTGGAATGGGTACGAGTGAGCAACAGCTAATCATTTAGCATCTGCCCATAAGGGCGTGAGAAACGTCAGGTAAATAACGTAAGGCAGAAGAACATCGCAAAATATGTCATAGTGTGAAACATACAAGTCATAGCTAGTATATATCAACCACACAATATACAAAAGAGCATGGCTATAAACCGCATTACATCTTAGTCTTTTAGCTGTGATTGTATTGTTCATGTGTAACAATAATAAAAACAAAGCAAAACTCCATAGTTACCAATCACATTACATACACCCATAAGGGTGTGTACAGCGGTATCACCATGGACCAATCAGTGATTCTTGTGGACCTTGTCAGTTCAGTCACATCTTTATAGAGCATATCTAATCATTATTAATGTAAGAGCATCCAATATGAGACAATGCAAATATCATAAAGCACAGATTGCCTCACCACTGCTAGATCTACAATCTGACAAACATATGTCTCATTAGAAATATACTATGTAAACTAGAGTGAATGTTTGGTGCTCGCCGCTATACGTCAAACAGGTTAAACCAGAATGTATGATATGACACAATGTAGACGATCATAAAGGTTAATGTATCAAACCACAAACCACAAAATAGCAAAGTAGGCTAATCACATAATGTTGTAAAAATATATCCACTGGATCGCCGGAGACAGTGGGACTAATGGGAGATCAATAGGCATGCAGGAATAATAAAGTGTAGTATGTGATTAAATGATGTGAATGAGATAAAAACAGATAAAAACATTCACACCATTTGATGATCACCTACTACACTTTATTATTCCTGCATGCCTATTGATCTCCCATTAGCCCCACTGTCTTCGTCTATCCAGTGGATATATTTTTACAACAAAATTTGTTCGTTTGTGGAAGTGCCGATAATTAACCAGCCATTACAAGTGACTGGTTATTGCTACTGCAAGGACAGACCACTGGTTAATTTTCTAAAAGTGCCTTTAAAATAGAGGGAATGATAGTTTTTTATTAAAAATATTTAGCTTTTTTTTTTTTTTTAAAGTAAAAAAACCCCCTGCACTAGGCAGTTTTGAGGCTTTATAGTTGGTGGCTGAAAGTGCCTTTACATTGGCGGTCTATGGGAACTGTATGTTCCCATAGACTGCAATGTAAATATATATATGTATATGCTTATATACATATATATTTATGTTTTAATCTGTGTATATATACATATTAACTCATAAACATATATGTTTATAATCATATACATATATATTTTAAAATGCTGCCCATTGCTGCGCTACATATCTCTTTCTCTGCTCAAGGTATCAGACGAGGCTCCCATAGGAGTCTAAAGAAGCATGCTCTCGTGAGCACAATGCTTCCTAGCAATGTTAACGCAAGCCCCTGCTCGCATTTCGTTTAACTTGTAATACCAGCACACATTATTGTGCGCTGGTATTTCAAAGTGGAGCAATAGTATTGCTTGCACGCAAGGGATATCTAGAGCTCCTCTTGTAATCTAGCCCTTTATGTTCAATTTAGATCGAAATAAAACTGTGCTGTTGGTAGAGTTGTTTATTTCTGAAAAACCACCCCATGCAATTATATTTTATATATAGTAGCAACAAATTAATGAATTAACTTCTTAAACGTTTAGTAAAAAACAAACCTCAATGCCTTTATATCTTTGTGTTACATTTACTGCTTTCCTGTAGGTGTTTCAGATAACCCCCCTTTGGTTTTTGTTTAAGGGGGCTGCCAGCAAGGAGCTTAAATGGCAGAGTTTATTTTATTGAAATTAGATGCCTTCTGAGACTATTTGATTATATTTTTTTATCATAATGCAGCTTTAATTAAAATTTTTACAATATATACAGGGAGTGCAGAATTATTAGGCAAGTTGTATTTTTGAGGATTAATTTTATTATTGAACAACAACCATGTTCTCAATGAACCCAAAAAACTCATTAATATCAAAGCTGAATAGTTTTGGAAGTAGTTTTTAGTTTGTTTTTAGTTATAGCAATTTAGGGGGATATCTGTGTGTGCAGGTGACTATTACTGTGCATAATTATTAGGCAACTTAACAAAAAACAAATATATACCCATTTCAATTATTTATTTTTACCAGTGAAACCAATATAACATCTCAACATTCACAAATATACATTTCTGACATTCAAAAACAAAACAAAAACAAATCAGTGACCAATATAGCCACCTTTCTTTGCAAGGACACTCAAAAGCCTGCCATCCATGGATTCTGTCAGTGTTTTGATCTGTTCACCATCAACATTGTGTGCAGCAGCAACCACAGCCTCCCAGACACTGTTCAGAGAGGTGTACTGTTTTCCCTCCTTGTAAATCTCACATTTGATGATGGACCACAGGTTCTCAATGGGGTTCAGATCAGGTGAACAAGGAGGCCATGTCATTAGATTTTCTTCTTTTATACCCTTTCTTGCCAGCCACGCTGTGGAGTACTTGGACGCGTGTGATGGAGCATTGTCCTGCATGAAAATCATGTTTTTCTTGAAGGATGCAGACTTCTTCCTGTACCACTGCTTGAAGAAGGTGTCTTCCAGAAACTGGCAGTAGGACTGGGAGTTGAGCTTGACTCCATCCTCAACCCGAAAAGGCCCCACAAGCTCATCTTTGATGATACCAGCCCAAACCAGTACTCCACCTCCACCTTGCTGGCCTCTGAGTCGGACTGGAGCTCTCTGCCCTTTACCAATTCAGCCACTGGCCCATCCATCTGGCCCATCAAGACTCACTCTCATTTCATCAGTCCATAAAACCTTAGAAAAATCAGTCTTGAGATATTTCTTGGCCCAGTCTTGACGTTTCAGCTTGTGTGTCTTGTTCAGTGGTGGTCGTCTTTCAGCCTTTCTTACCTTGGCCATGTCTCTGAGTATTGCACACCTTGTGCTTTTGGGCACTCCAGTGATGTTGCAGCTCTGAAATATGGCCAAACTGGTGGCAAGTGGCATCTTGGCAGCTGCACGCTTGACTTTTCTCAGTTCATGGGCAGTTATTTTGCGCCTTGGTTTTTCCACACGCTTCTTGCGACCCTGTTGACTATTTTGAATGAAACGCTTGATTGTTCGATGATCACGCTTCAGAAGCTTTGCAATTTTAAGAGTGCTGCATCCCTCTGCAAGATATCTCACTATTTTTGACTTTTCTGAGCCTGTCAAGTCCTTCTTTTGACCCATTCTGCCAAAGGAAAGGAAGTTGCCTAATAATTATGCACACCTGATATAGGGTGTTGATGTCATTAGACCACACCCCTTCTCATTAGAGAGATGCACATCACCTAATATGCTTAATTGGTAGTAGGCTTTCAAGCCTATACAGCTTGGAGTAAGTCAACAATCATAAAGAGGATGATGTGGTCAAAATACTCATGCCTAATAATTCTGCACTCCCTGTAAAAGAAGCTGAACACTGTCCTTATGCTTGCTTTGAAGTCTCTTGCAAGTAACAAGGAATTAATGCGATATTGGAATCTCTTGTATGCCAAGGAGTGATGTATCCTTAAGGTGAAACAGATATTTTCATGTGTATAATAAAGTATTTCAGTAGCAACTGTATACCTTGTATATCACTCCTGATCTTGTTATATAGTATTGTAATGTCCCACAAGATGTATATATATTGAGACAATGTATGACAATATATGAGAATCCAATAGCTTAAAGGCAAAAACATTCACTCACCCATCTTCTTATAGTGCAGGGGCTGAGTATTACTTCCCATATAGGTGCCGGCTTCAAAGAAACTTTGTAGTTCACAAGCCGGTATGAGCCCTCCGGATATGCAAATCCCTGTTGTTTGTTCAAAGGGGAGAAAGTTTGCCTGCTGCTGGAGGTGGAAAGTGCCAGGACAAACCGCCAAACAATTTTTACAAATGAAGAGCTTCCACAGCAGTGGAAAATCCAGCATAAAATGGACCGAGAAAGGTAGAACGTAAAATATAAACTTTATTAGGTATGCATTAAGAAACTTGTGGATGTCCACAGTAAATCACCCAATATCACAGCATAGATAGAGTCAGCCTAATAGCCCAACATAATACACTCCGGAGTGTATTATGTTGGGCTATTAGGCTGACTCTATCTATGCTGTGATATTGGGTGATTTACTGTGGACATCCACAAGTTTCTTAATGCATACCTAATAAAGTTTATATTTTACGTTCTACCTTTCTCGGTCCATTTTATGCTGGATTTTCCACTGCTGTGGAAGCTCTTCATTTGTAAAAATTTTACAAGCAAGATAAAGAACTGAACGGTGCCAAAAAAACCCCCAATTTTCTCTTTTTTTACTAGATTTTTTTCAAAAAACATCTCTGACCAAATTGCTTGACTTGACACTCAAAAGTGATTACTTCTTTCTATTGATCTTTTGCTTCATGATGTTCAACTGGTGGCCCAAAGTTTTACAAGCAGCCCTTGGTACTTGTTTTTGTGGCCTCTTGGGAAAAATCAGAATAAAAAATGTGTGTGCTCTGGGGTGACCACAGCATTGATGGGGCACTGTGGAGTGATGAACAGCAATCAGTGGGTACCCTGCAACCTTAAATGGACATGAAACCCAGAAATTTTATTTAATGATTCGATTATAGGGGCCGAATTATTAAGCACTGTAGGGTGCCTAATACATCTGTTTCCGTGCGAGTCTTCAGGCTCGCCGGAAACAGCAGTTAAGAAGCAGCAGTCTAAAGACCGCTGCTCCTTAACTGGTCCATCACCTCTGAGTGGCGGACAGCAATAATCCCGATCAGATATGATCAGGTTAATTGACCCCCCTCTACAGAGGGCGGCATTGCGCAAGCAGTTCACCAGTACTGCTTGTGCAATGCTAAATGCCGACAGCGTATGCTGAGCGGATCATGTCGGAAAGACATATGATAAATCGGCCCCATAGGATACAATTTTAAACAACATTCCAATTTGCTTCTATTATCTAAATTTGCGTCATTCTTGTTGAAGAAATAGCAACGCAGATGGGTGAGCCAATCACACTAGGCATCTATGTACACCACCAATCAGAAACTACTGAGCCTTTTTTTTTAGATATGCTTTCTAACAAAGGATATCAAAAATATGAAGCACATTAGATAATAGAAATAAATTGGAAAGTTGTTTAAATTTAAATGCTCTTTTTAAATCATGACAGAAAACAATTTGGGTTTCATATCTTTAACTAAATCTGGTCCTGTGTCACTGAACATTTTTTGGACATATATTATTTGTTTGTTTAATAGCCATACATTTATATGCGGCCCTTAAGGCTTCTAAAATATTGATCCGTGGCCCCATGTTCTAGGAAATTGGCCATCACTGTTTAAGATTTTAGTATAACAATTATCATTCTATGATCAGTTGTAGCCATATAATTAGTATTTATCAGATTTATTGTAGCTTTTCTATCAAGCTAATATTTCTCATGCACTAAGTATAGATTTTTTGCAACTATAGCTTAGGATAAGGGTTGCTACCTCAGCCATGTTTTCCTGGACACTTATGAGTTACACATTCTGCAGGGTGTGCAGGGAGGAACATGTATTGGACCACTCTATTTATATGCATTATTCATATTCCTCCCTGCACACCCTGCAGCATGTGTAACGTATAAGTGTCCAAGAAAACATGGCTGAGGTGGCAACCCTAATTAGAATTGCTTTCTACCCCATATGTTAAAGGGACAGTCTAGTGTAAAAATAAAAAACTCTATTTAAATTGAGCATTTTGTTTAACTACTTCAAAAGAGTTACACCCTGCACTTGTTATACGGTCTGCTCTAGATGAATATATAGGGGCCTATTTAACAAATGTCTGTCCGACATGATCCGATCAGCAGATTATGTCAGACAAATATCGCTGAATGCGGAGAGCATTACAATACATTACATGACTTCTCAAATTCAAACAATTTCAAATTATTTAAAAAGCCTATAATAAGCCATTTATCTGGTATGTCTGCATCAACAAAATGCCCCATATACATTGCATGAGGACAATTCAACACTAATATTTCAGTCAATTAGAATATAATTTTCTAGCAGCTGATTTTTGCACCATGGACCTGTTGAAAATCCCACCTTTGGGCTCGATTTTTTGAGTGATAGTTTATGCTCGTGTTCGAGCATTTACTTCACTTCATTTACCAATATTGCTGGAACAGTGCCACCATTATCTTGCAACTTTAATATTACAAGTTCATGGTAAAGCGCTAACCATAGAAAGGTTAGCAAAGTTGAATGCACTTGAGCACAACTTATACTTCCAATAGATATCTTAACCGCGCTAACTTCCACTGGTATTACAAGTTGTACACACACAATGGGCCTGGGATGCTCTGAAACAATCCCACAGGCACTTCAGTAATGGCACATAAATAGAGCAGGTTCCGGCATAAACTTCAAATGCCGGAGGCAGCGTCCTCGTCACAACTTTTAACTAAATAGCACAAAACCACAAATGCCTCTGCAATCAAAGATACAAAGTAGCCAGTTCATCCTCCGCAAAGCCTCAGTTTCCTGCTAGCAGCTACACCTTGTCATGCTGTGTATCAAATGTTTGTATCTTCATTTGGTTTTAATTCAATACAATGGCCTCTATTTTTGAAAGGTCCTGCGGACCTGATCCAACAGTGCGGATTAGGTCCGCAAGACCTCGCTGAATGCGGAGAGCAATACGCTCTCCGTATTCAGCATTGCACCAGCAGCTCACAAGAGCTGCTGGTGCAAAGCTGCCCCCTGCTGACTCGCGGCCAATCGGCCACCAGCAGGGAGGTGTCAATCAACCCGATTGTACTCGATCGGGTTGAATTCCGGTGATTCCTGTCCGCCTGCTCAGAACAGGCGGACAGGGTTATGGAGCAGCGGTCTGAAGACTCGCCAGAAACACGGGCCGTCAAGCTCCATTCAGAGCTTGATAGATAGGCCCCAATAAATTAACTTTTTATCAATTTGGATGAACCGGCTACTTTGTATCTTCGAGTGCGGAGGCATCTGTGGTTTTGTATAACAAGTTATAGTTTGTTTTCCAACCGAAACTGTGCTAGAATATTTAGTACGGCTTGAAGTAAAGTAAGGGTTAAAAAAAGTTGCACAAAACACATCAAAAACACATTAAAATAAAGTATTACACACACACATATATATATATATATATATATATATATATATATATATATATATATATATATATATATATATATATACAATTTTTCATAAAAATATATCATTTTAATATTAATAAAAAGGCTTTAAAGAGACATTAAACACTTTCAGATGGTAATATAAAATGATAAATTAAATCGTAAATATATAAAAATTCTACAATATACTTTTCAGTTCCTGTTATAAATGGAAGTGCAAAACACTGTTATATATTCCACACAGCCATTGGCTGCACATTATAGTGACCTATTTATAACTGTCCCTAATAGGCCTAAGGAGAAAAGGTAACCTAAGTTACAACATGGCAGCTCCGATTGTTTTATAGATACTAAGGGGTATATTTCTCAAAGCGTCAACTGAAAATACACTTGAATCCCGCGTCAGATTTTTTGCTAGATTGATCTGCCATAGTTATCAAAGCGTCAAGATCGTCAAATGTTGAAATTTGTGACGTAATATACGCTTCCACGATCTCAATCCGACGCAGATTGATGCTTGCATCAATACAGATGTTTTGAAGTCACATTCAACTCTATTTGACCATTTTCCCAATTTATCAAACATTTAATGGGTACGCTTGCCTCTATTCCGATGCAGCGTACCTAGTTTTCAATCCGCCAAACTTGAGGCCGCGGATGCCATAGAAATCAATGGGAGTCTTATGTTCGATGCTGCAAGAGAATGAAGCATATTACATAATAAAAGTAAATTAGATATTAAAATTGTATACCCTTTCTAAATCAAACAATATTATTGCTACACATTTCATGCACTAATAGATATAGGGATAAAAATGATAAATACATTACTACTTATGTATTATGCTACAACTATGTCTCTCATCACCAAGCAAGGGGACAATATTATTTATCCAAATTTTTTGAAAAGTTTTGCCCCAAGCTTCTCGCACTAATAGATATAGAGATAAAAATGAAATAAATACACAACATAATATAGCTAACTTCCTTTTTTTTTCTTTTTGAAAAATCTATTTACACCATGTTTAAGCCATGTAATACAAGTCCCACTCTCCACTTTGCACCAATTTTGACTCAACACTTTTCACCCCAGTTATGACTCAAACTCCTATTAACAACCCACACATTAGTGAATTTTTCAACCACTTTTGATTGGAATATGCATAATCACATGATTTATGGCATCAGCCAATCTAATTCAAATATACATTGTAAACTATTACTAACTAATCAAATTGCTTGATACTTGTGTCATTGATCACTCATCAGAACTTGTAAGGGCCATTTGTTACATTGTGTATTATACTTTGAAAGTATGTATATGTGAAATTAGTATTAAAGATTGATGCTGACATTAGGACACACAGTGTAATATTTTAGACAATGATTTTAAAATTCAAATTGATGTTTGATTCAATATAATCTTTAACTGACAGCTCAAAGGGATAGCCCACCTAACATTAAACTGTCATGATTCAGATACAGCAGAAGTTAAAATTACCTCTTTACTGTCATGCTATTTTCAGTGTATTTCTTCCTTCTCTTGAATTTCTTTTTCAGACATTTCAAGAAATGTCATCTTATATGCCAGCCCATTTTGTAATTGCAGTCAGGAAGCAAATAAATACATATGATACCCTGATAACATGCTATATTCACAAGTATTCCTGCTCAGAATAATAATGCATTTACACTATATACATAAAGTGGTATAAATAAACACAGAGATAAAAAAAAGGAATTTAGGGACATGTAAATATGTTTGCAAAAGATTTATGATATAACACCACACATATATTTATATATTTAAATCTCTTAAGTTAGCCAATTAATTTATTTCTGATGCCATTTTTCATTTAACAATGCTATCAGCTTAGAATTCAGGTTTTGCCATTCAGGCGCATAGGGCGCTATGGCTTAAATCCTGGTCAGCTGACGTTACTTCAAAGTCTAAGCTTCTCAACATCCCCTTCAAAGGGCAGACCCTATTCGGGCCTGGACTGAAGGAGATCATTTCTGATATTACTGGAGGAAAAGGCCACACCCTTCCCCAGGATAGGTCCTGTATATATATATATACATATATATATACATATATATATATATATATATATATATATATATATATATATATATATATATATATGTATATATATATACACAAACAGACACACACACATATATATATAAATATATATATATATACACAAGTAGGTGCAAAGATATTTGTATGTACAAATTCTAGTATTAATAATCATTAATAATCATTTATAAAATCAAAACATGAGATAAAAGCATATCATGACTTCTAGAAATACTATAATGCACATTAATTTATGTGAAAGTATCATATAACAAATAAATATAAAAATAACTTTCTATGAGATATTGTTTGTTGAGGTATAAATCTAGCTATTTCTTGGACATTAACAGATGAAAAATAAAAGATTAGCTTTAGAGAAATGTGCTTGTTCATGGACAGTAATGAAATGGTATAAATAAAGTTGGAAAAAATCTGAATAACCGCGACATCAATGACTGTAAGTTAATAACAGTCCAATGCTAATCGCGCCGTACTTGACGCACATGTTTTTGATGTTTTTTTTATAAAAAAGGGATTGTATGTGGTCTGGTGAGTGTATTGACCTCGGCGAATGCACTGAGATTGACGCTTTGATAAATCTACCCCTAAAACTTTACACTTATTTTGTTAATATTTAAACAGTTAATGAAATTTTAAAAAAAATACATCAGATGTTATTCTCAGACTTATCTTTTTTTTAATGTATCATTCTATCTAGCATTTATATAGGGCCATTTTACGAGTGGAGCGCTATTTAGCGCTTTCGATCATGAGCTAACTCCTCTAGAAGTAAACTCTTTGCGCTTGTCAGGTTGTGCTCATATTACAAGTTGAAAGTAAAAAGTTATCGCTCGCGATGTGCGCAAAAAGCTGAACTTAGAATATTGCGACAGCGATAACCTATTCCCCCACAGATGTCAATGGAGAAAAAAAAGAGGGAAAAAAACACGACACTCTTGCTCTAATCCGAACGCATATTCTCAAGTACGTTAACCAGACATAAAAATATGAATATTTCACAATCCCATGTTCTTCACGTAGCAGAATATATTCTATTTATTCAAAAATACATATTTCTACATATATCTGATGGTATTTTGGTACAATATATATCTATACCTATATATCTATATGATTATATATAGGTATATATATATATATATATATATATATATATATATATACAGGTATATATAGGAATATCTATTTATAAATACTTATCTTTGAGCAACTATAACTTTTTTATGCAATATTTTTTTTTTTAATAATTGTTGTGAACAGTTAACCAGAGCTATGAGGCCTTGGCATTTACTTTCATCTTGTAATACGAGTGCAATTTATCTTGCACACTTGTGCGCCAACGATAGCACTCCACTCGTAATCTGGCCCTTAGTGTTTAATGTCCCTTTAAAGGGTTAAAAGGGATATGGTATATGCAAACGTTTTTGAATGGGAAGGGCTCCAATACTGTATATGTCTAAATATGTGTGTGTATGTAAATATATATATATATATATATATATATATATATATATATATATATACATACGTATGTGTATTTATGTGTTTATATGTGTAAATATGTACACACATACATACTCCCACACACACACATATATATATATATATATATATATATACACACACACACACACATAGATAATACACATAAACATATACATAAATACAATTGTATACGCTTATACACACACATTCATATATATATATATATATATATATATATATATTTATATATATATATATATATATATATATATATATATATATTTATATATATATATATATATATATATATATATACACACCCTTTGGAGCCGCCCTTCCCAGTCAAATATCTTGATTCATGCAATATACTTTTTATTCAGTTTTATTGTGTATTCAATAGAAATACTTTACTTTCCAATGTTCCTTTTTATTTTAAAGTAGTCATTTATATATATACTAGTCCTAAAGCCTGTGTATACGTGCCAAAATCCCCATCCACTTGGATCCCCTCTATGTCCCTACTTCGCCTTCCTGCCACTCTCAACATTTATTTTCTGCAGTGCAGCTGTAAAAAACCGCTACAGCCCCCCTCACGCCCGCTGATGGCACAAATTTCCCTGAGCCTTAAGCAAGCTGTCACTGGTTCAAGGATTTTTGTGAATATCCATAAGGCTAAAGATAGTCCATACGGGAGATAGGTGAGCAGCTAAATTGCCTGAGTGCCTTGTTTCAGAAAAAAAAAGTTTCCTGTGAGAAGGATGAATCAGTTAATATCCGTCAGATCTCGACAGTTTTTGTCCTGAGGCACTCTTTCAAGAGAAGAATGCCCTCCATTTTGAAATGTTGGTAGTTTTGGTATTAAATGGCTATAAGTTCCAGACAGGAAAAATAAATGGCAATTTTTACCAAAATAATTGTTTCTTATGAAATGTGTCTGAAATCAAAGATATTTTTTCTATTGCTTGTTGATAAGAACATAAACAATTTCAAAATGTGTCATCTCTAGGTCTATTTGATTAAAACTTAATCTTGTGGAAGATACACAATTGATGAAGAACCCTAAAATTGTTTGAAAGCCCTCTGGCCCCTATTTATCAAAGGTCTTGCGGACCTGATTCAACAGTGTGGATCAGGTCCGCAAGACCTCGCTAAATGCGGAGAGCAATACACTCTCCGCATTTAACATTGCACCAGCAGCTCACAAGAGCTGCTGGTGCAATGCCGCCCCCTTCTGACTCGCGGCCAATCGGCCGCCAGCAGGGATGTGTCAATCAACCTGATCGTACTCGATTGGGTTGATTTCCGGCGATTCCTGTCTGCCTGCTCAGAGCAGACGGACAGGGTTATGGATCAGTGGTCTTTAGACCGCTGCTTCATAACTTGTGTTTCTGCTTCATAACTTGTGTTTCTGCTTCATAACTTGTGTTTCTGGCGAGTCTGAAGACTCGCCAGAAACACGGCCCTTCAAGCTCCGTACGGAGCTTGATAAATATGGGCCTATGGGGCCTATCTATCAAGCTCCGAAAGGCCTGTGTTTCTGGCGAGTCTTCATACTCGCCAGAAACAGCAGTTATGAAGCAGCGGTCACAAAGACTGCTGCTCCATAACCCTGCTCTGAGCAGGCGGACAGGAATCGCCGGAATTCAACCCGATCAAGTATGATCGGGTTGATTGACAGCTCCCTGCTGGTGGCCCATTGGCCGCAAGTCAGCAGGGGGTGGCGTTGCACCAGGAGCTCTTGTGAGCTGCTGGTGCAATGTTAAATGCGGAGAGTGTATTGCTCTCCGCATTCAGCAATGTCTTGCGGACCTGATCCCCACTGTCGAATCAGGTCCGCAAGACATTTGATAAATAGGGGCCAATGTATCTGTGGCACTAGAGGGCCTGTTTTTCATAAAATTTACTTAGTCCTCTAGATCTTTTATGAGCCCATGGTCTCTCTCGAGATGGGAAGGGATTGAATTGCTAATGGTAATTAGGAATAGGTTAAGGATAAATTACAGTCAACAAAGCATCCCCTGCCTGTTGAGAAGAGAACCAAAATAACGATTTTTGAATAATAATATCAAATGGAAACGGAAACTGAATGGTCAGAAACTTGAAACAAGGGGTCCTTAAAACATGACATTATGGATACCTGAATGAAACAGAGTTTGTGCCCCAAGTCGCTATAACACTTGTACCAATGTTACATACGTACCACTGTTATGGCCCCTTAAAATGGATGTAACACTTCCACAAAAAGTTAACCCCAACTGTGACCACCCTTTACCCCACCACAACTTTTACCTTCATTTCTACACTCCATGACGCCCCCCCACCATCAAGAGAATTGTTCTGTCCAAATTGCTTGTTGTTCAAGGAAAACCTTAAAAATGTGAATGCAAACAAAAGGCACCATAAAGTTATTAAGGTTAGTGGGTGATACTGATGGTGGGGGCGCAGCCATTTTCTACTACTAATTCTTGCTTTTCATATTTAAATTCAAACTTCCCCATTTTCATTGTTTCCTTAAAGGGACAGTATTCACCAATTTCCATATAACTGCATGTAATAAACACTACTATAAAGAATAAGATGCACAGATACTGATCTAAAAAACAAGTCTAACACTTTTTAAAAACTTACTTAGAAGCTCCCAACTTAGCACTGTTGATGAAGTTAGGCTGGGTCAGATGGTGAGATAATATGTGATTGAATGATGACAAATAACCACAAGTTGCACGATCTTGGGTCCTAGAGTAGAACCCCAGCAAATGTATCATATATATATATATATATATATATATATATATGCACAGCAATTGGTGTGTGTGCACTCTCGCCAACTATAGCAACTGCCAGGGTGCTTTGCAGGTATTTGTAGAAAATTAAAGAAAGAAGCACTCACTGATCCATCAGCAACTGTGGCAAACAAGTTTTAATTTTGTGATGTTTCGGGACTGTTGCTGTCCCGAAACGTCACAAAATTAAAATTTGTTTGCCACAGTTGCTGATGGATCAGTGAGTGCTTCTTTCTTTAATTTTCTATATATATGTATGTGTCAAATTGGATATCAAACAGTACCATATGCAAGATGTATACAAAATAGGATGTCTTCCTTACAATGTCGCTCTACTAAAATATTAGCTTTTATTTATCAATACAAACAGGTTATTTTAAGTGGTAATATGTGTAATTCAAAGGGAAATTTTACCCGTAGGCTAAATTACTTAAAAGTGATGCAGTATAACTGTAAAAAGCTGACTAATAATATCATATGAACATCTCTATGTAAAAAAGGAAGATATTTTACCTCAAATTTTCTTCAGTTCAGCAGAGTATAAGTGGTCTGTGAGTAGTTATCCTTCAGCTACTCTTTCTACTGTCATGGTGAAACAAAAACAGCCAATCCTCATTGCTTTGGTTTACATTGATATCTTTAGATTTCACCATAATCTTGCAAGATGTCAGAGTAACTGTCCTAAAACTTAGAAGGGAAATAAAGTGGCGGTGTCTGCACATGACAGATGCACATTTCTTTGCAAGTGCCATTAGGATTGGATGCAAAGTCCCTTTACAAAATGATGTATCTAATGAGGAAATTTTGTGGTAAAATATTTAAAAAAAAATTCTTTTAAAAGGAGATGTTCATGTCATATTTTTAGTTTTTTTTTTAAACAGATTTGCTACATCACTTTAAAGTGACATTTAAGCTGATATGAGCAGCAAATAACCAACAAGAAGTGAGATGGATATTAGAATAAAGGATGAATCACAAGTAAAGATATTTCCCAAGGGGATACACCTTGTAAGAGAATATTAAAATATTCTGGAGATAAAATAATGAATGATTATTTTTTTATGGCGGTATTATTGCTAAGAAATGACTGGATTTCAGTAATGATGGTAAAGTCTTTGTAACTTGGTTCTAAACACAAATAGTCAGACATTTTCACAAGTAGACATGTTAATTAGTATAATACTGACACAGACAAAGGGGTAGATTTATCAAATACCGGGCAGACAAGATTTGCAGCAGCAAATCATGTCCGTCCGGCATCGCTAAATACCGACAGCATTCGCTGTCGGCATTTAATATTGCACAAGCATTTCTGGTAAAATGCGTGTGCAATGCCGCCCCCTGCACATTCGTGGCTGGTCAGCCGCTAGCAGGGGTGTCAATCATCCCAATCGGATCGGATCAGGATGATTGCAGTCCATTACCTAAAAGGTGTCGGACAAGTTAATGAGCAGCAGTTGTTAATGAGCAACCACATACACATTATCCTGAATAAAAATAAAAATATATAGTGCAATAAAGCTACTACAAGTGGCTAAAAATGGTAATATACTCACCAGATAGGGACCTGAGCAGTTATACCAGTATAAGTCTACGCGTTTCAATCCTACTGGATCTTTCTCAAGATATTATTCAGGATAATGAAGACATAATGGAACATTAGGAGTCAACCATTACCAACAGCACCCCAAAAAAGGATATATTTGGACACATACCACTATTTAGAAGATTTTTGGATTTCAACACAGGAAACTACTCATAACTAACTTTCCACAACGTTATATAAATTTCACAAATTTCACATTTTTTTTCACAAATAAAACCCACAAGGAATTTGACCGTAAGACTTTAAAGGTGTACACCTATCTTTTGATTTTTTTGATATTTTTGATTTTTCCACTCTCTTTTTCGAAAGAATAGACACATTTTTGGAGCAATTGCACCCAGCATAATTTATTTTTTATTTTTTCATATTTGAGTATTTTTGAGTATTTTTGAATTTCACATTTTTTCTCATTTTCACGAGTACACTTTTGTGATTACACATTTTGTGATTCAACTTTTGTAACCGGATATATTTTTTGTAAACAGATGTAATTTAGAGGTTTGAAATCGACCAATGCCTATTATCTTTGTTTTTAAATTTAAAATTTAAAATTTTTGTTAGAATAAATATGTACATTTTTAAAGTATAATTCCTCAAAATCCTCTTTGACTCTACTTAGCAGAGACTCCTATTTGAGGTTTTCTCAGTGCTCCTTCTAGCTTTAATTATTTCTTGTGCACAAGCACAGTGTTATCTATATGAAATACGTAAACTAACACCCTCTAGTGGTGAAAAACTGTTAAAATGCATTCTGAAAGAGGTGGGCTTCAAGGTCTAAGAAATTAGCATATGAACCTCCTAGGTTAAGCTTTCAACTAAGAATACCAAGAGAACAAAGCAAAATTGGTGATAAAAGTAAATTGGAAAATTGTTTAAAATTACATGCTCTATCTGAATCATGAAAGTTTATTTTGGCCTAGACTGTCCCTTTAAGTCCGGATGGCGGTAGACAATCAGGAAGATCCAGAAGGAGGAGTCCAACTGACGGGAAGAGAGCCAGAAGGTCCGGTACAGCTTCGGATGGTCACGTGGCTGGGTCGGTGGAAGAGGTAGCGGATATGGAGGACGGTGGCGAGCGGGAGCTGGGGGCCACCATCAACCTGCAAAAAAGAGGTATAAGAAAAGCCTAAGGTGGTGGCACATGGCCTGGATGGGCCTGAGGGGCAGGTTGGGTATCAGGAGCAGCTGAGGAGGCGGGAGCAGGTTAATGGTCCAGATGGGCCTAAGAAAAGAGATGTTGCAGGAGGAGAGGAGTTGGGGCATTTTGTAGTTGGGGATAGAGGGGTGGAGAGGGTATTTGAAGACCAGTTCCATGGGAATTTTTCTGGGAACGACATGGAGATTGTGGATATATTATCCCAAGAGGGTAGTGTAGGGTTAGGTGGGGCTGAGAAAATGGGTGATTTTGAAGATAAGGGCACTGGGGAAGTTGAAATGGAAATATGGGACTATGTGGATGGCATTGCCCTCCATTTAGATTCCTCTGGGGATGAATTTGTGCCTCCTACTCCTGCCAAGCTTAGTCCTGTAGGCATAACTTGTGTGGCTGGGGCCACAGTTAGCACCCCCTTCCCACAGGGAGGTGATGGTGTCAAGGTTATTCTTAGGGGTTCTTCCAGGGGGTGGGGGGGCTGGGAGTAGGGAAATGGTGTCATCACATGCTGGATTATCTTTTACAGGCTTCAGGGAAGCTGAGTCATGGTCAGTGATACGGGCTGGCCTTTCAGTTCCTGTAAGGAGGGATGACGGCCTGGAAGGGACTTCCTCGGGCCTGCAATCCAATCGGATCCTGATGACAGCGTCCCACAAAGGGGGCACCAGGAGATGTGGGGGCAGGAACACAGAGTGAGTATGGCCCGTGATGTTTGTCAGGGTTCAAGGGAAGGGGGGATAGAGCTATTATGTATGAGACACAAAGTGACAAGAGGGAGGATAGACGCCCTAAAGTTGCCTGTTGAAGATAGATTTTCTTCTAGGGGAAGGGCCAGGAGAAGAGATTGGGCAGATGAAGATCTGGCTGTGGGTGCCGATGTTTCACCTCCCATGAGAGGCAAAAGGGGAGCAAGATCTGGGGTACCATGCCTAGCTGGGGGTCAGAGAATTGGCAGGGGTTCAATGGGACTCACGTGTACCTGTTTTATAGACTCACTCACGACAGCTTCATCAACAGGGGTCGGCGGGAAGAGGTGCTGCTTCTGGGATTGCTGGTAAAGGAGGAGGAGTGACGGAGCCACACAGGAGCAGGTTCCAGTGTGTGGAGAAGCCAAGAACAATGAACACCCCTAGTAGGGGCTTCCAGGAGGCTGAGTCATGCACAGGTGAGCCAATGTCGGGAGGAAATGAGGTACCTGCTTGTGTGAGTGTAAGTGTGAATGTGGGTGACTCGGTAGCTGTGTCTTTGGTAGTGGGTTTGCGGGAGTTGCTGGCTAGGTTTGAAGGTCCAGGTGTGCCAGTTATTCTGCCAGTAGCTAGAACATGGGTTTAATCCCTAGAGGTGCTTGGTAGGAACACACCCATTGTAGCATCAGCCCAGGAGCCGGTAGCTGCTGGGTCAGCGGTAGCGGGTGGAACAACCAGTGCACAAGGGACGGATGTAGCTAAGGTTGATGCCTGTGGTATGCAAAAAAACACCATGGGGCCTGAACTTAAAGTGGCAGACACTGCCATGTCAAGGTCCTGTTTGTGTTACATCGGTCCATTGGGAATGCACTTATCTGCAGAGGTTAGGGAAAAATTGGGAAAGGGAATTTATCAAGCTTTTCTCTCTCCTACCTTTGTATCAGAGCTTTGAGATCCCAGAGGATTCCAAGAAGGACTCGAGTAAAAAGGAGGAGGAGGAGAGAAAAAAGCATTATCGAAAAATTACCCAAAACTTTCACACACTGGTTTCAGGCCTTTGTCCTTTACGCCAGCGTCTTGACGGAAAGTTTCCAGTGCAGGGTGTGCCACTTTTTTGCTATCTGGACGAAATAGCAGCGGTACAGAGGACCTATGGGGGTATGGCATGGTGGGCTTATGACAAGCAATTTTGTCAACGTTTGTCAATTAAGCCGGACATGAAGTGGGATGATCGTGATATGGGGTTATGGCTAAAAATCATGACTCCGCTCAGAAACTCCCAGCCCTTTCGAGGTGGAGCCGGAGGCCTCTCTTCTGCAGGGTTGTCAGCAACAGTTATGAAAGGTTTCTGTTTCGCTTTCAATGACAAAGGGTATAAATGGGGAGCTTCCTGTAAGTTCAGGCATGAGTGTTCTGGGTGCAGAGGCTCTCACCCCTACCTCAAGTGCTTCAAGAAGGTTAAGCCCGGAGGGAGCCTTGAAGTACCTGAAAAGGGGGGCAACCCTGGTGAGGGTAAAAGAGATAGGAATAAGGGATGTAAGGAAAAGGGAGCCAGGCTGTTGCATGGGTTTGAATTTGGCTTTCTGATCCCTTCGACGGCGTGTTGAAAAATGTAGGGGTAATTTGCTATCAGCAAGGCAATGGCTGGGGATTGTAAAAGAAAAAATTGAGAGAGAAGTGGTGTTGAGGTGCATGGCTGGTCCTTTTGTAAATTCTCCAAACCATGGCTTAAATATTTTGCCCTTGGGGGTGGACCCCAAGAAGGATCTGGGCAAGTTCTGAATGATATACCATTTATCTTTTCCAAAAGGACATTCGGTAAATTATGGTATCCCTGAGGAACTTGCTTCTGTGTCATATGCATCTTTTGATCAGGCTATCCAGCTGGTGAGGGAGGCTGGCCCTTCAGCTTTACTAGCAAAAATTGACATTGAAGCAGCTTTCAGGTTGCTGCCAGTTCATTCAGCTTTTCATCATTTGTTGGGATGCTATTTTGATGGGGGTTTATATATGGACTTGTGCTTGCCCATGGGGTGCTCTGTTTCATACTCACGTTTTGAATGTTTTAGTTCTATTTTGGAATGGGGAGTGGTGGTCCAGTCCGGTATGAAGTCGATGGTTCAAAACCTCGACAATTTTTTATTTGTGGGTCCTGAGATAATTTTTGCAATATTGCTAAACAGTTTGGGGTTCCCATTGCCAATGAGAAGTATGAAGGGCCAACTACGGCCCTCAGCTACTTGGGGAATTATCATTTATTCTGAAAGAATGGAGTGTAGTCTGCCATTTGACAAAGTGACTGACTTAGTGGCCACCATTCAGCGAGTCAAGACAGCTGTGAAGATAACTTTGAAGGACTTACAGTCCCTTATTGGAAAATTGAACTTTGCTTGTAGCATTATCCCTATTGGGAGGGTGTTTTGTAGATGGCTGTCAATGGCTATGGCAAAAGTTGTGAAGTCTCATCATTTTGTGAGACTGATGAGGGAACACAAGGATGATTTGAGGGTTTGGGAAATGTTTCTGTGTGAGTTTAATGGGTCATCTATGTTCCAAGAGAAAAAGGTATCCAATGAGGAGCTGGGTCTGGTGACCGATGCAGCTGGGGGTTTTGGTTTTGGAGCTTATTTTTAGGGGCACTGGTGTTCAGCGCCATGACCTAATTCGTGGATCGATTGTGGGCTAGTCCACAACCTGGAATTGTTCCAGGTGATTGTTGCCTTATATGTGTGGTTGGAGGAGCTGGAAAACAAGTCTGTGGTTTTCTACACTGACAACATGGAGGTGGTGTCGGCAATAAACCGTTTGTCACCTTCTTCTCCATCGGTACTACATTTGTTAAGGTTGCTTGTGTTCAAATGCTTGAAACTGAATGTGTTTAT
Organism: Bombina bombina; assembly: GCF_027579735.1. Lineage (NCBI taxonomy): Eukaryota > Metazoa > Chordata > Amphibia > Anura > Bombinatoridae > Bombina > Bombina bombina. The sequence goes on from NC_069500.1 coordinate 841,833,244, forward strand.
TAGAGCCAGGCATATTCCTGGAGTTTGTAACTCAATTGCGGATGCTTTGTCTCATTTTCTGTGGCAGCGGTTTTGAGACTTGACTCCGCAGGCAGATGCAGAAGGTCTGCAGTGTCTGGAACAGCTGTGGAGGCTTGAGTCAGAGGATTGGCTGAACTAGTGAAGGCATCTCTGACTCCAAGTACCTGGGTTTCCTATTCTAAAACTTGGCGGGAGTGGGAACTGTGGTTGTCTGAAGATGGGGCATGTGAAATTCGTGATGATCTTACAGGTTATTTACTGGAATGGATGTGGCAGTGGAAGTGTATGGGACTGTCATCATCAGCAATGGATAGGAAGTTGGCTGCATTAGCTTTTCGTTTTAAGCTGATAGGAGTGTGTGACATAACAAAGTTTTTTTGTGCACGTCAGGTGTTAAAGGGCATAAAGAAAAAGGGTGGTAGGAGGGACCACAGGAGACCCATCACTTTTACCTTGTTGGTAAGAACTTGTGATGTCTTGGCTGGCACTTGATCTTCATTTTAAGTCTGTTTATTTTGTACGGCCTTTGTTTTGGCCTTCTTTGGTGCATTTTGCATCTCTGAGCTAGTAAGTGGTAGTAAAAAGCTCCCGGGGGGATTGATGATACATAATGTTTCACTAACAAAGACAAGGGTTGATATTTTGTTGAGGAGTAGTAAAACTGACCAGTACAGTAAAGGCAAGACTGTCGTACTGTTTCCTAGTGGGAAGGAGGTGTACCCTTGTAGGATGTTGGGACAATTCCTTTTGATAAGTCCTCAGGTTGAGGGCCCCTTGCTAATTCATCAGGATGGAGTTTCTTGTCCCAGTATCAGTTCCGGGCAGTACTTTGGAAAAGCTCTGGAGAGATTGGGTTTGGCGTCTTCGGAATTTGGGTCCCATTCCTTTAGGATTGGGGCAGCTACGGAGGCGTCAGTATTGGGTCTGAGTGAGAAGGTAGTACAGAACATCGGGAGGTTGGGGTCTCAAAGATTTAAATTGTACATTTGCCTGGACTTGAGGGTATAAAGTTGTGTTATATTATCCTTTAATTGTATCCTAGGTGTTAAAGACTGTGGTTGGTTGGTCATTTGTTCATATGTTGGGCAAGGAGAGCAGCGGCAATGAAGGTTGATGGCCTACAGTTGGGTTTTCCGGCAACAACCTGGGAGGTAAAATGGTTTGGGGTACAGGGGCTTAGATGGGACAGACTTTTGCCGCTGATAGTGGACTATTGAAGGCATTTCCTGCCCCCGGAAGTGATTGTGGTACATGCAGGTGGCAATGATTTGGGTTTCATGTCCCAAAGGGAATTGGTAAACATGAATCAAAAGTTATTTGGGTAGGTTGAGGGATTTGTACCTGAATCTAAAGATTGTTTGGTCCGATATTTTTCCTAGAATGATTTGGAGGGCGGCTTGGGACCCGCTTAAGCTTGAAAGAAGTAGAAGAAAAATTAATAAATTGATTGAGGCTTTCATTAGGAGGGTTGGAGGTGTTCTAGCACATCACTGTGATTTGGAGGAAGTAGGTCAAGGGGAGTTTTATTTACAGGATGGTGTCCATCTGAATGATTTTGGCCTGCAGCTGTTTATATTGGATTTTAAGGAGGTGTTGGGGGCCATTTGAGGAGGTTGGCGGGACTGGGCTGATATAATCAGGCAAGTCGTTGGCAGGGGTGCTAGTTTGTGTGCAAGATATTAGTGTATGGCCATAATGATAATGGGGGAATTTGCCTCTCCATGGGGTGAGAGTGCATGGGTGTACTTATAGGGGCAAGGGGTCCTCTAGAAGCAAAGAAGTATTAAGTAGTGAATTAACGGGCTCAACCAGGGGATGGTTGTGTCCAGAGGAATGACGGCTAGGATACTGATAAGGGAACTAGCACCACTTACTGATTTAATATTGAGTAGCATTGGTTTCCTAATATATATGGTTATTTATGGTTATTTATATGTTTATATAAAGCGTTATATATATTTAATAAAGTAGGCTGCAGACAAATTTATACCAAGAAATAGGTCTGGTGTCTTTATTACATAGATGGAAAATTAGGGGTTAAGGGAATGATGAGTGAGGTAAGGCTGTTGGGGCCGGTGCTTGACGACTCAGAAGGTCATGTCTCTATGTGTATAGATGTGTGTATGTGTGTAAAAATATGTATGTACAGGTACATTTTTTTACCTGCAATGTTGTGCAAAGCCATAACTTTGGCACTTATGTCATGCAGAAATATGTATTACACATTACTAGAACAATTTGTTAAGAAGCATTAGTAGCAGGGTATATCTTTTTTTGTGTGTGTGTGTTTATGTGTGGGGGGGGGGGCGGCAAAATGTGTCTTTGCCTGTGTAGCCAAAAACCCTAGCACCGGCCCTGGTTTCTCGCGAGCCAGAAACTTTGGTGATAGAGTGCAGCATCCGCTGCTTGTTAAATATACCTCATACTGACAATTTGTATGTATATGAAACTTTATCAAATGTCTCAGAGTTCACAGGATTCAGATTTTACATATGAGATGGAAAAAGTATGTGTGATAGTGTAAGTTTTTTGTGTGTGTTTATTTTCTAGAGATATATCATTGACCTGTATTTATTTCTGTAATGTACCATGTGCGTATTGTGTGTACACTGTAATGTGCTTTAGTGGAATTTGTGTTATTTGTGATTCTCTGAGTGTTAATACATTAGTGTTATTGAGTGACAGTGCAGATCGATTGATGGTTAAATCCTTTAAATTGTTATTTTCAGATTTGAAGAAGATTCACAAACATGTTTCTGAAACAAGCAGAGTAAAATATATTCCATTAATATGCAAATCGATGTGAGTCCATGGAAATATAGTCTGCATTAATCTTCTTGCTGTTCAGTGAACAGATGATAGCCATCACATGTCATACTCCGTACACCATAGAGATACAAGAGCAATGACTCTGCTGCCCCCTGAACAGATGGGAGGAAAGACGGAATGCCAACAGCAAACAGGAGTGACTGAATTTCCCATGGTGCAGTGGGATATTAAGTTATGTGCCCAGGGAGCACAACATACACATTAACCTTTCCATTAATGCCTCTGGCTTCATATTTATGCCATGCTCTCTAGTTGACATAGTAAAGATAGGTTAATGCTTTCTCTGTGTTCTGAAGCTGTAAAATATATTGTGTATATTATCTGAGAAATTCAGATTTATTTTATTTTTTTGTATAGTAGTAGAGATAACTCTGCCAAATAAGACTGACATGACAAAGATAGCAGCTGTATTTCTGACACTAATCAAATGTGTAAAAAAAAAATGTTTTACTTGCAGGGGATAAACGAATCATGAACTGAAAAATAATACCATATACTTTTTAGTGTTAAGTGGATTTTACAAAAGTGTTTTAGCTATGATAGAAAATGTAGATATTTAACCCCTTAACAACCATGATGTACCCTGTACGTTGCTGCGAGTTAAGGGTTTTCCAGGCCATAATAGCGCGGGTCTCACAGCGAGCGGAAGGACCACGCTATTTTGACCTCCCTCCCTCCTGCAGGCAAATTGGAATAGAGCGGTCTTGCTCCGCAATCTCCATTGAAAGGAGAGTTGGCTTAATACCACACAATGAAGTTGCAGGGTCAGGTTCAGGCGTGTGATCAGTAACCATGAGAAAAGTATAGGCAGCCGAGACCTGTATATGCAAAGGGGAGGGCTTTTGACCCCTATTATGCCTGTAGCAAGAGGGGTGGGCTTGAGGCCCGGTATAAGAGCTAAGGACAGACAGGGATATTTGGCAACAAGGTGTGAGAAGATAGTCCCTCCCTCCCTATAGGTTAGGTTTTGTTGCAGCAGGTGGGCAGGGGGTGCTTGCTAGGGGAGAGTTAGATGAAGGAAAAGTGGGGTATACCCCCTGGGTGTCCAGGGGAGGTGGAAGAGTGGTTATTGATGTGGCTGAATAATAATGAAGAAGTGGCCCAATATAGGGCTATGCAGTGGGCAAGCACCTCCTGGGATTTGGGGAAATTCTCTGTTTACAGTTGTTTATATATTTATGGTTAGGATGTTAAAATTTTATATGTCTTTTATTGCGTAGATAGTGCATATATGGGGTCAAGAATATTTATTGATTATTAAAAAGCACACACACACAAACATATATATATTTATATATATATACGTAATTCATTAGAATAAAGTCCATTCACTACAAAATACAAATGTCTAAGAAGTTACACACAGACATAAATAAAAGAGAGAACACATGATGCAAACAGGTTTGAGGTACAGGAAAAGAATATTACTTATACACAGACATGATGATCCAATAACATCTATCTCAGATAGTAGGAAGTGCAGGGTGATTAGCCCGGCGCGTAGCTAAAGGTTAAGGCCTGGTTGAGTGAGTGCCGCTGCTGTGTGTGTGTTTTGTTACAATGTTGCATTGTGTTGGGAGGGGTTTACCAACCTTATATATGGGATGTGCAGGGAGTCCACTTCCTCTTTGTTCCAGTGGATCCCTAGAAGCTCTTTCTACAGCATGGATCACAGCAGAATTCCAATGGAAGACGAACCTGTGGAGTGGGAAGAGTTGGATCTTGAAGACATTAAGTGGGTCGCACCATCCCAATCGGGGAATATCACGGTGGGTCAGGGCCATGTTTCAGGACTTTCTATTCCTACTTCCCCTTCAGTTCGGGAGGGTAGCCCCAATCTGTTCTCTTCTCCTGCACTGGAGGAGCAGGATGATGAGGCTAGGCCTGTGCTTCCGGTGATGTCACTTCTGGTCACGGAAGTTGGATCTTGGGTGTTGAGTAGAGTGGTTTGTCCCCCTCGGCCTCCGGAGGTAAGAAGGGAGTACCACAGAAGGGGGGACACCCGCTCTGGGGGGTATGCCTGTTAGCCATTAGAAGGACAGGGGGGTCCATATGGGGTCTGTGGGGTTCACGGCAGAAGTAAAAAAGGCGGCAACTTTGACTCAGGATGCCATGCAGCAAGTTAATATGGGGGGCTCTGAGGGGGGGATCGCAGCATGGCGTCCGTACCAAGGCTTCCACCATGGCGTATAATGAATGAAGGGACCCCTCCTCAAGCTTGTGGCCTATTTCAGGAGGGAACAAGGCCAAGGGGGCCCCCGCATGCGCTGCGGCGAAAGGGAAGTCTCCTATGGCTCGAGCGGGACCTAAAGGGTCACTCACGACTGAGACCCTGAGCAGCGGTGCCGCTGGCCTGGAACCGCAAGCCGTAGGCCTGCAGGGTTCGGTATCGCCCAGCGGGACCAATGTGGCTGGGTTCAGACAAATAGTAACAAGGGGGGCAGTCAAGAGAGGGCACGCTAGTATCAGCACCAGCCCAGGTGAGGGTTTAGCTTGCAATGTGAGTGCAGCAGTTGGACCAGGAAGGGCGCTTAGGCCACCGGGGCACAGCAGGGCTGTCAGGTTTGAGGATAAATATGAATGTGTGCAGACCGCCAGTACGGATGAGGATCCCAACTTGTTGGGTGGTGTGAGTGACAGCGATCGAGAGGGGTGTCAGGAATACGGGGCTGGGGAGGTTAGGGAGGAGACAGCTGGCTCTTCCCGAGGTGCTCCCCTCTTGTCCTCTTTGTTTCAGGTCCCCATGACTTCGTCTGGCAGAGATGTGGCTCCTCAGAGGTCCCAGGCTCTGTGGTGGCAACATGTTCAGACAACTCCGGCCCATCTGGATCTGGCCACGTTCCTGTGGCATCTTGCTCCGATGAGTGCCAGTTTGGTTTTTCTCCGGGAGGGTATGACTCCTCTAGTTCTAGTGGGTCTTGTTCAGCGATCAATGGGTCCCTGGGTTTGCACACAAAAGGCCATAGGAGAATGTAAAGAATGTTGAGGAGGATGAGCAGGGGAAAATTTGGGGAGGGTTCTGTTGGTTATCCAGCTCAGGCATCTCAACCCCTGGGGGTACAGGGGGGATCACTGCAGGCCGTGAATAGAAAGGCGGCTGTGCATGGGGATACATACTCATGCCAGGTACAGAGCTTACATGCTCACCTGAAGTCAAAGATGGTGAAGCAGATCCAGGATGGTAAGTACGTCAGTATGTTTGAATTATCGGCTGAAGCGTTTAAGATCAAAGAAATGGTGGAAGACGGGACGGGCCCAAAAAAATTCAAACGGCCTGATACTTTTGATGAATGGCATCGATGCTTCAGGGTGTATGCTACATTCTACCTGGAGGAGAGGCACCCAAATCAAGGTACTGCTTTGTTTAAGTATGTTGACACTATTGATGCTGTACATAGGAAATCGATGGAGCCTGGAGGGAAAGTTGATGGAGCCTGGAGGGAGTACGATATGCTCTACAGGAAGAAAAAGGTGGGTAACCCATTGCTGGACTTTGGCACCATGGATCTCCACCTTTGGGCTCATCTCGACTCTGACCGGGGGGGCGCAGGCGGCCCCGGGGTTGCTGTTCAGGGCCCGAGGCAGCCCCTGAGATTTCAACGGCGTCAAGGGGGAGTGTGCTGGCGTTACCAGGATAAGTCATGTGAGAGGGGCACATCCTTCTCGTTTAAGCATGTCTGTAAGTTCTGCAGTGGGCAGCACCCTGGGGCTGACTGCTCCAAAAAATGGGATGCCTAAGCTGAACGGTTTGGGTCCATTGAAGCATTGCGGGAAAGGGCGGGTTTGCCTCTTAGGGTCCCCGTAATCGGTAAGTGGTTGAGCAGGTACCCGAACAGGGCAGCTGCTTGGTTGCTGAACTCCGGCCTGTGCTACGGGTTCACCATTCCAGTAGTGGTCCAGGTACTGGGGTCCAGGGTCAGGAGGAATCTTAAATTGGCCTCTCAGTTCCCTGAGGCGGTCCTGGAAAAACTGGGTAAGGATGTAGCCTTAGGCAGGGTCGCAGGCCCTTTTGCGGAGTTACCGATTCCAGATTTGGTAATATCTCCACTAGGAGTGGTCCCCAAGAAAGAGACAGGTAAGTTTAGGTTGATACAGCACCTGTCCTACCCGAAAGGGCATTCAATGAATGATGCCATCCCTGAGGCACTGAGCTCGGTGCACTACCAGTCGTTTGACGATGCTGCTGATATTGTGCGGGGAGTGTGACCCGGAGCCCTGATGGAAAAATTGTACATAGAGTCTGCATTCTGGCTTCTTCCCATTCACTTGTCGTCCTTCAGGTTGATGGGGTGCTGGTTTGAAGGGGGTTTCTATGTGGGCCTGTGTTTGCTTAAGGGCTGCTCCATATCCTGTGCCTATTTCAAGGTGTTTAGCACTTTCCTCCACTGGGCGGTAGCATCAGTTGCGGGAAATGACAAGATTTTGCCCACTACTAATGGGATCGAAATGTGCCTCCTTGATGAACGTCATGAGGGTCATGATGGCCAGGTTTGTGGTTCCTCTAGCTGAGGATAAGATGGAGGGACCTTGTACGTGTTTGACGTTCCTGGGCATAGAGATAGACTCCATGGCGATGGAATGTAGACTGCCTAGGGATAAGGGGAATAGAATGTTGTTGACGGTTAGGCCCATGGCCATGGCGGCATTTAGCTCATTGAGGGATTTGCAGTCGCTCCTAGGTCTCCTACTCATGGGTTAGGATTTTTAGCAAATGGCTGAAAAGGCGGTTTGGGGGCGGCAGGACGGGAGTGTCACACATCAAGATCACAGGAGATCTGGTGGCGGACTTGAGGGTGTGGTAAAGGTTCCTGCAGGACTTCAATGGCGTATGCATGTGGAGGGGTGACCCAGTGTCTAATCAGTCATTGCACCTTTTTACAGACTTGGCCTGAGCATTTGGTTATGGCACATATTTTGAAGGGGTATGGAGTGCGGAGCACTGGACGCCTGGCTGGGAGGACCTTTAGCTTACATGCAACCTATGCTTCCTGGAACTGTTTCCCATTATAGTAGCAGTTGAGCTGTGGGGCCATCTTTTTTGCAACCGGGCTGTGATTTTCTGGCTGGATAATCTCAGTGTGGTTTAAGCCATCAACAGACTTTTGGCTTCATCGCCTGTGGTGGTGCATTATCTGCGGCACTTGGTGTTGAGATGCCTGCAGTTGAATATCGACTTCAGGGCTCGCCATGTTCCCGGGGTGCAGAACATAGTGGCAGATGCATTGTCTCACTTCCAGCAGGAGGCGTTCAGGGCTGCGGCTCTGGCTGCGGATCCTAATGGTCTTCCTTTCCATTCTTTTTTGTGGCAGATGGCGGAGAATTGCAGCAGCTAATTCCCCTACTACGGGCATCCCTGGCACTGGCTACCTGCTCGGCTTATGTGAGGTACTAGAGCGAGTGGGTGAGTTTTTGCGACCTCCACGATTTTTCTTTTTGTGAAGGTGAGCAGAGATTCCTGCTACAATGGGTGAGTAAAAAAGGGGGCAGTGGTGTCTAAGCTTTTGGCAGTCGCCTTCTTTTGTAGGCTGTACTCGTTTCAGGATGCGTCGCAATCCTTCCTTGTGAAGCAGATAATGCGGGGTTGGGGGTGCTTAGAGGTTACACGACGAGATGCCAGAACCAATTACAGTGGATCTTCTGGTGAAATTGTTGGAAGTACTGCCGGCAATCTGCTCTTCACCTTTCAAGGCCAAGCTCTTCAGGGTGGCCTTTGGGCTGGCATTTCACGGCGCGTTGAGAGTAGGGGAGTTAGTCCCACATGCTAAGATGGCGGTGACCAGGGGAATCTTGCACAATCATGTTAGGGTGATGGATGATTCCATGCTTCTTTTTATTCCCAGGTCTAAGACGAACCAGGAGGGCCGGGGAGTCTGGCTCTCCCTACCGGGGCAGCCGGGGGTCACCTGTTGCCTGTTACATTTGGTTTCTTCATACCTGGAAGTGCGACCAGGAGGATCTTCCAGGTTTCTTATTCATGCGAGCAGGGACCCATTGACAAGATACCAATTCAGGAAGGTATTGGGGCGGGTAGCGCAGCAGGCTGGTCTTGAGGGGTCACGTATCGCACCACACTCATTCAGGGTGGGGGCGGCTATGACTGCAGCAGAGTTAGGCTGGTCCTCTGACCATATTCGCTCATTGGGATGCTGGAGGTCTCAGCGGTACAGGTCCTATGTCAGGCCACTGTATGCATAAAAGTTAAGTGGGAGTACGGGTCCCCAGGTGGTATGATCTTGGAGTGATGGGAAAGGAGGGGGGGCTGACCTTGTAAGCTTGAGGTCAGGTCCAATAGGTGTGCAAGCTAATTGCTGTTTCTTTTCCAGGCACGTGTCCAGGTCCTGTTTGGGTGTGGATCATTGGCCACTCATACGTGAACTGGGTTGCAATTCGAGCTTCGGCCATGCCAGGAGAACAACAGCTAGGATTCCCATCATCCACGGCTGTGTTGCGTTGGCTAGGGCACAGGGGTTTGTCCTGGGCAGATCTGCCTGCCTTGTTACAAGATGCTGCGAGAAGGTGGGAAAAGCCCCACGTTTTAATTTTACATGCAGGCGGCAACGATGTGGGGTCATCCATACATTGGATTTAATCCGAGCAATGCAGGCGGATCTGCGTCAGTTCAAACTATGGTTTCCAGGTGTGCGAATCGGGTGGTTGAATGTGATACCTAGATTGAGGGGGAGACACATGTTGTGTCACAAAGCGGCTTTCCAGGTCAGGAAAAAGATTAATAGGGACCTGAGGAAGTAAGTTAGGGACCTAGAGGGTTTTATTATAGAGCATGGGAACATCTCAGCAGTCCATAAAGGGTTATATAGGCAGGATGGGGTTCATTTAGAACAGGCAGGAGTAGATTTGTTCCTTCAGAACATCAGGCAGGCGTTACTCCTAAGGGTGGTGGCTGCAAGAGTCTGGACCATTTAATTTGCAGGTCTGTCTCTTGTGGTGGGTGGTCAGGATCACGGCTGCAGGCTGGAAGGAGGTTTGAATGACGGACATTGCAGTCAGGGTGACGCCACAGGCTCGGTAGCTTGGGTGTGCTCTGGCTGGTTATTGACGGGCAGATAATCCCCTAAATTATAAAGCTTTGTTGAGTATCACCGCCTTGTGCTCTGCAGCAGTGTCCCCTGGCAATTTTTCTAGAAGGCGTTATATAGTTAGTCATGTAAGCCCTGATTGCCGCCACTCATGCTTTTATCACCTGTCAATACCAGTTACCATTGCTGGTATTAATAAATACAACCCACTGGTCTTTCACCCACCTCGAGTTTTATTTGATAAAGTTATTAAAGTTTAACTGTTAAGTTACGGCTAGATTACGAGTCTTGTGGTAAGAGGGGTGCGTTGCTAACTTGCACGTTATTCTCACAGCTCACTTACCTACAGCACTGGTATTACAGGTTTTTATAAACCCGGTGTTAAAAGACAAGAAGTGAGCGTAGAGCAAAATTGTGCTCCATACCGCACTCCAATACCAGCGCTGCTTAAGTCAGTGGTGAGCTGGTTGTACGTGCTCGTGCATGATTTCCCCATAGACATCAATGGGGAGAGCCGGCTGAGAAAAAGTCTAACACCTGCAATAAAGCAGCGTAACGCTCCGTAACACAGCCCCATTGATTCCTATGGGGAAACTAAATTTATGTTTACACCTAACACCCTAACATGAACCCCGAGTCTAAACACCCCTAATCTTACACTTATTAACCCCTAATCTGCTGCCCCAACATAGCCGACACCTACATTATATTTATTAACCCCTAATCTGCCGCTCCGGACATCGCCACCACTATAATAAACATATTAACCCCTAAACCGCCACTTCCGCCTCGCAAACACTAGTTAAATATTATTAACCCCTAATATGCCGCCCCTAACATCGCCGCCACCTACCTAAATTTATTAACCCCTAATCTGCCGCCCCCAGCGTCGCCACCACTATACTAAATTTATTAACCCCTAAATCTAAGTCTAACCCTAACACCCCCTAACTTAAATATTATTATAATAAATCTAAATCAAACCTACTATTAATAACTAAATAATTCTTATTTTAAAACTAAATACTTACCTGTAAAATAAACCCTAAGATAGCTACAATATAACTAATAGTTACATTGTATCCAGCTTAGGGTTTATTTTTATTTTACAGGCAAGTTTGTATTAATTTTAACTAGGTAGAATAGTTACTAAATAGTTATTAACTATTTACTAACTATCTAGTTAAAATAAATACAAATTTACCTGTAAAATAAAACATAACCTAAGTTACACTAACACCTAACACTACACTACAATTAAATAAATTACCTAAATTAAATACAATTAAAAAAATTAAATACAATTACCTAAATTACAAAAACAAACACTAAATTACACAAGATAAAAAACAAATTACAAGATATTTAAACTAATTACACCTAATCTAATAGCCCTATCAAAATAAAAAAGCCCCCCCCAAAATAAAAAAAAACCCTAGCCTAAACTAAACTACCAATAGCCCTTAAAAGGGCCTTTTGCGGGGCATTGCCCCAAAGAAATCAGCTCTTTTACCTGGAAAAAAAATACAAACAACCCCCCCAACAGTAAAACCCACCACCCACACAACCAAACCTCCCAAATAAAACCCTAACTAAAAAAACCTAAGCTCCCCATTGCCCTGAAGATCCACTTACAGTTTTGAAGATCCGACATCCATCCTCAATGAAGACGGGAGAAGTCCTCATCAAAGTGGCAAGAAGTCCTCAACGAAGCCGGGAGAAGTCTTCATCCAAGCCGTGAGAAGTGGTCCTCCAGACGGACAGAAGTCTTCATCCAGACGGCATCTTCTATCTTCATCCATCCGGCGTGGAGCCGGTCCATCTTCAAGACATTCGGCACAGAGCATCCTCTTCCAATGAAGTCTTCTTCCAGAATGAATGTCTCTTTAAGTGACGTCATCCAAGATGGCGTCCCTTAGATTCCGATTGGCTGATAGAATTCTGCCAATAGAATTGAACTTCAATCCTATTGGCTGATCCAAACAGCCAATAGGATTGAGCTCGCATTCTATTTGTTGATTGGAACATTGACTGATTCAACCTTAATTCCGATTGGCTGATAGAATTGCAACTTTGTATTTATTTTAACTAGGTACAATAGCTATTAAATAGTTAAGAACTATTTAATAGCTACCTAGTTAAAATAATTACAAAATTACCTGTAAAATAAATCCTAACCTAAGTTACAATTAAACCTAACACTACACTATCAATAAATTAATTAAATAAACTACCTACAATTATCTACAATTAAATCAACTAAACTAAATTACAAAAAACAAACAAACACTAAATTACAAAAAAACAAAAAGATTACAAGAATTTTAAACTAATTATACCTACTCTAAGCCCCCTAAAAAAATAACAAAGCCCCCCAAAATAAAAAAATGCCCTACCATAATCTAAAATAAAAAGTTTACAGCTCTTTTACCTTTCCAGCCAATCAGATTGAGCTTGCATTCTATTGGCTGTTCCGATCAGCCAATAGAGTGCGAGCTCAATCTGATTGGCTGATTGGATAAGCCAATTGGATTGAACTTGAATCTGATTGGCTGATTCAATCAGCCAATCAGATTTTTCCTACCTTAATTCCGATTGGCTGATAGAATCCTATCAGCCAATCGGAATCTGAGGGACGCCATCTTGGATGACGTCCCTTAAAGGAACCTTCATTCGTTGTCTAGTCATCGGGAGAAGAGGATGTTCCGCGCCGGAGGTCTTGAAGATGGAGCCGCTCCTCGTCGGATGGATGAAGATAGAAGATGCCGCTTGGATGAAGATGTTTGCCGGTCCGGATCTCCTCTTCTTGCCGGATAGGATGAAGACTTAAGAGCCTCTTCTGGACCTCTTCTTGCCGGATAGGATGAAGACTTCGGAGCCTCTTCTGGACGGATCGGTGATACCCGGCGTGGTGAAGACAAGGTGGGAAGATTTTCAGGGGCTTAGTGTTAGGTTTTTTAAAGGGGGTTTGGGTTAGATTAGGGGTATGTGGGTGGTGGGTTGTAATGTTGGGGGGGGGGTATTGTATGTTTTTTTACAGGCAAAAGAGCTGTTTTTTGGGGGGCATGCCCCGCAAAAGGACCTTTTAAGGGCTGGTAAGGTAAAAGAGCTGTAAACTTTTTATTTTAGATTAGGGTAGGACATTTTTTTTATTTTGGGGGGCTTTGTTATTTTTTTAGGGGGCTTAGAGTCGGTGTAATTAGTATAAAATTATTGTAATCTTTTTTTATTTTTTGTAATTTAGTGTTTGTTTTTTTTGTAATTTAGTGGGTTTTTTTTGTAATTTAGTTTAGTTTATTTAATTGTAGATAATTGTAGGTAGTTTATTTAATTAATTTTTTGATAGTGTAGTGTTAGGTTTAATTGTAACTTAGGTTAGGATTTATTTTACAGGTAATTTTGTAATTATTTTAACTAGGTAGCTATTAAATAGTTATTAACTATTTAATAGCTATTGTACCTAGTTAAAACAAATACAAAGTTGCCTGTAAAATAAATATGAATCCTAAAATAGCTACAATGTAATTATTCGTTATATTGTAGCTATATTAGGGTTTATTTTACAGGTAAGCATTTAGCTTTAAATAGGAATAATTTATTTAATAAGATTTATTTTATTTCGTTAGATTTAAATTATATTTAACTTAGGGGGGTGTTAGTGTTAGGGTTAGACTTAGCTTTAGGTGTTAATACATTTATTAGAGTAGCGGTGAGGTCCGGTCGGCAGATTAGGGGTTAATAAGTGTAGGTAAGGTAGCGGCGACGCTGGGGGGGCAGATTAGGGGTTAATAAATATAATATAGGCGTCAGCGGTGTTAAGGGCAGCAGATTAGGGGTACATAGGTATAATGAAGGTTGCGGCGGTGTACGGAGCGGGAGATTAGGGGTTAATAATAAATTGCAGGGGTCAGCGATAGCGGGGGCAGCAGATTAGGGGTTAATAAGTATAAGGTTAAGGGTGTTTAGACTCGGGGTGCATGTTAGGGTGTTAGGTGCAGACTTAGGAAGTGTTTTCCCATAGGAAACAATGGTGCTGCGTTAGGAGCTGAACGCTGCTTTTTTGCAGGTGTTAGGTTTTTTTTCAGCTCAAACTGCCCCCCACGTTTTTGAAGCTGGCCGCGTCCGTAAGCAATGCTGGTATTGAGAGTTGCAGTGGCGGTAAATATGCCTGTACGCTCCCTTTTTGGAGCCTAACGCAGCCATTCAGACAACTCTAAATACCAGCGTTGTTTAGAAGGTGCGGGGGAAAAAAACCACGCGTAGCTAACGCACCCCTTCTAACGCAAAACTCTAAATCTAGGCGTATGTTATTACTTAGTTATGTTATGAGCAGACACTCAAGAAAAGTAGGGCATTTAATCCCTTAAGAGTTAACATAAGCCGACACCAAAATCTGCAGCATAACATGTATACTCTTGAAATTACTTAGTATATATCTTCTTCTCATTGATATTTTAGTTTACAAATAACTTTATGCATAATTCTCTGCACAATGGAATATTAGCACACTATAATATAAATACATTTACACATATTTTCTTTTATTTCCCATTATTTAGGAAATGTAAGTTATAATATTTCATACACTTGGTTCAAGGGCCCAGACGAAACTCATTACATTTTGCTTATTAGAATAATAGATTTTTTTGGTTAGTATAACTAAACTGTATAACAAATTATCTTATCTTGCAAGTTATAATAATTATTTTTTCTGCAGTAATTCCTTCTAGAAAAACACATAGTAATAGTAGCAGTTCCACTATACCTATGGTTAATTTCTAATTATGCATTCTTATCTCTAAGTATTGTCACACAGGCACACATGCAACCATTGGTTTTGGCTGTTTTTTTTAAATAAAGTTATTGCAATTGCTTTCTATATATTTTGTTTTGCATAGTACAATCAATATGAGACTAACAGTTATTATTGTGACATCTTGATTAGGAAATACGTTTGCTGATATCTATGGAGATAATTGTGTAATCACTTTTGTTCCATAATTTTTACATAGTATGCATTTACTTTACCCTGATTTATTCTTAGTACTGCTTAAAGGATCATTAAATACAATAGAATTGCACAATCAACAAATGCATATTAAAGGGACAGTATACAATAGAATTGTTATTGTTTTAAAAGATAGATAATCCCTTTATTACCCATTCCCCAGTTTTGCATAACCAACACAGTTATATTAATGTACTTTTTATCTCTGTGATTACCTTGTGTCTAAGGGTCCGATTTTGCTTGATGCCACTCTTTCCGCACAAGCCTTCAGGCTCGCCGGAAACAGAAGTTATGAAGTAGCGGTCTAAAGACCGCTGCTCCATAACTTGTCTGCCTGCTCTGAGGCCGTGGACAGAAATCAAACGGATCGAATACGATCGGGTTGATTGACACCCTCTGCTAGTGAATCTGCAGGGGGCGGCATTGCACCAGCAGTTCACAAGAACTGCTGGTGCAATGAAAAAAGCCGTCAGCATATGCGTTACGTTGTATCATGTCCGCTCGCACTATGATAAATCTACCCCTATGAATCTTTTGACAGCCCCCTGATCACATGACTGTGACTATTTAAAATCTATTGAGTTGCATTTAGTACTGTATTGTGCTAACTCTTAAATAACTTCTCGGGTGGGAACACATTATAGCTATCTATATGGCCCACATTAACTAGCAGTCTCCTGTTGTAAAAATCAAATACAAAATCATGTGATTATGAGGCTGTCAATAGAGCCTTTGAAACAGGCAGAAATTTAGAGGTTTAAATGTTATAAAGTATATAAATATAACAATGTTGGTTGTGCAAAGCTGGGGAATGGGTAGTAAAGGTATTATCTATCTTTTTAAACAATAACTATTTTTGTGTAGACTGTCACTTTAAAGACAATGAAATAAACTGAATATCAAATAATTAGCAGATTCTTTTCTTTTCTTAAAGTTAGTTAAATTTTCCTTCCTCCTGCAACATGTGACAGCCATCAGCCAATTACAAAATACATATATGAACAGTATATACTGTGAATTCTTGCACATGCTCATTAGGAGCTAGTGCTTCGGCATGTGTGCACATTTTGATAATGGAAGTAAATTAGCAAGTTGTTTAAAATTGCATGCTCTATCTGAGTCCTGATTATTCCTTTAATAAGAGTTAATTCCAATTTTGTGTGTGTGTGTGTTATTAGTTCCCTTTGGTTAATAAAGTTTATTTTAATCAGGAGCATAACTAAAGGGGTCACAGCCGAGTCAGGGCCAGGCCTTCTAGAGGTGTCATCTATCCAGTACAATGATTTTTGGAAGGGGTTCTGTTGAAATGAAGAGAGGGCTGCCCTGGGGCCCAGTGAGGTCTAGTTACGTCCTTGATTTCCACTCATAATTTATGACCACATTATCTTGTCCTGATTATAACTTGGGGGCACATACAACCAAGCTTTTTTTTGTTTTTTGTTTTTTTGTTTTGTTTTTATTCAGAGTGCTGTTATATTATTGTGCTAGATATGTGTTTATTCCCCGTTATAACCCAGATTACAAGTGGCACGCTAATGATAGTGCAGTTTGCTATAAACAGTATCGCTTGACCACTCTAAAATTAGAACACAACTTGATATTACAAGTCCATGGTAAATCGCATTTACCAGAGATGGGTTAACAAGACCGACATTGCTCTAGCGCAACCTATGCTTTCAAAGGATATCACAACCATACTAAATAATGCTGGAAATGAAAGCTGAAAGCTATAATTCGCGCTCAAGCAAAAGACAAAAACTGAGCTAGAATATTTAGCGTGAGCTGAGACCTAAAATAAAGTGTAAGGGTTAAACATTTTTTCACAAAAACAGATCCAAAACACATTAAAATAAAGTATTACAATGATATATACATTTTAATTAATGGAATTGAACAATATACATTTGACAGATACATTTGACAGTTAAACCCACAGTATACTCCATAATTTGTATTGTTTATAAAGATAGATAATTCCTTTATTACCCATTCCCCAGTTTTGCATAATCAACACATTTATATTAATATACTTTTTACTTCTGTGATTACCTTGTTTCTAAGCCTCTGTAGACTGTGCACTTTTCTCAATTCTTTTGACAGACATGCAGTTTAGCCAATCAGTGCCAACTCTTAAATAACTCCATGGGAGTGAGCCCAATGATATCTATATGGCACACATGAACTAGCGCTGTCTAACTGTCAAAAGCTTTCAAAATGTAGTGAGATAAGAGGCAGTTCCTTGGCTTAGAAATTAGCATATGAGCCTACCTAGGTTTTTCCACAATGAATACCAAGAGAACAAAGCAAATTTCATTATAAAAGTAAATTTGAAAGTTGTTTAAAATTGCATGCCCTATCTGAATCATGAAAGTTTTATTTCGACTAGACTCAGGGCCCAGCACTTGTGTAAGGCAGTCTAGGCAGCCACCTTTGGGTGCCTTCAGCAGAGGGGAGCCGGATCGGCCTGGCTGCCTGCATTGGCAAATGCAATTTGAAAGCAGCGTGAGTAGTGCATTGACAAATTTTTTATGTGCTGAGATTGCAGCAACTTGTTACTAGACTTGTGCACGATTGAAAAATTTGTTTCGCTTCGTTTCGATTCGGGCCGTAAAAAATTTGGTTCCACACATTCATAATAATTCGGTATGTGTCGGTTATTCGGTTTCGGAATTTATTACGAATTTTGAAACTGTTTCGGAATTATTATTAATGTCGGACTGAATTTTTATTACGGACAAAATCGTTATTTCTAGCTAATGTTCCGGCAATTGGCGAAACAAAAGTATGCTAAACCGCCGCCGCCACCACCCACGCCACCACTAAATAAAGCTATTAACCCCTAAATCGCCGCCCCCATATCGCTAACACTACCTAAACCTATTAACTCCTAAACCGCACCCCCCACATCGCCAACACTACCAAAACCTATTAACCCCTAAACCGCACAACCCCACACATCGCTGACACTAACTAAACCTATTAACCCCTAAACCGCATTCCCCCCCACATTGCTGACACAAACTAAACCTATAAACCCCTCAACCTCACCCCCCACATCACCAACACTAACTAAGCCTATTAACCCCTAAACCGTACCCCCCACATCGCTGATATGAACTAAACCTATTAACCCCTAAACCGCACACCCCCCATATAGCCAACACTAACTAAAACTATTAACCCCTAAACCGCCCCCCTAAATCCTATTGGCTGTTCAAATTAGCCAATAGAATTTAAGCAGCTCTCATTCTATTAGATGATGAATCATCCAATAGAATGAGAGCTGCTTAAATCCTATTGGCTGATTTGAACAGCCAATAGGCTTTAGGCAGCTCTCATTCTATTGGATGATTTATCATCCAATAGAATGAGAGCTGCTTAAATTCTATTGGCTGATTTGAATAGCCGATTTTAGCAGCTCTAATTTTTCAGCCAATAGGAATGCAAGGGATTCCATCTTGAATCGCATACCTTGCATTGAAGATTCAGTGTACGGCGGCGACCATATGAAGAGGATGCTCTGCGCCGGATGTCTTCATGATGGACCCGCTCCGCGCTGCTGGGATCAAGATAGAAGATGCCGCCTGGATGAAGATTGAAGAGGCAGCCTGGATGAAGACTTCTCGCCATTTGGATGAGGTCTTCGCCGCCTGGATGAAGATTGAAGAGGCCGTCTGGATGAAGATCGTTCAAGCGGGACTTCAAAAACTGTAAGTGGATCGTTGGGGGTTAGTGTTAGGTTTTTTTAAGATTTTTGGGTGGTTTTTATTTTTAGATTAGGGTTTGGGCAGTAAAAGAGCTAAATGCCCTTTTATAGGGCAATGCCCATCCAAATGCCCTTTTCAGGGCAATGGGTAGCTTAGGTTTCTAGTTTTTTTTATTTTGTGGGTTTGGGGGGAGTGGGGGTTTGTAATGTTAGTGGGTATTTATATTTTTATTTCATAAACAGAGCTGATTTCTTTAGGGCAATGCCCTACAAAAGGCCCTTTTAAGGGCCATTGGTAGTTTATTCTACATTAGGTTTTTTATTTTGAGGTGTTTTTTTTTTTTAAATAGATATTAGACTAGGAATCATTTTGATTATTTTTGATAATTTGTTTGTTATTTTGTGTATTCTATGTTTTTTAGGGGGTGTTTTTTTTGGTAGCAAAAGAGATGTTTAACTAGGGGGAATGCAATAAAAAGGCCCTTTTAAGGCCCCCCCAAAAGGCTCTTTTAAGGGCCCTTGGTAGTTTGGGGGTTGGGGGTTTGTATATTTTTAGGGGGTGTTTGTTTTTGTAGCAAAGGAGCTGTTTAACTTAGGGCAATGCCCTACAAAAGGCCCTTTTAAGGGCCCTTGGTAGTTTATTTTATATTAGGCTTCATTCATTTTGGGGTGTGTTTTTTTTTTGTAAAGGGTATTAGAATAGGAATAATTTTTATTTTTTTGGATAATCTCATTTTGGTTTATTTTGTAATGGTAGGTTTTTTTATTTTTTGTAATGGTAGTTTTTTTTATTTTTTGTAATTTTAGGTTTTAGTGTAAGGTAGCTTAGGTTTTATTTCACAGTTAAGTTTTTATTTATTTTAACTAGGTAGTTAGTAAATAGTTAATAACTATTTACTAACTAGTCTACCTAGTTAAAATGAATACAAACTTACCTGTGAAACAAAAATAAAACCTAAGCTAGCTACAATATAACTATTAGTTATATTGTAGCTAGCTTAGGTTTTATTGCACAGGTAAGTTACTTTATATTTTGATTTAAATAGGTATTATTTAGTTAATAATTGTAACTTTAATTTAGCTATATTTTAATTATGTTAAAGTTAGGGGGTGTTAGGTTTAGGGTTAGGTTTAGGGGGTGTTAGGTTTAGGGGTTAATATAGTTTAATTTAGGTTGTTATTAGTTTAGGGGCTAATAGGTTTAGTTAGTATTGGCGATGTTTGTGAATGGCAGTTTAGGGGTTAATAGCTTTAGTTAGTGTCGGCGATGTTTTGGAATGGCGGTTTAGGAGTTAATAGGTTTAGTTAGTGTTGGCGATGTGGGGGGGGGTTGCAGTTTAGGGGTTAATAGGTTTAGTTTGTGTCTGCGATGTGGGGGGTGCAGTTTAGGGGTTAATAGGTTTAGTTTGTGTCATCGACGTGGGGGGTGCAGTTTAGGGGTTAATAGGTTTAGTTAGTGTTGGTGATGTGGGGAGGTGCGGTTTAGGGGTTTATAGGTTTAGTTTGTGTCGGCGATGTTGGGTGTGTGGTTTAGGGGTTAATAGGTTTAGTTAGTGTTGGCGATGTGGGGGGGGTGCGGTTTAGGGGTTAATAGGTTTAGTTAGTGTTGGTGATGTGGGGGGTGCGGTTTAGGGGTTTATTGGTTTAGTTTGTGTCGGAGATGTGGGGGGTGCGGTTTAGGGTTAATAGGTTTAGTTCGTGTCGTCGATGTTTCGGAACGGCGGTTTAGGGGTTAATATGTTTAGTTCGTGTTGGCGATGTGGGCGGGTGCGGATAAGGGGTCAATAGGTTTAGTTTGTGTCGGCGATGTTTCAGGCCGGCGGTTTAGGGGTTAATAGGTTTAGTTAATTTCTGCGATGTCGGGGATTTAGAGTCAGTGACGGGGAACTGCAGTTTAGGAAGGAACAATGAAAAATTCCGAATATGAATAATGGATCCGAAAATTCAGAAACATTTATTCCTTTTCAGAATTTTTCTGGATGTGCCAATTCGGCAATTTGGATGCTTCCGAATCGCCGAATCGGCCAAAATTCGGCCAAATTCCGAATTTGTCCGAAACGAAACGCACATGTCTACTTCTTACTTCCTACATAAATTGTTACACATGCACGGTCCATGCCTACTTGCTATTAATGTTGCTACTTGCTAATATGACATGCTTACTAATCTATTTGAGCAGTAATGCTATGCACTCCTCACTCAGCATGGGCAAAGGAAGGCATGTGTGAAGGCAGCTCACAGTCTCACTTGCGCATCGGCAGCGCAACACCTATCTGATGGAGAGACTGTGCCTCAAGTGCACAGTCAGTCAGTGACGTGGAGCCTGGAGGCGGACAGCAGTGGAGCCGACTCTCTAAGTGAGTCACATTACTGACAGTCTGACACACACTGAAAATGATTTTGAAATTGAGCTGAGCCTTAGCCACGCCATGTGATTGACACCCACCCAGATGGCCAAAGTCCAGACCGGAGGTACTGAAGTTGGCACCTTTATGAATGTCTGTTATACATATTGTTTTACCCATACTCTTGTAGTTTACACAAGCTGTTTTTTTAATTTGTTTTTTTCTGTCCATTATTTCAACTACCAATATTTTTTATTTTAACCCCTTAATGACTACAGCACTTTTCCATTTTCTGTCCATTTGGGACCAAGGCTATTATTACATTTTTGCGGTGTTTGTGTTTAGCTGTAATTTTCTTTTATACTAATTTACTGTACCCACACATATTATATACCATTTTTTCTAAAGATACCATTATTTTCATCATATCTTATAATTTACTATAAAAAAATTGCAAAATATGAGGAAAAAAATTGAAAAAAACACACTTTTTCTAACTTTGACCCCCAAAATTTGTTACACATCTACAACCACCAAAAACACCCATGCTAAATTGTTTCTAAATTTTGTCCTGAGTTTAGAAATACCCAATGTTTACATGTTTTTTTCAAAATTAGCGCTAGTTACATTGGAACACTGATATCTTTCAGGAATCCCTGAATATCCCTTGACATGTATATATTTTTCTTTAGAAGACATCCCAAAATATTGATCTAGGCCCATTATGGTATATTTCATGCCACCATTTCACCGCCAAATGGGATCAAATAAAAAAAATTGTTCACTTTTTCACAAATTATTTCACAAACTTTAGGTTTCTCACTGAAATTATCAACTTGTGCAATTATGGCATAAATGGTTGTAAATGCTTCTCTGGGATCCCCTTTGTTCAGAAATAGCAGACATATATGACTTTGGCTTTGCTTTTTGGTAATTAGAAGACCGCTAAATGCCACTGCGCACCACACGTGTATTATGCCCAGCAGTGAAGGGGTTAATTAGGGAGCATGTAGGGAGCTTCTAGAGTTAATTTTAGCTTTAGTATAGTGTAGTAGACAACCCCAAGTATTGATCTAGGCCCATCTTGGTATATTTCATGCCACCATTTCACCGCCAAATGTGATCAAATTTAAAAAAAACATAATTTTTTTTCACAATTTTAGGTTTCTCACTGAAATTATTTACAAACAGCTTGTGCAATTATGGTTGTAACCATAATTACACATATGGCCTTTTAAGGGCTATTTGTAATTTAGTATAGGGTAGGGATTTTTTTTATTTTGGTGGGCTTTTTTATTTTATTAGGGGGATTAGATTAGGTGTAATTAGTTTAAAATTCTTGTAATTATTTTATTATTTTCTGTAATTTAGTGTTTTTTTTCTTCGTATTTTAGTTTATTTAATTTAATTGTAATTAATTGTAGTTAGTTTAGGGAATTAATTTAATTATAGTGTAGTGTTAGGTGTAATTGTAACTTAGGTTAGGGTTTATTTTACAGGTAAATTTATACTTATTTTAACTAGGAAGTTATTAAATAGTTAACTATTTAATAACTATTGTACCTAGTTAAAATAAATACAAAGTTGCCTGTAAAATAAAAAAAAACCCTGAGATAGCTACAATGTAATTATTAGTTACAATGTAGCTAGCTTAGGGTTTATTTTATAGGTAAGTATTTAGTTTTAAATAGGAATAATTTATTTAATTGTAGTAATTTTATTTAGATTATTTTAAATTATATTTAAGTTAGGGGGGTGTTAGGGTTAGACTTAGATTTAGGGGTTAATTTATTTATTATAGTGGGCGGCGACGTTGGTGGCGGCAGATTAGAGGTTAATAAGTGTAGTTAGGTGGCAGCGACATTGGAGGCGGCAGATTAGGGGTTAATAAATATAATGTAGGGTTCGGCGATGTTGGGGGCAGCAGATTAGGGGTTCATACGTATAATATAGGTGGCGGCGGTGTCCGGAGCTGCAGATTAGGGGTTAATAATATAATGCAGGTGGCGACGATGTCGGGGGTGGCAGATTAGGGGTTAATAAGTGTAAGATTGGGGTGTTTAGACTCTGGGTTCATGTTAGGGTGCTAGGTGTAGACATAAAATGTATTTCCCCATAGGAATCAATGGGGCTGCGTTAGGAGCTGAACGCTGCTTTTTTGCAGGTGTTAGGTTTTTTTTTACAGCCGTCTGCCCCATTGATTCCTATGGGGAAATCGTGCACGAGCACGTTTAGCCAGCTCACCGCTACCGAAAGCAGTGCTGGTATTGAGGTGAGATGTGGAGCAAAATTTTGCTCTCTGCTCACTTTTTTGCGGCTAATGCCGGGTTTGTAAAAACCCGTAATACCAGCGTTGTCTCTAGGTGAGTGGTGAGCATAAACTAAGCGTTAGCACCGCAAGCCTTACCGACAAAAACTCGTAATCTAGATGAATGTTTTTAGAGCTAAATAATAATATTATTGATCATGTTGCCCTGCTATCCAGAGGAGGTGATAGGGCTATAATACTATTACAGCGTGAATCCAGGTGGATATACAACCTGGGTACTATGGTGCCCAGGGTTTGAATGTACACCTCAATTGGCACTGTTTTTATGAGTTAAATGTTTTTTGAGCCAATACTCAGTTCATCAAAACTTTAGCTAACAGCTAGTAAAAATTATAGTCAACAACTAGTACATTTCTTTAAGGAGGAAGACCCTTTTGGATATAATCAGAATTTACTAGTTTAAATCAATACTAAGAATTCTAGTTGAACTTTAAAATCAAGGGAAATTAAATAGTTAGTGTAATGTGAACTATAATGAAAACTACACAAAGATAGTGTCCTAGCTTCTGAATAATCTAGAATTCTAGAGGAGAATTGACAATGCATGATAGTACAGATCCCTACTTAAGCAGAGAAAGGAAGATACACAATATGATTGCAGTTATTGTATAGAAGGCTGATGAAGATGAATAACCATGCGGTCAGGATTGTAAAACGTGTATATTATACTGTTGTGCAATAGTATGTTGATTATTATTTTATTTTAATCTCGCAGAGGCTGCCGTCCGTTTGCCCCTAGTGACCGATGATGTGATGAGTGGGTCACATGGTTGTAGTTGCTTCCAGAAAGCCGTGAGTTTGGAAATGGGGACAAATAAATTATAGTAGTAAATAATTTGTGTATGTTTATGATTGTTTGAGGATGTCACATTTAGTAAAATAGTAAGATGTTAAGACCCGATGAGTGCCTTTTTCAATCACTGAACTATATATATATATATATATATATATATATATATATATATATATATATATATATATATATATACTGTATATATATATACACACTTTTGAGCCCTTCCCAGTCGAATACCTTGAGACATGCAATGTCCTTTTTATTCAATTTTAATGTGTTTGAATTTAAATACTTTACAATTCCTATGTTTTTCACATAGGAACATTTTTTATTTTTAAATAAATATTTCTACGTATATCTGTATATAAAATATATATCTATATCTATATATTCATAAAGATATATATATTTTTCAAAATAAAAATGTCTTTCCAAATAAAACAGTGGATAGATTATTATAAAACCTGTATAATTCAGATTACTATAAAGAACCAGGGATCATTGATTTTGTAATAAAATTAATACATAAAACATCTAAAGAGCATGTGGATAAGGATTCAGAAGCAGGTAATGTAGAATGTTTGAAAATAGGTTTATAAAGCACTAAAACATTGTAAACATTAAAAGGAGGACATTAAACAACTCAAGATATTAATATAAATGATTTAATTACATGTAGTAAAACTACTGTGCAATATACTTTCATTATGTATTGTGTTCTCCTTTCCTGTAATTTAATCCTGAATATTGTGGGCTTTTCAATTCATGTAAAACAAGTGCAGACACAGCTATATGCCCCACAGTCATTGGTTGCACAGTCTAGTAAACCATTTATACCCATTCCTAATTGGCCTCAGCAGAAAAGGTAACCTAAGTTACAATATAGTGATGCACACTGCCTTATGGACATTATCTTTACCCTTATTATTTCAATATTTAAACACCTAATATAATTTTTAAAAATACATGTACACATTATTCTCAGCCCAATCTTTTCTCTAAATACATCATTCAAGCAATGATTTATTTAGGACTAGATTACAAGTAGAGTGCAAAATATTGCTTCCACATATACATATATGTTTCCTATGAACACACATTACCCAAAGACCATAATTTAAAGGCTCTTTTCAGTGCCCTTTTTTTTAACATCCACTCCCACCAACTTTAGCCCCAAAAAACTGTTTAGTGCGAATTTGCCCATATACGGGCACACAATAAATTAGAACTCCATTTATAATCTAGCC
Source organism: Bombina bombina (assembly GCF_027579735.1). Classification (NCBI taxonomy): domain Eukaryota; kingdom Metazoa; phylum Chordata; class Amphibia; order Anura; family Bombinatoridae; genus Bombina; species Bombina bombina. The sequence goes on from NC_069500.1 coordinate 841,858,562, forward strand.
CTTAGTGTTTAGTGTCACTTTAAGAGGATTAATGTAGAAAGAAAGAAAGAAAGAAAGAAAGAAAGAAAGAAAGAAAGAAAGAAAGAAAGAAAGAAAGAAAGAAAGAAAGAAAGAAAGAAAGAAAGAGGGGAAAAAAGCCTTCACATTCATTGTCACAGATGCCCTATACCTGAATATTTAATGGTGGCATGAAATGTTAATTATAACAGTTATTGTAACATTTATTGTACACTCCTACCAGCGTAAGTAGCAATTACAACATTAAAAAAACAACAAAAAAACAATAAATCCTCTGGCTGTTTTATTTATTAAGAGAGGGTGGTAAATACAAGAATCAGCAGTTGGGCAAACTCACACCTAGATTTAGAGTTTTGCATTAGCCGTCAAAAGCAGCGTTAAGGGGTCCTAACGCTGCTTTTGGCTGCCCGCTGGTATTTAGAGTCAGCCAAGAAAGGGTCTAACCTACCGGGATTCCAGGCTACCGCAGATCCCCTTATGCCAATTGCGTATCCTATCTTTTCAATGGGATCTGCCTAACGCCGGTATTTGGAGTCTTGGGAGAAGTGAGCGGTAGACCCTCTACCGACAAGACTCCTACCGCCAAAAAAAGTCAGTAGTTAAGAGCTTTAGGGGCTAACGCCGGAATATAAAGCTCTTAACTACTGTGCTCTAAAGTACACTAACACCCATAAACTACCTATGTACCCCTAAGCCGAGGCCCCCCCACATCGCCGCCACTATAATAAAATATTTTAACCCCTAATCTGCCGACCGGAGACCGCCGCCACCTACAATATACCTATAAACCCCTAATCTGCTGCCCCTAACATCGCCAACCCCTATATTATATTTATTAACCCTAAATCTGCCCCCCCAACGTCGCCGCCACCTAACTACACTGATTAACCCCTAATCTGCCAACCGGACCTCGCCGCCACTATAATAGATGTATTAACCCCTAAACCCGCCTCACAAACACTACAATAAATAGTATTAACCCCTAATCTGCCCTCCCTAACATCGCCGCCATCTACCTACAATTATTAACCCCTAATCTCCCGCCCGCACCGTCGTCGCTACTATAATAAATGTATTAACCCCTAAACCTAACTCTAACCCTAACCCTAACACCCCCCTAACTAACATAAATATAATTTAAATTAAACAAAATAATATTCCTAAAATTAAATAAAATAATTCTATTTAAAACTAAATGCTTACCTAGAAAATAAACCATAATATAGCTACAATATAACTAATAATTACATTGTAGCTATTTTAGGATTTATATTTATTTTACAGGCAACTTTGTATTTATTTTAACTAGATACAATAGCTATTAAATAGTTAATAACTATTTAATAGCTACCTAGTTAAAATAAATACAAAATTACCTGTAAAATAAATCCTAACCTAAGTTACAAATACACCTAACACTACACTATCATTAAATTAATTAAATAAGTTACATACAATTAGCTAAAATAAAATACATTAAAATAAACTATACTATAATACAAAAAAATCCCACTAAATTACAAAAAATAAAAAAGAATTACAGACAGTTTAAACTAATTATACCTAATCTAAGCCCCCTAATAAAATAAAAAAAGTCCCCCAAAATAAAAAATTCCCTACCCTATTCTAAAATACAAAAGTAATCAGGTCGGAACAGCCAATAGAATGCAAGTTCAATACGATTGGCTGATTGGATCAGCCAATCGGATTGAACTTCAATCTGATTGGCTGATTGCATCAGCCAATCAGATTTTTTCTACCTCAATTCCGATTGGCTGATAGAATTCTATCAGCCAATCGGAATTGAAGGGGCGCCATCTTAGATGACGTCCCTTAAAGGAACCTTCATTCGTCGTTAGTCCGTCGGTTGAAGAGGATGAATCCGTTGAAGATGGCTCCACTCCGCTCCAGATGGATGAAGATTGAAGACGCCGCCTGGATGAACACTTCTACTGGATGGAGGACCTCTTCTTTGCCGCTTGGATGAAGACTTCTACCGGATCAAGGACCTCCTCTGCGCACCTTGGATGAAGAATTTGGCTCGGCTGGGTGAAGACAACTCAAGGTAGGATGGTTGTAATGTTGGGGGGGTATTGTATTTTTCTTTTCAGGTAAAAGAGCTGATTACTTTGTGGCAATGCCCCGCAAAAAGCCCTTTTAAGGGCTGGTAAAAGAGCTGATTACTTTTGTATTTTTGAATAGGGTAGGGAATTTTTGATATTGGGGGGCTTTTTTATTTTATTAGGGGGCTTATATTAGGTGTAATTAGTTTTAACTGCTTGTAATTCTTTTTTATTTTTTGTAATTTAGTGTTTGTTTGTTTTTGTATTATAGTATAGTTTATTTTATTGTATTTTATTTTAGCTAATTGTATGTAATTTATTTAATTAATTTAATGATAGTGTAGTGTTAGGTGTATTTGTAACTTAGGTTAGGATTTATTTTACAGGTAATTTTGTATTTATTTTAACTAGGTAGCTATTAAATAGTTATTAACTATTTAATAGCTATTGTATCTAGTTAAAATAAATACAAATTTGCCTGTAAAATAAATATAAATCCTAAAATAGCTACAATGTAATTATTAGTTATATTGTAGCTATATTAGGGTTTATTTTCTAGGTAAGTATTTAGTTTTAAATAGGATTATTTTATTTAATTTTAGGAATATTATTTTGTTTAATTTAAATTATATTTATGTTAGGGGGATGTTAGGGTTAGGGTTAGAGTTAGGTTTAGGGGTTAATAAATTTATTATAGTAGCGACGACGGTGTGGGCGGGAAATTAGGGGTTAATAATTGTAGGTAGGTGGCGGCGATGTTAGGGAGGGCAGATTAGGGGTTAATACTATTTATTATAGTGTTTGCGAGGCGGGAGTGCGGCGGTTTATGGGTTAATACATTTATTATAGTGGCGGCGATGTCCAGACGGCAGATTAGGGGTTAATAAGTGTAGGTAAGGTGGCGGCGACATTGGGGGGGCAGATTAGGGGTTAATAATTATAATATAGGGGTCGGCGGTGTTAGGGGCAGCAGATTAGGGGTTCATAGGGATAATGTAGGTTGCGGCGGTGTCCGGAGCGGCAGATTAGGGGTTAATAGTATAATACAGGTGTCAGCGATAGCGGGGGTGGCAGATTAGGGGTTAATAAGTGTAAGGTTAGGGGTGTTTAGACTCGGGGTTCATGTTAGGGTGTTAGGTGTAGACTTAGAGAGTGTTTCCCCATAGGAAACAATGGGGCTGCGTTAGGAGCTGAACGCTGCTTTTTTGCAGGTGTTAGGTTTTTTTTCAGCCCAAACTGCCCCATTGTTTCCTATGGGGATATCGTGCATGAGCACGTTTTAGCTGCTTATCAGTACTGTAAGCAACGCTGGTATTGAGGGTTGAAGTGGAGCTAAGTTAGGCTCAACACACCCTTTTTTGAGCCTAACGCAGCCCCTCAGACAACTCTAAATACCAGCGTTGTCTTAAGGGTGCGTTGAGAAAAAAAGCAGCGTTAGCTACGCGGGTCTTTACCGACAAAACTCTAAATCTAGCCGTCAGTGTTAAACCTCATAGAAAGTAGGCACTCCTCTGATTGGCTGGAACATATTAATTGATTTGATTGGTTCTGTTTTAGCCATTCTAGAGTCGAGTTACTGACCAATAGAAATTGCTGCAGTGGACTTTCTGCTATTGGCTGGATTGCCATCAGGCTGGTAATTGGTCACAATTCCTCCATTCTAGGTTTCCTGGCTGCTAATTGATCAGTGTCTAAGAAAGGGGATTTTTTTCTTGTTTTATGAAACCTTGAGTGAGATAAGAAGTGCTACTTATACCCCTGAAGTTCCCTCAATAAAACAGACTTTCCAGAATAGAAGTTGCAGCTGTATCACTGGCATGAATGGACTAATATCACTTTGTCCGATGAGCTAACATTACTGAAGGTTCCTGGTAATTTGAGCAAGTTGCAGACCTACAGGTCTGCGCTACCTTGTTCACTGAAGTGGTGCTAACGATTGCTGGAGTCTTGCTGCTGAAAGCTGGACCTTCTTGACAAACTTCTGACAACACCCACTCTGTGACATGCATTTTTTTGAGAATACTCATGTCTAAAACAACAATCCTTTTAGGGGTAAAACTGTATATTATTTTTGCTACATAAATGATAGTGTTATCATCTAGAATGGGACAGAAGGGGAAAATATGGACTTAAAGGGACATTCAAGTCATAATTAGACATTCATGATTTATACAGAACATACAATTTGAAACTTTCCAATTTACTTCTATTGTTTAACTTGCTTCCTTCTCTTGTTATCCTTTTCTGAAAGGTTTATCTAGGTAATCTAAGGAGCAGCAAAAAACCTAGGTGGCTGTATATATATATATATATATATATATATATATATATATATATATATATATATATATATATATATATATATATATATATGTATATATATATATATATATATATATATATATATATATATATATACAGACTGTCATTGGATCACCCATGTGTTCAGTTAGAAACCAGTAGTGCATTGCTGCTTCTTCAACAAATGATACCAAGAGAATGAAGCAAATTTGATATTAGAAGTAAATTGGAAAGTTGTTTAAATTGTATGTTCTGTCTAAATCATAAACAAAAAAATGTGGGTTTCATGTCCCTTTAACTGTATGTCTGAATACTAAAAATGTAATTCAAAATTTGTTAGTAGCCATTTAACATCTAGGAAGAAGTTAGTGTAGAAAAACAGAGAAACTGAAAAGCAGAGGGGCGCTTACGTTCCTGGGTTAAGTCTGTGAGCTGTGAAAAAGCCGGTTGCTCTGTTGAGCAGGAAGTAGATCCACTGTAATAGCGTGTTGCAGGTGTCAGTGATAGTCTGCTTCCTGTGTCACTGTAGTGATGAGCGCTGCCTGAGACAAAGGGGGGTGTATTCTCCAAACACCTCCAGCAGGTAGTAGTCTGTGAAAAGAAAGCAAAGACAGGCGCAGCCCAATTCAAGTGTAGTATTCTTTAATTCAGTGTAAGTGCACACATACAAATGGCTACTTACAAGAGGCACAAATAAAATCTGCATATAAAGGTATCTTTACATCCAAACTGTGTTATGATATAACATACAGCTATGAAAGAGAGAGTTTGTTTCATATCTGTATGTTATATCATAACACAGTTTGGATGTAAAGATACCTTTATATGCAGATTTTATTTGTGCCTCTTGTAAGTAGCCATTTGTATGTGTGCACTTACACTGAATTAAAGAATACTACACTTGAATTGGGCTGCGCCTGTCTTTGCTTTCTTTTCACAGACTAACATCTAGGAAGTCCTTGGGACAATATCATTGTAAGACCCTAATATTTTGGATCACAATGTTTTAGCCAACTTGTTTTTGGTGGGTTTGCTGTTTGAAAATGGCATTTTATTATAGGATGATAGATCCTGTAAAAGACAGAAACAGAGAGGCACCAAATAGGACAGTACCGTCTGATTGAGCAGCAGCACAACACAATACGGAGTCACCCCCTATATTAATCTACTCACAAGAGCAGAGGCACAACCGGAGTGCCAGACACAGCAGGTCGGGTCTATAACGAGTCGCCTGACAGACACGCCAGAAGGATATGGAGACCCAGAGAGTCAGACGGTCCGCATGATCCACTCCGATAGTAGCAGTCAGCCATCCAGGAGGTGTGGTGGAACGCCGGTTCCGGATAGGTGGTTAGATCATAGCCCACATAGAGCATGCAGGATAGTGACAATAAGAGGAGCAGGCAGGTAATAAATTAAAAGACTGTTTAATAATAGTCAATTAAAACCAGCAACGTGTTTCTCAACTAAAAACTATCCTTTTCCTCAGGCTGTGTACATACGGCCCTGATGAGAGTTGGCTCTTATGAAGGCGATCTACAAACAGCTGGGCTCATAGGCTTACATTCTAAAGGGGTTCAAGGAGAAAGCAATGGTGTTAGGAAAGGTTAGTGTAGGTTGTATGCATCCCTGAATAGTAGAGTCTTTACGGTGCGCTTGAAGCTGTTAAACTAGGGGAGAGTCTTGTAGAGCGAGGCAGGGAGTTCCACAAGATGGGAGCCAGTCTAGAGAAGTTCTGTATGTCCTTATCATTGAATAATGTGAGATCCAAAAAATCAATGAGTACGTATGTAGTGTACCAGTTAAAGTCTGTTAAATACACAAATGGTTCCCCATATAGTAACCAGGTTATACTATCCTTCCCGCCCCTAAATCTGCTGAGACTGCAATGCAATGCAATAAATTACATTGATTTTAAACTATAACACTAGGAGAACAGTTAAAATAAGGAGACCCCTGATGCGGCATTTCTCTTACGCTTCCTCAGAGCGCCCACACTATAATAAATCTATTAACCCCTATTCCGCCGCTCCCCGACATCGCCATCACTAATTAAAGTTATTAACTCCTAAATCCTCTGGTCTCCCACATCACTACCATTAAACAAACCTAATAACACCTAAACCGCCAGCCCCCCAGATCGCAACAACCTAAATTAAACTATATTAACCCCTGAACCTAACCCTAGCGTAACCCTAACCATAAACCTAACCCTAACACCCCCTAACTTTAACATAATTACAATAGAGCTAAATTAAAGTTACAATTATTAACTAAATAATACCTATTTAAAACTAAATACATGCTTACCTGTGCAATAATTACATTGTAGCTATCTTAAATTTTATTTTTATTTCACAGGTAAGTTTGTATTTATTTTAACTAGGTAGACTAGTTAGTAAATAGTTATTAACTATTTACTAACTACCTAGTTAAAATAAATACAAACTTACCTGTGAAATAAAACCTAAGCTGCCTTACACTAAAACCTAAAATTACAAAAACAAAAAAACTACCATTACAAAAAATAATCTAAAAAAAAAATCTACCGACAAGACTCCAGCCGCTAACTACCGTGCTCTAAAGTACACTAACACCCATAAACTACCTATGTACCCCTAAACCGAGGTTCCCCCACATCGCCGCCACTATAATAAAAAAATTTAACCCCTAATCTGCCGACCGCACACCGCCGCCACCTACATTATCCCTATGAACCCCTAATCTGCTGGCCCTAACATCGCTGACACCTACCTACACTTATTAACCCCTAATCTGCCGACCGGACCTCGCCGCTGCTCTAATAAATGTATTAACCCCTAAACTGCCGCACTCCCGCCTCGCAAACTCAAGAATAAATTGTATTAACCCCTAATCTGCCCCCCTCCATAAAATCGCCGCCACCTAACTTCAAGTATTAACCCCTAATCTACCGACCGGACCTCGCCGCTACTATAATAAATGTATTAACCCCTAAAGCTAAGTCTAACCCTAACCCTAACACCTCCCCTAAATTAAATATAATTTTAATCTAACAAAATAAATTAAATTATTAATTTAAGTCCTCCTATTTAAAACTACATACTTACCTGTAAAATAAACCCTAATATAGCTACAATATAACTAATAATTACATTGTATCTATTTTAGGGTTTATATTTATTTTACAGGAAACTTTATATTTATTTTAACTAGGTACAATAGCTATTAAATAGTTAATAACTATTTAATAGCTACCTAGTTAAAATAATTACCAAATTACCTGTAAAATAAATCCTAACCTAAGTTACAATTAAACCTAACACTACACTATCAATAAATAAATACAATTAATTAACTACAAGTACCTACAATTACCTACAATTAAATAAACTAAACTAAATTACCAGAAAAAACAAACACTAAATTACAAAAAATAAAAAAAGATTACAAGAATTTTAAGCTAATTACACCTACTCTAAGCCCCCTAATAAAATAAAAAAGCCCCCCAAAATAAAAAAAATGTCCCTACCCTAATGGCTTTTTGCGGGGCATGCCCCAAAGAAATCAGCTCTTTTGCCTGTAAAAAGAAACACAATACCACCCCCCAACATTACAACCCACCACCCACATACCCCTACTCTAACCCAAACCCCCCTTAAATAAACCTAACACTACCCCCCTGAAGATTTCCCTACCTTGAGTCATGTTCACCCAGCCGGGCACCGATGGACCAAAAGAGGACATCTGGAGCGGCAGAAGTCTTCATCCTATCCGGGCAGAAGAGGACATCCGGACCAGCAGACATCTTCATCCAAGCAGCATCTTCTATCTTCATCCATCCGACGAGGAGCGGCTCCATCTTCAAGACCTCCGGCGCGGAACATCCTCTTCCTTCCGACGACTACTGACGAATAAAGGTTCCTTTAAGTGACGTCATCCAAGATGGCGTCCCTCGAATTCTTACCTTAATTCCGATTGGCTGATAGAATCCTATCAGCCAATCGGAATTAAGGTAAGAAAATCTGATTGGCTGATTGAATCAGCCAATCAGATTCAAGTTCAATCAGATTGGCTGATCTAATCAGCTAATCAGATTGAGCTCGCATTCTATTGGCTGATCGGAACATGTTGGGGGGTGGTATTGTGGGAGTTTTTTTACAGGCAAAAGAGCTGATTTCTTTGGGGCATGCCCTGCAAAAAGCCCTTTTAAGGGCTGGTAATAGAGCTGTTAACTTTTGTAATTTAGATTAGGGTAGGGAAATTTTTTTATTTTGGGGGGCTTTGTTATTTTATTAGGGGGCTTAGAGTAGGTGTAATTAGCTTAACATTCTTGTAATCTTTTTGTATTTTTTGTAATTTAGTGTTTGTTTTTTTTGGTAATTTAGTTTAGTTTATTTAATTGTAGGTAATTGTAGGTACTTGTAGTTAATTAATTTAATTTATTTAGTGATAGTGTAGTGTTAGATTTAATTGTAACTTAGGTTAGGATTTATTTTACAGGTAATTTGGTAATTATTTTAATTAGGTAGCTATTAAATAGTTATTAACTATTTAATAGCTATTGTACCTAGTTAAAATAAATACAAAGTTGCCTGTAAAATAAATATAAACCCTAAAATAGATCTAATGTAATTATTAGTTATATTGTAGTTATATTAGGGTTTATTTTACAGGTAAGTATTTAGCTTTAAATAGGAATACTTTAGTAAATAAGAATTAATTTATTTCGTTAGATTAAAATTATATTTAACTTAGGGGGGTGTTAGGGTTAGGGTTAGACTTAGCTTTAGGGGTTAATACATTTATTATAGTAGCGGCGAGGTCCGGTCGGCAGATTAGGGGTTAATACTTGAAGTTAGGTGGCGGCGATGTTAGGGAGGGCATATTAGGGGTTAATACAATTTATTATAGGGTTTGCAAGGCGGGAGTGCTGCGGTTTAGGGGTTAATACATTTATTAGAGTAGCGGCGAGGTCCGGTCGGCAGAATAGGGGTTAATAAGTGTAGGTAAGGTGGCGGCGATGTTGGGGGGGGGCAGATTAGGGGTTAATAAATATAATATAGGGGTCGGCGGTGTTAGGGGCAGCAGATTAGGGGTTCATAGGGATAATGTAGGTTGCGGCGGTGTCCGGAGCAGAAGATTAGGGGTTAATAATAATATGCAGGTGTCAGCGATAGCGGGGGCGGCAGATTAGGGGTTAATAAGTGTAAGGTTAGGGGTATTTAGACTCGGGGTGCATGTTAGGGTGTTAGGTGCAAACTTAGAAACTGTTTCCCCATAGGAAACAATGGGGCTGCGTTAGGAGCTGAACGCTGCTTTTTTGCAGGTGTTAGGTTTTTTTCAGCCCAAACTGCCCCATTGTTTCCTATGGGGAATCGTGCACGAGCACGTTTTTCCAGCTAGCCGCTACCGTAAGCAACGCTGGTATTGAGGGTTGAAGTGGCGGTAAATTCGGCTCTACGCTCCCTTTTTGGAGCCTAACGCAGCCCTTCAGATAACTCTCAATACCAGCGTTGTTTAAAAGCAGCGCTGGAAAAAAAAAAGACACGTAGCTTACGCACCCCTTTTGCCGCAAAACTCTAAATCTAGGTGAAAATTATCCAAAAAAAATAAAAAATATTCCTATTATAATACCCTTTATAGTGAGTCATGTTCACCCAGCCGGGCACCGATGGACCAAAAGAGGACATCTGGAGCGGCAGAAGTCTTCATCCTATCCGGGCAGAAGAGGACATCCGGACCAGCAGACATCTTCATCCAAGCAGCATCTTCTATCTTCATCCATCCGACGAGGAGCGGCTCCATCTTCAAGACCTCCGGCGCGGAACATCCTCTTCCTTCCGACGACTACTGACGAATAAAGGTTCCTTTAAGTGACGTCATCCAAGATGGCGTCCCTCGAATTCTTACCTTAATTCCGATTGGCTGATAGAATCCTATCAGCCAATCGGAATTAAGGTAAGAAAATCTGATTGGCTGATTGAATCAGCCAATCAGATTCAAGTTCAATCAGATTGGCTGATCTAATCAGCCAATCAGATTGAGCTCGCATTCTATTGGCTGATCGGAACATGTTGGGGGGTGGTATTGTGGGGGGGGTTTTACAGGCAAAAGAGCTGATTTCTTTGGGGCATGCCCTGCAAAAAGCCCTTTTAAGGGCTGGTAATAGAGCTGTTAACTTTTGTAATTTAGATTAGGGTAGGGAATTTTTTTTATTTTGGGGGGCTTTGTTATTTTATTAGGGGGCTTAGAGTAGGTGTAATTAGCTTAACAGTCTTGTAATCTTTTTTTATTTTTTGTAATTTAGTGTTTGTTTTTTTTGGTAATTTAGTTTAGTTTATTTAATTGTAGGTAATTGTAGGTACTTGTAGTTAATTAATTTAATTTATTTAGTGATAGTGTAGTGTTAGATTTAATTGTAACTTAGGTTAGGATTTATTTTACAGGTAATTTGGTAATTATTTTAATTAGGTAGCTATTAAATAGTTATTAACTATTTAATAGCTATTGTACCTAGTTAAAATAAATACAAAGTTGCCTGTAAAATAAATATAAACCCTAAAATAGATCTAATGTAATTATTAGTTATATTGTAGCTATATTAGGGTTTATTTTACAGGTAAGTATTTAGCTTTAAATAGGAATACTTTAGTTAATAAGAATTAATTTATTTCGTTAGATTAAAATTATATTTAACTTAGGGGGGTGTTAGGGTTAGGGTTAGACTTAGCTTTAGGGGTTAATACATTTATTATAGTAGTGGCGAGGTCCGGTCGGCAGATTAGGGGTTAATTTATTATAGGGTTTGCAAGGCGGGAGTGCGGCGGTTTAGGGGTTAATACATTTATTAGAGTAGCGGCGAGGTCCGGTCGGCAGAATAGGGGTTAATAAGTGTAGGTAAGGTGGCGGCGATGTTGGGGGGGGGCCAGATTAGGGGTTAATAAATATAATATAGGGGTCGGCGGTGTTAGGAGCAGCAGATTAGGGGTTCATAGGGATAATGTAGGTTGCGGCGGTGTCCGGAGCGGAAGATTTGGGGTTAATAATAATATGCAGGTGTCAGCGATAGCGGGGGCGGCAGATTAGGGGTTAATAAGTGTAAGGTTAGGGGTGTTTAGACTCGGGGTACATGTTAGGGTGTTAGGTGCAAACTTAGAAACTGTTTCCCCATAGGAAACAATGGGGCTGCGTTAGGAGCTGAACGCTGCTTTTTTGCAGGTGTTAGGTTTTTTTCAGCCCAAACTGCCCCATTGTTTCCTATGGGGAATCGTGCACGAGCACGTTTTTCCAGCTAGCCGCTACCGTAAGCAACGCTGGTATTGAGGGTTGAAGTGGCGGTAAATTCGGCTCTACGCTCCCTTTTTGGAGCCTAACGCAGCCCTTCAGATAACTCTCAATACCAGCGTTGTTTAAAAGCAGCGCTGGAAAAAAAAAGACACGTAGCTTACGCACCCCTTTTGCCGCAAAACTCTAAATCTAGGTGAAAATTATCCAAAAAAAAAAAAATATTCCTATTATAATACCCTTTAAAAAAAAAAAAAAAAAAAAACCAAAATAAAAAAGCATAATCTATAATAAACTACCAAGGGCCCTTAAAGGGCATTTCCCTAAAGTTAACAGCTCTTTTGCTACATAACAAAACAAACACCCCCTAACGGTATAGAAACCCCACCCCCCAAACCCACAAAATAAAAAAAAAGTAAAACCCAATCTACCCATTGCTCTGAAAAGGGCATTTCTATGGGCATTGCCCTTAAAAGGGCATTTAGCTCTTTTTCCTGCTCTTAAAAGGGCATTCAGCTATTTTTCCTGCCCTTAAAAGGGCATTGAGCTCTTTTATGAAATGCCTAAGCCCTTATCTAAAAATAAAAACCCACCCCAAAAAAAAAAAAAATACATTACACAAAATAACAAATTATCAAAAATAATAAAAATTATTCCTATTCTAATACCCATTTAAAAAAAAAACCCACCCCAAAATAAAAAACCTAATCTAGAATAAACTACCAATAGCCCTTAAAAGGGCCTTTTGTAGGGCATTGCCCTAAGTTAAACAGCTCTTTTACCTGACAATTTTTTACAAAGACCTACTAACATTACAAACCACCCCACCCCCAAACCCTAAAAATAAAATAAAAATATCTAAACAAAACAGCCAATAGAAGATGCCGTCTGGATGAAGATGGAGCCACCTGTAGCCAGGATGAAGATTGAGCCGCGGGGATGTAGATGGAGTTGTCGGGATGAAGATCCTTCAAGCGGGACTTCAGCAACTGTGAGTGGATCTTCGGGGGTTAGTGTTAGGATTTTTTAAACTTTTTTGGGTGTTTTTTTGTTTTAGTTTAGGGTTTGGGCTTTTGGTAAAAGAGCTAAATGCCCTTTTAAGGGCAATGCCCATACAAATGCCCTTTTCAGGGCAATGGGTAAATTAGGTTTTTGTTAGAGTTAGGTTTTTTTATTTTGGGGGGTTGGTTGGTTGGTGGGTTTTACTGTTCGGGGGTCTTTGTAATCTTTTTACAGGTAAATGAGCTATTTAACTTAGGGCAATGCCCTACAAAAGGCCCTTTTAAGGGTAATTTGTAGTTAAATGTAGGTTAGGGATTTTTTTTTATTTTGGGTGGGCTTTTTTATTTTTATAGGGCTATTAGATTAGGTGTAATTCTATTTTATTTTTTAAAACTCCATTTGTTATTTTTCATAATTTAGTATTTGTTATTTTTTGTAATTTAGTCTTTTTTATTTTTTGTAATTAGATACTTTGTAAACTTTTAGAGTAGTGTTAGGGTTTTTTTTAATGTGTATTTTAGATTTATTTAATTTGAGGTTAGTTTAAGTTTAGTTTAATAATTATATTAGTTTAATTGTTAGTTTAAACTTAGCTTTTTTAATTTGACAGGTAAGTTTTAAGACAGGGAAATCGCAATTTTAATATAAAGTTAGGGGGCGTTAGGTTTAGGGGTTACTAGTTTTAATTAGTTTATTGCGATGTGGGGGCTTTCGTTTTAGGGGTTAATAGTTTAATTTAGTATATTTCATTTTGTGGGGCTTGCGGTTTAGGGGTTGATAGGTTTATTATAGTGGCGGCGGTTTAGGGCTTAATAACTTTAGTACAGTGGGGGCGATGTGGGCGGGCTTCAGATTAGGGGTTAATTATATTTAAATAGTGTTTGTGATGCAGGAGGGTGGAGGCTTAGGGGTTTATAACTTTATTATGGTGGTGATGATGTTGGGGAGTGGCGGAACAGGGGTTAATAAATGTTATTAGTGTCAGCGATGTCGGGAGCGGCAGATTAGGGGTTAATAACTTTAATATAGTATTTTCGATGCAGGAGGGCCTTGGTTTAGGGGTTAATAGGTAGTTTTTGGGTGTCAGTGTACTTTGTAACACTTTAGTTATAAGTTTTATGTAACAGTTTTGTTGCGTAAAACTCATAACTACTGCTCTCAGATGGCGAAACGGATCTTGTCGGTATAGGCTGCATCGCAAGCTTTTTAGCCTCACCGCAAAACTCGTAATGGCTGCGCTATGGAAGTCCCATGAAAAAACGTAATTTTTACGTGTGCGGGATTGAGATTGCATTACAGGCTAACAGGCTTGCGGTACAGCTATACCGACAAGACTTGTAATGGCTGCATTACTGTTTTAACGCTCAAATTGTCATTTTTTCAGCATTAAAACACGAAGGCACAACTTGTAATCTAGGTGATAGTAAACCACATTAAATATTATTATAGAATTTTTATTTGGACATATATTATAGCCCTTTGCAGTCAAATACTGTACCATATACATTTGAACCCTTATAAATATATTTTATGAATATTTCTATGACTAATTTAATGTAATTTATGTTGTGTTTGGTGCAACTTTTATTTTAACAATAACCCTTTATGCCAAGTCTTAAGTCGCGCTAACTTGATTGCGTTTAAGAAAAAACACATTTACTTGAAACTTGTAATAGGCGTGCAAATTGAAGCACCCACCATATTCTTATATTGCGTGCACACCACTTGTAATCTAGTCCTTTGTGATTTAAAATGTTTATCTGTTTTAAAAAAACATAACAACATACTTTTATTTTTCTTGCAATTCAACTCTAACAAAATTTTACAGGGGGCGTTGAGGCCAGTTTTACAACATTTCCAGGGTCTGTCTGATTTCCCAGTGCTGGTTATAGATCACACACAAACACCTATTCATATCTTGCATTGGTCATTCAGATGTTATTGATGTTTTTCCAATTCCTAACATCCCAAGGCAAGAGACAACATTTGATTTACATACATAACATTAATATTATTTTAATAACAAAAGGATTGGTGAGGCTAGCGAGGCTGAAAATGCTTACGGAAGCGTAACAAAAAGTCTTACCGCACTTGTGCTGCAGCTAGCTTAGCAAATCATTACAATCTACTAGACATGTGCGATTCGGTTCGGTTCGATTCGGAAATTCAGAAAATTTGGAAAATTCAGAGATTCGGATTAAAATAGTGCCGAATCTACCGAATAAATCCGAATAACTTTGGATTCATTCGGATTTATTCGGTAGATTCGGATGGCCATGGATTACACTAGTATTGTACAGTATATTAGGTTATATCACTCTGCTATGGGTTACACCTAATGTACAGTACATAATACTAGTCTAATCCCATCTAACACTTACCGAAATTCCGAATTTCCGAACCGAACCGTATCGAACCGAATCCAGCCGAATTTATTAGAATCCGAATGAATCTGAAACAAATCCGAACCGAATTTATTAGAATCCGAATGAATCCGAAACAAATCCGAACCGAATTGATTCAAATTTTTCCGAATTTGAATCGCTCCAAACCGAAATTCGAAAAAATCCGAATCGATCCGAACCGAACCGAATTTTTTCACCATGCACATGTCTACAATCTACTTTTTGCTGTGAAAATTAGTATAATCTCCTAAAATATATTTTTTGCCCCCAAAGGGATAAACAGTAATCTCAGATATAGTCCAAAATATACAGATGAACCTTACATCCCTAGCCTTAAAGGGACAGTAAAGTCATAATTAGACATTCATGATTTAGACAGAGCATACACTTTTGAACAACTTTCCAATTTACTTCTATTATCTCATTTGCTTCCTTCTCTTGTTATCTTTTGCTGAAAGGTTTATCTAGGAAAGCCCAATAGCAGCAACTAACCTAGGTTCTAGTTGCTGATTGGTGGCTGCATATATATATACCCATTGTCATTGGCTCATCCATGTGTTCAGTTAGTGACCAGTAGTGCATTACTGCTCCTTCAACAAAGGATACCAAGAGAATGAAGCAAATTTGATAATAGAAGTAACCTGGAAAGTTGTTTAAAATTGTATGTTCTACCTAAATCATGAAAGAAAAATTTTGGGTTTCATGTCCCTTTAACATTCAACTGTCAAATTGAGAAAAATGATATAAATAAAAATACAAGCAGAATTTATGAAGAAATGATAGGTAAAGAAAAATGTCACCCATTTCACCAGGTATGGAGATATCAGCAATCTCATAATATAATAATATATAATATAAGGGGCCTTATCTGCAGATACAACTAGTTTTGGATCAATATTTATAGGGACATGAAAACCAAATCTTTTTTTCAGAAAGAGCACACAATTTTAAGCAGCTTTCCAATTTACTTCTACTTTAAAATTTGATTTATTCTTGTGCTATTCTTTGTTGAAGAACCATCAATGCACAATTGGGAGCTAGCTGAACACACTAACAAGAGGCATAAATGAGCATTCACCAATCACCAGCTAGCTCACAGTAATACATTGCTGCTCCTGTTGGTGGTGGGCGAAACCAGATAGGGACTTCTTGCCCAATGTGCTTAAAGGAATATGGCTGCACCTCACTAACCAAGCCCACAAAGGCCAAAACGATCATCTGGGGTTGCCATGTAACCCATGTTCCTTGTTCAGAGGAGGATTTTCTGGTATTTCGGGGCTGGACTGGCCTCACTAGAAGGGATCAGACTGCTATACCTCAGGAACTGCAAAAGGAAGGAACACAGAGGCGCCAATATGGCCTAGTAACGGCTGTAAAAATGGATAAATCAGTATGATGCAGAAAGGTATTCACAAAGGAGAAGCACCCAATGGTGCAAATGGGGCAGACTGGATCAATAGCAGAGGTCCTGCTCACTATGTGTCAGCATTCAAGCACTCGATCGAAAGGTCAGCAGGCAAGGTGTGTGTACCTGTCAGTGATAAAACATAGCTACCATAGCCTAGTACAGTGGGGTCAAGCTGAATAATCACAAGTAATGATTGCACTTACAAGATGCAGCGCACCTTCAGGTGCAATAAAGGCAAGCTGGGGCCTCTCAGTCGCCCAGTAGACTGTGTTCAGGCATTTGGCAGGATCCTCTCAGCACCATGCGATGTAAGGTCACAAATAAATCCCAGAAGACAGCAAGGGTATCATAAAAAACATATATTTTATTTTTATAAACAAAACAACGCATTTCTCAGCCCTTCAAAGGCTGTTTCCTCAGGCTATACAATCATATTAAAAACATATTAAAAGAATGGATACACTTGCTATTAAACCCTTCCTGATTCTACCATAGGTTAATTGGTACAACCCCACCCCCCTAAGACCCCAATAGTCTGTGTACATTGTCAGAGACACACTCCTTAAACTCTGCCCAGCTGTAAGTTAGTATAACTAATGATATCATCATAGTGATAAACTAGACCCTGTCTCATATAAACACAGGCAAGAGAGGTTCAGATTACAAGTGGCATACTATTGCTAGCATGGAACGCGATAAGCAGTATCACTGGACCACTCTAAAATTAGCACGCAACTTGATATTACAAGTCCATGGTAAATTATATTTTCCGGAGGAGGTTAAGCACAGCCGACATCGCTGTAGCACACCTGTCATGAAGGCCTAATGATTTTAGTTTTTAACTTTTGGATCTATAATATATAACAAAGTCATTTCTAAATCCCACCATGGGCCACACTACTACATAGTAAATTAGAAATTTATATTATATATCCTAATATAGTCAAATGAGTGTAACACATCAGAGAAACTCCCTCTGTATAAACGTCAAACTTTGTGACTCAATCATTGAGCAACTAGGTCTGTCTCGTGTGTATGTAAAGTAAACACAGATATCTAAATAGACAAGTGAATCCCATATCATAGAAGCTGACCCACACACATACACATATACTTCAGGAAAGTTCTCCTCTGTGAAAAGCATTACTGGGCTAAACGAGGCTGCTCCTGGTGGTAATTCAGCATAGAACAAGCTACTGAGCTGTTGCTCCTTACTGGTAAAGCGCTTCTCTTTCTGTATGGCCATTGCTGCATCTGAGTCTACTTAGGTATAATTATGAACAAAGGATACCCAGAGTATGAAGATAATTAGATATTAGAAGTAAATTGGAAAGTTGTTTAAAATTGCATGCACTATCTGAATCATGAAAGTTTCATTTTGACTTTACTATCTCCATAAAAAACATACTCCACATTTTAAAGCTATGGATTAATAAAACAAGTTACAAATGAGATCTGTTAAATAAAAAAACAATAATGCTAAAATAAAACTCCTGGATTCTGCAACAACAACTAGCAAGTTCTGTAGCTGTAATGAAAAGGATTCATCCAATAATAAAGAATATTCAATATCTTGATTTTCTGATCTTTTAAGCATTAGACCATAAAAATAAATAAATCCCTTTCACAAAACACAATGAAAATATGTCTATTGCACTCTCAAAAGCAACCAAATTATATAACAAAACTTGACTTTTAATAATTACTTTGAAAAATTGTGACACTGAAATTAGAAGACTTTGTATTCTCAAGTTAATTTTTGCTAAATTCTAGATATAATTGAATACATAGTTAAGCTGTCAAGTATTACATTAGTCTTATATGACTAGTACAGTGATAATACTGTCAAGAACTGACCCTTGTATGGAAAAAAAACCTCTTCTCTGAGGTGCTATTTATATTAATTTCTTAACAATTATATTACTAAATTACCTTGTCTAGT
Source organism: Bombina bombina (assembly GCF_027579735.1). Taxonomy (NCBI): domain Eukaryota; kingdom Metazoa; phylum Chordata; class Amphibia; order Anura; family Bombinatoridae; genus Bombina; species Bombina bombina. The sequence goes on from NC_069500.1 coordinate 841,876,967, forward strand.
TTTACATAACATTTTCTGAAGGCCTCAATATGTCAACTCAAAGTAATTACCATTATGTTATATGAAAAAAATGAGAAGCATAGTTAACATTAGGCTTGTAAATGTGTACTATTTTTATGTCCATTTATGCTCATTAATTTCTCCACTTGTTTTTTCTGCCCATGGTGTAATTCATTGGCATATATTGTTTAAACTATGAGGTTGATTACAATATTTTTTTCATTAACAAACGGCTAGATTTAGAGTTTTGTTGGTAAAGACCCGCGTAGCTAACGCTGCTTTTTTTCCCAACGCACCCTTCCAACAACGCTGGTATTTTGAGTTGTCTGAGGGGCTGTATTAGGCTCAGAAAAGGGAGCGTTGAGCCTAATGTAGCTCCACTTCAACCCTCAATACCAGCGTTGCTTACGGTAGCGGTAAGCTGGAAAAACGTGCTCGTGCACGATATCCCCATAGGAAACAATGGGGCGTTTTGGGCTGAAAAAAAACCTAACACCTGCAAAAAAGCAGCGTTCAGCTCCTAACACAGCCCCATTGTTTCCTATGGGGAAACACTTCCTAAGTCTGCACCTAACACCCTAACATGTACCCCGAGTCTAAACACCCCTAACCTTACACTTATTAACCCCTAATCTGCCGCCCCCGCTATCGCTGACACCTGCATTATATTATTAACCCCTAATCTGCCGCTCCGGATACCGCCGCAACCTACATTATCCCTATGAACCCCTAATCTGCTGTCCGTAACACCGCCGACCCCTATATTATATTTATTAACCCCCTAACCCTAACACCCCCCTAACATAAATATAATTTAAATTAAACAAAATAATATTCCTAAAAATAACTAAATTAATCCTATTTAAAACTAAATACTTACCTAAAAAATAAACCCTAATATAGCTACAATATAACTAATATTTACATTGTAGCTATTTTAGGATTTATATTTATTTTACAGGCAACTTTGTATTTATTTTAACTAGGTACAATAGCTATTAAATAGTTACTAACTATTTAATAGCTACCTAGTTAAAATAAGTACAAAATTACCTGTAAAATAAATCCTAACCTAAGTTACAAATACACCTAACACTACACCATCAATAAATTAATTACATTTATTACCTACAATTACATAAAATAAAATACAATAAAATAAACTAATCTATAATACAAAAAAACAAACACTAAATTACAAAAAATAAAAAAGAATTACAAGAAGTTTAAACTAATTACACCTAATCTAAGCCCCCTAATAAAATAAAAAAGCCCCCCAAAATAAAAAATTCCCTACCTAATTCTAAACTACCAAAGTAATCAGCTCTTTTACCAGCCCTTAAAAGGGCTTTTTGCAGGGCATTGCCCCAAAGTAATCAGCTCTTTTACTTGAAAATAAAAATACAATACCCCCCAACATTACAACCCTCCACCCACATACCCCTACTCTAACCCACCCAAACCCCCCTTAAAAAAACCTATCGCTATCTCCCTACCTTAAGTCGTCTTCAGCCAGCCGAGCCGAATTCTTCATCCAAGGTGCGCAGAGGAGGTCCTTGATCCGGTAGAAGTCTTCATCCAACCGGCAAAGAAGAGGTCCTCCATCCAGTAAAAATGTTCATCCCGGCGGCGTCTTCAATCTTCATCCATCCGGAGTGGAGCGGAGCCATCTTCAATGGAGCCGACGCAGAGCCATCCTCTTCAACCGACGACTTCCCGACGAATGAAGGTTCATTTAAGGGACATCATCCAAGATGGCGTCCTTTCAATTCCAATTGGCTGATAGAATTCTATCAGCCAATCGGAATTAAGGTTGAAAAAATCTGATTGGCTGATGCAATCAGCCAATCAGATTGAAGTTCAATCCGATTGGCTGATCCAATCAGCCAATCGTATTGAACTCGCATTTTATTGGCTGTTCTGATCAGCCAATATAATGCGAGTTCAATACGATTGGCTGATTGGATCAGCCAATTGGATTGAACTTCAATCTGATTGGCTGATTGCATCAAGGACCTCCTCTGCGCACCTTGGATGAAGAATTCGGCTCGGCTGGGTGAAGACGACTCAAGGTAGGGAGATCTTCAGGGGGTTAGCGATAGTTTTTTTTTAGGTGGGTTTGGGTGGGTTAGAGTAGGGGTATGTGGGTGGTGGGTTGTAGGGGGTATTGTATTTTTATTTTCAGGTAAAAGAGCTGATTACCTTGGGGCAATGCCCCACAAAAAGCCCTTTTAAGGGATGGTAAAAAAGCTGATTACTTTGGTAGTTTAGAATAGGGTAGGGGATTTTTTTTATTTTGGGGGGCTTTTTTATTTTATTAGGGGGCTTAGATTAGGTGTAATTAGTTTAAACTTCTTGCAATTCTTTTTTATTTTTTGTAATTTAGTGTTTTTGTATTATAGATTAGTTTATTTTATTGTATTTTATTTTAGGTAATTGTAGGTAATTTATTTAAATTAATTTATTGATAGTGTAGTGTTAGGTGTATTTGTAACTTAGGTTAGGATTTATTTTACAGGTAATTTTGTACTTATTTTAGCTAAGTAGTTATTAAATAGTTAATAACTATTTAATAGCTATTTCACCTAGTTAAAATAAATACAAAGTTGCCTGTAAAATAAATATAAATCCTAAAATAGCTACAATGTAATTATTAGTTATATTGTAGCTATATTAGGGTTTATTTTATAGGTAAGTATTTAGTTTTAATTAGGATTAATTATTTTAAGGAATATTATTTCGTTTAATTTAAATTATATTTATGTTATGGGGGTGTGAGGGTTAGACTTAGGTTTAGGTGTTAATAAATTTATTATAGTAGCGGCGACGTTGCGGGCGGGAGATTAGGGGTTAATAATTGTAGGTAGGTGGCGGCGATGTTAGGGAGGGCAGATTAGGGGTTAATACAATTTATTATAGTGTTTGCGTTTGCGAGGCGGGAGTGCGGCGGTTTAGGGATTAATACATTTATTATAGTGGAGGCAAGGTCCGGTCAGCAGATTAGGGGTTAATAAGTGTAGGTAAGGTAGCGGCGACTTTGGGCTGGCAGATTAGGGGTTAATAAATATAATATAGGGGTCGGCGATGTTAGGGGCAGCAGATTAGGGGTTCATAGGTATGATGTAGGTGGTGGCGGTGTCCGGTCGGCAGATTAGGGGTTAAAAATTTTTATTATAGTGGCGGTGATGTGGGGGGGGGGGGGCTCAGTTTAGGGGTACATAGGTAGTTTATGGGTGTTAGTGTACTTTGTAGCACAGTAGTTAAGAGCTTTATATTCTGGCGTTAGCCCATAAAGCTCTTAACTACTGACTTTTTTTAGCGTTAGGAGTCTTGTCGGTAGAGGGTCTACCGCTCACTTCTCCCAAGACTCCAAATACCAGCGTTAGGCAGATCCCATTGAAAAGATAGGATACGCAATTGGCGTAAGGGGATCTGCGGTAGCCTGGAATCGCGGTAGGGAAGTGAGCGGTAGACCCTTTCTTGCCTGACTCTAAATACCAGCGGGCGGCCAAAACCAGCGTTAGGACCCCTTAACGCTGCTTTTGACGGCTAACGCCAAACTCTAAATCTAGGTGAAAGAGTTTACAATCTTTCTGAGTCAAACACAGCCAAGAGAGGTTCAGATTACAAGTGGCGTGCTATTGCTGGCATGGAACGCGATAAGCAGTATCACTGGACCACTCTAAAATTAGCACACAAATTGATATTACAAGTCCATGGTAAATTATATTTACCAGAGAAGGTTAAGCACAGCCGACATCGCTGTAGCACACCTGTCATGAAGGCCTAATGATTTTAGTTTTTAAGGGGTTAACTTTTTAGTTTGTGTGCTAAAACATTTGTTTGTTTGCTTTTTTTCAGAAGAAATGTTTTCCTGTGTTTTGTTTCTTAGATAAGCCAGAGCCCTCATAAATAATTTGTAAGATTCACTAGAGAGAACTTTATTGCCTAAGGTCAGTTTATTGCCCCAACCATTCAACACAGAGAGTGATAGAACACAGTGCCACTATCCAGGCACTAACCTGAGGTCATTGACAGGACAACCAGCCTTGCAAAGCAATATACTTTTATACAGTAAGTCATAATGCCTTGGAACAATAAAGAATGCAAAATATATGGTGTTTGGTATGAAAAGACTCCTCATGACATCAAAGAGGGATTGCCTATCTATGGATATGAACTAGATATACATAACAGAAGTTATAAGGTGTTCTATTATTTCTACCAAGGATTCAGAGCTTTATATGTTGTAAAAAAAGAGGTGTGGGTATTGCCCTGGTCCCTCTAGAAGGAAGTTTGGTCAATAAATCTGATATCAGAAAAAAGGTTATATGTGTTTGATTCTAACAATATGTTTGTCATACTACATGGGAAATTGTTTATAACTGAGTGTCTGACCATTTTTTATTTTCCATTTCCCTGGAAGCAGAAACTATTTAATTCGGGTAAAGTTATTAGGTTCTGTTAATTCTCCTTTTTATTTTAAAAACTGTTTGCTTGCCACAATTTTATTTGTTAATATCTTTTTCTTAATGATGCACTGTGACTTTTTGCTCATAACAAATGTGGCCTTTGTCTAATATTTAAACCAAGTTACTGAAAGAGACTGGTAATATTAATACTGTTTTCTTTAGCTTCATTTTTGTTACATTGTATTCTGGGATTTTAATTTGTTAGTCTGTGGTTTCCACAAATAATAAATGTAAGGTGGTGGCAGCATAGAGATAGTTTAGCGTGGGTGGCATTAAAGGGGAGTTTTAAGACTAGACTAGACAAGAGAGTGTTTGTTAACCCTTGCACCCACTGAACTGGAGTGGCTAGACCCTTTCTGTGCCAAACCAGTAACTGGTGCAGGGTACCATGGTCGTAACAACACCCATTACTTTAAATTGATATCACATACATGCTAAATAGCGATAATATTACAAGTTAAAAGTTATGGGTTGTACATTAGCATGACCTTGAGACCTGATGTAAAGTGTAAGGGGCCGATTTATCAATGTCCGCCAGACATCGCTGAATGCAGACAGCATACGCTGTTGGCATTTAACATTGCACAAGCAGTTCTTATGAACTGCTTGTGAAATGCTGCTCCCTAGCCGCTAGCAGGGGGTGTCAATCAACTCGATCGTACATGATACGGCGGATTGAAGACCACAGCCTCAGAGGAGGCGTACGAGTTAAGGAGTAGCGGTCTTAAGACTGCTGCTTTTAAATCCTGTTTCCGGCGAGCCTGAAGGCTTATGCGTAAACAGATGCTTTAGGGGCTGATTGACAATTTGATCAATCAGCCCCTAAGAGTTAAAAAAAAGTTTAACAAAACACATCTAAAACATATTAAAATAAAGTATTACACTCATATATACTCATTAAAAAGAAAATATATAAAATTTATATTGATAAACATGTTTTAAAAGGGTTAAAAAGAGATAGTGTATGGCAAGTGTTTGACTGCTGGAAAGGGCTCCAATATATATAAATATGTGTTTGTATACATGTCTATATATGTGTATGCAGGTGCATTTATGTGTTCATATGTGTAAATATGTATGTGCACTAGTGATGTCACGAATAGTTCGCCGGCGAATAGTTCCCGGCGAACATAGCTTGTTCGCGTTCGCTGCGGCGGGCGAACAAATGCGATGTTTGATACACCCCCTATTCGTCATCATTGAGTAAACTTTGACCCTGTATCTCACAGTCTGCAGACACATTCCAGCCAATCAGCAGCAGACCCTCCCTCCCAGACCCTCCCAGCTCCTGGACAGCAGCCATTTTAGATTCATTCGGAAGCTGCATTCTTAGTGAGAGGAGGGACAGTGTAGCTGCTGCTGATTTAATAGGGAAATTGATAGCTAGGCTAGTGTATTCAGTGTCCACTACAGTCCTGAAGGACTCATATAATCTCTGCTGTAAGGACAGCACCCCAAAAAGCCCTTTTTAAGGCTAGAACATCAGTCTGTTTTTTTTTTGCCTGTGTAATCTAATTGCAGTTGCCTGCCTGCCAAGCCACTTGCCCAGTGCCACTACTCATATCTGGTGTAACAGTAGTGTAAATTTAAAAAAAAAAACTTTTTTGACTGTGAAACATCAGTCTGCTAGGGTAATCTAATTGCAGTTGCCTGCCTGCCAGCGTGTGTGCCAGGCCCACTTGCCCAGTGCCACCACTCATATCTGGTGTAACAGTAGTGTAAATTTAAAAAAAAAAAACTTTTTTGACTGTGAAACATCAGTCTGCTTGTGTAATCTAATTGCAGTTGCCTGCCTGCAAGCGTGTGTGCCAGGCTCACAGCGTATACTGTGCCCACTTGCCCAGTGCCACCACTCATATCTGGTGTAACAATAGTGTAAATTTAAAAAAAAAAAACTTTTTTGACTGAAACATCAGTCTGCTTGTGTAATCTAATTGCAGTTGCCTGCCTGTCAGCGTGTGTGCCAGGCTCACAGCATATACTGTGCCCACTTGCCCAGTGCCACCACTCATATCTGGTGTAACAGTAGTGTAAATTAAAAAAAAAAAAACTTTTTTGACTGTAAAACATCAGTCTGCTTGTGTAATCTAATTGCAGTTGCCTGCCTGCCAGCGTGTGTGCCAGGCCCACTTGCCCAGTGCCACCACTCATATCTGGTGTAACAGTAGTGTAAATTTAAAAAAAAAAAACTTTTTTGACTGTGAAACATCAGTCTGCTTGTGTAATCGAATTGCAGTTGCCTGCCTGCCAGCGTGTGTGTCAGGCTCACAGCGTATACTGTGCCCACTTGCCCAGTGCCACCACTCATATCTGGTGTAACAGTAGTGTAAATTTAAAAAAAAAAAAACTTTTTGACTGTGAAACATCAGTCTGCTTGTGTAATCTAATTGCAGTTGCCTGCCTTCCAGCGTGTGTGCCAGGCTCACAGCGTATACTGTGCCCACTTGCCCAGTGCCACCACTCATATCTGGTGTAACAGTAGTGTAAATTAAAAAAAAAAAAACTTTTTTGACTGTGAAACATCAGTCTGCTTGTGTAATCTAATTGCAGTTGCCTGCCTGCCAGCGTGTGTGCAAGGCTCACAGCGTATACTGTGCCCACTTGCCCAGTGCCACCACTCATATCTGGTGTAACAGTAGTGTAAATTTAAAAAAAAAAACTTTTTTGACTGTGAAACATCAGTCTGCTTGTGTAATCTAATTGCAGTTGCCTGCCTGCCAGCGTGTGTGCCAGGCTCACAGCGTATACTGTGCCCACTTGCCCAGTGCCACCACTCATATCTGGTGTAACAGTAGTGTAAATTTAAAAAAAAAAAACTTTTTTGACTGTGAAATATCAGTCTGCTTGTGTAATCTAATTGCAGTTGCCTGCCTGCCAGTGTGTGTGCCAGGCCCACTTACTTGCCCAGTGCCACCACTCATATCTGGTGTAACAGTAGTATAAATTTAAAAAAAAAACTTTTTTGACTGTGAAACATCAGTCTGCTTGTGTAATCTAATTGCAGTTGCCTGCCTGCCAGCGTGTGTGCCAGGCTCACAGTGTATACTGTGCCCACTTGCCCAGTGCCACCACACATATCTGGTGTAACAGTAGTGTAAATATAAAAAAATAATTTGACTGTGAAACATCAGTCTGCTAGTGTAATCTAATTGCAGTTGCCTGCCTGCCTGCCAGCATGTGTGCCAGGCTCACAGCGTATACTGTGTCCACTTGCCCAGTGCCACCACTCATATCTGGTGTAACAGTAGTGTAAATTTAAAAAAAAAAACTTTTTTGACTGTGAAACATCAGTCTGCTTGGGTAATCTAATTGCAGTTGCCTGCCTGCCAGCGTGTGTGCCAGGCTCACAGCGTATACTGTGCCCACTTGCCCAGTGCCACCACTCATATCTGGTGTAACAGTAGTGTAAATTTAAAAAAAAAACTTTTTTGACTGTGAAACATCAGTCTGCTTGTGTAATCTAATTGCAGTTGCCTGCCTGCCAGCGTGTGTACCAGGCCCACTTGCCCAGTGCCACCACTCATATCTGGTGTAACAGTAGTGTAAATTTAAAAAAAAAAAACTTTTTTGACTGTGAAACATCAGTCTGCTTGTGTAATCGAATTGCAGTTGCCTGCCTGCCAGCGTGTGTGTCAGGCTCACAGCGTATACTGTGCCCACTTGCCCAGTGCCACCACTCATATCTGGTGTAACAGTAGTGTAAATTTAAAAAAAAAAACTTTTTTGACTGTGAAACATCAGTCTGCTAGTGTAATCTAATTGCAGTTGCCTGCCTGCAAGCGTGTGTGCCAGGCTCACAGCGTATACTGTGCCCACTTGCCCAGTGCCACCACTCATATCTGGTGTAACAATAGTGTCAATTTAAAAAAAAACTTTTTTGACTGAAACATCAGTCTGCTTGTGTAATCTAATTGCAGTTGCCTGCCTGTCAGCGTGTGTGCCAGGCTCACAGTATATACTGTGCCCACTTGCCCAGTGCCACCACTCATATCTGGTGTAACAGTAATGTAAATTTAAAAAAAACAAACTTTTTTGACTGTGAAACATCAGTCTGCTTGTGTAATCTAATTGCAGTTGCCTGCCTGCCAGCGTGTGTGCCAGGCCCACTTGCCCAGTGCCACCACTCATATCTGGTGTAACAGTAGTGTAAATTTAAAAAAAAAAAACTTTTTTGACTGTGAAACATCAGTCTGCTTGTGTAATCGAATTGCAGTTGCCTGCCTGCCAGCGTGTGTGTCAGGCTCACAGCGTATACTGTGCCCACTTGCCCAGTGCCACCACTCATATCTGGTGTAACAATAGTGTCAATTTAAAAAAAAACTTTTTTACTGAAACATCAGTCTGCTTGTGTAATCTAATTGCAGTTGCCTGTCTGTCAGCGTGTGTGCCAGGCTCACAGTATATACTGTGCCCACTTGCCCAGTGCCACCACTCATATCTGGTGTAACAGTAGTGTAAATTTAAAAAATAAAAACTTTTTTGACTGTGAAACATCAGTCTGCTTGTGTAATCTAATTGCAGTTGCCTGCCTGCCAGCATGTGTGCCAGGCCCACTTGCCCAGTGCCACCACTCATATCTGGTGTAACAGTAGTGTAAATTTAAAAAAAAAAAACTTTTTTGACTGTGAAACATCAGTCTGCTTGTGTAATCGAATTGCAGTTGCCTGCCTGCCAGCATGTGTGTCAGGCTCACAGCGTATACTGTGCCCACTTGCCCAGTGCCACCACTCATATCTGGTGTAACAGTAGTGTAAATTTAAAAAAAAAAAACTTTTTTGACTGTGAAACATCAGTCTGCTTGTGTAATCTAATTGCAGTTGCCTGCCTGCCTGCCAGCGTGTGTGCCAGGCTCACAGCGTATACTGTGCCCACTTGCCCAGTGCCACCACTCATATCTGGTGTAACAGTAGTGTAAATTTAAAAAAAAAAACTTTTTTGACTGTGAAATATCAGTCTGCTTGTGTAATCTAATTGCAGTTGCCTGCCTGCCAGTGTGTGTGCCAGACCCACTTACTTGCCCAGTGCCACCACTCATATCTGGTGTAACAGTAGTATAAATTTAAAAAAAAAAAAACTTTTTTGACTGTGAAACATCAGTCTGCTTGTGTAATCTAATTGCAGTTGCCTGCCAGCGTGTGTGCCAGGCTCACAGCGTATACTGTGCCCACTTGCCCAGTGCCACCACTCATATCTGGTGTAACAGTAGTGTAAATTTAAAAAAAAAAACTTTTTTGACTGTGAAATATCAGTCTGCTTGTGTAATCTAATTGCAGTTGCCTGCCTGCCAGTGTGTGTGCCAGACCCACTTACTTGCCCAGTGCCACCACTCATATCTGGTGTAACAGTAGTATACATTTAAAAAAAAAAAAAACTTTTTTGACTGTGAAACATCAGTCTGCTTGTGTAATCTAATTGCAGTTGCCTGCCTGCCAGCGTGTGTGCCAGGCTCACAGTGTATACTGTGCCCACTTGCCCAGTGCCACCACTCATATCTGGTGTAACAGTAGTGTAAATATAAAAAAAAATTTGACTGTGAAACATCAGTCTGCTAGTGTAATCTAATTGCAGTTGCCTGCCTGCCTGCCAGCGTGTGTGCCAGGCTCACAGCGTATACTGTGTCCACTTGCCCAGTGCCACCACTCATATCTGGTGTAACAGTAGTGTAAATTTAAAAAAAAAACTTTTTTGACTGTGAAACATCAGTCTGCTTGTGTAATCTAATTGCAGTTGCCTGCCTGCCAGCGTGTGTGCCAGGCTCACAGCGTATACTGTGCCCACTTGCCCAGTGCCACCACTCATATCTGGTGTAACAGTAGTGTAAATTTAAAAAAAAAAACTTTTTTGACTGTGAAACATCAGTCTGCTTGTGTAATCTAATTGCAGTTGCCTGCCTTCCAGCGTGTGTGCCAGGCCCACTTGCCCAGTGCCACCACTCATATCTGGTGTAACAGTAGTGTAAATTTAAAAAAAAAAACTTTTTTGACTGTGAAACATCAGTCTGCTAGTGTAATCTAATTGCAGTTGCCTGCCTGCCAGTGTGTGTGCCAGTCTCACAGCATATACTGTGCCCACTTGCCCAGTGCCACCACTCATATCTTGATTAATAGTAGTGTAAGTGTACATTTAAAAAAAATACTTTTTTGACTGTGAAACATCAGTCTGCTTGTGTAATCTAATTGCAGTTGCCTGCCAGCATGTATGCCAGGCTCACAGCGTATACTGTGCCCACTTGCCCAGTGCCACCACTCATATCTGGTGTAACAGTAGTGTAAATTTAAAAAACAAAACATTTTTGACTGTGAAACATCAGTCTGCTAGTGTAATCTAATTGCAGTTGCCTGCCTGCCAGCGTGTGTGCCAGGCTCACAGCGTATACTGTGCCCACATGCCCAGTGCCACCACTCATATCTTGATTAATAGTAGTGTAAGTGTACATTTAAGAAAAAAAAACTTTTTTGACTGTGAAACATCAGTCTGCTTTTTTGTCTCAGGCTCACAGCGTATACTGTGCCCACTTGCCCAGTGCCACCACTCATATCTGGTGTAACAGTAGTGTAAATTTAAAAAAAAAAACTTTTTTGACTGTGAAACATCAGTCTGCTAGTGTAATCTAATTGCAGTTGCCTGCCTGCCAGCGTGTGTGCCAGGCTCACAGTGAATACTGTGCCCACATGCTCAGTGCCACCACTCATATCTTGTTTAATAGTAGTGTAAGTGTACATTTAAAAAAAAAAAAACTTTTTGGACTGTGAAACATCAGTCTGCTTTTTTGTGTCAGGCTCACAGCGTATACTGTGCCCACTTGCCCAGTGCCACCACTCATATCTGGTGTAACAGTAGTGTAAATTTAAAAAAAAAAACTTTTTTGATTGTGAAACATCAGTCTGCTAGTGTAATCTAATTGCAGTTGCCTGCCTGCCAGTGTGTGTGCCAGGCTCACAGCGTATACTGTGCCCACATGCTCAGTGCCACCACTCATATCTTGTTTAATAGTAGTGTAAGTGTACATTTAAAAAAAAAAAACTTTTTGGACTGTGAAACATCAGTCTGCTTTTTTGTGTCAGGCTCACAGCGTATACTGTGCCCACATGCCCAGTGCCACCACTCATATCTTGATTAATAGTAGTGTAAGTGTACATTTAAGAAAAAATAACTTTTTTGACTGTGAAACATCAGTCTGCTTTTTTGTCTCAGGCTCACAGCGTATACTGTGCCCACTTGCCCAGTGCCACCACTCATATCTGGTGTAACAGTAGTGTAAATTTAAAAAAAAAACTTTTTTGACTGTGAAACATCAGTCTGCTAGTGTAATCTAATTGCAGTTGCCTGCCTGTCAGCGTGTGTGCCAGGCTCACAGCGTATACTGTGCCCACTTGCCCAGTGGCACCACTCATATCTTGTTTAATAGTAGTGTAAGTGTACATTTAAGAAAAAAAACTTTTTGGACTGTGAAACATCAGTCTGTTTTCTTGTGTCAGGCTCACAGCGTATACTGTGCCCACTTGCCCAGTGCCACCACTCATATCTGGTGAAACAGTAGTGTAAATTTAAAAAAAGAAACTTTTTTGATTGTGAAACATCAGTCTGTTTGTGTAATCTAATTGCTGTTGCCTGCCTGCTAGCGTGTGTGCCAGGCTCACAGCGTATACTGTGCCCACTTGCCCAGTGCCACCACTCATATCTGGTGTAACAGTAGTATAAATTTAAAACAAAAAAAACTTTTTTGACTGTGAAACATCAGTCTGCTTGTGTAATCTAATTGCAGTTGCCTGCCTGCCAGCATGTGTGCCAGGCTCACAGTGTATACTGTGCCCACTTGCCCAGTGCCACCACTCATATCTGGTGTAACAGTAGTGTAAATTTAAAAAAAAAAACTTTTTGGACTATGAAACATCAGTCTGCTTTTTTGTGTCAGGCTCACAGAGTATACTGTGCCCACTTGCCCAGTGGCACCACTCATATCTTGTTTAATAGTAGTGTAAGTGTACATTTAAAAAAAAGTGACAGGCAGAGGCAGGCCACCCCACAGGTGCTGTCATGGTCGTGGTGCTGTGATTCCCTTTGGCCCTAGAATAATGTCCAGTGTTCAGAGGCCACGTACCATGAACTTGAAAAGTTCTGAGGACATAGTTGACTTTTTAACACAGGAAACCCAATCTTCTGACTCCGCACCAACTGGAGATCGGCAAAGTGGTTTCTGACAACGGAAGTAATTTGGTGGCGGGATTGAAATTGGGCAAATTGACACATGTGCCGTGCATGGCACATGTGTGTAATCTGAACGTACAGTGCTTTGTGCATAAGTACCCAGGCTTACAGGACATCCTGAAGCAGGCCAGGAAGGTGTGTGGCCATTTGAGGCATTCCTACTCGGCCATGGCGCACTTTTCAGATATCCAGCGGCGAAACAACCTGCCAGTGAGGCGCTTGATTTATGACTGCCCGACACGTTGGAATTCAACACTCCTAATGTTCGGCCGCCTGCTCCAACAAGAAAAAGCAGTTAACGAGTATTTGTATGACCGGGGTGCTAGGACAGCCTCTGCGGAGCTGGGAAATTTTTTGACACGTTACTGGACGCTCATGCGCAATGCCTGTAGGCTCATGAATCCTTTTGAGGATGTGACAAACCTAGTCAGTCGCACCAAAGGCACCATCAGCGACATCATACCATTTTTTTATTCCTGGAGCGTGCCCTGCGAAGAGTGCTGGATCAGGCCGTAGATGAGCGTGAAGAGGAAGAGTTGTGGTCACCATCACCACCAGAAACAGCCTTATCAGCATCGCTTGCTGGACCAGCGGCAACACTGGAAGAGGATTGTGAGGAAGAGGAATCAGAGGAGGAATGTGGCTTTGAGGAGGAGGAGGAAGAAGACCAACCACAACAGGCATCCCAGGGTGCTCGTTGTTGTCACCTATCTGGTACCCATGGTGTTGTACGTGACTGGGGGGAAGAAGATACCTTCAGTGAGATCACTGAGGACGAGGAACGAGACATGAGTAGCTCGGCATCCAACCTTGTGCAAATGGGGTCTTTCATGCTGTCATGCCTGTTGAGGGACCCTCGTATAAAAAAGCTGAAGGAGAACGACCTGTACTGGGTGTCCATGCTACTAGACCCCTGGTATAAGCATAAAGTGCCTGAAATGTTACCAAATTACCGCAAGTCGGAAAGGATGCAGCAGTTCCAAAATAAATTAAAAAGTATGCTTTACACAGCATATAAGGGTGATGTCACAGCACAACGGGAATCTAACAGGGGAAGAAGTGAAAGTAATCCTCCTCCTCCCACGACCACGCCGGCAAGGACAGGACGCTTTACAGACGTGTTGTTAATGGGGGACATGCAGAGCTTTTTAAGTCCTATGCATCGCCACAGCCCTTCGGGGTCCACTATCAGAGAACGACTCGACCGACAGGTAGCAGACTACCTCGCCTTAACTGCAGATCTCGAAACCCTTGACTACTGGGTGTGCAGACTTGACCTGTGGCCTGAGCTATCCCAATTTGCGATAGAACTTCTGGCCTGCCCCGCTTCAAGTGTCCTGTCAGAAAGGACCTTCAGTGCAGCAGGAGGTATTGTCACTGAGAAGAGAAGTCACCTATGTCAAAAACGTCTAGATTTCCTCACCTTTATTAAGATGAATGAGGGATGGATCCCGAAGGGACTGCCATTGGGCGATACATTTGACTAAAAAAGGCCTGATGAGATGAGCTGCCTTGGGCTAAAAATGGTCCACACGCTGCTGTATTTTATCTTCGAATGCCGGATGACTTGCGTGAGTTATCGCCACCAACTAGGGTTCAAGCCGCAATGTTTTAGGGCACTTTCTACCTGGGAAACAAACATCAATTTTTCTGGCCGCTGCTACAGCAGCGGCTGCAACAATACCTAATTTTCCAGGCATGTGTACATGCCTAATTTTTCTGGCCTCTGGTGCTGCACTGTGACTTCAATAACCAAACCAAAAAAAAGGCACATAACAGGGATTAAACTGATAAGAATAGTACTACTTAACACACTACTCCTATCTGGTGGCACATTAGACTGCACGCGCAGTGCCCCAAATTTGAAGTAGGAGGACCGACCAAGCATCTTTTTCCATCTACTGGTTCCTAAAATCCATTCCATATACACGTCCCCTGGCGCCACAACTGCCTCTGGGAACCTTACCATGGGTCACAGACGCACTTCTTGTAATTCTCTGTCTGGGAAATTATCTATCTATCAAATCTATCTATTTATCTATCAAATATATCTATCTATCGTATCTATCCAATGTATTTATTGCATCTATTGATCTATCTATCTAAACTATGTATATATCTATCTATCTATCTATCTATCTATCTATCAAATCTATCTATCTCGTGGCCGGACTGTTATCTGACAGCCACTTGTGTTTCGGCCAAATGTCCATCAGCCAAATGTCCGTCTGCCAAATGTCCGTCTGCCAAATGTCCGTCGGCTAAAAGTCCGGCCACAATTGCACACGCAGTGCGCCAAATTTGAAGTAGGAGGACCGACCAAGCATCTTTTTCCATCTCCCGTTTCCTAAAATCCATGCCATATACACGTCCCCTGATAGGGGATGTAACAGGGATTAAACTGATAAGAATAGTACTACTTAACACACCACTCATATCTGGTGGCACAGTAGATTGCACGCGCAGTGCCCCAAATTTGAAGTAGGAGGACCGACTAAGCATCTTTTTCCATCTCCCGGTTCCTAAAATCCATGCCATATACACGTCCCCTGATAGGGGACGTAACAGGGATTAAACTGATAGGAATAGTACTACTTAACACACCTTATAATAACGCAGAGAGAGGCAACACAGAGAGAGGAGTCTGAAGAAGAGGAGTCAGAGGAGGAAGGTGGCTTTGAGGAGGTGGAAGACCAAAAACAGCAGGCGTCCCAGGGGGCTTGTTGTCACCTTTCGGGGACCCTTGGTATTGTATGTGGCTGGGTGGAGGAAGAGACCTTCAATGACATCAGTGAGAACAAGGAACGGGACATGGCTAGCTTGGTATCCAACCTTGTGCAAATGGGGAGTTTGCGGTTGTGCAAATGGACTGTTTGCGGTTGTTTGTGGTGCGTTAAACAGGGAGTTTGGTCTGTCACTGTGAAGCGAGCGTAACCCTTACACTACCTGATCGATACAACATCATACCTGATGTTTTAAAGCACGTTATTCCAAACAATTTAGGAATGTTAGGGGATTTATGCCCTTTATGGATTAAAACCAGACTCTGCATCAACTATGTAATTTTCCGTGGGAGTTTTGCCATGGATCCCCCTCCGGCATGCCACAGTCCAGGTGTTAGTCCCCTTGAAACAACTTTTCCATCACTATTGTGGCCAGAAAGAGTCCCTGTGGGTTTTTAAATTCGCCTGCCTATTGAAGTCAATGGCGGTTCGCCCGGATTGCCCGTTCGCGAACTTTTGCGGGCGTTCGCGGTTCGCAAACGCAAAATTTTATGTTCGCGACATCACTAATGTGCTCACATATATACACTTTACACTTCCATTTAAATAGCATAGATAGAAATAATAGAAATAATTGAAATTCGTATATTCCTATATATATATATATATATATATTCATATATATATATATATATATATATATATATATATATATATATATATATATATATATATATATATATATAAATTGGTGGTTCAAGTGAACAAAGGCACTCTCCGTGTGGTCAAAAGTAAGTGTTTTATTTCAATCACATTTGAATAAACGTTTTCGGGCTGTAATGCCCGTCATCAGACTCCTGTGATTACAACACTGTTGTAATCACAGGAGTCTGATGACGGGCATCACAGCCCGAAAATGTTTATTCAAATGTGATTGAAATAAAACACTTACTTTTGACCACACGGAGAGTGCCTCTGTTCACTTGAACCACCAATTTTTGTTAAATACTTTGGGAGCACCCCGACATTGACTACAAATAGCGAGTGCTGGTACCTTTGGATTTATATATATATATATATATATATATATATATATATATATATATATATATATATATATATATATATATATATATATATATATATATATATATATATATAATTTTGTGTGTATATACAATATCTTTCTATCTATTCATATAGATATATTGTTGTAGATATATAATTTACAAAAAAAATCAGATATGTATAAAAATATATATTTTCTTGTAAGTGAAGTACACAGGAATGTGAATTATTCCTAATGTGCCTTTGACTTTCATACCCAATGTCTATCAAATAGTAAAAATGTGACAGTCACACAATTTTTGACCCATATGTTAACAGCATTTTACATTTATAGTAAATTTTACAGAAAAGCTTTTTGTTAGCTTCCAACCAAAATGTAGGATGAGATAGTCTATTTAATAGTATAGGACTATTTAGATGTGTCAAAACTCCATATAAAGTTAACCAATTATTACATATGCATTTAGATATTATGGGCTGTTTTACAAATGGTGTGCTAAAGTTAAAATATTGTGCCCACACTAACTTACGCTCATGTTACAAATTGATAGTAAAGGCCACTGGATAAGCACAAGCTAGATTTGCACTCAGGTTAGTGTAAAGGGTTGAATCGAGACACAACATGAATACATTACAATAAACTGTTATACTCATATATACAGTATCTAATAAAAATGATTCATAAATATATATTTTTTATAAGGTGTTATGTCTTGCTAACTAGTCTCACCAACACAGATAAAAATGGAGGCTGACACAAGAATGCAGTAGAATAATAGCAGTGTTTATTATGAACGTATTACAATCATATTAATCAGTAAAGATAAAGAAAAAATGTTGGTCTGATGAAGGGGTTAACACCCCGAAACGTCACTGTAAATAAAATTATGTTGTACACTTGATAAGACCAGAGAGTGCTTCATCCTTCAGCTCTCTCTCTCTATTTATAAACATACACATAATGTATAAATATATAAATACATATATACACTAATAAACACATGGCCTTGGAGCCCTTTCCACTCAAATACCTGAATAGTAAAAAAAAAAAAAAATGGAATAAATTTTAATATTTAATAATGTGTTTTACTGTGTGTATACTTTAAATATTTTACATTCCAATGTTCTTCACATAGGGAAAAATGTTCTATGTATTTTTAATTAGATATTCATATGTCTGTATATACCTGTACCTCATTCATTTATATATATATAGATATATATATAGGTTTTGATATATATTCTACTAAAAATACATCAGATATACACTCACCGACAACTTGCTGAAGATCAAACCGAGCATTAGAATTGGAGAAGAAAGGGGATTTAAGTGACTTTGGCATGGTTCTTAGTGCCAGACGAGCTGGTCTGTATATTTTAAAAAGTGCTGATTTACTGGTATTTTCACGCACAACCATCTCTAGGGTTTACAGAAAATGGTCAGAAAAAGAGAAAATATTTAGTGAGCGGCAGTTGTGTGGACGACAATACCTTGTTGATGTCAGAGGAGAATGGGCAGACTAGTTCAAGATGATAGAAAGGCAACAGTAACTCAAATAACCCCTAGTTACAAAAAAGGTATGCAGAATACCATCTTTGAATGCACAACACTTCTAAATTAAAGCAGATGGGCTACAGCAGCAGAAGAACACACTGGTTGCCACTCCTGTCAGCTAAGAACAGGAAACTGAGGCTACAATTCACACAGATTTACGCAAATTGGACAATAGAAGATTGGAAAATCTTTGGGCCCCTTAGTACCAATCGAGCATTATTTAAATGCCACAGCCTATTTGAGTATTGTTGCTGACCATGTCCATACCATTATGACTAAAGTGTACCCATCTTCTGATGGCTACTTCCAGCAGGATAATGTACCATTTTATGAAGCTCAAATCATCTCAAACTGGTTTCTTTAACATGACAATGAGTTCACTGTACTCCAATGGCCTCCACAGTCACCAGATCTCAATTCAATAGAGCACCTTTGGGATGTGGTGGAACCGGTGATTCTCATCATGGATGTGCAGTCGAAAAATTATGCAGCAACTGCGTGATGCTACCATGTCAATATGGACCAAAATCTCTGAGGAATGTTTCCAACACCTTGTTGAATCTATGCCAAGAAGAATTAAGGCAGTTTTGAAGGCAAAAGGGGGTCCAACCCGGTACTAGCAAGGTGTACCTAATAAAGTTACCTTTAAGTGTATATAAAAATATATATATTTAAAAATAAAAAGAAGATCATTGTCATGTAAAATATTCATAACTACCTTCGGGCTAGCACAGTTGGTTAACACGGTCGCGATATCCGAAGTCTTGAAGTTAGAACATGTAATATGTTTGCAATATGGGCGCTATTCAGAAGTTTACTTCTGTCAGTTTTTGCACTCGAGCAAAAGCACCAAATAGCACTTCACTTACAATTTTGGCTTATGTGTTTATAATACATAACATAGATAGGCTTTTAACTAACCTACAATAAAAAAACAGATAGGGGAGTAGCCTTGTTTTATTGTAACTTTTTAAAAAAAAAAAATATATATATATATATACTGTATATATATATATATATACAGTATATATATATATATATATATATATATATATATATATATATATATATATATATATATATATAAAATTCCTGTACTTAAACAATATAAAAGCTACAATAAAGCAAGGCTATTCCACTATCCTTTATATATATACATATTTCACTATATATATATTTTTACTAACCTCTAGTCAGAGAGCAGTGGGAAGTCCCTATGTCATTACATGTAATATTTAAATACATCAATAGCCTATAAACAATTCAAACTTTTCTTTTCATGCATTAAGGAGAATATTTTTTGTTTATAGTTAATATTAAACTTAAAATGTAAACAAACAAATCAAAGAGATAAGATTCATGCAGGATATAAAAGGCATGGGTAACATAGTAACATAGTAGATGAGGTTGAAAAAAGACTGAAGCCCATCGAGTTCAACCTATACAAATCTAAAATATATACAAACAGCTCCAGTTAAGCTTAAATAATCCCACTAAAAGGTGACCCATTTAATAATAGCAATAATATCCATGAATTTTGTTTATAGACAGAAATGTATCCAAATAATTTTAAAATGTATCTAGGGTATTGGCATTCACTACCTCCTTTGGTAATGAGTTCCACAATTTTATTGCTCTTACCGTGAAAAAACGTTTCTGTTGCAGGAGATTAAATCTCCTTTCCTCCAACCTTAAATTGTGACCTCTGGTCACAAACAATTTTCTTGGAATAAACAGAGCTTCTGCCATCTCTGTATATGGGCCTTGAATATATTTATATAAAGTAATCATGTCACCTCTTAAAATGTAGAACCTTGCATTTTCCCATATTAAATCTAATTTTCCATTTACCTGCTCATACTTCTAATTTTTGCAGGTCCCTTTGTAACGAAAGTTCATCCTGCGCTGACCTAATGACCTTACTTAACTTAGTATCATCTGCAAAAATAGAGATGTCGCTATTTAATCCTAGCTCCAAGTCATTTATAAAAATATTAAAAAGATTAGGGCCCAGAACTGATCCCTGATGGTACTGCCATAAAGTTTCCAACTTTAAGAGATATGAAACCCAAACATTTTCTGCTGTGATTCAGACAGAAAATACACATTTCAGGTGTATTTTATAGGAAAATAAATAATAAATGCATATTGCAAGAATGTTTTGGTTTAATAATGAGACATGTTATGCGTTGTTGAAATGTTGAGTTTTATGGGACACTAAACCCAAATTTTTTCTTTCATGATTCAGATAGAGCGTGCAATTTTAAGCAACATTCTAATTTACTCCTATTATCAATTTTTCTTCGTTCTCTTGCTATCTATATTTGAAAAAGAAGGCATCTAAGCTAAGGAGCCAGACAATTTTTGTTTCAGACCCTGGATAGCACTTGTTTATTGGTGAGTGCATTTAGCCAGCAATCACTAAGCACAACCCAGGTGCTGTACCAAAAATGGGCCGGCTTCTAAACTTACATTCTTGATTTTTAAATAAAGATAGCAAGAGAATGAGGAAAAATTATAATAGGAGTAAATTAGAATGTTGCTTAAATTGCATGCTCTATCTGAATCATGAAATAAAAAATTGGGTTCAGTGTCCCTTTAATGATCCTTTAACCTCTGGCAGCCTTCCTTCAGAGCCACCAATAAACGGCCCAAAAATCTTTAAAAAGTAAACTGAGCATTTCACTGAGAAGCCCCTCCTGGGGCTAAAGACTGAAAGAGGTCATAAAGTATATACTATCTGACTTTCTTGACATCACAATTACAACCCTGTTAGCTTAAGATATAGGGGCCAATTTATCATTTGTCGGAAGGATATGATCTGCTGTAGCGGATCATCTCCGCCCAACATCGATAAATGCCAACAGATGCGCTGTCGGTATTTATCATTGCACAAGCATTTCTCGTGAAATGCTTGTGCAATACCGCCCCCTGCACATTCATAGCCAATCGGCTTCTAGCAGGGGGTGTCAATCATCCCGATCGCATCTGATTGGGATGATTGCTGTCCGCCACCTCAGAGGTGGTGGACGAGTTGAGGAGCTGCGGTCTTACGACCGCTGCTTCTTAACTTATGTTTCCGGCAAACCTGAAGGCTCACATGGAAACTGCTGCATTTGTAGCAAGATAAATCGACTCCATGTCAACCTTATAGTGAAGCCTAAATTTCTGGGCACTAAGGTCTTAGCAACAGTCTCTTAGAGCTAAATTACGGTATGGGCCACTCATTTGTAGTTATTACCTCTCTTCAATTCTCAAACAAAAAGCATTAGAATACATATGCTGTTTACTGTTCATATATAGTTATGTCATCTTAATCATAAGAAAAGCACACAGTCAATTTTTTTCATTAATTATTTAATTAATGCATGAAAATGTTATTATTAAGAAAAAAACCAATGTTCTATTAAGTAAATGCAAGAAATTAAACTTAAAAAAAAAACATGTAAAAAGTAAAATGCTAATACATAATGGACTAGATTACAAGTGGAGAGCTAATTTAGCGTGGTCCCATAAATGGGCAAATTCACGTGTTTGCCGGCGCACAATAAATAACCAGCTATTATAAGTGGCTGGTTAATACTACCGTGAGCTGAGCTCGCGGTAGACAGTTGCAATTTGAAAATTAGCCAGACATCAGATCGCAAAACACCATTTTAGATGCATATGACAAAGACAAATCTTGTTCTGTGAAGTTTGGAACGTTTGCTGATATTTTAAACCTCATAATTGAGCAGTATCACGATTTACAGTATAAAAACTGTTAAAATCCTGATACAGAATGTGATATAAGTTGTAGACACTTTCTGTGTATGAAATTAATTTCCTGCAGTGTTCCTTTTTATTTTAAATTAAAATCTCTCCAATCAATGGCTTAAAAAACATTAAATAAAAAACATTTAAAAACATAACTAAGTAAATGTGCCCAGTATACCCACCATGCAATCATTATTGCAACACACACAGGGATGTCATTAAGCTTATTAACCCATTTCGGTTTTCAGTGATCGACAACAGCTATTATCCGTGAAAACTGAGATCAAATATCTTGGGCGTTATCAACCCAGCTGTGTTTGACTTGGAAAGACTGTTCCTTTAGTAGATTGTGATACATTTTAATGGATTAAGAAAATCAAGGTTTTTCCATGGTTAAAAAAATAATAATAATTCCAATTTACTTCTATTTACCAAATTGCTTTGATTTTATGGTATTCTTTGTTAAAGAGATACATAGGTGGGAAGTGTGCACGTGTCCAGAGCACTACATGGCAGAAATAAGTGCTGCCATCTAGTGCTCTTGCCAATGCATAACATTCTTGTAAAATTGTTGTCATATAGTGCTACAGAGAGGTGCACACTCCTGAGATACCAAGAGAATGAAGAAAGTGTGATAATAAAAGTAAATTGGAAAGTTGTTTAAAACTGCATGCTTAAAAAGACATATGAATCATATGAAAGAAAATGTTGGGTTTTATGTCTCTTTAACTACTACAAATACATTAATTTCAACTTGTCTAGAGCTGTCATTACATACATTTCCAACATAGGGCTGGATTACAAGTGGAGCGCTTATTGCATGCCCGTAAATGGGCAAATGCGCCCATTAACAGGTGCACAATAAATAATCAGCTATTACAAGTGGCTGGTTATTGCTACCGCAAGCTTGTGGTAGAAATTAGTGCTCAAAACATTAACCAGGTTAATTTTGGGGGCAATTTTTATTTTGGGGGCAATTGGAGAACATTTTAAAAATTAACCAGATGTCAGTCCTCTGGTTAATTTTTAAAATGTTCCCCAATTGACCCCAAAATAAATGGTGTAGTGGCTTTAATAAATTAAAAAATATTAGCATCTTAAAAAAAAAAAAAAAAAATTAAACTGCACAAAGCAGTTTTTAGGGATTAAAGTTGGCGGGTGTTGGTGTTAGAAATAAAAGGCACTGAAAAATGCCTTTACATTGTGGTCTATGGGGACTGTTTAATCCTTTTAAATATATATGTATATGCTTATATACATATATATTTATGTCTTAATATGTGTATATACACATATAAATTCATACATATATATGTATATAAGCATATACATATATATTTACAAACTGCTGCCCATCGCTGCGCGACTTACCCCCTTTTGTGCTGGGTTCTCATGCCGTGTCTCACGGCATGAGAACAAGGCTCCCATTGGAGCCTATGTAAGCTCAGTCTCATGAGCGCAAAGCTTCCGATGTCATATTTGCATTGCACCTAACTGGTAATACCATTACCAGTTAGGTGCAATATTAGCCCCTTGATTCATACGTCACAAGTCAGGGGCGGATCCAATACAAGCCCGGTAAATTTAAACCCCAATTGGAACTGATTTACCTATACACCAATATCCTGTTCAAAACGTCTGCCCGGGTGCAGACAAAATGCGTCAAGGTGCCAGGTGAAATATCTGCTGACAGTGTGCTATAACCGGATTCGCCAACTCAAGTTCGCGGAGGACCAATTTGTCTAGAGGGAGGTGACTATAACGGTTTCCCACAAAGATCTGACAGGTTGCCGTACGACCTACAGACTGGGAGTGTGACCTGAACATCAGTGGGGCAGGAGTGTTTATCTAAAGGCTCATTTTTCTTTTGTCTCTTGTAAGTGTATTACATGTAAATGGATACAGTGAATCGCAGTTGCGCTTGTCTCTCTTTTATCTTTGTAACTGTTAATACCAGCACACATTTGCATGTGCTGGTATTACTAAGTGAAGCCCAAAAAATTATTTTTAGCAAGAATTATGACCCTTTTTCAAACTTTTATTTATATCCAACAATGTGTACAGTCATACAAATTGCATGTCTTTGTGCCATGCAGGGCAGAAAATCATATAGCATGCTAAGAGGTATATAATAGACACGATTAAGGCGGTATTAACGCTAGGTAAATGATGCTTGTGCAGATTCTTCAAAGTACTACTATAGACCCATTTTCCTTAATTAGTCCTTAATTCATCTTTTGGAATGAGGTAATATCTTTTTACATTGTTTAAAGCACCTTGTCAAAATAGTTTTTGTAGTTAGATTAATACAAGGGTGCTGTGTTTTATTCTCTGGCTTAGGATTTCTTAGCTGAATTCTCTTCACAGTAGGATACAATTAATTATAAAGCTCCATTTCAGCAATATTGTAGATAAATATTTTGTCTGCTTTCTTATCCACTGCAAAAAAAAAAAAGACTTTGTATTCAGATCTTTTCAAAATACTATCAGACATTTAGCCATGGGCAGCTTTTGAATACAATTATAAAATCCATTCAGCCTTCTTTAAATTTTGATATAGAATCTTTTCTCGAATAAAAATAGTTCAGAAAAATACAGTAGAATTATACATTTTGCCATTCCCTGTGTTTATTCTTTCCCATAGATCTTCTACCTCTTAAAGTGATTTTACATTTCCCAAAAGAGTTTTTAACAAACTAAAAAAAAAAAAAAAAAACACTTTTAAAAACAGCCAAATAAATCAATGTGAAAACACTCTATAATGCAGTTTCTTTCATTAAAGTATGGTTCAGTTGATTACAGTTATTAGGAACAGCTGCTCAGCAAGAATAACTTTTGCAAAACTCTTTGTTGCCAAAAGGAAAGTTATAAGAATCTCTTCTCTATTGATATTTATACTGTGGGAAGCAATGGGGCTGCTGAATACAGTGGCACAAGGGCTGATTATATTAGACGCGTTATTTAAGCAGATGTTATGTTTGTTAGCCAATGGGTGTTAGCTATTTCAGCACTAGGGAATTGATTACATTGAGTTTGTTCAAACTTTTAGTGCTGTGTTTGTTCATAAAGTCCTGATTACAAAACTAAGAATATTAGATTTTAGTAAGCTACAGATGTGTGCAATGAGATTGAACATCTGCCGCACATCTGCTGCAGTTTAAGAATGATAATTTTTTGTTTTAAAATTGTGTCACTTTTATGGCCTTTTTTCTCAGCTTTATTATATATTGGATTAGAGGAATATGGTTGCAATATGCTTGTTATTCTTTTTTAGGAGCTATAGTAGGTGTTTTTGTATGTAAATATATATGTAAAAGTCAAACCTTTTTGCTTTATGGAGATTATTGTCATCATAGTAACCATCTCTGATCAAATGATGTGTCAATTTACAGAATTGCTATAGATCATGACAAACCAGTGTCTATAGAGGCACAAAGCAGAAACTGTTGACACTTGTTTTCACTCCTTTACCTTCTTTGCAAAGCCAAAAGGACAGGCTGATTTTTTTTTCTTTCTTTCTTCTCCATGTACAAAGCAGCATAAGCTGCTTCAGAATTCTTGGTGGGCAGGTTCGCACATACAAACCTGCTTCTCATAATGTAAAAAGCAGGGGTCAAGTCCAGCGGGAACGCATGGGAATGGAGTACCTGTACTATTTTTGCTGGATGAACTAAGTTCCCCCTGGACATAGAATAGAAACACTTTAGTAAACACTGCTGCTGCTGGTGGGAGGAGCTACAGTACAGTCTGTTTAGAAGGATAGTGAGATCCTCTAGTAATGGGCAGTAACACTTCATACAATACACTAAATGCAAGCCTGTCAGAGGTCCTGCTGTGTGATCACCACGCACTGTGTGGAACACAGAAATATAACTATTGCACCTTAAGTGGGTGAGACCCTGTGACAGAGAAGGAGTCTGGAGTTGCTGTCAGACACGGAGGTCTTAGCCTGCCCTGGAAAGGAAGGAAAGTGGAGGAAAGAGGGTGTGAGGAACTAAAGATAAGTTGCTTATGTCAGTTAAAAACAAAGCATGGACACCTTGGATCTTGCATTCATGTGTGTCTAGCATAGTTATTTTAAAGTTGTTTTAAAAGAATGTTCATTGTTTCACCAAAGAAAAAATATGCTCATCAATCAGGTAAGAGTCATGTCCTTCCAGTTACCTGCTTTCTCTATAATTGGAATTCCTTTTATTTTCTCCAGAGATAGCTGGGATAAGGTTTGCAAGAGAAATACATGTGTACACACAAAGGAAACTAGTCCTTGCAATTAAAGGTGTTTGTCAAATATCTTGTAGTAGGATAAGCCCAATTACATTATTTTATACACCAATTGTATGTGCAGTCTGTTTGTTTATACTGGTGTCTGTATGTCTATAAATTTATGAAGAACAGGACAGAGTCTCTGCAGAATGCTGAACTGTGAAAGATAACAAATTTGCTGCAGATTCAACCTTACCAGTTTCATCCCAAAGTAAAAGGTGACCCGTTTTGCTTTCAATGTTACTGTGCCCTCATGCCTCCTCTGCCAGTGTTACTTGATTCACATTTACTTGGTATACGTGTTAATGGTAAAATAAATTTACACCCAGGTGCTTTGCGACCATAGTTTTACTTTAAATCACATTATCATTGCTTTTACTGCACTGTGAGTGCACAAACAAACCTTATTAAGATCATGATATCAGATGTTTACATTACAGAGCCCTACACATCCTGAGGGCCAGGGAGTAACATCTCCTAAAATTTTACTTTTTATATTATTTAACATCATCTATATACAAATGCCCCTTCCTGTGTTCTAAAAAGTTTGTGTCTAGCTTCTCAGTATTCAGTATCAGTTAAATCCTAAATTACAAATAAAGATTTCACCCCTGCCATGTAAAAATTTAACCATGGGTATCCATTCTCAGGTCCAAAGGCAGCCATTCAGCCCTTCATTGGTTTTAATTGGCTTTCATTAACCAGAGTGTATAGATTATATACATATAAATAAAGTGTGTGTGTATGTATGTAAGAGTGTGTGTATATAAAACAATATTAATTGTGAGGGGGGTGGAAGTCTTGGTGAGTTTCCACACTTTTTTTTGTAGGACTTGACCCCTGCTAAGAAGCAATGTAAGAACTTGCTTGTTAAGCGTGATTGATAGACCCTTCTCTTACACAATTGGTTGCGTGAGAGAAGGGGCAGCAGACAAACATATGGGCAGCAGACAAACATATGGGCAGCAGACAAACAGGATCTGCTGCTCATATGCTGTGAAGGCAAGTGGACAACTTGTCAACTTTCTAAGCTTGTCCACTCACCTTTTTAATACATGGAGTCCTTTCTCTCTTACTTTCAATCAGTTAAGGGTCAGGTATTAATTACTCTAAGTTTACTATGTGGGATATTGGACTAGAATGTTATTAAAGTCTATATTAGTCACTTTCCTTTTATGGGCTTGTTTGGGTCGTTAAGATACTCTGTTTGAATATGGGTTCTTAACTCCTCATTACTTAAGAAAGACACATTATCCCTCTGGTTAGTTACCTCATTTTAAATCATAATCTATTTAGTATGGGGTGTGGATTTGGCAATCAGAATGACCACCTTAAATTAATGAAGTGTCTGATACTATTGGGTCTTTAAAATGATCTTGTGAGATTTGATTATTATCAGTCATTGTATCTTAATAACACAAGCTTATAATTGCAAAGAGTTATTCTAATTTTTGAGAGGCAAAAAAATATAATACATATAAGTATGCTATATTATTAATATATTATTCATTGGCCTCTATTTATCAGAATACAGAGAGCAATACACTCACCATATTCAGCATTGCACCAGCAGCTCACAAGAGCTGCTGAGGCAATGCCGCCCCCTGCAGACTCACGGCCAATAGGCCGCCAGCAGGGGGTGTCAATCAACCCGATCGTACTCGATCGGGTTGATTTCCGGCTATGTCTGTCCGCCAGCTCAGAGCAGGTGGACAGGTTATGGAGCAGCGATCTTTGTGACCACTGCTTCATAACTGCTGTTTCTGGCGAGCCTGCAGGCTCGCTAGAAACACGGGGCATCAAGCTCCATTCGGAGCTTGATAAATATGCCCCTATGTCACTTCCTTTGCTAATAATCAGGAATATACAGAAGATGTCTCTGTAGGTAAATGCTCATTTTGAGATGGAAAACTGATAATCATAAATGGCTCTTATACAGTTGATTGCATGAGCATTCATCCCCTATGACATTTGGACATTCCATAAAGAATCATTATATAAAAGAAAATAACTGACTTTTTTTTTTTAATCCATCTAGTACCACAAGGTCCCTCACACAATTCTGCAAAGGGCAATTTTACTGTAATTACTATAATTGTGCTTCATCTCAATAAAGAGCATCCCGGAATTTCATATATATAGGAGAGACAAATTGATTAAATATAGCACTAATGAGAGTTACATTTAAAATGTGTACATTGTATTTTGTTTGCTTTAGACTGTTCTTTGTATTTTACATTTCATTATGTTTAGTCTTATTTGTATTTTGTGTTTTAAAGCTATTTAGATGTTGTATTTTGTGTCTAGCAGTGTATTTAAGATAGTAATGTGTACCCATTACTGTAATTGTATTTGCCGTATAAGCGAGTTGGCTGCATTTCCGGACTTTAAATAAATCAGTATTACTCGATGCACTGATACCATACATATAGTTTTTGTACTTATAATACACTGGTATGATCATTACTTGTTTAATGTTATGATTCTTTCTAAGAATTTTATGTAGTAATATTGACATAACCTTTAGTACTGCAATTACTGCAATATTTTGTTTTTGTGGATAAAGAGTGTCTATTAAATAAATGTAAGGCCAGATTACAAGTGGAGTGCTATGATACGCTTCCGTTCGAGCGTTAACTGCGCTAAAAATAAGATTTTTGCGCGTCTGGGGCATAAAAGAGCCCAACTTATAATATTGAGTGTGCAATAATCTATTCCACCATAGAAGTCAATGGGGCTAAAAAAGTGAAACAAAAACACCCTACTTGTGCGCAAACACGATTGCATATTCTCAAGTACACTAACCCGACATGAAAATATGAATATTTTACATTCCAATGTTCTTCACATAGCAAAATATGTTCTATTTATTCATAAATACATATTTCTACATATATCTGATGTTTTTTGGTATAATATAAATGTATACCTATTTATATACATGTTTATACATAGGTATCAATATATACAGATATATATATGAATTAGAAACTAAACTAAACCGAATTAATTTGTAACGAAAAATCCAAATTAGTTTGGATTCAATAGTTTTATTCGAATGGCCATGGCGTGATAGTTTGACTCTTTGGACTAATCCCAATTCTTTTGCCGTTCCATATTTATTATAAAAAAATACTAATAGAGATATATTAGTGCATTAGGGTTGCACCGATACCATTTTTTTAAGACCGAGTACAAGTACCGATACTTTTTTTCAAATACTCACCGATACCAATTACTGATACTTTTTTTATGTCATGACAGTTTACCAAGCACAATACAGACTAATGATTTAAGATCGCTTCTTTATAATTATGAACTGTATCTCAAAAGACATTTTGAAATAATAAAACAGTTTACAGAACATGTTTATAAATAAAAATATTACAATAACATATATTAATAATAACAACAATAAATAACAGCTGCTGGGGCTGGAAAGCTACAATTTAAAGGGGTGATTACTGGACGCAATTGGGTTGTAGGGTGCTTATATAACTCATCAATCTGACATTTGTATTTAATACAAAGTAATATAATTTAATTCTGAAAATAATATTGGGGAAGGAGTGTCCCAGTAATCCTCTTTGAGAAAAATGGGGCATTTGCATTCTACTGACTCAACAGAAAATAGGGCTGGACTTCATATTTTTCCAGGGCTGCTTTTTATTCCCAGTCCAGCCCTGGCTAAGGATGTTCCTCAGAGTACAGTATGTTTTGAGCACAATTGTGCAAGATGAGAACTAGTAGTATAACAGGCAATCTAGCAATTAGAGTAATTTTTCAAAAGCAAGTTCTTATTAAGGAACAGAAGCATCTCTGCATGTTCAGCTATAAGTCTGTTTCTGCTATCAGTAAGGACGTTTGACGCTAAGCTGAACAGTCTTTCACTTTTCACACTACTGCATGGGTCAGAAAGATATTTTTGGGCCATTAAATCTCAGTTTGTTAACTGCCCAGTACTTCAGGGGTTTGTCTGAATGAGGTACAGTGATCTCTCCCAGGTAGGCTTCCAGCTGTAAAGTAGCAGCTTTTGGAGCACTGCTCTGACGTACAAAAATACAAATAACAGCAATTTGTATTGGCAAAACAGAAGTGAACAATTTTTAGTCAAGTCTCCACTCCAGCTTAAAATGAAATGGGAACATGCAGTTTGAAAAACGCCACAAGATGGCATATGGGTAGGAATTGGAGGTATTGGTTTAAGTATCGGTGCATTTGCACAAGTACAAGTACTCATGCAAATGCTTGGTATCGGCACCGAAACCGATACTAGTATTGGTATCGGTGCAACCCTATATATTACTATTAAAAATATTGAGATAGAACAGTGAAATTATTCCCTTTGTGTTGGTTGGAACCATCCGAATCAACGTAAAATAACATAATGAATGAATCCAAACATACAGAACTTCCGAATTTTTGAATGCATCCGAAACGAATGACCGCTATAACGAATCAATCCGAATGCATCTGAAATGAATGAATGATATAACGAATAGATCCGAATGCTCCTGAAACGAAATGAAAAAATATCAAATCAATACGAAACAAAATAAAAATTTCCGGCGTGCATATGTCTAATAGGAATATCTATTTATAAATACTGTACATAGAACATATTCTTCTTTGTGCAGAACATTGGAATGTCAAATATTTACAGTAAATACACAGTATAACACTTATTAAATATGAATATTGCATAAATATAATTTTACATGTTTTCATCTATTTAACTGCAAAGGGCTCCAATGCACTTTGGCTGCTTCTTTTTTCCGTAACACCTGAGACCTCATATGTTTGAGCCCTTATAACTTTTTTGTGCAATTTATTTATTTAATTTTTATTAGATGGTGTTTTTATGAGTGTAACTGTACTTTGTAATGTATTTTTGATATGTTTTGTGACACTTTTTTATTTTACAAAACAATCAACCAGAGCTTTGTGGATGCCCTAACCTGACGTGTGTTAACTTCAATTGCACTCTCACATTTACTTTCAACTTGTAATACAAGCGAAAAAGCTGTGATAAACCCCTTTTTGCTGGTGCGTAACTGTTAGTACTCCACTTGTAATCTGGCCCTTAATGTTTTCTCATTGCTTTCACCATATTCTCTGTGAATAGTACTTCTCTAGGTTTCACTGATTTATGTCACCGTTCATATATTTGTGGCAATAGCTCATAATTTACAAAGCACTTATAGAAATTAAATGAATAGAAAAAATATTGTATTCAAAAACTAGAAGGAAATTAAAGTTAACTGCACAGAACACAATTTTTATCCACTTCAATTGGAGATTAGATATGTGCGATTCGGTTTGGTTCGATTCGTAAATTAGGAAAATTCTGCAAATTCGGCGATTCGGATCGAACCGAATTTCCGAATTAAAATTCTGCCGAATTTTCCGAATCGAACCGAATTAGATTGATTCGTAAATTCGGGATGGCCATTGGATTACACTAGTATTGTACAGTATGTTAGGTTAACACCTAATATACAGTATAATACTATTCTAATCCCACCTAACACTTACCGAAATGCCGAATTTCCGAACCGAATCGAACCAAATCGAACTGAATCCAGCCAAATTTCTTCAAATCCGAATGAATCCGAAACGAATCCAAAACGAATCGATTCAGAATTTTCCGAATTCGAATCGATCCGAACCGAACTTCGAAAAATTCCGAATCGATCCGAACCGAATTTTTTCGCCATGCACATGTCTATCAATGGAGATGTATTTTTATCAGTGAGATACTGCCTCACTACTTTATAAGGGAAACGGCTTGCAGGGATCTCATAATTCATACTATCTTTTTTGAGAACATAATGTGGACTGCCCCTTAGGTCCATGAAATTTCTCTGGCAAGATGGAGAGTTTATAAAAATTGACCCTATCAACCTTGGTTGTGTTTGACATGGACAAATTGTGATCATTTGACTAAAAAAACACAAACAAACAAAAAACAAACACACACATGCACACATATACATATATACACACATACATACACACATGGATACATACATACATACATGCATACATATACATACACACACAAACATACACACATACAGAAATACATACACACACATTCATATATACACACATACATACACACATGGATACATACATACATACATATACATACACACACAAACATACACACATACAGAAATACATACACACACATTCATATATACACACATACATACACACATGGATACATACATACATGCATACATATACATACACACACAAACATACACACATACAGAAATACATACACACACATTCATATATACACACATACATACACACATGGATACATACATACATACATGCATACATATACATACACACACAAACATACACACATACAGAAATACATACACACACACATTCATATATACACACATACATACACACATGGATACATACATACATACATATACATACACACACAAACATACACACATACAGAAATACATACACACACATTCATATATACACACATACATACACACATGGATACATACATACATACATATACATACACACACAAACATACACACATACAGAAATACATACACACACATTCATATATACACACATACATACACACATGGATACATACATACATGCATACATATACATACACACACAAACATACACACATACAGAAATACATACACACACATTCATATATACACACATACATACACACATGGATACATACATACATACATATACATACACACACAAACATACACACATACAGAAATACATACATACACATTCATATATACACACATACATACACACATGGATACATACATACATACATATACATACACACACAAACATACACACATACAGAAATACATACACACACATTCATATATACACACATACATACACACATGGATACATACATACATGATACATATACATACACACACAAACATACACACATACAGAAATACATACACACACATTCATATATACACACATACATACACACATGGATACATACATACATACATATACATACACACACAAACATACACACATACAGAAATACATACACACACATTCATATATACACACATACATACACACATGGATACATACATACATACACATACACACACAAACATACACACATACAGAAATACATACACACACATTCATATATACACACATACATACACACATGGATACATACATACATACATATACATACACACACAAACATACACACATACAGAAATACATACACACACATTCATATATACACACATACATACACACATGGATACATACATACATGCATACATATACATACACACACAAACATACACACATACAGAAATACATACACACACATTCATATATACACACATACATACACACATGGATACATACATACATACATATACATACACACACAAACATACACACATACAGAAATACATACATACACATTCATATATACACACATACATACACACATGGATACATACATACATGCATACATATACATACACACACAAACATACACACATACAGATATACATACACACACATTCATATATACACACATACATACACACATGGATACATACATACATGCATACATATAAATACACACACAAACATACACACATACAGATATACATACACACACATTCATATATACACACATACATACACACATGGATACATACATGCATACATATACATACACACACAAACATACACACATACAGAAATACATACACACACATTCATATATACACACATACATACACACATACACACACATACATACATACATATACACACACACAAAATCATACATACATACTTGGACAGGGTCAGAGATCATATATATGAAAGTAAAATTGTGCTTAAAAAAGTGATATAAGTAACGAGTCTGTAGCAGCTATCGGCACATAACCACACAGTTAAATTGCAGGTGCTCTCAGCTAGTGTAATTAGCTAGCTATCAAAAGGTTTCTCTCTCTCTTCATAAGTAGGCTGACCATATGTCCCGTTTTGAAAGGGACAGTACCGTTATTTTATGTTTCTTCCCCTGTCCCGTCGTTTCTTTAATAATATTAATTTTGTCCCGTTTTGACGGTTATTAGACTGTGCGACCAGCGCAAGTGTTATTTTTTAGCACACATACCACTTACTAACATTTTTTTAAACTCCCTGCTGGCAGGAAGGGTAGTTTTTTTTTAACTGCAGGGTTTGGGTTGGGTTGCTATGCCCACATGATCCACAGCACCGCGTCTATGCCGCCCGCACTCAAAATTAGGGGCGTGATCATTGAAAGCAAGTGACAGCAGGTCAGTACTCAGTCGTAAGCTGTCAGACTGAACTGAGGAGAGAGACTGGTCACAAGAGGGAAGTTAGAACTACTAGCTAGTGCCTAGTAAGGAGAGGAGTCGGACTAGATCTGTCATCATCTGATGTGATGATCATCAGCCTCTGCCATCATGCGAATTAGTGGCTGACCATCACCAGAGAGATAATTCTTACCATCTTCTGTACCTGTCAATCAATTAAATTGTCATTAATTATGCTTATTATTATGCTGCTGCAGTGCTGGTTGTACAGACGTTATAAATAACAATTATCATTATCAAGTAACTATTTCCACATTTTTCTCAGTTTATCCACCATGTAACAATGATTTTGGGCAACTCAGCTAAGGATAATTGTTGGCTCAATAGTTTATATTCATGTCATAAAAGAACTTTTGTTAAAATCTTAATTTTTTTCCCTATGAATAAAGAATTTTAACCCTGTCCCGTTTTTGACATCTCAATGTCCAGTTTTTGTCTCAAGGAAATATGGTCAGCCTATTCATAAGAGATTATTAGCCAAGAAGGGCCTGACAGGAGAAAGGTAGAGCAAGTGTACCACATGAATCTTTTAATACCTTGGAAGGCTAGAGAAGCCTGTGTGTTTGTAGGAGTACAGGAATTAAAGGTGGCATCCACTGTTGTCCCTGAGGTGCAAGTGACAACTGAACGTATGCCAGAACAGCAAAAAAAAGTTAAAGAAATGTTAAAAACAAATGCTGATATATTTTCTTATACACCAGGGACACAGTTCATGATATTGTTACAAATCCAGGAGTAATTGTAAAAGTAAAACCCTACAGGGTACCGGAAGTAAAAAGACAGGCAATACAGGCAGAAGAAGTAAAAATGTTATTGAGAAATGTAATAGTCAGTGGCCAAGTCCTATAATTCTAGTGCCAAAACCAGTTGGGTCTCTGCAGTTCTGTAATGATTTAATGAAACTCAATCGCCTAGATTACGAGTTTTGCGTTAGAGGCTGTGTGGTGCTAACGAGCAGTTTATGCTCACCGCTCACTTACAGACAGCGCTGGTATTACGGGTTTTAACAAACTCGGCGTTAACCGCAAAAATGTGAGCGAAGAGCAAAATTTTGCTCCACATCTCACCTCAATACCAGCGCTGCTTACGTTGGCGGTGAGCTGTTAAAACGTGCTCGTGCACGATTTCCCCATAGGAATCAATGGGGAGAGCCGGCTGAAAAAAAAGCTAACACCTGCAAAAAAGCAGCGTAAAGCTCCTAACGTAGCCCCATTGATTCCTATGGGGAAATACATTTATGTCTACACCTAACACCCTAACATGAACCGAGTCTAAACACCCCTAATCTTACACTTATTAACCCCTAATCTGCCGCCCCCAACATCGCCAACACCTACATTATATTATTAACCCCTAATCTGTTGCCCCCAACATCACCGACACCTACATTATATTTATTAACCCCTAATCTGCCTCCCCCAATGTCGCCGCAACCTAACTACACTTATTAACCCCTAATCTGCTGCCCCCAACATCACCGACACCTACATTATATTTATTAACCCCTAATCTGCCTCCCCCAATGTCGCCGCAACCTAACTACACTTATTAACCCCTAATCTGCTGCCCCCAACGTCGCCACCACTATAATAAACATATTAACCCCTAAACCTAAGTCTAACCCTAACCCCCCCTAACTTAACTATAATTTAAATAAATCTAAATAAAATTACTATCATTAACTAAATAATTCCTATTTAAAACTAAATACTTACCTATAAAATAAACCCTAAGCTAGCTACAATATAACAAATAGTTACATTGTAGCTAGCTTAGGGTTTATTTTTATTTTACAGGCAAGTTTCGATTTATTTTAACTAGGTACAATAGTTATTAAATAGTTATTAACTATTTCATAAACTACCTAGTTAAAATAAAGACAAATTTACCTGTAAAATAAAACCTAACCTAAATTACAATTACACCTAACACTACACTACAATTAAATTAATTACCTAAATTAAATACAATTAATTACAATTAAATAAAATTATCTAAAGTACAAAAAAAAAACACACTAAATTACAGAAAATAATAAAGAAATTACAAGATTTTTAAACTAATTAAACCTAATCCCCCTAACAAAATAAAAAAGCCCTCCCAAAATAAAACCCTACCCTAAACTAAATTGCAAATAGCCCTTAAAAGGGCCTTTTGCAGGGCATTGCCCCAAAGTAATCAGCTCTTTTACCTGAAATAAAAATTACAATTCCCCCCCCAACATTAGAACCCACCACCCACACAACCAACCCTACTCTAAAAATCACCCAATACCCCCTAAAAAAAAACTAACACTAACCCCTTGAAGATCACCTTACCGGGAGACGTCTTCACCCAACCGGGCAGAAGTGGTCCTCCAGACGGGCAGAAGTCTTCATCCAACCAGACAGAAGTGGTCCTCCAGACGCGTAGAAGTCTTCATCCAACCAGGCAGAAGTGGTCCTCCAGATGGGCAGAAGTCTTCATCCATCCGGCTCGGAGCGGGTCCATCTTCAAGACATCCGACGTGGAGCATCCTCTTCAAACGACGGCCGACGACTGAATGAAGGTTCCTTTAAATGACGTCATCCAAGATGGCGTCCCTTCAATTCCGATTGGCTGCTAGAATTCTATCAGCCAATCGGAATTAAAGTAGAAAAAATCCTATTGGCTGATGCAATCAGCCAATAGGATTAAACGGGCATTCTATTGGCTGATTGGAACAGCCAATAGAATGCCAGCTCAATCCTATTGGCTGATTGGATCAGCCAATAGGATTGAACTCCAATCCTATTGGCTGATTGCATCAGCCAATAGGATTTTTTCTACCTTAATTCTGATTGGCTGATAGAATTTTATCAGCCAATCGGAATTGAAGGGACGTAGGTGTAGCTATTTTAGGATTTATTTTTATTTTACACCCAATCCCCCCTTAATAAAACCTAACACTACCCCCTTGAAGATCACCCTACCTTGAGCCGTCTTCACCCAGCCGGGCACAAGTGGTCATCCGATCCGGGCAGAAGTCTTCATCCGATTGGGCAGAAGAGGACATCCAGACCGGCAGAAGTCTTCATCCTATCCGGGCAGAAGAGGACATCCGGACCGGCAGAAGTCTTCATCCAAGCGGCATCTTCTATCTTCTTCCATCCGACGAGGAGCAACTCCATCTTGAAGACATCCGGTGAGAAGCATCCTTCCAGCACGACGGACTAACGACGAATGACGGTTCCTTTAAATGACGTCATCCAAGATGGCGTCCCTCGAATTCCGATTGGCTGATAGGATTCTATCAGCCAATCGGAATTAAGGTAGGAAAAATCCGATTGGCTGATTAGAGTAGGGGTGTGTGGGTGGTGGGTTGTAATGTTGGGGGGGTATTGTCTTTTTTTTTACAGGTAAAAGAGCTGATTACTTTGGGGCAATGCCCCGCAAAAAGCCCTTTTAAGGGATATTTGTAATTTAGTATAGGGTAGGGCATTTTATTATTTTGGGGGGCTTTTTTATTTTATTAGGGGGCTTAGATTAGGTGTAATTAGTTTAAACTTCTGGTATTTTTTTATTTTATGTAATTTAGTGTTTCTTTTTGTACTATAGTTTATTTAATTTAATTGTATTTAATTTTAGCTAATTGTAGTTAATTAATTTAATTTATTTATTGATAGTGTAGTGTTAGGTGTATTTGTAACTTAGGTTAGGATTTATTTTACAGGTAATTTTGTAATTATTTTGTAATTATTTTAACTAGGTAGCTATTAAATAGTTATTAACTATTTAATAGCTATTGTACCTAGTTAAAATAAATACAAAGTTGCCTGTAAAATAAAAATAAATCCTAAAATAGCTACAATGTAATTATAAATTATATTGTAGCTATCTTAGGGTTTATTTTATAGGTAAGTATTTTGTTTTAAATAGGAATACTTTAGTTAATAATAGTAATATTATTTAGATTTATTTAAATAATAATTAAGTTAGGGGGGTGTTAGGGTTAGACTTAGGTTTAGGGGTTAATAATTTTATTATAGTGGCGGCGACGTTGGAGGTGGCAGATTATGGGTTAATAGATTTAATAGGCTATGTGGGCTATGGCGGTTTAGGGGTTAATAATAGAATAGGTTTATTGCGGTGTGGGCTATGGCAGTTTAGTGGTTAATACACTTTCTTAGTTATTGCGGTGGGGGATTGCGGTTGACAGGTAGATAGACATTGCGCATGCGTTAGGTGTTAGGGGTTTTTTTGCAAGCATTTTTGGGAGTTACGGTGCTCCCATACTCAGCGCAAGGCCTGCTACTGCTGCATTTTATGGCGAGGCGAAAATGGAGTAAGATTTCTCAATTTTCGCCATGTAAGGCCTTGTGCTGGATATTGGATACCGACTTACGACGCGGTCCCATGTTAGCTTATGGGAGTAAAAATTGCGAGCGACGGGTGAAATATACGTGCCGCATTTAGATGCGGAGCTGTATATAGGATACCAAAAACGGGCAAAAACTGGCGTTGCCGGCTTTTGCGGGCGATGCTGCATATCGGATCGGCCCCTGAAAAGCAAAAGATCTGGAAGACCATTGCTTTAAAGTTTTCTATATATCTTTATTATTATGTTGTATATGAGATGTTACTCAAAAGTAGAAAAACCTAGTTAAGTTAATTTTCTTTTCAGATTGTAATATAACAAAATGTCAAAGTCCTTGACAGGTCATTCCACTGTAAATGCTGAAAGAATGGGAATTCTAGATCAATAACAAAGCTAGCCGAACAGGGTGAGTTAGAAAAACAAACATATTTCTGTTTAAGGCACATTTTCTTTTTCTCTCTAATAATTTCACATTTGTTTGCTACTAACCAGATTGCATAAGGGCAAGATTACAAGTGGTGCGCTAATGGTAGTACAACACACGATTAGGGCTACCATCTCGGCCATGTATTCCTGGACACTTATTAGTTACACATACTGCAGGGTGTGCAGGTAGGAACATGAATTTAAACCCTGTACAGCCCACATATAGTGACACTGATCAGCACAATAAATACATGTTCCTCCCTGCACACCCTGCAGCATGTATAACTCATAAGTGTCCAGGAAAACATGGCCGAGGTGGCAACCCTAGACGCGATACACAGTATCGCAACAGCAAGATGCTAAAATCTGTGCAAATCTAGATTTTAGTGTCTCTCTGTTGCACAAGAATGAACGAAAATAGCCGAGCGGCATGAAGGGCCATCTTCTTCCACATTCAGAGGTTCACAAAATCTCTAGTAGCCACATTCCATCATGAAGGGACTGTCAATCAGGAGGCATGCCCCAGGACTTGCAATGCAGTTTATGCATCTTGCCTTATTTCCCTCTTCAGTTTAAAGGGACATAAAACCAAATATTTGTCTTTCATGATTCAGATAGAACATACAATTTTCCAATGTACTTATTATAAAATTCTCTTCATATTCTTGTTATCCTTTGTTGAAAAGAGTGCAGGTAAGTTCAGGATTGTGCACAGTTATACATTAGCAAGATCACTAGATGGCAACACTATTTCCTGTCATGTAGTACTCTAGACATGTGCATGCTACCTATCTAGATATCTCTTCAACAAAGAATAATGAGTACAAAGCACATTTTATATAAGAAATAAAATTGAAACTTTTAAAATTGTTGTCTATCTGAATCATAAAATATTTTTTTAGGATTTCATGTCCCTTTAAGGAAGTTTACTATGACATATTTTGTATCTGTTTATTGTAGGCTCCCCCTGCTGACAGACTCCTGCACTGCAGATACATTGGTAATGTGTTAAAAAAAGAAGCACCCTACTGAGCATGTCAGCTGGTGAAATAACTGACCAACTGCACTGGACTATGGACTGTTGCAAAACAAAACAACTAATTTGTATGAAATAATTTTAAAATAAAGAAAAGGCCCATATGTAAGCATGGAAGGAGGGCACCTGTGACCCCACTTCCTCCAGGAGTGGAACATTCCAAGGTGGGTGGTATAGGTATAAAGAGGCTTGACTCGTGAAGTGAGGTCACAGGTGCCCTAGCAAGAGCAGAACAGTAGGAGGTGTGTAGTGCATCGGCTTACCTGAAGATGGAGGCGTTACTGGAGCATTTGCTGTCAGCGGCGAGAAGAAACTGTGAAGATTGGGTCCGGCAGCAGTTTTCCATGGCTGGTGAGGCGGCCACAGCAGTCTTGGAGGAAGGAGCAGCAGACCGGAGCAGAGGACGGCCGATCAGGAGGTTGAGGCCACCGGAGCGCTTGAGTCCTGGAGTCAGCACGAGGAGGTCCGGTCGTGAGAGGATCCAGCCAGGACATCAGGAGGTGCAGCGGGTGAGGTAGGAAGGCAGCAGAGTTCGCAGGACAGGAGTGGCTGCCGAGGCGCGGCCTGGAACGGTGCCGGTGAATGACGTCACTGATGTGCGACAAGGAGCAGAGCCTGGCGCCAACAGAGGATGTAGGAGAACACTGAGGACCAGGAGGAGCGGCGGGGATACAGGTAAGGCAGGTGAGCTATCAAAGATGGCATAAAGGAAAAGGGGGGAAGCACGGAGAGATAGGGACAGCCCAGACAGAAGGGGCCATTTGGGAGCATAAAAAAAAAAAAACGGCCCGAGGGATAGGGCCTATAAGGGGAAGAAAAAGGGGATTGAGTGCCATAAAAGGGTGGCAGTGTGGGAGACTGGACGGCCGGAGATGAAGCCAGGTAGTTAAAAAAACTAGCAGTAGTAAGGGGTGACAGGCGGCTGGGAATGAGGCCGGGGGGAAGGATGATATGCGCAGTCAGCGGGATGGGTGCGTAGGTTGTGTGGGCCGCAAACAGGGCCCTAGGCAGCGGGAGAGCCCGCGTGGGGGCTAGGGGGTTAGGATGGGGGCCGCAAGGTAGGCCGCAAGTGGCGAGAGAGCCCGCGTGTTGCCCCATAAGAACAGGGAAGGGTAAGGGGGAAC
Source organism: Bombina bombina (assembly GCF_027579735.1). Classification (NCBI taxonomy): domain Eukaryota; kingdom Metazoa; phylum Chordata; class Amphibia; order Anura; family Bombinatoridae; genus Bombina; species Bombina bombina. The sequence goes on from NC_069500.1 coordinate 841,918,354, forward strand.
TGCGCCATTGCAAGGCCCTAGGCAGTGGGAGAGCCCGCGTGGGGGATAGGGAGTTAGGATTGGCTGCAGTGTAGGCCGCAAGCGGCGGGAGAGCCCGCGTGTTGACCCCATAAGAACAGGGAAGGTAAAGGGGGAACTGCGCCACATGGTGATAAGGTGGCGGTTAGCATAGAGGGTATAAGGGCGGGAGCCACCCAGCCAGGGGGGATATTAAAAAAAAAAAAAAATAGTTCATAGTGGTGTGCATAGGGTTTATAAAAAAACAAACTATATGTATAAAATAATAATAATATGCAACTGATTAAATATAGTACATAAGGCCAGAGTATATTATATGTTATTCAAAAGGGACAAGGGGCCAAAACGTTTGTCCCTGAGTCTCTGTGGTGAGCCTGTGGCTCCCAGTAGCATTTATGTAGCGGCTGGAGTATTTGCCACCCAATCCTAGTGTGCACAGGTATTATTTAGGGTAGGGGTACACAGACATTTTCCCGAGGAGCAGGTGGCGGGGGAACGGGTGTCAGTAGGGGCGGTGGGTTTCCTTACATTAGGTTTGGGGTGTGAGGGGTGGTCCATTATTATTATTAATATTGTGTCTATGTTTCAGGAGTAGTCAGGGACGGACGGAGGGGCGAGGAGGCTTTAAACGCCGGTGGTGTGGAGATTACAGCACGGAAGGAGCAGCAGACGGAGCCACCGCTTGAGCTCAACGCCAGCGGAGACTTTGGTGTGGAGGAGGAGGATCCCCTTGAAGGAACATCAGCGGGACCGGGGACGGCGGGACAGGTAGGAGATCTGTCCGCCTTGGCGCAGATTTTACAGTTATTGTCTCCTCCACGAAGTGGAGGGATTCAAAGAGGGGGGAGTAACAGAGGAGGGTCTGTGATAATGAGGGAATCGATAGGGAGAGAGGCTATTGCTTTGTCCCCATTACAGGCAGCAAGTGACGGTAGCAGAGGTGAGAGGAGGGACGCCCTTCCGGAGAGAACGGTGACTGCAGGTGGACGCAGGAGGTCCAGGTCACCATGGAGGTCGCGGGGGAGAGGACCACCGGCATCTCCTACGTGGGCGCGGTTGGACAGGAGCCGCGACCAGAGCAGATACGGCAGGGGGAGATCGCCTGCCAGGAGGGAAGCGGTAAGGAGACGTCTGGACAATAGCCGAGGAAGAGACGAGGGCATTAGAGATAGAAGCCGCAGAGAGGAGGCGAGGCCAGCACAGGCGGAGGGGCCAGAGACGGTGCAGCAGCCAGCAGGTGAGATGGCTGGTGGGGCACCCGGAGTGAATGCGGGGGTAATTGGAGAGAGGGAAGTGATGGTTGCGGGTTTAAAAAATTTATTTGCGACAATAGAGAGGTCGGGGACAGGGACGTCAGCAGCAGCAGCATGGGTCCCTCCCAGGCCGGTTGCGGCCGTGGGGGGGCCTCAGGTGAGTGCGGGGAGTGGGACGGAGGTCCCTGTAGCAAGCGGGGATGAGGTCGTACAAGTGCCGGAGGGAGCCCTTAGGAGGCCTTGCTGTTGTTCAGTAGGCCCATTAGGGATTCACTTGACCAGTGAGCTCCGGGAGAAGATTGGAAAATGGGAATTCATGGAGATATTTTCCCTTTTGCCACTAGAGCACGTCTTAGAGGTAAAAGAGGACAAGAAGGAGAAGGGTAAAAAAGAGGAGGAGGAGCGGAAAAAACGATGGCGTAAGCTGCCAAAGACTTTTGGCAATTGGTCGCAGGCTTTTTGCATATTGGCCAGTGTCATTTGCGAAAAGACGCCCGAGCAGGGCTCCTCGCTGTTCTGTTACTATGATGAAATTGGGGGCGCGTATAGGACATATGGGGGAATGGCATGGTGGAGATATGATGAGGGTTTCCAGCAACGAATGGCTGTGCGCCCAGAGATGAGATGGGACGACAGAGATATGGGGATATGGTCCCGGTGCAATTCAGGAAGATCCACCACTTGTCTTACCCAAAGGGTATGTCGGTTAATGATGGCATCGATCCAGAGTTAGTCTCTGTAAAATATGCATCGTTTGACAAGTCGGTGGAGTTGGTAAGGGCAGCGGGAAGGGGAGCGTTGATGGCAAAAGCGGATGTGGAATCAGCTTTTCGCCTTCTCCCAGTACATCCAAGATGTCATCACTTATCGGGGTGTATAATGGACGGCGCATATTTTGTTGACTAATGCCTCCTGATGGGCTGTTCCATTTCATGTTCATACTTTGAGAGGTTCAGCTCCTTCGTGGAATGGGTGGTAAAGTGAACGGCGGGCATTACATCCATGGTGCATTATTTAGATGATTTTTTGTTTGTCGGCCCGGCTGGTCCGACGGTGTGTGATCAGTTAGTCCAAGGATTTGATCAGGTGACCAGGGATTTCGGAATCCCCGTGGCGGCTGAAAAATCGGAAGGTCCGGTAACGCTTCTAAGTTTTTTGGGAATCCAAATGGATTCAGTCAGCATGGAATGCAGGTTACCGGAGGAAAAAGTGGTAGACCTTAGGACGGTTATTGACAAAATGGTGGGGAGCAAGAAGGTTACCTTAAAGGAAATTCAATCATTGTTAGGGAAGTTAAATTTTGCTGGCAGGATCATTCCTATTGGCAGGGTATTTTGCCATCGTTTATCCTTGTTAACAGTGGGTGTCTCGAACCCTAGGCACCACATCAGGCTGTCAAAAGAGATGAGGGAGGACTTGAAGGTTTGGCAGATATTTCTGCAAGAATTTAACGGGAAGGTCATAATGCAAGAGAAGGGCTGGTCGGATGACCAGTTGTGCTTGTTCACAGATGCGGCAGGGGCGCATGGTTTTGGAGCGTACTTGGAGGGTCAGTGGTGTGCAGGACAGTGGCCTAGTGAGTGGGTTGAGTGGGGTTTGACCAAGAATTTAACTTTCTTGGAGTTGTTCCCTTTGGTGGTGGCACTGCGCGTTTGGCCTGATCATTTGAGCAATAAAAGGGTATGCTTCCATTCAGATAACCAAGGCGTGGTGTGGGCAATCAACCGCCTGACGGCAAATTCACCAGCGGTAATACGGCTTCTAAGGGTGTTTGTTTTGGAGTGCTTGAGGTGCAACATCTCTTTCAGAGCATTGCATGTTCCGGGGCGGTTGAACGTTATCGCTGATGCTTCATCACGGTTTCAGTGGGACAGGTTTCGAGAGGTGGCCCCGGACGCGGAACAGGAAGGTGTCAGATGTCCCGAGGATCTGTGGCATCTGGGTTGCCAGGATTGTTGAGCTTGGTGAACGGAGCACTAGCACCTGATACATGGAGGGCTTACGCCCGAGTGTGGAAGGTGTGGGAACAGAGGTTGTTGGATGAGCAGCGACTGGGTAGGTTCATGGGTGAGGGAAGGGCTGTCGCCCTCTGAGGTACGGAAAAGAATGGCAGCAATGGCATTTCTTTTTCAGCTGATGGAAAAAGAGGACCTGACGAAACTTTTTGTGGCCCGGATAGCGGTCCGGGGGATGTGCAGGGGTGGGAGGCGAGCAGACCAGCGTAGACCGGTTACGTTTGCTATTTTGCAAGGGCTCGTGGTGAGTTTAAATAGGATATGTTCTTCAAGGTTTGAGGAGTTGTTGTTTAAAACAGCATTTGTGTTGGCATTTTTTGGGGCGTTCCGGGTATCGGAGCTGGTGGGCAAGAATCGGCGGGATAGGAGCGGTATCGGAAAGCAAGAGTTGGTTTTGGAGGAAGGGGTGGTTGAATTGTGGGTCAGGAGGTCTAAGATGGACCAAGAGGGTAGGGGAGCCACAGTGGTGTTAAGGGAGATTGATGGTGATTGTTGCCCAGTGGGAACGGTAAGAGAGTATTTGAGGATGGCCAGGCACAATGAAGGCCCTTTGCTGATTCATGAGGATGGGTCGTCTTTGTCACATTTTCAGTTCATGGCCGCCATGAGGAAGGCATTGGGGTCACTGGGTATGGGAGCCTTAGAGTTCGGTACACATTCATTTAGGATTGGGGCGGCAACAGAGGCGGCGAACTTGGGTTTAGAAGCGGCGGTTATCAGGAGGGTAGGAAGATGGAGATCTGAAAGATTCAGGGGGTATGTGAGACCGGGTTTGGTGTTATGATGTGAGATTCCTAACATGTTTGATTTATTTAACAGATGCAAGAAGGTGTTGGATTGTTGGACGCTCCTATGTGTTCTGGGCAAGGAAGGCAGTAGCAGTGAAGCCAAATGGGACACATCTAGGTTTCAGTGAAGACCGTTTAGTGATAAAATGGTTCGGGGTGAGGGGGATGAAATGGGAACAGATAGTGGGGACGGTTGTAGAATATGCAAGGCTTTTCTCCCCTCCGAAGGCGTTAGTTTTGCATGCGGGGGGTAACGATCTAGGATTCATGCCGCAGAAAGATTTGATAGATGACATTAAGAGGGGTTTGGATAGATTAGTACAATTGTTTTCGGGGGGTGATCTTGGTTTGGTCGGAGATCGAGAGTAGGATAACATGGAAGGCGGCATGGGACATCAGAAAGCTGGAGGCTTCCAGACGGAAGGTTAATAGGACAATTACTGGGTATGTGAAGAAATTGGGAGGTGTTGGCTTGCGCCATGTTGAATTTGAAGGAGAGTCAGGCAAGTGCTTTTATCTGAAGGACGGTGTCCACTTGAATGAAGTTGGACTTCATCTGTTTAATTTCACACTACGGGAGGGGATTGAAAAGGCCTTAGCTTTAGGTGGCGGTACTCGCTAGGGAGCGAGTTGTGGCGGAAGTGCTTGCTAAGTTCTATTGAGGCTTACGCCTAATAGAGTATGGCTGGTGTTTATTAATGTCTAAGAAAGGAGGTGGAGGTACACCCCGCCCTGGAAAGGGTGGGGGCTTATAGTTAAGTAATAGCAGGCACGGAGGTGTGTTAAATGATGTTGTAAAAAGTTAAGTTAATAATGTTAATTTATGGTTATGTTAATAAATAAGCTGCGGCCTTTTCTCTCCCAAGACGGTGTTGTGTAGTTTTTGGTTATGAAACGAGTAATGGGAAATGTGAGGTCAAGAAAAGGCCTGTATGTAAGCATGGAAGGAGGGCACCTGTGACCCCACTTCCTCCAGGAGTGGAACATTCCAAGGTGGGTGGTATAGGTATAAAGAGGCTTGACTCGGGAAGTGAGGTCACAGGTGCCCTAGCAGGAGCAGAACGGTAGGAGGTGTGTCCCGCCCTCCCTCCCCCAGAGGTGGCAGTGGTGGATTGTCGCAGCAGTGGCGGAAGTGCTTGCTAAGTCCTATTGAGGCTTACGCCTAATAGAGTATGGCTGGTGTTTATTAATGTCTAAGAAAGGAGGTGAAGGTACGCCCCGCCCTGAAAAGGGTGGGGGCTTATAGTTAAGTAATAGCAAGCACGGAGGTGTGTTAAATGATGTTGTAAAAAGTTAAGTTAATAATGTTAATTTATGGTTATGTTAATAAATAAGCTGCAGCCTTTTCTCTCCCAAGACGGTGTTGTGTAGTTTTTGGTTATGAAACGAGTAATGGGAAATGTGGGGTCATAAAGTTCTAAACTTCAAACTACCAAAGAGCGATAGATCACATCAAAAGCCGTTAACATAATAACTTTCATGAAAATACATTTGGGCATGTCAGCTGTAGAACGGGACACCAATCACAATTATAAGTCAATTGAATTTTTCTAAAAAACAGCATTTTTTTCAATATTAAATAACTTTAAAATTGCTTGAGCAATTTAATTAAGCATTTGGCAGTTTTGTAGTTGCTGGTAATAGCTACAAAACTGCCACAATTACATTTTTTGTTTCAAAGTTATGCAAGTTTGAAAATGTCAGGCTGCATTTTATTAGCTTTTTACAGCAAGACAGTGCTAGTTAAAGGGACACTTAACCCAATTTTTTTCTTTTGTGATTCAGATAGAGCATGGGATTTTAAGCAACTTTCTAACTTACTCCTATTATCAAATTTTCTTCATTCTCTTGGTATCTTTATTTCAAATGCAAGAATGTAAATTTAGATGCTGGCCCATTTTTGGTGAACAACCTGGGTTGTTCTTGCTGATTGGTGGATAAATTCATCCACCCATAAAAAAAGTGCTGTCCAGAGTACTAAACCAAAGAAAAGCTTAGATGCATTCTTTTTCAAATAAAGATAGCAAGTGAATGAAAAAAAATGATAATAGGAGTAAATTAGAAAGTCCTCAAGTACCCCCAACTGCGGTCCTCAAGTACCCCCAACAGACCAGGTTTTCATTATAGCTGAATCAGTGCACAGGTAAAATAATCAGCTGATAGCTAAGAGCAGGTTAGTAACCATGGTTACTGATCAGCTGATTACATCACCTGTGCACTGGTTCAGGTATAATGAAATCTTGGCCTGTTGGGGGTACTTGAGGACAGCAGTTGAGAAACACTGATGTAGATAACCCTGTGCTCACTCCTGTGGAATTACGAATGAGTCAGTACTGATGGGCTAAAAATCATGTCTGTAAATAGCATTAAGATAAAGGGGCAGTTTACAAGGTAATCACAGAACTAAAAAGTGTATTATTATAACAGTGTTGGCTGTGCAAAAGTAAAGAATGGGTAATAAAGGGATTATCTGTCTTTTAAAACAATATAAATTCGGGAGTAGACTATCAGAAGACTAACAAGGCATTATGAAGCAAAACCTAGTGCCCAGTGTCAGAAAGCTGTGTCTCAGTCATAGGTTATGGTCCTCCAGCATGATAATGACCCAAAACATACCTCAAAAAGCACCCAAGAATGGATGAGAAGAAAACATTGGACCTTTTGAAGTGGACTTCTGTGAAAAAAGTGGTACCAACACACTGTAGGAGACACAGCACTCACGTATTAAAAAGGACATTTTGAATCGATGTGTAATAAAGTTTGTGATGCATTTAAAAAAAATGCTTTTTCTGTTATGGACATATATATGCATAAAATGACACTTAGGGGCTGAATTATCAAGACCGCTGCTTCATAACTGATCCACTGCCTCTGAGGCTGCGGTCTGCAATCCGCCCAATCCTATACGATCGGGCTGATTGACACCCCCTGCTAGCAGCCGATTGGCCTTGAATATGCTGGGGGCGAAATTGCACAAGCAGTTCTGGTGAACTGCTTGTGCGATGTTAAATGCAGACAGCGTATGCTGTCGGCATTCAGCGATGTCTGTTGGACATGATAGGCTAGAGGGAGTAGGGAAATAGGGCAGTAGTTAGATGGAGAGGTTGGATCAAGAGAAGGTTTTGCGAGGATAGGTGTGACAGGTAAATGTTTTAGAGATGAGGGAAATATACCAGTGCTGAGGGAGAGGTTGAAGATGTGTGTGAGTATGAGGGTAGAAGAGAGGGAGAGGAGTAGCTGTGAGGGGATTGGGTCGAGGGGACAGGTAGTGAGGTAAGAGGACAGTATAAGGGCTGAAGCTTCTTCCTCAGCAACAGGGGTGGAAGAGCTAATTTTTTGGCTATGTGAGTTTGGGATGATTGTGAGCTTTTGAGGGGGTGGGAGACCGGTAGTATGTTGAGAGCTGATTTCATTTCTGATTCAGTCAATTTTGTTATTGAAGTGGCTGGAAAAATCTTGAGCTGAGAGAGAAGTTGTGTTAGGATGTGGGGGTGGACGGAGAAGAGTATTGAATGTGGATTACAGATGTTTTGGGTTAGAGGAAAGAGTAGAGATGAGAGTAGAGAAGTAATGTATGTTGCTTATAAAGATTAAGGGCAGAATAGTAGGAGTTTAAGATGAACTTATAGTGAAAAAAGTCAGCTGAACTCCGAGATTTTCTCCAGTGACGCTATGCAGTACGGGAACATCTGCGTAGGTACCGTGTCAGAGGAGAATGCCAGGGCTGAGGATGAGAGTGTGATTTCTGAGCTATGGTAGGTGGGGCCAGATTGTCAAGGACTGATGTAAGGGTGGAGTTATAGTGGCAGATTGTTCAGGGCAGGAAAAGGAGGGGATAGAAGAGAGGAGAGGTTCGAGAGAGCTAGCAAGTTGTTGCTGATCTAATGACTTAATACTTCTGTGAAGTTTGGTGTGAATAATAGAAGGAGGGAGAGTTGTAGAAAGGAATTTTATGTTACAAGTGAGAAGATGATGGTCAGAAAGAGGATTTGATTGTAATTCTCACTCGCACTGGTGTGATTGTCACAAACTGTACAGGAAAATCCAGTTTTTACAGGAGATTGCATAATCCCGGCTTTCAGAGTATGTAATCCATTTCCATCCTCACCACTGCTAACCTATCTAAATGCATCTTTTAGGTTATATGGATGGCTAGCCTAGCAGTGTTTTTTCTATTGCTATATGGTTGCTTGACACCTTTTACAAAGATTCTTTTAAACTATATTTATTTCTAGTGTTTGTGGAAGGCCCATTTTGGCATGAATTATACACAAAATGGTGGATAAGATTTGGAAAAACACTTATAATAACTTTTTATTTTACAGGATTTTCACTTTTAAACTGAAAACACGACCCCACTTCCTTGCTGCTTAGTATCATTCTAAGAGATTTTTAAAAAGCTCAGTTATGAATGGTGTTTTCTGGGAGATGAGATTCTATGCACGCTAACTCTAAACTCATTCATGACAGTGCTTATATTATTGAACTTGTAATCTGGAACAAGCATTCATGACCGTGAGTTTAATAATATATGCACTGTTGGAGTTCTGATTCACAATCACCATTCCAATTCATCCCAAAGGTGTCCAATAGGGTTGTGGTCAGTGCTCTGTGCAGACCACTCAAGTTCCTCCACACCAAACCATGTCCACAGGGACCTCTCTTTGTGCACAGGGGCACAGTTATGCTGGAACAGCAAAGGGCCTTCCCCAAACTGTTGCCACAAAGTTGGAAGCACCCAGTTGTCTAAAATGTCTTTGTATCCTGTATCATGTATTATGAAAACTCTTCACTGAAACTAATGGTCTTAGTCCAAACCCCGAGAAACAGCCCCAGATGATGATCCTTCCTCCACCAAACTTTACAATATGCATTCTGGTAGGTAGCATTCTCCTGACATCCACCACAACCAAACTCTTCCATCAGATTTCCAGATAGTGAGATGGGATTCAACACTCCAGAAAACACATTTCCACTGCTTCAGATCCAGTGGCAACAGCTTTACACCACTCAAGCCGATGGTTGGCGTTTTGCATGTTGATGTGTGGCTTGTGTACAGCTGCTCAGCCATGGAAACCAATTTCATGATGATTTTTTTACAAGCTAGCTTCAGCACTTTGCAGCCCCCTTTGTGAGTTTGCATGGTCTACCACTTTCTGGTTGGGCTGTTGTTGTTTCTACTTCTCAATAATATCACTTACCATTGACTTAGGCACAAACTGACTTGTGGCACAGGTGGCATCCAATGCCTTGTTTGAAGTTACTGAGATCTTCAGCACAACCTAATGTTTGTCTATGAAGATTTCCTGGCTATGTGATGAATTGTATGCACATATTAGCAATGGGTGTGCCTGAAACACCTAAACTCAATAATTAGTAGGAGTGCCCACATACTTTTGGTCATTTAGTGTAGATAGCTAGACAGGCAAATAGATAGATAGATGATAGATAACATAGTACCATAGTAGATGAGGTTGAAAAAAGGTAGAAGTCCGTCAAATTAAACCTATATAAATCTTATTTTATCTACAATAAACGCTCTAGTTGATCTTAAATTAATCCCATTAAAAAGGTGACCCATTTAATACAAGAAATCATATCCCTGAATTCAGTTTCTAGACTGAAATGTATCTAAACCATTTTTAAATGTATCTAAGTTATTGGCATTCACTACCTCCTTTGGTAATGAGTTCTACAATTGAATTGCTCTTACAGTGAAAAAATGTTTCCGTTGCAGGAGATTAAATCTCCTTTCCTCCAGCCTTAAATTGTGTCCTCTTGCTTCTACCATCTCTGTATATGGGCCATGAATATATTTATATAAATCAATAATGTCATCTCTCAAGCTAGAAATAAAAATATGCAGTATTTATAGTATAGATATAAATCTATTCCCTATAAAATTTGCTTTTCAATCTTACAGTATATTTATAATTATGTATAGATTAATTTTAATCTGGGATATAATTAATATTACAGAAACATAAATTATAAAACACTAAAGACTTCTTGTTGGTGTGACTAAAACAATGCTCATTATATATCCTGCACTGTTTTTGAGGATTGCAATGTCACACTTCACATGACTGCACCATGCTGCTCGTCAAATATGATTTGTTCTCTTGGCATTCTTAGTTGAAAGCTAAACCTAGGTATGCTAATATTTTAAATTTCATTACAAAGTATACTTACACTTAAAATAACACAATCTAATATAAATGATTTATAAAAAATATTGCACAAAAAAGGTATATGGGCTCAAAGATATGATGTCTCAGGTGTTAGAAAAATAAAAGGTTTTAACATAGAAATACAAACATATACATGTCTAAAGATGGATATGTATATAAATATGTATATATATATATATATATATATATAAATGTCTTTGTATGTGTACATATGTATTTACGGACATATATACACATATAAATACATATGTATACATATATAGAAATATATATAAGTGTATTGGAGCCCTTTGCAGTTAAGTAGATGAAAACATGTTAAATCATATTTATACAATATTCATATTTAATAAAGTGTTATAATGTGTATTTACTGTAAATATTTCACATTCCAATGTCCTTCACATAGGGGAATATGTTCTAAATATTTTTAAATATATATATATATATATATATATATATATATATGCAGGGCTCATATATATATATATATATATATATATATATATATATATATATATATACACTGTATATATATATATATATATATATATATATAGAGAGAGAGAGAGAGAGAGAGAGAGAGTGAGAGATAGATAGATAGATTGATAGATATTGATCAAAAATACCATCAGATATATATGTAGAAATATTTAATATATTCATATTTTCATGTTTGGTTAGCACATTTGAGAATATGCAATCAGGTTTGCATGTGAGTACAGTATTTTTTTCTACTTTTTTGCTCTATTGACATCTATGGTGGAATAGGTTATTGTGCGCAATATTGTAAGTTCGGCTTTTTGCGTGCCTCGTAAGCAATAACCTTACTTTCAACTCATAATACAAGCGCAACTGACACAAGCAAAAAGTTTCCTTCTAGTGCAATTAGTTCTCTACTCTTTATCAGGCCCAAAATGGTTACACAAAAAAGCAAGGCAAAAATAAATAGTTCATGTGTATTTTTTTTCGTCACATAATTATACATTTTAAATTATAATCTCAAATTGTTTTTAAAATGTGTTCCTAAACATCTTGATATCTTAAGTACTGCTTTCGAGACACAGTTGGCACCATTATAAGTGATATCTTGTCACTTAGCTTGCCAAATTGCTGCACAGATTTCCCTTATGTTAACTCCTGCACGTGTCATCTTTATATCCAGTAAACTGCTCTGATGGCTTCCTAATATTCCAATTTTTATGCTTAACATTCTTAAATGGAATTTTCCATGATTTTATTAGGTAAACTGTGAATATTACTGACATTTTTGTGGCCTATTTTCCTGTAATATATCAGTCTCTTTTACTGGCATTTTTCATCAATTTAGACACTCATTTACCACATCAATTTACAAATAAAAATTGACGTGATTACTGTAAGTAAACAACAATCTTATCTTTTTTTCCATACAATGGGCTAGATTACAAGTGGAGTGTTAATTTATCGCGCTCCCATAAATGGAAAGATTTGTCCCTTTACAGGCGATAAATAACTATCCAATACAAGTGGCTGGTTATTTCTACCATGAGTTTGCGGTAGCAATTAGCACTCAGAAAATAAACCAGAGTTTAGACCTCTGATATATTTTCAAAATAAACTCCAATTGCCCCCAATATAAAAAATATTCTTTTTTTTTATTAAAAAAAAAAACTGCAAAAAGAAATTATGAGGAGTTAAAGTTGGCAGGTGTGGGGTGTTAAAAAAATAGCATAGCGGACTATGGGAACTGTGTGTTCCCTGTAAATATTTATATATATATATATATATATATATATATACACATATATATGCTTATATACATACAGTATATATTTATGTGTTAATATGTGTATATACACATATAAACACATAAATATACATGTATATATTCGCATACATATATATTTACAATCTGCTGCGCTAGTTTTCGCATACATATATATTTACCCTGTTGCTGTGCTAGTTCTCATCCCGTGCCCCTAACTTGTAATACCAGCTAACATTTGCATGCACTGGTATTACTAAGTGGAGCGCAAATATCGCTTTCGCAGAAGCGATATTTTGCTCTCCACTTATAATCTAGCCCTATGTGTTTAAACATATAATAAAAATGTACAGAACCCTTGTCTCCTGTTTATCTATGCAATGAATTGCCATCTTAAAGGACATTCTAGTCAAAATTAAACTTTCATGATTCAGACCACCTCTTATCTCATTGCATTTGGACAGTTTTTTTCACAGCTAGACAACGCTAGTTTATGAGTGCCATATAGATAACACTGTGCTCATTCCCGTGGAGTTATTTATGAGTGAGCATTGATTGGATAAAATGCAAGTCTGTCAAAAGAACTTAAATAAGGGGGCAGTCTGCAGAGGCTCAGATACAAGGTAATCACAGAGGTAAAAAGTATATTAAAGGGACAGTCTAGGCCTACATAAACTTTCATGATACAGATAGAGCATGTCATTTTAAACAATTTTCCAATTTACTTTTATCACCAATTTTGCTTTGTTCTCTTGATATTCTTAGTTGAAAGCTTAACCTAGGAGGTTCATATGCTAATTTCTTAGACCTTGAAGCCCACCTCTTTCAGATTGCATTTTAACAGTTTTTCACCACTAGAGGGTGTTAGTTCACGTATTTCATATAGATAACACTGTGCTCGTGCACGAGAAGTTATCTGGGAGCAGGCACTGATTGGCTAGACTGCAAGTCTGTCAAAAGAACTGAAAAAAGGCGCAGTTTGCAGAGGCTTAGATACAAGATAATCACAGAGGTTAAAAGTATATTAATATAACTGTGTTGGTTATGCAAAACTGGGGAATGGGTAATAAAGGGATTATCTATCTTTTAAAACAATAAAAATTCTGGTGTAGACTGTCCCTTTAATATAACAGTGTTGGTTATGCAAAACTGGGGAATGGGTAATAAAGGGATCATATATCTTTTTAAACAATAAAAATGCTGGAGTATACTGTCACTTTAAGTAATTTAAAGAGAATAGATTAAGGGGGTAATCTAATTAGTGATTTTGGTTCATCTGAGTTTCATTATGGTTTCATTAGGTTGGGGGATTTAAAGTTATTCATTTGGGGGTTCATTAATTTATAGGGTTACGGGTAAGAAGGAATGTGGAAAGGTGGTTGTGGATAGGGTCAGGGCCGGTGCAAGGATTTTTGTCTACACAGGCGAAGGTGCATTTTGACGCCCCCTCCCCTGCTTTCAATCCCCCACCATGACACACTAATCCCCCCGACAATACCACCTACCTCCCTGCCCTCCTCCACCCCATACCAATTACATTTTGTTGTCCCACTAGCAGCATTGCCCAAACTGAAATTTACTTTAACCCCTGGAAAGAGATTAAAAAAAAAAAGAAGTGTAAGTACACCTCACTGCTTGGCCTGGGCCTGCAAGTACCTATCTATATAACAGTGAGCCAGTTCCTTCTATTTTAATTAAAACTATATTTAGATAAAATTAATCATGTCTGACTGAGTCGGTGTGAGTGACTGAGTGAATGACTTTTTTATTAAATGATGTGGGGTTAACGCTGCTGTGCCAGTGCACACTCTCACTCACCGTCCTCCTTTGCTCAATCCTAATCTATTTTGATTGTGACACCACAGATTTATTTCAATATGCAATGCATGATGTGATACTACATCATCTCTCTATCAATATAAAACAATGTAATACAATTTAAAATGTGCAAGGATCCCACATACAGGTGACTTAAATCTGTAATGTCTCATGCTGTATACGGTATATACCCAATACCATATTGGAATCAGCTTGTATTATAAGATAGACTAATGTATCATACCATTTTAACTCTTCATTTTGCTGGGAGAAGTCTATAATGCCAGAGGGATGTGAGTGTCACTGAGTGTAAGCATGGTGTAGAAGGGGTGAGGTGAGGTACTGTTGAGGCAGGGGGAGGCATCTTACTAGAAGTTAAAGCAAAATATTGCCAAAAAGTCTACACCAACACCCCTCCAACCACATCTCCACATGCAGCTAAGCTTTTCCCCGGGATTGAGAGAGAGCCCTCCCTCTGCATCTCCCCCAACTCACCATTCTCCTCTGTTCTGTCTCAGGTAATAGCCTGGTTGACTCAAGTCTCAGAACTTCGCCTTGACTTGATTGAGGTAGGTAGCAGTAGATAGCTAGTCACTGGGCAGCGCAGGTAGCCACTTGCCAAACGCACCAGTCCGCAATCACACTGCCGCCGTTGGCCCCTGTCCTGTCTCACAGCAGTTGTCACAGTTTGACTCACACACTACGCTAACACAGCCACGTGCAAAGCCGGTGATCGAGAACACCGGGAGCCTTGTGCATTTTAATTTCTGATGACTTTGTACCCCTATAGATCACTGTAACACAATATACTGATCACTGTCACACTATATACCTCCTGGCTCCTGCTTATTATGGACATTGGGTCTGTCTGGTTTATATTAAAAAAAAAAATCAGTAGTAAAGTACTAGTCACCGGTGGACCCTCACCCTTCCAAGACCCCCTCTAACTCTGTGACACCATTCCAGATTTTCCTACCTGCTCCAGTCTAGTCCTCTCCGAGTCCTCACTCCGAGTCTCCTCGTCGACGATCGGTCGACTTCACTAGTCGTCTGCGGCTCACTCAGACGGAGGCAGCTCACATGGAAAGTTGGAGACGTCAGGCGGCCGTGGGCGGCTTATCCCGCATGATTTCTCCCTCTCAGAGTGAGTGACGTGACGTCAGCAGTGCAGGGGCATCTGCGCAAGGCAAGTGAAGACGTGAGCTCCGCCTTGTCACCTCTAGTCCTCCACTGAGCTCTCTGATAGGCTAAAGAAAGAAACTAGGTCTAGGCTATAAAATATAAGCAATCCATATGCCGGGCGGCCGGGTCAGCCCAGAGTCAGAGGGACAGGGTGGCAGTGTAGCACACAGGTCTCTCAGGATCAGCCAGGATTAGAACTTGTTGTTTGGAAGTGTATATAAACAGAAAGTTTAGTTGCGACAGGCGCGCAGATGATCAGATCAAATTTAAAAAAAATAAAAAAACATTTTATGAAAGGCACGGCAGCAGTCAGCAACTCAGCACCGTTCTCAGTGCCCACCTGCTGGTGTGCACTAAGGCGTCTTCCTATGCTGCCTAATACAAAACGCCAGCCCTGGATAGGGTTATTGAAGTTCAGGGAGAGAGACCAGAGGTTAATAATAGCAGGGAGGTAAAATTAATGTGTGGGGGTTTGTTAGTATTGTTTTGAGGAGGGTTTGTAGTATTTGCATTTTGTGTTTAACCCCTTTGATGCTAAGCAATTTCACACCCCTGTGCTAAAGCTGGTTTTAGCCATTTACCCTTATTTCTTTTTAAATTTCAGTGCCTTTTTTATAAGGTACTGACATAAATCATAACTTGTTTTTTTCCCCAGCTTATCAAGCACTTTTAAAAAATAACTTTAGTTTGTAGAAATACCCAAATATAGGAAAAAGCTACCATATAAAGTGATTTTTTTTTTTGTCTAAGCTGGGTGGCATTTGTCATAGGCCACTCATCTGGTAGCTGGATGGACATAAGACCACTCGACTGAAAGAGCAAGATTACAGCTTTCAAATAATCTATTGTGGGGAGAAACTGAGGGGATACCCGACCCCTCACTGTTGCCACAGTGAGTACCTAAAAGCCACCTAAACATGTGACCCTTCAATATAAAACATGCCTCTCATTGCAAAAGAGGGTTGACTTGCCCCAATTGTAAAACATATATGGGGATGTTAGAGGCCATTTTATAGCTCAGAACACCAAAAACGTCACCTATCGGATAGGGGATTAACATTATTCTGTCACTTTCTTGCTACTTATAGGAACATGTAACCCCTTATTGGAAACAGGATTACCTCCTCATCCATATTAGGAGTAATGTCAGTGTGTGGTGTATTCTGTGTTTAGGGGATAGCGGCTCCTTTGGAGTCACCATATCTCCATACTGTAAATACACTGTCAGAAAAAAGGGTACAGTTGGGGTACATTTTCAGAACACTTAGGGCACAACTGCTGTGGTTGTACCCTCAATGGATCATAAATACACCTTAAGTACCATGTAATCTCTGCAAAAAGGTACAATCACTTATGGGACTAAAAGGTTGAGGGGGGTGGGTGGTTCAAGGCTGCCAAACCCTGCAAGTCCATATCATTTGTACAGCTCAATTATTAATTCAACACATAACTGGCAGTCACCAAAAATGAATTCAACAAACATGTTGTGCAGCTAAATAATTAATGTTCAATTGTTGTTGATAATATGCAAGAGGTGGGCAAAGCAGCAAAAATATTTAATAACCCATATATTCAATAAAACTGTGTTGCTGATTCTAAATAGCACACAAGCTCTTAACATTTTAATGTTTATATTTAGAGCATCAAGATAACTCTTAAAAATAAAACAAATGTATTGACTAAAATTACAGAGAAAATGTTTTTTTTTAAACTGTATAAAATAAACAAGAGCTGTTTAAGAACCTTCTAAAAAAGTAAAATAAAATTGTACCCATTCCCCAGTCACATACATGGACATTGTGTAACAAGCCATAGCGCCATCTTGGTTGAAAGTTCCTTGACATGTGTAACACAGCTCCATCTAATGGTAAAAGGTTCATCACCAAAATGTGTACTGGGTAAATAGACTAATTTTCATATATTTTGCATAGAGTGCATAGAGTGACAATTCAATGCATGGTTGTAAGTTTTATCGTTTATCCCTCCCCTGAATCCCCCTTCCTTTTGTTAGAGTTACATTTTTTATTATTATGTGTTTTTTTATATGTCTTCTATATATTTATGTTTTATGTGGCATCTCACTCTAAGTTAAATGGGGTGTTGTTAGAGTCTAGTACAGAGTGAAACAAAACATATTGAGTAGCGCTTTTTGGAACTGGTTGTTTATCCTGGCTCTTTCAGGAATTCCTGTAGCAGTTTTAGGACCTGCTGTTTGGCTACACTAACAAAACTTATACAACTGCAGTGTGGCTAAAGGCTATTGTAATACTATCTGAAAAAGTACTCCTTAAATGAATGCATATTTAAATGTTATATAATATATTTGATGGAACAGCATTTTAATATGCTGTGTTGAGTACAAATTTGCCATCATGAGGTACAAAGGGCTTGTCACTGGGGCAGTACCCTTAAAATGCCAAATTTGCACCATTTTTAAGGGTACATTATGGTACCATAGCACTGAGGTTCAATCTGAAAGGTACAAACTGCAAGGGGAACCAATTTGTACCCATGTTAAAGGGTACAGTGGGTGTACCTTTGAGGGTACTGCCCCAGTGATAAGCTGTTGTTCCCCTAAAGGTACAATTTTTGCACATTTTTTCTGACAGTGTACATTAGAGAGGTGTTTGCAATTTTTATGGCAAAAATCTCCCTTATTTTTATTAAGGCAGGGGATCCCTATTATCACAGCTATCACCTGCAAATTAGATGGGCATGTGACACTTCTATCAAAAGAGGGGATTCCTCTTTTTCAAATAAGGCATTTTATTTTCTTGTAATTAAATCAGAAGGGAAGTTTTGGGCTGTATAATACCCCCTCCCCTCCATAAAAAACTATCCTGGTATTTTGTGAGGCAGATGTTTCTCACGTTTTCTCACTTAGAACCGTGGGGGACAAACTGACCCCTCATTTGAAAGAGGAGAGTACGACCTTTTCAATGTCCCTCTAGCATAAACAGGGGGTAGATAGGGGATCCATTAGAGCCCCGCTCAGAAAAAAACTCTCCTTTTTAAATGAGCCATGTCCTTCTAGGTTGTACAGGGCCAAGATATTGACTCTAAAAGAATGCCCCCCAACCTCAATTCTATTGAAAAATTATTATTTTTCATTCTGGGCCCACCCTTATCGAGTGTGATAAAGCATTATTTTTATTCTGGACACTTCTGCAGTACACGATGATGTCACATGTCAGATTACTACTGGGGATGAAAAAATGAAGAAGGAATATACTGAGTTAATTAAAGGGCATCCTGCACCCTGCAGCAGAAGTTCAGATGCAGACAAAGTGTCGTCCATTGTATGGAAGTGTTAATAATGTTAAAGGGACACTAAAGTCAAAAATAAACTTTCATGATTCAGATGATGATGCACTTTTCTTCCATTTACATACACACTTTCTTAGGCACCCGCTCCTACAGAGCATATGCACAACTTCACATTGTATATGTAAACTAGTCTGTGATTGTCTGATGGATGTCACATGATACAGGGGCCAGCAAATGGGGGAAAACCAATTTGACCCACAAAAATATCTATTGCTTATATGAAATTCAGATTAAGTGCTATTGTGTTGTATTTTTATTATGCACTTGCTAATTATGCAATTCTACTCAATGAATGGCCCTTTTGGGTTCCTGACATACATAAGTAATAAGATCCAAAATATCTGGATTTTCTATATCTAAACTAGTTAAGTTTGCAGAAAACATATGCTGTATGTAGCAGATGTTTTCATAAGCAGGAGTAAAAAAAAAAAAGGCCAATAGGAATAGGAAAAATTATCACAAACTAAGCTGAAAGGCAAATTAAAACACTTTGCATATGACAAAATTCATGTTTCTATACTGCCCTAATCTGGTAAGTGTGAATTATAAAGCCAGGGCTGGTAGAACCTTACTTAAATACAATATAAAATGAATGCTTACCAGTTTTTGTGTGCACACAGTACCTACAGCCTAATGTTCATGCAGTCATACTCCACATTAGTGTTCACAAAGTTAGCAACTCCTCTTATATTGCATTCAGAATCACACAAGCTGCCTTGTTGATTGGCTCAATTCCCAGGTTTGTGTGTCATATAAAACCTCAAACTGACCAGTTTATAATTACTTACAAGAGTGAGCTTTGAGCTGGATTAGAGAAAAATGATGCATTAGAGCTGATCACTTGATAGATGTATTGTACAAGTGAAAGTGAAAGTGTTTTGCAATTTCTATTGAAAATACTTAAAGCCACAGATAACCTGCCATTATGTTTTTTAAATCACCATGAAATTAATGTCTTGAAAACTTGAATTTCTTCTTCTGTTATCAAATGTACTTAATTCTCTTGGTATTCTTTGATGAAGGTGCAGCAATGCACTACTGTAAGCTAGCTGAACATATCTGATGAACCAATGACAAGAGGCATTTATGTGTAGCCACCAATTAGCAGCTTGCTCCTAGTAATGAAATAGAAAACACAAATAAGGGGATTTCCTTAAGCTAAGGAAAAATGGTATATCATGTTTAAAAAAGATTTATTACATATAACAAAATAAAACACTGAGAATAAAAGTACTCACCGGATGGTTCAAACAGCCTACGCGTTTCGACCTATAATGGTCTTTCTCAAGGCTCTGTTTGACCATCCAGTGGGAACTTTAAATAGCCCCCATCTTCTAATCAATCCCTATTGTTTTCATGCCAAAATTTGGAACACGCTGTTCCACTTCCGGTTCCAGGCGGAGTCCAATGATGTCACTTCTGATCCATGGGAAAAACGTCACTTTCAGTGCAACATAAACAAACATCAGTCCCGGTCCACCATCTTATGATTTAAAGGAATGCATCATGGGATTTGTAGTTTATAACTCTCTACTTGTGAATATACAATTGAATATATTTGTAAAATATATATAAATATATATATATATATATATATATATATATATATATAGATTGGAAAAAAATACATAAGCTTGTGTTAACATAGAATATTATAATGTTTACATATCACATATATTCCCTACTGTAATATATTTATTATATTTTATATATATATATATATATATATATATAACCCCTAATAATTTGCCCCAAAAATAAAAAGCACAAACTTAGTTAAACGGTATATATAAAGTGAAAAACATAAATTGACATGAATTAAAAAAATTGAAAAACACAGAGAGAGAGAGAGAGAGAGAGAGAGAGAGAGAGAGAGAGAGAGAGAGAGAGAGAGAAAGAGAAAATAGATGGATATTATCCACCCCACATAATGTGATATAAAGCTTTTACTATATTAAAAGAAGCTGGTGATTGGATTGCAACATCACACAGCTGACTACATATTGAAAGTGAAACACAAAGTGTATGTACGTATCAATGTGCAAATATAAGCAATTTACTAACATTGTGATAAAAAAAGTATTAAGTAAAAAATAAAACAGCTAGAATGAGAAAATGGGGCCGATTTATGAAAGTGCGAGCGGACATGATACGATGTAGCGTATCATGTCCGCTGCACATCGATAAATGCCGACAGCATACGCTGTCAGCATTTATCATTGCACAAGCAGTTCTTGTGAACTGCTTGTACAATGCCACCCCCTGCAGATTCGCAGCCAATTGGCTGCTAGCAGGGGGTGTCAATCAGCCCGACTGCTGCTTCATAACTGCTGTTTCGTAGCTTGATAATTCGGCGCCAATGTATTGATGTACCAATATGAACAATTATACTAGCATTATTAAAAATTATAATGAAAAAGTTAAAATGAGACAAATGTTGGAATCGTTATGACAAACATATAAAAGTGTTATCTCATTTTACAAAGCACAATATATCTTAATTAACCATCCGGTGAGTAAATCCCCAGTTAAAAAAAATAAAAAGTATCTTAAAAAAACCTACATTCAACCCCTACTACAATGATTCATGAGAGTCAATGTAAATCTTTGTACAAGTGTTCAGCTTTGAAGCCTCTAGGTGTAACTGTATCCATCTGGAAAATCCATTTGGATTGTATAGTTAGGAGGCTTTTTTCATAGTTACCTCCTCTTCAGTCTTTAGTTATTTTCTGGAGACCACAAAACCACATATCTTTTGTACTGTTTTCATGTTTTTCTTTAAAATGTTTATATATTGGAAAATCATTTTTAGGGTCCTTTATCTGTAAAAGATGTTCTCTAATTCGGTCCCTGAGTCATGAGGTTTGGCCAATATACTGTAGGCCACACCCACATTCGATCATGTAAATGACACCTGTGTCGAAACATCTAATTGTGTCTCTAACAGTATATTCCTGACCATTCACATGCGATGTAACATTTTTAACTTTTTTTTACCAAATTTGAAGGCCTTACAGGATAGAACATGGGGGCTATTTAAAGGCCCCACTGGATGGACAAACAGATCATTAAGAAAGACCATTATAGGTTGAAATGCGTAGGATGTTTGAACCATTTGAGTTTGAGTACTTTTATCCCCAGGGTTTTATTTACATTTATAGGGTTGCACTATTTTGTGTTTTGTTGTTTTTCCTTTAGGTACCCACTTAGAGAGAAGACTTTCTGGATCCTATTACCTTTGGATTTTATTGTCTCTGGATTTTTAGGACCGTTTATCTTTTCTTCAATTAACTTTTTTTGGTATTATCAGGACTTTATTTTTAACTTTTAGTGCCGGCACGTTTTCATTATTTATACCTGGTTAATCGGAGGTACCTTAGAGCTTTACGCTACCTATTTATGCTCATGTCTTTTTTGCTTATGTTTATGTATTGCTATATGCAATAAATCTTTTTTAGACATGATATACAATTTATCCTTAGCTTAAGGAACCCCCTTATTTGTGTTTTCTACTGTATTTTTTACACTCCTTTTGGCACTGGGACGTTTTTAGGGGTGGTTTTGGTATACTATCTCCCTCTAGATCATGGCACATTTACTGTTCTATTTGCTCCTAGTAATGCATTGCTGCTCCTGAGGCTACCTAGGTATGATTTTCAACAAAGGATACCAAGAAAAGAAAGTAGATCCTATAAAAAGGAATACATTGGAAAGTTGTTTAAAATCATGTGCTCTATCTGAATCATGAAAGAAAAAAATGGGTTTCATGTCCCTTTAACCCCCAGAAACTGTTAGGACGTTCCATGCCATCCTAAAAGCAATGGACTTAAACACTTTTAGGATGGCATGGAATGTCCTACATTTTGCAGCATTTGTTTCCATTTTGGAAATAAACAGTGGTTGTCTGAATCACAAAAGACAATTTTTGAGTTTTCATATCCCATTAGCTATCATGAGTTTTGAGACTTGGTTCTGCTGAGGACTTTTGCCTGTTCCTGATATTCATATATATTGCATCTCCAGCAAGCTTGGCATCATCATCCAACAAGTTAAATAACTTATAGCGTTATAAACGGTGCTAAGAAAGCACACATCCCAACATTTCCTGGACTAGTCTTTGCATGACTGGGAGGTTTAGGCTGCGAGAGGAAGACTTATGGGCATAGTCACATACAGTGTGCAGGGATGGGCGAGCTGTGGAAGGTGTTGAGTTGGGCCATAAGCACTTTGGAAATCAGGATGTTTGCAATGAAGGAAAAGCTGCAAGAGGTAGAGAGGCAGAACTCCCAATCTGTAAAAAAAATACCCCAAAAAGTATAAACATTTTATAATAGGATGAATCAGTTGAAGGTTATAAAAAAATTGCATTGTGAGCTAAAAATTACAGAGGATCTTTATATTGTAACATCAAAAATAGGTCAAATATATGTAACATAGTAACATAGTAGATAAGGTTGAAAAAAGACTGAAGTCCATCGAGTTCAACCTATACAAATCTAAAATACTTACAAAAAGCTCCAGTTACGCTTAAATAACCCCATTAAAAGGTGACCCATTTAATACTAGCAATCATATTCATGAATTTTGTTTATATACAGAAATGTATCCAGACTATTTTTAAATGTATCTAGGGTAATGGCATTCACTACCTCCTTTGGTAATGAGTTCCACAATTTTATTGCTCTTACAGTGAAAAAACGTTTCCGTTGCAGGAGATTAAATCTCCTTTCCTCCAACCTTAAATTGTGACATCTTGTCAGAAACAATTTTCTTGGAATAAACAGAGCATCTGCCATCTCTGAATATGGGCCTTGAATATATTTATATAAAGTAATCATATCCCCTCTCAAGCGCCTTTTTTTCTAAAGAAAACAGACCCAGTTTGGCTAGCCTCTCCTCATAGGTTAATTTCTCTAATCCCCTTATTAGTTTTGTGGCCCTTCTCTGAACTTTTTCTTGTTCTGCAATATCTTTTTTTGCTATTGGTCCCCAGAACTGTACTCCATACTTAAGGTGAGGTCTTACCAGGGCTTTATATAGTGACAGAATTATGCTTTCCTCCCTTGAATCAATGCCTCTTTTAATACATTCCAAAAATGATATAGCTGCACCACCAACTGTATTAAAACATCATTATTTTATTGTGCCACTTAGCCGCTGCCCTGCATTGTGCACCCATGTTTAGCTTGTCATCTATTACTACTCCCAAATCCCTTTCCTCCTCTGTTTGGCTAAGTCTTGCCCCATTTAAAAAATACGTTGCCTGCTTATTTTTACTTCCAAAATGTATAACCTTGCATTTTTCCGTATTAAATCTCATTTTCCATTTACTTGCCCATACTTCTAATTTTTGCAGATCCCTTTGTAATGAAAGTTCATCGTGCTCTGACCTAATGACCTTACTTAACTTAGTATCATCTGCAAAAATAGAGATGTCACTATTTAATCCTAGCTCCAAGTCATTTATAAAAATATTAAAAAGAATAGGGCCCAGTACTGATCTCTGGGGGACTCCACTGATTACCTTTGTCCAATCTGAGTATGATCCATTTACTACTACTCATTGCTCCCTATCTTTTATCCAATTATTTATCAATGAGCAAACATTTTCAGATATTCCCAGACCCTTAATTTTGTGCATTAATCTCTCATGTGGCACTGTATCATATGCCTTTGCATCACATCAACTGATTCCCCATTATCTATATTTTTACTTACTTCCTCATAGAATCTAATTAGATTAGTTTGACATGATCTATTTCTCCTAAAACCATGCTAATTAGAATGTATAATCTTGTTTACACGAATATGATCATCAATATAATCCCTTATAATCCCTTCAAATATCTTCCCCACTATGGATGTCAGACTAACTGGTCTATACCTTCCTGGATCATCCCTGCTTCCTGTTTTGAAGAGTGGCACCACATCAGCTTTACGCCAATCCTTGGGTACCATGCCTGAGGATAATGAGTCTTGAAAATGTAACGCCTAGATTTAGAGTTCTGCGTTAGCCGTCAAAACCAGCGTTAGGGGCTCTAACGCTGGTTTTGGCTGCCCGCTGGTATTTAGAGTCAGTCATGAAAGGGTCTAATGCTCACTTTGCAGCCGTGACTTTTCCATACCACAGATCCCCCTACGCCATTTGTATATCCTATCTTTTCAATGGGATCTTTCTAATGCTGGTATTTAGAGTCTTGGCTGAAGTGAGCGTTAGAAATCTAACGACAAGACTCCAGCCGCAGAGAAGAGCCAGGAGTTAAGAGCTTTCTGGGCTAACGCCGGTTCATAAAACTCTTAACTACTGTGCTCTAAAGTACACTAACACCCATAAACTACCTATGTACCCCTAAACCAAGGCCCCCCCACATCGCCGCCACTCTAATAATTTTTTTAACCCCTAATCTGCCGACCGCACACCGCCGCAACCTACGTTATCCCTATGTACCCCTAATATGCTGCCCCTAACACCGCCGACCCCTATATTATATTTATTAACCCCTAATCTGCCGTCCCCAACGTCGCCGCCACCTACTTACAATTATTAACCCCTAATCTGCCGACCAGACCTCACCTCTACTATAATAAAGTTATTAACCCCTAAAGCTAAGTCTAACCCTAACACTAACACCCCCCCTTAGTTAAATATAATTTTTATCTAACGAAATAAATTATTTCTTATTAAATAAATTATTCCTATTTAAAGCTAAATACTTACCTGTAAAATAAACCCTAATATAGCTACAATATAAATAATAATTATATTGTAGATATTTTAGGATTTATATTTATTTTACAGGCAACTTTGTATTTATTTTAACTAGGTACAATAGCTATTAAATAGTTAATAACTATTTAATAGCTACCTAGTTAAAATAATTACAAATATACCTGTAAAATAAATCCTAACCTAAGTTACAAATAAACCTAACACTGCACTATCAATAAATTAATTATTTAAAATACCTACAATTATCTACAATTAAACCTAACACTACACTATCAATAAATTAATTACATACAAATACCTACAAATAAATACAATTAAATAAACTAACTAAAGTACAAAAAATAAAAAAGAACTGTTACAAAAAATAAAAAATAATTTACAAACATTATAAAAATATTACAACAATTTTAAGCTAATTACACCTACTCTAAGCCCCCTAATAAAATAACAAAGCCCTCCAAATTAAAAAAATGCCATACCCTATTCTAAAATAAAAATTGAAAAGCTCTTTTACCTTACCAGCGCTTAAAAGGGCCTTTTGAGGCTGGAGTAAGGCAGATTAGGGGTTAATAACTTTATTATAGTAGCGGTGAGGTCCGGTCGGCAGATTAGGGTTAATAATTGTAGGTAGGTGGCGGCGACGATGGGGATGGCAGATTAGGGGTTAATAAATATAATATAGGGGTTGGCGGTGTTAGGGTCAGCAGATTAGGGGTACATAGGGATAACGTAGGTTGCGGCGGTGTGCGGAGCGGCAGATTAGGGGTTAATAGTATAATGCAGGGGTCAGTGATAGCGGGTGTGGCAGATTAGGGGTTACTAAGTGTAAGGTTAGGGGTGTTTAGACTCGGGGTACATGTTAGGGTGTTAGGTGCAGACTTAGGAAGTGTTTCCCCATAGGAAACAATGGGGCTGCGTTAGGAGCTGAGCACTGCTTTTTTGCAGGTTTTTTTCCAGCTCAAACGGCCCCATTGTTTCCTATGGGGGAATCGTGCACGAGCACGTTTTTGAAGCTGGCCGCATCTGTAAGCACCGCTGGCATTTTGAGTTGCAGTGGCGGTAAATATGCCTATACGCTCCCTTTTTGGAGCCTAACGCAGCCCTTCTGACTCAACATTATCTATAGATGCTGAATGTTATCAGTCTTAAGTAATTAAATGCCCTATCCTCCTGGCTTGCTGTATTATAACTTAACAGTCATAGAACTGACTGAACCATAACCATACCTTATATAAAACTTGTGATAAATAAATACAAGACACAGAGTTTGGGAAAAGACCCATGGGTCACGTTTATTGTGAAACAAGAGAACCGGCTGAAAGCCACAAGGCAAACCAACACCAGGTGGTGGCAATCTAGCTAGGAGATAAAGCACCCCCTGCTAGGAAGATGGGCCGCGCCTGTGAATGCAGACACAAGTGGAGCTTAACTGCATGCAGAAGGGCTTCGGGAGTTCCCAGCAACATCAAAATGGGGGAGGGAAACCAGGCGTGTGCCTGTGGACACTACCCTCCACCTGGGGCAGCCGTCACTCAACCTCTGATGGCAAACCAGGGAGCGGGCCAACCACCTAACCAGGGTGTAGATCAAAACTCCAAACCAGTAGAACCAGGTGTGACTAGGCACATGTGCATGCCACTACCTGGGGAGTCGAAAACTACTGTCCTTGGACTTAAGGAAATGAGCCGTGTAGCCCTCATCCAGCCTCAGATCCTGCTGATACGCCATATTGATGTCCAACCTAAAGATTGCCGCCTTACCAAATTCAAGGGAGGGAGGGTGGAGAGCTGTGAAGATGAGCTGGAAAGAGGGTCTGGGGCCTGTAACCTGACTTCTTATAGGTAAGCCAAATCCCCACCCACACAAATGCAACATTGTTGCCACTTCACAGCTGGCTCATTCCTAAGGGCCTTAATTCTTATGTTTGTTAGGGGCTATTCTGCCCTCCACTGTCTTAAGTAATTAAATTAAGTATCCTACTGGTTTGTTGTATTATAACTTAACAGTCATATAACTGACTAAACCATAACCATAACTTATAGAACTAATAACTTGTAATAAATAAATACAAGACACAGAGTGTGGGAAAAGACCCATGGGTCACGTTTATTGTGAAACAAGAGAACTGGCTGAAAGCCACAAGGCAAACCAAAACTAGGGGGTGGCAATCTAGCTAGGAGAGAAAGCACTCCCTGCTAGGAAGATGGGCCGCGTCTGTGAATGCGGACACAAGCGGAGCTTAGCTGCACGCAGAAGGGCATAGGGAGTTCTCTGCAATATCGAAATGTTGGAGGGACACCAGGCACGCGCCTGTGGACACTACCCTGCCTCTGGGGCAGCCGTCACTCAACCTCTGATGGCAAACCGAGTGCGGGCCAACCACCAGAAGAGAAAGCCAAACAGACACAGCTCTTGCCGCCACCCACATATGTGTACAAAATAGCCCGTCTCAAATTACATAGGAACAGGTCAATGCCCCTCTCAGTGAGGTGCACCCTGTCCCTCCTGTAGAGGCTCCTCTCAGCCGTTGTGATGATCCCATGTTCCACAACAAAACCTCTTATCTGAGACAAGAAAATTCTCACTTCCCTGCTTCTTACCTGAAAGGCCACCCTGTGGGACTGCATATGGCGCCACTCTATTCTAGGGATGAAGTTGGACCATCCTATCCTAGCATTGAGGACCCAAGTATGGAAAGTGTGCAGGTCTTACTGAATCACCGCACTGAGCTTTTGCACGGCAGGAGCCCTATATCATTCCCACCGGTGTGAATGATAAGAACGTGAGGTTTCTCCCACTGGTGCATAGCCCCTTACAGCAACCCAGGCAGACCAGAACAAGTCAACCCCCTGCGGCCCAACCATCTATATGTAACCCTAGAGGAAGGAAATCCCAACTGGCATCAACCTTGTCTCGCGATTGCTCTCAGCTCTGCCCAATGGATGTAGGAGTGGCCCGTGATCCACACTCTCAACAGACCCTCTCTTGGTCCTGCAAAGAAACAACAATTAACAAGGGAACATCGCTAGGCAAACAAAACACTTATTCAGTCAATGACCTAATGTACAACAGGTATCTTTTTGACCTCCACTGCCCCAATGATCTAAAACGGTCAGCAGACCAACCCAACCCAGCAGCGGTGGCAGCTACTCCAACTCTGAATGAATGAGGAGCGATGGCCCTAGGGTCAAGGCCTACTATAGCCAATGCCCAGTTCAAGACTTCCGAAACTGAAATCTAGTCAACGGGGAACCATCCGCATGAACTATAAATAGTAAGGGACCCTCCGGACATGCGTCCATGTAGGCCCTAATTAGTCTAACTGGGCAACAGAAGGAGCCTGTGTGGGCATGTAAAGAACCTCTGCCTTCCTGGTCGGTCTTTTATCTAGGCAGGAAAACGAGTACAGCTGACTCATCGTTGCATACATGAGAGGCCAACAGTCCACCAGGCTTGTTCCTCGAAAGGGGGACTAATTCACCCACCCTGAGTGCCCTGTGAAAAGCCAACCAAAAGGCAGCTGTGAACAGGGTAGCCTTGTAATTAGAAGAACACACATAATGCAAGGCTCAACATAGGCTCAACAGTCATTCAATAGTAATGGGTTCCCTAATGTCCCTCGTTCTGGGTACCATATACCCCCAACCCCTCAACCCCTCAATGCGTGTCTCACCAAGAAGGTCTGGGAAGAGTCAATGAGGCTGTATAGTTTGCAAGAGAAGGAAACAGCGGTCAGTCGGGAACAGACCACCCCCTTACCTCGAAGTTCAGCGATGCAGCGAAGGAGACCCCATAGATCACCATCGCACGACCAACAACCCTTCACATTGCAGAAGGCGATCCACTCAGACCAGTGTCTTACATAAGTGTTCCAGGTAGAAGAGGCCAACGAAGACCTGATCATCGTTATTAAAGGTCCCCATCCAACGCCACCTGCAACAAGTAATCAGGACAAAGAAAACTGCTAGTATCCGCATGAGGAACCAAAGCATAGAAGGCTTCCCACTGAAAGTGGGAGAGTGCCTCAGCAATCCTATTCTGCACCCCAAGAACATGTAATGCACGGAACACAATTTACAGGTGCAGACACCTCAGCACCAGTAGCCTCAAGTACCTCACTACCGCCGGGGACCCGGACGTAAGTTTGTTAATGGCGAAGACAACACTCATGTCGTCTGTCCAAAAACTACCTTGCGGTCACGGAGCTGTTTGCCCCATATCTCAAGGGCAACTATAATGGGGAAAAGTTTCAAAAGACAGAGATTCTTTACTAGCCTCCTGACAATCCATGACTGAGGTCAAGGGCCAGCACTACATTGCCCGGACAAGAAAGCACCGTACCCGTGAGACCCTGCGGCGTCGGTGAACAATTGTATCGCCGTGTTGGAAGAAACTTCCTTCATACACATGCAGATCCCATTAAAGAGACTCAGAAAATGATCCCACGCCACCAGGTCACCAACCATCTCAGAAGACACACAAAACCTGCAAGTTTGGGACCGGGCCCCACACAATTGTCTTACGAGCCGCCTGAGGAAAACCCTCCCCATGGAAATGACTCTCCCAGCAAAGTTCAGAAGGCCCAAAAGGGTCTGTAGATCCTTTATGGACCTACGAGTTCATGGTCCAAACCTCCTTCAGCATATGGTCGATTTTATCTTGTGGCATGAGAAAGGAAGTTTATACAGGCGCTGCCCACAGTAAAAATTCAATGATAAACTATATCAAACTTATAAAATAGATTTCATATACCTATGGGTATGTATATAAATATATGTATAAGTCATCTCCTGATTACCAGCCGAGTGACTCAATATCTAACCACCGTTCAATGATACAAAAACAGCTATAATATAAAATCAAACATAAAAATAAAAATAAATATAAATATAAAAAAAGTTCTTACAGTTCCATAGCTGAACTAAAATGATTCAAATACTTCAAAAGTGCTGGAAAGCAGTTCTTCATATAATGAATGTTAAATAGCTATTCCTTAGAAAAGTCCCATCATGAACTCCGTGTAAAATACTGAAAAAACAAAAAGACAGAAGCGCCCAACCGCATCTAAGTGCAGATTAAATGTATAACTTTAATATTTGCATAAGACAAGAATCGCACTCACAAAATATAAAGCATATACATGCCGTATACAGTTGAAACTTAGTAGTGTCCCCAGTTCCGGTGTTTGCAGCTCCGATACTGCTGTTTCCAAGATGGAGCGTCTGTAACCCGGCTGGAGAAGGGTGTGTTCGTGGTTGGACCAATCCGATGCGTCCTTGACCTTAGGCCTACTCGCTATTGGTTGTATAGCGAGAGTGTGTACAAAGCCGTCAAAGTCCGTATTAGATCCACCTCCACAATGTGACCACTACTTTACCGTAGTATACCGGGTCACCATTACAATTTGATATAAACAAAGGCCTAGATTTGGAGTTTGGTGGTAGCCGTGAAAACCAGCGTTAGAGGCTCCTAACGCTGGTTTTAGGCTACCTCCGGTATTTGGAGTCAGTCAAAATAGGGTCTAACGCTCACTTTTCAGCCGTGACTTTTCCATACCGCAGATCCCCTTACGTCAATTGCGTATCCTATCTTTTCAATGGGATTTTTCTAACTCCGGTATTTAGAGTCGTGTCTGAAGTGAGCGTTAGAATTCTAACGACAAAACTCCAGCCGCAGAAAAAAGTCAGTAGTTAAGAGCTTTCTGGGCTAACGCCGGTTCATAAAGCTCTTAACTACTGTACTCTAAAGTACACTAACACCCATAAACTACCTATGTACCCCTAAACCGAGGTACCCCCACATCGCCGCCACTCGATTAAATTTTTTTAACCCCTAATCTGCCGACCGCCACCTACGTTATCCTTATGTACCCCTAATCTGCTGCCCCTAACACCGCCGACCCCTATATTATATTTATTAACCCCTAATCTGCCCCCCACAACGTCGCCGCCACCTACCTACAATAATTAACCCCTAATCTGACGACCGCAAAGAGCCGCCACCTACATTATAGCTATGTACCCCTAATCTGCTGCCCCTAACACCGCCGACCCCTATATTATATTTATTAACCCCTAATCTGCCCCCCTCAATGTCGCCTCCACCTGCCTACACTTATTAACCCCTAATCTGCCGAGCGGACCTGAGCGCTACTATAATAAAGTTATTAACCCCTAATCCGCCTCACTAACCCTATATTAAATAGTATTAACCCCTAACCTGCCCTCCCTAACATCGCCGACACCTAACTTCAATTATTAACCCTTAATCTGCCGACTGGAGCTCACCGCTATTCTAATAAATGTATTAACCCCTAAAGCTAAGTCTAACCCTAACACTAACACCCCCCTAAGTTAAATATAATTTTTATCTAACTAAATTAATTAACTCTTATTAAATAAATTATTCCTATTTAAAGATAAATACTTACCTGTAAAATAAACCCTAATATAGCTACAATATAAATTATAATTATATTATAGCTATTTTAGGATTAATATTTATTTTACAGGTAACTTTGTAATTATTTTAACCAGGTACAATAGCTATTAAATAGTTAATAACTATTTAATAGCTAAAATAGTTAAAATAATTACAAATATACCTGTAAAATAAATCCTAACCTAAGTTACAATTAAACACTACACTATCAATAAATTAATGAAATAAAATACCTATAATTATCTACAATTAAACCTAACACTACACTATCAATAAATAAATTAAATACAATTCCTACAAATAAATACAATGAAATAAACTAACTAAAGTACAAAAAATAAAAAAGAACTAAGTTACAAAAAATAAAAAAATATTTACAAACATTAGAAATATATTACATTCGAGGGACGCCATCTTGGATGACGTCATTTAAAGGAACCGTCATTCGTCGTTCAGTCGTCGGCCAGGATGGATGTTCCGCATCGGAGGTCTTCAGGATGCTGCCGCTCCACTCCGGATGGATGACGATAGAAGATGCCTCTTGGATGAAGACTTCAATCGGATGGAAGACCTCTTCTGCCCCGCTTGGATGAAGACTTCTACCGGATGGAGGACCTCTTCTTGCTCCGCTTGGATGAAGAATTTGGCACGGCTGGGTGAAGACGACTCAAGGTAGGGAGATCTTCAGGGGCTTAGTGTTAGGTTTATTTAAGGGGGGTTTGGGTTAGATTAGGGGTATGTGGGTGGTGGGTTGTAATGTTGGGGGGGGGTATTGTATGTTTTTTTTTTACAGGCAAAAGAGCTGAACTTCTTGGGGCATGCCCCGCAAAGGGCCCTGTTCAGGGCTGGTAAGGTAAAAGAGCTTTGAACTTTAGTAATTTAAAATAGGGTAGGGCATTTTTTTAATTTTGGGGGGCTTTGTTATTTTATTATGGGGCTTAGAGTAGGTGTAATTAGTTTAAAATTGTTGTAATATATTTCTAATGTTTGTAAATATTTTTTTATTTTTGTAACTTAGTTCTTTTTTATTTTTTGTACTTTAGTTAGTTTATTTCATTGTATTTATTTGTAGGAATTGTATTTAATTTATTTATTGATAGTGTAGTGTTAGGTTTAATTGTAGATAATTATAGTTATTTTATTTAATTAATTTATTGATAGTGTAGTGTTAGGTTTAATTGTAACTTAGGTTAGGATTTATTTTACAGGTATATTTGTAATTATTTTAACTATTTTAGCTATTAAATAGTTCTTAACTATTTAATAGCTAGTGTACCTGGTTAAAATAATTACAAAGTTACCTGTAAAATAAATATTAATCCTAAAATAGCTATAATATAATTATAATTTATATTGTAGCTATATTAGGGTTTATTTTACAGGTAAGTATTTATCTTTAAATAGGAATAATTTATTTAATAAGAGTTAATTAATTTTGTTAGATTAAAATTATATTTAATTTAGGGGGGTGTTAGTGTTAGGGTTAGATTTAGCTTTAGGGGTTAATACATTTATTAGAATAGCGGTGAGCTCCAGTCGGCAGATTAGGGGTTAATAATTGAAGTTAGATGTCGGCGAT
Organism: Bombina bombina; assembly: GCF_027579735.1. Taxonomy (NCBI): domain Eukaryota; kingdom Metazoa; phylum Chordata; class Amphibia; order Anura; family Bombinatoridae; genus Bombina; species Bombina bombina. The sequence continues at coordinate 841,951,440 of NC_069500.1, forward strand.
GTTAGGGAGGGCAGATTAGGGGTTAATACTATTTATTATAGGGTTAGTGAGGCGGATTAGGGGTTAATAACTTTATTATAATAGCGGTGCGGTCCGCTCGGCAGATTAGGGGTTAATAAGTGTAGGCAGGCGGAGGTTAATAAATATAATATAGGGGTCGGCGGTGTTAGGGGCAGCAGATTAGGGGTACATAGGGATAATGTAAGTAGCGGCGGTTTACGGAGCGGCAGATTAGGGGTTAATAATAATATGCAGGGGTCAGCAATAGCGGGGGCGGCAGAATAGGGGTTAATAAGTGTAAGGTTAGGGGTGTTTAGACTCGGGGTACATGTTAGAGTGTTAGGTGCAGACGTAGCAAGTGTTTCCCCATAGGAAACAATGGGGCTGCGTTAGAAGCTGAACGTGGCTTTTTTCCAGGTGTTAGGTTTTTTTTCAGCTCAAACAGCCCCATTGTTTCCTATGGGGGAATCGTGCACGAGCACGTTTTTTAGGCTGGCCGCGTCCGTAAGCAACTCTGGTATCGAGAGTTGCAGTTGCGTTAAATATGCTCTACGCTCCTTTTTTGGAGCCTAACGCAGCCTTTCTGTGGACTCTCAATACCAGAGTTATTTTTATGGTGCGGCCAGAAAAAAGCCAGCGTTAGCTACGCGGGTCCTTACCGACAAAACTCTAAATCTAGCCGAAAGAGTTTAAAACACAAATCACTTTGTATATAAGTCCCAAGGTCCTCAGCCCACTCAGTGTTTGCGTATTCAGTTACAGACACTAATCGCGGCCTCATAGGAACCTATTAATGCACACTATGTATGCCCACTCCATATTATCTTGTGGCAAATGACACTGCATTGCCACAGAGTCGATTTCAATGTCCAAACAAGGAAGGCAAGTACAAGGACCTTGCATCTTGTCTTCTGCCAAAGGAAAGCCCAACCTGACCAACAACAGTCTCATGACTTTCATCAGAAAGGCGCATTCGGACGTTCCAGAGTGACCAACCAACAGAAAATCATCCAGGTAGGTGCCAGGCCTTCAAAACCGTCAACTGCAGCAATAGTCCAGTGCAGGAAGCTACTTGAAGCCTCACAATAAGCACAATAAATTCAGCAACCCATGGGCAGGCATCAGTCCATGAAAAACTCACCCTCAAACCAACACCCCATAAGGTGAAAGGAGGAGGGGTGGATGGGAAGGAGCGAAAGTGCTTCCTTACCTGCCCTCCTGACCAAAGCAAGAGCATTGTCAAAGGACTGGTAGTGAACTGAACTAAGTTCAGCAGAGAAGCATAATTTACGGACCAACCTTTCAGAAAAGAAAAGTGTAGAATAAACCTGAATTTTCCGGATTCTTTCTTAGGAATGACCTTCAAAGGAGATATTACCAATCCCGGAATCGGTATCTCCCTAAATAGGCCCACCATACGGCCCAATGCTATTTCCTTGCCTAATTTTTTCCTCACCATCTGGGAATTGGTATGCTGATTCCAAGTTCCTGTGGACCAAGGACCCACATACCTTAGAATTGATGGGAATAATGAATCCCCATTTGGGTCCTGCGCCCAGTACTCGGCAGCCTCCCTATTAGGGTATAGCATCAGACATTTTTCAATTACAGCTACCCTCAGTGGGGTGGCCGCCCTTTCAACCAGTGAATGGTCTGGACCCAGGGCCCTGTCTCTCCTGGGAGTGCCCATCTTCCTGGGACCTTGTGCATTCGGAGCCGGAGCGGCTACCGCTACAATACCTGTAGGCATGTCGGAACGTGCAGGCTGCTCCCTTGACGCAGAGCTTAAAATGAAAATGCCAGTAGACCCCTGTGGGCCGCCGTCGATACCGCTGAGAAGCTCTGTTACCAGCAGGCCCGGCAGAGGGCTGCCCAGACACAACTGTTTTTTTAGGCCCCAATTGGGCCCAAAATACGCATATCCACGTCCCCAAAGGACAGGCAGGGGTTACTACTAACTTTCTTTCTGCGAAAAGAAACAACATAATCCCTCCACGCCCCCTTCCCTATACCGTTCAAAAATAAATTCAATGGCATCTTGATACTTTAGAATATCCAATGCCTGATCCGGAAATTTTGTGAGATAACAAGAAGCATACACCTGAAAGCATATCCACTATTCATCAAACGTATCTGGCCTTTTACATTTTTTGGGGCCTGTGCCATCATCCGCCATTTCTTTCTGGTGGTAGGCTTCAGCAGAGAGCTCAAATATTTGAGCATATTTACCTTCTCGGATCCTTCTTACCATTTTTGTCTTGAGATGCTCATGTAGAAAAAATGAGGGCCACAAATACGTTTCCAAATACATAGCCGCCTTGCATCTCGATGTCGCCTCAGGGCTCGCAACCCCTGTGGGCACGGGAGGAGCCGGCAACTGAACATGGGATTCCATGTGGGACAAACCAGGGGGAAGGGGCAAACATTTTGTCATTCTATACATTCTTTTCTGACCCTTGGCCTCCAACCCCAGTGACCTATCACTTTCTGACCCCGAATCATCCAAAGATGAGCTAAAACCCTTAAGCCCAGAATTCAAAGGTCTCTTACTGGCTCCCAATGGCTGCTGCATGTGCTGGGGACCGGTTGACGTTGAGAGCTGCTCCTGATGGCTCTGCTCCTCTTCGGTACGACCGCCTGGACCAGATTGATCAGTAAAACCCACTTCCTGCGATTCCATGTTCTCCTGAAATGAGAATTGTGAGAGAGGAGTACCACCGGGAGAAGACGAGACCCCCCAGCCACAGTCAAAGTAGAATCTAAGCCCCCTTGACCAACAGAATTGCGCACTGTGCATCAGGGGTAAACATCTGAGTAGGGAGTACATTGAACCCAGGAGTAGGGGGTACACCAACCCCAGGCCCAACTACTGGCTGACCGGGTGGGGGGAGGGAAAATAGGCCTACAGGGGAAACCACTGCCATCGCCCTGCTATCCATGGGACCAATGGAAGGGGGACCCACTAACACTTAAACCTCAGGGTAAAGGGAAGAGATCGGGGTACGACTTTCATATACCTTTAAGGTATATCCTCCTATCTACTTCCCATTGCTATTTAAGCTTCCTTCCTACCTGAATATTGAAGTTAATTCTCATGAGAGACGTCAGTGGGAGTTTCACTACTACTTTGTTCCAGGTCATCCTGCCTTAAATTGCAGCTGATCACATACAGTTGTTGTAACAGCCTCAGTTGTTTCCACGATCATTCGGCTCGCCACTTCTGATCTACAGCCGAAGTAACCTCCTTCCAACCACAGCCAGACTCGGCAGGCAAGTCAGCTCTCAGCCGGTCTCAAGTTACCGCAACCACGGTCTCCTCGGATCTCGGATCTCTTTCCCCTGCTTCTGCCTCTATGGACTTCACATTGCCTCTGACTGCTTCATCATAAGAGTTCACGGATATCAACGGAAGGTACTTTCTCTTTACTTTTCAGGGTTGGACTCCATTACCTTGCCTTCATCACCATGAGGTAACAAACAGCAACAACGTAAACTTTCTCTACAGAGACTGATTTTCTCTAAATACAAGTGAACGTTGTCCTTGTAATCTGTATTGGATATTTACTAAAAGGCTACTTTATATTTCCTGCATATAAGGATCTTTCATGCATTCTAATTGTTCCGGATTTTATCTGAAAGTTACATACTTTTATGTGGTCCTCCTACTTGTCAACCAACCTTTGTATTTTCATCAGGGTAATAGCAGTTGTATATCAAACTGAACTTTCAAGATTATTCACTTATTCCACAAAGCATATAACCATATTACTCCAAAGGTATTTCAGACATATACTAGTCTTTTATCTGCACTGCTTGAGTTTATACGATATAAAAACTCATATCAATTTCAGTCTTTATTTCATTTGAGTAATCTGCTCACTCTATTTAACCCACTCATTCTAACCTTGTTTATTTGAGTTAATATTTGCAAGAGCAACAATTCTGGTAGGAAGGAAGCTTAAATAGCAATGGGAAGTAGATAGGAGGAGATACCTTAAATGTATATCACTACGTCTCACCGGAGATGGTGGGACTCAGATCAGTAACTGCTCCAACACCTCACAGGTGTTCTGGAAAAATTTGAAGAACGATCAATGCTGCATCAGACTGCTTTACCGGACAAATGAAGATCCTACAAGCTGTAAAGATGAGCTGGAAAAAGGGTCTGGGGCCTGTAACCTGACTTCTTATAGGTAAGCTAAATCCTCACCCACACAAATGCAACATTGTTGCCACTTCACAGCTAGCTCATTCCTAAGGGCCTAATTCATATGTTTGTTATGGGCTATTCTGCCCTCCACTGTCTAAACAGGTAAAAGGAAAAAAATTGAGGAGGACTCTTACCTAACTCAGGAGGATATGATCTTTTATTAGATCTTACTCCACACAGTTAAACACATATGAGAGCCACCTCCTAGGAGTATAGTTTATCAACAAAAGCTATAAACTATATCTGACACTTTTAGTCAAACACTAAATATATCATCTCCAGAGTTTAAGTGAATAAAAATGTTGCCAGGAGATCATAGGTTTCATAACAAATTAGTATTGCAGCATTTAACTAACATATTGTAAGTTACCATTGGAATAGTGCCCTCAATTCCTCATGTATTTGTCAAATTTTGTCTTTTCTCTTATAAGTTCTTCATTGTTGTTTTACTTAAATTAACTGTACCCATGGACAGCGCTGCAGAATAGGTTGGTACTTTATAAATAAAGTTTATTAATTATAACATTCTATAGCCTTGTTCACACTTGCACTATATTAAATAGGTCATATAGGACACACACTAAAGGGGATGGAGCTTTATTTCACAAGGTCTTTATCAAGCTGCATATGCAGACCACAGCTTCCTAACCAGTACACCAGCTATTAGCTAGTGGATTAAATCACCCCGGTTACATTTGCTCTGGGGTGATTGACAACCCCCCATTAATGCGCCATTGAGCTAGTGCGAGCAGGGGGCGGCATTGCACAAGCATATTAGGCGGACGGGTTCGCGTGAGCGAACACTGTCCATCTGGCAGTTATAAATGCTGTCCTTTGTCTAGATTTTGGCCTCTATTTATCAAGGTCTGTCAGACCTGATCCGACAGGGCGGATCAGGTCCGACAGACCTCGCTGAATACGGCGAGCAATGCGCTTGGCGTATTCAGCATTGCACCAGCAGGTCACAAGAGCTGCTGGTGCAACGCCGCTCCCTGCAGACTCACGGCCAATTGGCCGCCAGCAGGGGGTGTCAATCAACCCGATTGTACTCAATCGGGTTGATTTCCGGCGATGTCTGTCCGCCTGCTGAGAGCAGGCGGACAGGTTATGGAGCAGCGGTCTTTGTGACCGCTGCTTCATAACTGCTGTTTCTGGCGAGCCTGGAGCTTGATAAATATGCCCCTTTGTATCTGATGTTAAATCCATCAAAAGAACCAAGCCCCTGCACCAGAGCAGTAATTTCTTTGTAGGACAATATTCCTATAGCTTATTATAATCATCCACAATGCCAGCTCCCCTCCACTCAAATGAATCTTTATGAGAAAGGAAAAATAATGCTATCCCCAGCCATTGAATCTTGCTTTATATTCCGACCTAAAATGATACATCTAGTTTAATCAATTATTTCACACACTTATGTGGAACATGGTGTATGTGTATGTAGTGTTTATGCAGTGTGTGCATAGTGTTTGTGGGTAGTGGGTCTTTGTGTATTGTGTGTTTGTGTAGTGGGTGTGCAGTGTGTATTGTTTATGTGGTGTATGTAGTGTTTATGCACTGTGTCTTGCAGTTTGTGTTATGTGTCTAGTGTTCGTGTGTATTGTGTATTTGCAAGTGTATGTGTAGTAGGTGTAGTGTTTTAATGTGTGTGCATAGTGTTTGTGTGTGGTGTGTAATATGTGTGTAGTTGGTGTGCTCACTGCTTGTGTGTGGTATGTATAGTGTGTGAGTAAAACGTTTTTGTATGTTGTTTGTGTAGTGTGTTTGTATAGTATTAGCTCTGCAAAGAATCTCCTCTAAAGAAGGATAGAATTAAGTGAAAGAGTTATTTCAGGAGTTATTCAAAGTTAATCAGTAAGGAAGTAATATCACATAGGAAGTTACATATTTTATTCATTCAATTGACAGGGTATCTATAAATTTTAAAAATGTCTCAGATGCAGTGTAATGGATGCCTTGCCCTTTTTGATTGTGCAGTATTCTGAGGCTGCCCCGTGTGTAAGCAGTTCTCTCTCTTATGGAAAGAAATAGCTGATCGTAAGATAAAATAAATAACAGATAAAATAAATAACATATCTGTTTGCCCTAAGCAGCCTTTACCCAGAGACTAAGAAAAAGGAGATGGACAACTGTTTGGCTCAGGATGGGTAAGATCATTAATCCTCTGCCTTTGAACAACTCCTGTGCTGCTTTTACTGTTGGCTCCTGTGATGAGGAGAGCAGCGTAACAGGCAAGTCTGAGTTGTTTGGTGTCTGAATCTGTAAACAAGAAAACCAAGGTACATTTTTCTAAGACATTGCTAAGAGCTGACTCCCTTTTAAGAACTGTACAGATAGAGAGAGGTTAGATGTCTTCCAGGTGCTCCTGCTCAGAGATTTCAAGAATTGATAGGGCATCTAGAAAAGACAGTGAGTTAGATGTTATTGCTCACCTTGGTACAAATGATCTGGCTAGAAATTATGTTTTTTTAAACTAGTAGATTGTTTAGATAATGTGGCTTCATCTTTGTCTTTTTCTGCTGTTTTACCTGTGCATGGGCAGGAAGAAGGAAGAATGTAGTGTATAACAGAAATTAACACTTGGTTACAGAAGTGGTGCAGGGAGCGAGGATATGGTTTTGTCAGTCATCAAAGCCCTGTTTGGCATGATAGTAGTAGCTTGTATAAGATAGATGGTTTACATTTGGGTTTTAAAGGGACAGGAGTTCTGAGTAAAGCATTTAAAGACTTCATTAGTGGCAATTTAAACTAGAGAAGGGAGACAATGTTAATATATCTCCCTGCCCCCCAGTGCTTAATAAAACTGCTAACCAAAGTTTACTTTCTAGTGTATTTAATGGTAAAAACGCTATATTTATGATTAAGGCTTTGACTAACATAAGAAGTATTGACCATGCAAAAGGATCTAACAATTTGAGTACTGTTCTTCGTGTAAGGTGCACAAACACTTGCAGTTTAGTAAATAAATTTCCTGAACTTACTGCAATAATGATACGAGATAAGCTAGAGTTGGTAGCTGTAACTGACATGTTACAATGACTCTCATTACTGGGACACAGTCATATCTTGTTTTGTTTTTTAAAAATAGAGTAGGAAAAAAGGGGGGGGGGAGTTGGCTCTGTACAAGAAATAAAATATTAAAGTAACTGAAATTGTAGAAACCAATGACAATGCAGAAAGTGGGTAACTATAGAAACTGAAGGGAAACAGGTGTTTATAATAGGGGTAGTATATAGGACTCCAGGATGAAGCATCACATCAACTATTAACTGATGAAATAGCCAAAATTACAATGAGTGGCAATGTTATAGTAGTGGGGGACTTTAATATGCCTGGTGTAGTCTGGGAGGTACCAGTTGCTAAATCAACTAGAAGTAAATATATTCTGGAATCTTTACAAGGGGAATCTCTTGAAAAACTATTAAAAGAACCAACACGTAGAGGAACTATATTAGATTTAGTACTTACAACAGTGGTTTAGTATCTGAAGTGTCTGTGGGTGAGAACTTAGGCTCTAGTTTAATATTCAAGCAAATGTACTTTGCAGCAATAGTAAAACAAAGGTTAGATTTTAGAAAGGCTGATTTTTCTTACATGGGCAAATACCTAAATTAATCTCTAAAAGGGATGGCAGAGATTATAGGAGTGCGAGAACAGTGGGAATATTTTACAATGCTATTTTAGATACAACTAAACACTGTATTACACTAATATGGTTTTCAAGAAAAGTAGCACATGCAGTTAAGTAAAAAAAAACCCACAGGGTTAGATTACGAGTGGAGCGGTAATTACTGTCTCACTCGCACGCTAACTCCGCTCGACTTCTGCACATTATGTGCGCTTGGTAGCGCGTGTATTACAAGTTGAAAGTAAATATGTTTCTAGAATATCGCAACCGTATTAACGTAGACTCCCATATACTTCATACCCATTCTCGCGCACTAACCCAATTCGCCCTTAAGCCCCCTACTCTAATAACCCCTAACCCACTGCATAGCCCACCACAAAGTAACCCACTACACTATTAACCCTTAACCCGCCACAACCCCCACTGCAAAGTAACCCACTACACTATTAACCCTAAAGCACCACAACCCCCACCACAAAGTAACCTACTATACTATTAACACCTAAACCGCCACAACCCCCACCACAAACTACCCACTAACATCTTAGCCCCCTTACCAACTAACGCCCCTATCCCAACACCCCTTAATTTACCCAAAAAAAATACTAACATTACCTGTAAAAAATAACAACTTACGGTACCTTTAAAAAAAAATAAAAATAAACTTACCTGAAAAAATAAAAAACCTAAACTTACCTAACCATAAAAATCTAACCAGATATAAAAAATGTATGTCTATTCTAAAACCCCACTTAAAAAAACAACAACCCACCCCTGCAAAACAAACTATACTAACACTAAACAACAGCAATAGCCCTTAAAAGGCCATTGACCTATTTAGCTCTTTAAAAAAAAAAAAAAAACACTTCACCATTCTACAAGTAACCTCCCCCCCCCAAAAAAAAGGCTGTCTAAAAAAATTAAAATGCTCTAAAAATTGACTTGAAAAGGGCATTTGGCTGGGCATTGCCCTAAGAAGGGCATTTAGCTCTTTTGCTACCCAAAAAAATTTGAATAAAAAAAATAAATAAAACCCTAATCTAAAAAAAAACAAAAAACACACACCCAAAAAACCCCAAAGATGGTATTTACCAAGGTCCAAGTTGACGTTGTGACGTTCCATCTTCATCCCTGCGGTAGTCCCTCTTCATCCTGGCTGTCATCTTCTTATCTTCATCCCTGCGGGGTCTTCTTATTTTCATCCATCTTCTTATTTTCTGTCCCCCACGTCCTCTTTATGCGGTCACCAGCCGCACACTGATTTTGAATGCTAATTTAAATCAGCCAATATATAAAAAGCAGAAAAAGCTTTCATTCTGTGTGCCAGTTTTTCATATATACTGGTGCAGCAGTTTTGCTGTATTTTTGGCTAATTGTTTAGAGAGATGGAGGGTGGGGGGAGTAAGATTTTTCACCACTAAACAACTCCAAAAGTGCTCCATCGATTTCCAGCATTTTCAAAGAAGTTTGTTTACACAATCTAAAGTTACAAGTACCTGAAAAACAAGGTTTATCATTGAATATTTATATGTTAATTGAATAATTTTTAAATCAAAATTTTTTTATTGAGGTGCGAAAAAAACCCCATAGAAATACATATAAATCAAATACATATCCACATATAACACCATATATATTTGCTAATAAAACATTAATAAGCAATGTGGTAGGTGGACCACAACACAATTACAACTCTCCCCTATAGAGGGATAGCTAATGACTCTTTCTACAAGTGTAGAGTATTTGACTTACAAACCGTTGTCACCTCTTTTCTTTTTTAAGTTTTATTTCCTGTATTAAGACATAATAAACTTTTTGTTGATATTATATCCATGAAAACTTGTACAACCTATAGAGAGATACTTTAGTTATGATATGAATGTATGCATCATCTAAAGCTTTTCATAATGAAGGATGACAATACAGGTGTTTCCCATGATATAAATATAATGTGAGGAACAGTCTAGGGAAGTTAAAGACTTTACTCCCCTCCGGGCTAGAGAGAAGAGAAAAAAAAAAAAAAAAAAAAAATTAACTGGTGGGGAAGAGAGAGGGGAGAAGGTAAGAATAAGGAAGGGTAGAAAAAAGAGTGAGAGTGGAGGAATGGGCATTACAGTGGTTCGCTATAAGCAAAGAGAACTTTATGAAGGTCTCAGAGCTGTTAATTGAATAATTTTAATCTCTGTGTTAGAATATTTTTTATTTTATTTTTTATCTGTCTTTATGTTCATTTATATATAACCTGCTTCACTCTTCTTTTACTGTGGTATTTAGTCATAAGCATTAACACTGGAATCAGTAACAATGGTACTAAGTCATATGAGGTAATATGATATACAGGCCATGTTAGTTATGACTAAAGGGTTCTGCTTTTTGTATGTTAATTAGAAAATGCATCTACTATACTATACTATGTAGCATATCATGTCCGCCGCACATCGATAAATGCAGACAGCATACGCTGTCAGCATTTATCATTGCACAAGCAGTTCTTGTGAACTGCTTGTGCAATGTTGCCCCCTGCAGATTTGCAGCCAATCGGCCTCTAGCAGGGGGTGTCAATCAGCCCGATCGTATAGGATCAGGTGGATTGATGTCCGCAGCCTCAGAGCAAACGGACAAGTTATGGAGCAGCGGTCTTTAGACCGCTGCTTAATAACTGCTATTTCCGGCGAGTGTGGAAACAGGGGCATTCGGAGCTTGATAATTTGGCCCCATAAAGTGAAGTGAATTCATATAAAATAAAATATATGTATAAAATGCATAATGTCCAGAGACCTAGCCTAGATTACAAATCAATTGCAACTGATAACAAGCAGCACAATATTGCGGCCTCAATTACATATGCAGCGTCGCCTGCAAAATCCTCCGCCGCTAGTTTTTACGCGATTTTGGTATTACATATACGGCGTAGCATACAAGTTACGCGTGTATATTTCACCCTTCGCTCGCAATTATTACTCCCATAGGCTAACATGGGACCGCGTCGTAAATCGGTATCCAATATCCAGCGCAAGGCCTTACGTGGCGAAAATGGAGAAATCTTACTCCATTTTTACCTCGCCATAAAAGGCAGCCATAGCAGGCTAGCACCTAGCACCGTAACTCCCGAAAATGCCTGCAAAAATAAACTAACACCTAACGCATGCGCAATGTCTATCTACCTGTCAACCGCAATCCCCCAACGCAATAACTAATGAAGTCTATTAACCCCTAAAACGCCATAGCCCACAACGTAAGTAATAACTAAATTATTAACCCCTAAATCCGCCAACCCCAACATCGCAAACAACCTCTTAAAATGATTAACCCCTAATCCACCATTAACCCACAACGCAATAAACCTATTCAAGTATTAACCCCTAAACCGCCATAGCCCACATAGCCTATTAAATGTATTAACCCCTAAACCTTAGTCTAACCCTAACCCTAATACCCCCCTAACTTAAATATTATTTAAATAAATCTAAATAAATTTACTATTATTAACTAAATTATTCCTATTTAAAACTAAATACTTATCTATAAAATAAACCATAAGATAGCTACAATATAATTAATAATTACATTGTAGCTATTTTAGGATTTATTTTTATTTTACAGGCAACTTTGTATTTATTTTAACTAGGTAGAATAGTTATTAAATAGTTAACTATTTAATAACTTCCTAGCTAAAATAAGTACAAATTTACCTGTAAAATAAAACCTAACCTAAGTTACAATTACACCTAACACTACACTATCATTAAATACATTAAATTAGTTAACTACAATTACCTAACATTAAATACAATTAAATAAAATAAATTAAAGTACAACCCCCCCCACTAAATTACAGAAAATTAAAAAAAATTACAAGAAATTTAAACTAATTACACCTAATCTAAGCCCCCTAATAAAATTAAAAAGCCCCCCAAAATAATAAAATTCCCTACCCTATACTAAATTACAAATAGCCCTTAAAGGGGCTTTTTGCGGGGCATTGCCCCAAAGTAATCAGCTCTTTTACCTGTAAAAAAAGAAATACAACCCCCCCAACATTAAAACCCACCACCCACACACCCAACCTTACTCTAAAACCCACCCAATCCCCCCTTAATAAAACCTAACACTACCCCCTTGAAGATCACCCTACCTTGAGCCGTCTTCACCCAGCCGGGCAGAAGTCTTCATCCGATCCAGGCAGAAGTCTTCATCGAATCCGGGCAGAAGAGGTCCTCCAGCCGGGCAGAAGTCTTCATCCAAGCAGCATCTTTTATCTTCTTCCATCCAATGAGGAGCAGGTCCATCTTGAAGACATTCGATGCAGAGCATCCTCTTCCATCGACGGCAACTGTAGAATGAAGGTTCCTTTAAATGACGTCATCCAAGATGGCGTCCCTTCAATTCCGATTGGCTGATAGAATTCTATCAGCCAATCGGAATTAAGGTAGGAAAAATCCTACTGGCTGATGCAATCAGCCAATAGGATTGAGCTCACATTCTATTGGCTGATTGGAACAGCCAATAGAATGCAAGGTCAATCCTATTGGCTGATTGGATCAGCCAATCGGATTGAACTTCAATCCGATTGGCTGATTGCATCAGCCAATAGGATTTTTCCTACCTTAATTCCGATTGGCTGAAGGAACATTAGAGTGATGAAATTTTTATTAACCCCTTAATGACCGAGGACGTGCAGGGTACGTCCTCAAAAAAAAGGCAGTTAACGCCTGAGGACGTACCCTGCACGTCCTCGGTGTGGAAAGCAGCTGGAAGCGATCCTGCTCGCTTCCAGCTGCTTTCCGGTTATTGCAGTGATGCCTCGATATGGAGGCATCCTGCAATAACCTTACATGGCCATCCGATGCAGAGAGAGCCACTCTGTGGCCCTCTCTGCACCGGACATCGATGGCCGGTATCGTTGGTGGGTGGGAGCCGACTTGGGAGGCGGGTGGGCGGCCATCGGTGTGCTGTGTTAAGTCACGGGGGTGGGATCAGGGGCGGCACCGCCGGGGGCGCGCACGGACGCGCGCGCGTGCACGGAGGGTGGCGGGCGGGCGCGTGCACGGGGCGGGAGCGGGTGGGAACCGCTACACTACGGAAATTTTTTTAAGTAATAATTGGCCTAATCTTGTTTGTGCAAAAGCACAAAAAGAGATCGTGGAGGGGTGGGGGGTTGTTTTTGTGTGGGGGGAAGCTGCACTACAGAAATGCTTACAAAATTAAAAATAAAAACATTTTTTCTTCTAAACTGGGTACTGGCAGACAGCTGCCAGTACCCAAGATGGCGCCTATCAAGTTAGAGTGGAAGGGTTATAGAGCTGTTTGGGGGGGGATCAGTGAGGTTGGGGGCTAAGGGGGGATCGTACACAGCAGCATATGTAAATATGCTTTTTTAAAACAAAAAATATATAGCTTTTATTTTAGTACTGGCAGACTTTCTGCCAGTACTTAAGATGGCGGGGACAATTGTGGGGTGGGGGAGGGAAGAGAGCTGTTTGGGAGGGATCAGGGGGTCTGATGTTTCAGGTGGGAGGCTGAGCTCTACACTAAATCTAATATTAACCCTGCAAGCTACCTAATTAACCCCTTCAATGCTAGCCATAATACACGTGTGATGCGCAGCGGCATTTAGCGGCCTTCTAAATACCAAAAAGCAACGCCAAAGCCATATATGTCTGCTATTTCTGAACAAAGGGGATCCCAGAGAAGCATTTACAACCATTTGTGCCATAACTGCACAAGCTGTTTGTAAATGATTTCAGTGAGAAACCTAAAATTGTGAAACATTTTACGTTTTTTTTTAATTTGATCGCATTTGGCGGTGAAATGGTGACATGAAATATACCAAAATGGGCCTAGATCAATACTTGGGGTTGTCTACTACACTAAACTAAAGCTAAAATTACCCCAAAAAGCTCCCTACATGCTCCCTAATTAACCCCTTCACTGCTGGGCATTATACACGTGTGGTGCGCAGTGGCATTTAGTGGCATTCTAATTACCAAAAAGCAACACCAAAGCCATATAAGTCTGCTATTTCTGAACAAAGGGGATCCCAGAGAAGAATTTACAACCATTTGTGCCATAATTGAACAAGCTGTTTGTAAATAATTTCAGTGAGAAACCTAAAGTTTGTGAAAAAATTTGTGAAAAAGTGAACGATTTTTTTTATTTGATCGCATTTGGCGGTGAAATGGTGGCATGAAATATACCAAAATGGGCCTAGATCAATACTTTGGGTTGTCTACTAAAAAAAAATATATACATGTCAAGGGATATTCAGGTATTCCTGAAAGATATTAGTGTTCTAATGTAACTAGCGCTAATTTTGAAAAAAAATGGTTTGGAAATAGCAAAGTGCTACTTGTATTTATGGCCCTATAACTTGCAAAAAAAGTAAAGAACCTGTAAACATTGGGTATTTCTAAACTCAGGACAAAATTTAGAAACTATTTAGCATGGGTGTTTTTTGGTGGTTGTAGAAATGTAACAGATTTTGGGGGTCAAAGTTAGAAAAAGTGTTTTTTTTTTCAATTTTTCCTCATATTTTATCATTTTTTTATAGTAAATTATAAGATATGATGAAAATAATGGTATCTTTAGAAAGTCCATTTAATGGCGAGAAAAACGGTATATAATATGTGTGGGTACAGTAAAGGAGTAAGAGGAAAATTACAGCTAAACAGAAACACCGCAAAAATGTAAAAATAGCCTTGGTCCCAAACGGACAGAAAATGGAAAAGTGCTGTGGTCATTAAGGAGTTAAATCAGAATTATTTCTTGTTTGATGGGAATTAATATCTCCAGAAGCGTGGAACAGCTATGGGGGAAAATTTTCCCCCCTTCTATGCCAACCTATTTATGGGTTGGTGGGAGCTGTTCCACGTTTATGGAGATAGTAACCCTTATATTAACCGCATTAAATTTTATCATCGATATATAGACGATTTGATCTTTATTTGGAGAGGTACAGTCTCAGAAGTTCAATATTTTATCAAATACTTAAATTCTAACAGTGTAGGTTTACAATTTACTTATACAGCCAGCTCTGAAGAGATATCATTTTTGGATGTAATTTTAAGGAGTGATATCACAAAGAGGAATATTAAAAGTGAGCTGTATCATAAGCCTTTACAATCTAATACAGTCCTACATGCTAAGAGCCTACATCCCAAGCATACAGGCTTTGGGATAATTAAAGGAGAATGTATTAGATTGAAAAGAAATTGATCAGAGGCTGATGTCTTCAAAAGAGAATGTCTAGAGCTTAAGCAGCGGTTTTTAGATAGAGGCTACATCAGTGAAGTTATAGATAAAGCTATCACACAAGCAGAAGGTTTAGACAGAAGAGAGCTTCTAAGAGACAACACTAAGTGTAAGAGAGTACACGATAAAGACAGACCAACTTTTATAACCAAATACAGTAGTCAATATGGGAAAATTGTCAAGATTGTGGAAAAACATTTCTCAATCCCTAAAGGGGACAATGTTCTACATGACATAGTAAAAGGAGGATGCTGTTTTGTCTCTAAACGCAATCGCACTCTAGGTAATTACCTTTCGCCAAGTGTTGTTAACCTCAAGAAACCCAATTAGAGTAGTTGGCTCTTATTGCTGCATGGGGGTATGAGGTATTCCTGTTGCAAACAAGCAAATATATGTTATAACCAACAACTTTAATGTCATCTAGTGTGAACCAAACATACATTCATCTGACATCTATCATAAAGGTTGGAGCAATGTTTATTTAAATCCAATTATTTATACAGAGCCAGAACGATTTTTTACACAGGCTTTACAGGGTTAAGGAGTGATAATTGTAAGTTTGCATGATTAGCAATTTCATTCTATACCATTATAAAGTGAGGTCATAGAATTTAAAGGGCTGTGAGAATATCTTTTTATTGGCAGTACATTTTGGGCAAAGTCACACTTTTTTTACAAACACTATGGAGGAGGAAGGAACAAGTTTTAACAAATCTATCTTTAATATGGAGCATAGAAGAAGTTTTTTTGAAAATTTTTTCATGAAGAATGAAGCCGCAGGAGGGACTGTTAGTTCTCTTAAGGGCCTATTTTTCAAACTGGAAAAACTGTTATTGAATGGCTTTTGAGCACTATATTGAAGCAAAGAGAATCCCTCGTGGGTTGCGTATTAAGAAATATCCATCATTTGATCTGGAGGTCCCAGAATTGTTAGAGGAATGGAATGAAGCTCTTACCACATGTTCCATAAAATTAATGGACATTGCTAATAGAAGCAAGAACCACAAAAGGAGCAAGCTCAATGAACAGATTGTTACAGTTAAAAAAGATCTAAAGGCCCTAAAGTCTGATGAGAAGTATAAAGAATTTAAATCAGTGTTGAAATCTAAAATAAAAAAATCAGACGAGGAGCTAGCTGAAAGGAAAGGCACCAAGTTCAGTCGGGACCTGGAAGATTACACCAATAATAGGGTATACAATTTGTCCCAGTTCCAGCGAAGACCTAAAGTCAAACACTCCAAGAGGGGCTTTGGCAAAGGCCAGAAAAATCAAGCTGGTAACAATCAGAACAAGGCCAAACAGGATGCTGACACAGATGAAAAGTCTAATTGGGTGCCAAAATCCATACTAAAGAAAAAAGAGAACAAGCGTCGTGTGGTGTTTTCTTCCACAGAAAACTCAGAAATGGAATCCAACATGTCTGATGACAGTGGATCATCAGCACCTATCTCTGTTTCTCTCTCTTCTTCCTCTTCTTTACTCTCTTCCTCCTCTGTCTCTTCTGGCTCATCTATGTCATTGCAGGTGCCGGATGGTGGTGCCGTTGGGAGCTCTGAGGATGAAGAAATGGAGATGCATCCAAAAGGAAGGGACAGTATGGATATCCCTTTAGGTGGAAAAAGACAAGGAGAGCAGGGAAAAGAACAAAGAAAATCGGGAAGGAAAATCAAGCAGAACAAGAAGGACTAACTGTTCTTAATCTTTCGGACACTAAATTAACAACAGAACAAATTACATTGCTGTCCAGGGGATTGGGTTTCGCACCGACTAACACCTTCTCAGCGTTTAAAACATTGTTGGATGTCAACAAATTCATAAGAAAGTTGACACTGAGAAGGTTTTTTTCGGTGCGGGATACCAACACCCAATCCAGTGTGATTCAAAGTATTAATTCACAGTCTAGTGAGGTTACCTCTCAAGACGGTACAGGTGATAATGTATATGGGTTTGATACAGAGGTTAATCAACCATTCAATTTTGTAGATAACATCATGTTAGAGGGACTTAGGGACATGGAAGGTGAATATGGCCCTGAAAATAGTGATATCCCCATTCCTGTAAAACAATCCTCTAGCTTTTATCCTGTTCAGTTTAGGGGTCCTGCTTTGAATCTTTACCAGAAGAGGGTTGAGAGAGAAATTTTGGCCTTAGAGGACACTGTCAAACAAAAGAAGATGGTAGGGTCTAATTTAACCAGAAAGGAAAAAGCTGCCTTGGCATTACTTGAGAATAATACTAATTTGGTTATTCGGAATTCGGATAAAGGCGGCAAACGTAGTCATTCTTAACAAGAAGGACTATGTGCAAGAGAGTATTAGGCAACTCAATGACCTTTCTACATATAGGAGGTTAGATTCCAATCCCATGCATTTATTTAAGGCCAAATTGGTTAGATTATTGGAACAGACTGTCTCTATTGGACTCCTCACCAGGGAACAGTTGGAATTTTTGATTCCTGAGAATCCACGGATTCCGATTTTCCATTACTTACCTAAAACGCACAAGAGCTTGACCCAACCCCGGGACGACCTATTGTCTTGGGGATTGGGTCTTTGCTTGAACCCACCTCAGAGTGGATGGATTCTATCTTGCAGCCCCTGGTGAGGGGTCTTAAGAGTTACTTGAGAGATTCCACACATCTCCTACAGATGCTTAAGAACCTTAAATGGGAAAATGAGTATAAGTGGATTGTCGTGGACGGCACTGCCCTTTACTCAAGCATACCCCATCACATGGGGATACGAGCAATTAGGTACTTTTTTGACAAACATACTAGATTCACTTAGGAAGTTAAATTTGTATTATGTGAAGTCATTGAGTTTCTATTGAAGCATAATTATTTTATGTTCGATAGGGAATTCCACATACAGGTTTGAGGAACTGCTATGGGGGCCAAATTTGCCCCCTCATTCGCAAACCTGTATGTGGGATTATGGGAGGATCTTTATTTATACACTGAAAATAATCCTTTTAAAGAAAACATAGTTTTCTATATGCGTTTTATTGATGATTTGATATTCATAGTCAAGGAACCATTTGTGTATGAAGATTTTCTCGGTTATTTGTGTCAAAAGGAGTTCAATCTAAAATTTGTGGGAGATTTGTATGAGACAGTGGTGAACTTCTTGGATCTTACACTAAATGGAGATGTTGAAACGGGTGAGGTGATTAGTGATACTTATCGTAAGTTGACAGCTGGGAATACAATTCTACATGCTGGATCATGTCACCCACCGCATTTGGTACGATCTATTCCCAGGGGTCAACTTATGAGACTTCGAAGAAACACTAATTCAGATAGTCTTTTTGATGCACAAGCTAAGACCCTTATTGAGCGCCTCAAAGCAAGAGGTTATGATGAAAATCTCTTGGACCAGGTTTTTAATGAGGTGAGACAAAAATCCCAGCAGGAATTAATTAGAGGGACCAGGAAATAAAACATCATAAAGCAGGATACTGTAGTATTCTCAACTGAATACTCTAAACAATATTATCAGGTATGCTCTATTTTGAAGAGGAATCTTCATTTGTTAGAAAATGATGATGTTTTAAGACCAATCATTGGTTCATGCAAATTTGTGCCGAGAAGGGCACCTACATTGTCATCAAAGTTGTCCCCTAGTTTAATCTGTTCCAATAACTCAGATAGAAGTGATTGGATTAGGAGGAGAGGAACTTATAAATGTGGCCATGGTTCGTGTATAACCTGTGGTTTTGTGCAGGTGGGTGATGGCTTCAGGAGTAGCCAGACAGGAGAAGAGTTTAAACATAAATTCTACGCTAACTGTACAACCACTTTTGTGGTTTATCTCCTTGAATGTAAGCACTGTAACCTGCAATACACTGGTCAAACGAGTAGGGAACTGAGGTCCAGAGTTAGGGAACATGTTAGGGACACCAAGGAATATGTAAAAGAATCAGCGATAGCAAGGCATTTTAATCTGGTACATATGACTAATATTTTTGGCATGAGGGTTCAGGTAATAGATCGTGTCATGTTTCCACCTAGGGGTGGTGATAGGAGTAGGCTGTTGCTGAAGCAAGAATTGTATTGGATATACAAATTGAGAACTATAACCCCCCTAGGTCTAACATGTTTGAGTTAGGGAACATGTTAGGGACACCAAGGAATATGTAAAAGAATCAGCGATAGCAAGGCATTTTAATCTGGTACATATGACTAATATTTTTGACATGAGGGTTCAGGTAATAGATCGTGTCATGTTTCCACCTAGGGGTGGTGATAGGAGTAGGCTGTTGCTGAAGCAAGAATTGTATTGGATATACAAATTGAGAACTATAACCCCCCTAGGTCTAAACCGTGAATGGGACATGAGTTATTTTGTAGAATAATGAATTTGATTTAATCAATTTTTCTATTACTATGTTAATACATTGAGTAGTTTATCTATCCCCTATATGGGCCATTGTATCTGTCCACTAGATGGGTTATTGTATCTATCCCCTATATGGGCTTTTGTATCTATCCCCTATATGGGCTTTTGCATCTATCCCCTATATGGGCCTTTTGTTTATGTGGTATATTTTGCATTGGATATTTTGTGTTGGATATTTCATATTTGAGATATATATATATTTTACTAACATGTATTACTTGTGCACCTTGGGAGATAAATTTAACAAAAATGAGTACTCCAACAATTTTGTTATATAATAGTTGGTTTAAAGTGGGGCATTACTGATCTTATTGAGGATGGGAATGTATTTTCAACCCAGTTTATAGTAACTTAAAGAGTGTTCCAAATTTATAGAATATATGAGAATAATGTTTGCTCTGTAATTATGAGTGGGATAATGTAATCCAATCTTGTTCTCATTTAAATTGTTTGTTTATTTGTTCTTTCTTCCACACGCCATACATAGAGTTTGTAATAAGGTAGATTTTGATATATATGTTTTTTTAACACTGTTGCAGTTTTTAATGTGTAATTGTCTTCAGGTGTTCTGTGCCTTTAAATAGGCTATGAACACTGAACAAACTCAGCCTATGATTAAGTGCTCAACTGAGCATGAAACTAGTCAGGGAGTTTGTGTGCCCTGTACTGCTTATATTTTAAATGATCAAATTAAGTTTTAACGTTTTTAACTTTTTTGCCAGCCCTTGTCTTCACTCCTTACTGAGCAGCTGCCTGCCCTCTTTGTACTGTGTTCATTTTCGGCGGCATCTGCCGTTTTTTGTCAGCTTGCACCCCTGCAGCCTGTTTACGTTGGTTTGCTCTTTCCTCCCGGATCAGGCAGTCACTTCCGCGTCTGCAGCGGCTAGAGTCTTTGGTAGTTGGCTCTTGTGTTAAGGACATTATAAGTGCAATAATGTCAATTGCAAAGCCTGTGGGCATGCAGTAGTCTCTAAGCAGTTTCAATCATGTGTGTCACAACGAGTTTATGATGCCAAAAGTTGTACTAACTGTAGGTCCAAATATGTAGTCTACATGGTTCAATGCACAGAATGCAGGATGCAGTACGTGGGTATGACCACTAGGGAGGTGAGAGCACGGATTAGAGAGCATCTCAATGATATTTCCACCTCCACTCCCTGCTCTGCATTGTCAGTACACTTTATAGATAAACATAATGTAAAAACGTTTAAATGGCAAGTCATTGAAAAGGTTTACTTAAAAGAGAGAGGGGGAAACCTAGATCTGCTGTTATCCAAATGTGAAGCATTTTGGATTTTTTTTTTACAAACACGATTACCTTTTGGCTTCAATACTGAGGCAGACCTAATAAATGTATGGAGATAAATTGTAATTTCCCCCCCCCCCCTAAAACTTCCCTATACACTATAGCAATTATATAGTTCAAAAAAGTTTACCAATATGTTTAACTTTAGAAATACACTTTTAGAAGTAAGGTACTAGCTAACAATTGTAAGCGCTATTTTTTATTAGCAGATACTTTCTCTTGTATTATAAAAGTATTATAACAATTGAGTAATAGAAACAATATAAGCCTATTTGAAAGGGAGGAATACAGTAAGGGGATACAGTATACAAATGGTTAATCTGAATAATGTTTAATCATCCAATTATGTAATCTAAAAGCTCACCTATCAGGAAGTAATCATGCCTTTAAAATGGAGATTGGTGGGTAATATGATTAAGGCTTCTGATGACGGCGTAAGCCGAAACGCGTCAAGCCCTTTGTCTGACACTTGCAGGTGTTTTTGTTTTATCCTGTCCATGCTGTGATATGTAATAAAGTGTTTTCTCTTTTTTTGATAATATCCTGTAGCACCGCTTTTTCTTGTTCTCTAATGCAATAAAAAAAAAACAAATACTAAATTACAGAAAATAAAAAACAAATTACAAGATCTTTAAACTAATTACACCTAATCTAATAGCCCTATCAAAATAAAAAAAAGCCCCCCAAAAATAAAAAAACCCTTGCCTAAACTAAACTGCCAATAGCCCTTAAAAGGGCATTTTGCGGGGCATTGCCTCAAAGAAATCAGCTCTTTTACCTGAAAAAACAATACAAACAACCCCCCAAACAGTAAAACCCACCACCCACACAACAGACCCCCCAAATAAAACCATAACTAAAAAAACCTAAGCTCCCCATTGCCCTGAAAAGGTCATTTGGATGGACATTGCCCTTAAAAGGGCATTTAGCTCTACTGCTGCCCAAAGCCCTAATTTCAAAATAAAACCCACCCAATAAACCCTTAAAAAAACACTAACCCACTGAAGATCCACTTACAGTTTTGAAGATCCGACATCCATCCTCAACGAAGCCGGGAGAAGTCCTCATTGAAGCGGCAAGAAGTCCTCAACGAAGCTGGGAGAAGTCTTCATCCAAGCCAGGAGATGTGGTCCTCCAGACAGGCACAAGTCTTCATCCAGACGGCATCTTCTATCTTCATCAATCCGGCGCGGAGCCGAGTCATCTTCAAGACATCTGGCACAGAGCATCCTCTTCCAACGACGACTACCCAACGAATGAAGGTACCTTTTATTTACTAAAATAAAAAAATCAGACGAGGAGCTAGCTGAAAGGAAAGGCACCAAGTTCAGTCGGGACCTGGAAGATTACACCAATAATAGGGTATACAATTTGTCCCAGTTCCAGCGAAGACCTAAAGTCAAACACTCCAAGAGGGGCTTTGGCAAAGGCCAGAAAAATCAAGCTGGTAACAATCAGAACAAGGCCAAACAGGATGCTGACACAGATGAAAAGTCTAATTGGGTGCCAAAATCCATACTAAAGAAAAAAGAGAACAAGCGTCGTGTGGTGTTTTCTTCCACAGAAAACTCAGAAATGGAATCCAACATGTCTGATGACAGTGGATCATCAGCACCTATCTCTGTTTCTCTCTCTTCTTCCTCTTCTTTACTCTCTTCCTCCTCTGTCTCTTCTGGCTCATCTATGTCATTGCAGGTGCTGGATGGTGGTGCCGTTGGGAGCTCTGAGGATGAAGAAATGGAGATGCATCCAAAAGGAAGGGACAGTATGGATATCCCTTTAGGTGGAAAAAGACAAGGAGAGCAGGGAAAAGAACAAAGAAAATCGGGAAGGAAAATCAAGCAGAACAAGAAGGACTAACTGTTCTTAATCTTTCGGACACTAAATTAACAACAGAACAAATTACATTGCTGTCCAGGGGATTGGGTTTCGCACCGACTAACACCTTCTCAGCGTTTAAAACATTGTTGGATGTCAACAAATTCATAAGAAAGTTGACACTGAGAAGGTTTTTTTCGGTGCGGGATACCAACACCCAATCCAGTGTGATTCAAAGTATTAATTCACAGTCTAGTGAGGTTACCTCTCAAGACGGTACAGGTGATAATGTATATGGGTTTGATACAGAGGTTAATCAACCATTCAATTTTGTAGATAACATCATGTTAGAGGGACTTAGGGACATGGAAGGTGAATATGGCCCTGAAAATAGTGATATCCCCATTCCTGTAAAACAATCCTCTAGCTTTTATCCTGTTCAGTTTAGGGGTCCTGCTTTGAATCTTTACCAGAAGAGGGTTGAGAGAGAAATTTTGGCCTTAGAGGACACTGTCAAACAAAAGAAGATGGTAGGGTCTAATTTAACCAGAAAGGAAAAAGCTGCCTTGGCATTACTTGAGAATAATACTAATTTGGTTATTCGGAATTCGGATAAAGGCGGCAAACGTAGTCGTTCTTAACAAGAAGGACTATGTTCAAGAGAGTATTAGGCAACTCAATGACCTTTCTACATATAGGAGGTTAGATTCCAATCCCATGCATTTATTTAAGGCCAAATTGGTTAGATTATTGGAACAGACTGTCTCTATTGGACTCCTCACCAGGGAACAGTTGGAATTTTTGATTCCTGAGAATCCACGGATTCCGATTTTCCATTACTTACCTAAAACGCACAAGAGCTTGACCCAACCCCGGGACGACCTATTGTCTTGGGGATTGGGTCTTTGCTTGAACCCACCTCAGAGTGGATGGATTCTATCTTGCAGCCCCTGGTGAGGGGTCTTAAGAGTTACTTGAGAGATTCCACACATCTCCTACAGATGCTTAAGAACCTTAAATGGGAAAAGGAGTATAAGTGGATTGTCGTGGACGCCACTGCCCTTTACTCAAGCATACCCCATCACATGGGGATACGAGCAATTAGGTACTTTCTTGACAAACATACTAGATTCACTTAGGAAGTTAAATTTGTATTATGTGAAGTCATTGAGTTTCTATTGAAGCATAATTATTTTATGTTCGATAGGGAATTCCACATACAGGTTTGCGGAACTGCTATGGGGGCCAAATTTGCCCCCTCATTCGCAAACCTGTATGTGGGATTATGGGAGGATCTTTATTTATACACTGAAAATAATCCTTTTAAAGAAAACATAGTTTTCTATATGCGTTTTATTGATGATTTGATATTCATAGTCAAGGAACCATTTGTGTATGAAGATTTTCTCGGTTATTTGTGTCAAAATGAGTTCAATCTAAAATTTGTGGGAGATTTGTATGAGACAGTGGTGAACTTCTTGGATCTTACACTAAATGGAGATGTTGAAACGGGTGAGGTGATTAGTGATACTTATCGTAAGTTGACAGCTGGGAATACAATTCTACATGCTGGATCATGTCACCCACCGCATTTGGTACGATCTATTCCCAGGGGTCAACTTATGAGACTTCGAAGAAACACTAATTCAGATAGTCTTTTTGATGCACAAGCTAAGACCCTTATTGAGCGCCTCAAAGCAAGAGGTTATGATGAAAATCTCTTGGACCAGGTTTTTAATGAGGTGAGACAAAAATCCCAGCAGGAATTAATTAGAGGGACCAGGAAATAAAACATCATAAAGCAGGATACTGTAGTATTCTCAACTGAATACTCTAAACAATATTATCAGGTATGCTCTATTTTGAGGAGGAATCTTCATTTGTTAGAAAATGATGATGTTTTAAGACCAATCATTGGTTCATGCAAATTTGTGCCGAGAAGGGTACCTACATTGTCATCCAAGTTGTCCCCTAGTTTAATCTGTTACAATAACTCAGATAGAAGTGATTGGATTAGGAGGAGAGGAACTTATAAATGTGGCCATGGTTCGTGTATAACCTGTGGTTTTGTGCAGGTGGGTGATGGCTTCAGGAGTAGCCAGACAGGAGAAGAGTTTAAACATAAATTCTACGCTAACTGTACAACCACTTTTGTGGTTTATCTCCTTGAATGTAAGCACTGTAACCTGCAATATACTGGTCAAACGAGTAGGGAACTGAGGTCCAGAGTTAGGGAACATGTTAGGGACACCAAGGAATATGTAAAAGAATCAGCGATAGCAAGGCATTTTAATCTGGTACATATGACTAATATTTTTGACATGAGGGTTCAGGTAATAGATCGTGTCATGTTTCCACCTAGGGGTGGTGATAGGAGTAGGCTGTTGCTGAAGCAAGAATTGTATTGGATATACAAATTGAGAACTATAACCCCCCTAGGTCTAACATGTTTGAGTTAGGGAACATGTTAGGGACACCAAGGAATATGTAAAAGAATCAGCGATAGCAAGGCATTTTAATCTGGTACATATGACTAATATTTTTGACATGAGGGTTCAGGTAATAGATCGTGTCATGTTTCCACCTAGGTGTGGTGATAGGAGTAGGCTGTTGCTGAAGCAAGAATTGTATTGGATATACAAATTGAGAACTATAACCCCCCTAGGTCTAAACCGTGAATGGGACATGAGTTATTTTGTAGAATAATGAATTTGATTTAATCAATTTTTCTATTACTATGTTAATACATTGAGTAGTTTATCTATCCCCTATATGGGCCATTGTATCTGTCCACTAGATGGGTTATTGTATCTATCCCCTATATGGGCTTTTGTATCTATCCCCTATATGGGCTTTTGCATCTATCCCCTATATGGGCCTTTTGTTTATGTGGTATATTTTGCATTGGATATTTTGTGTTGGATATTTCATATTTGAGATATATATATATTTTACTAACATGTATTACTTGTGCACCTTGGGAGATAAATTTAACAAAAATGAGTACTCCAACAATTTTGTTATATAATAGTTGGTTTAAAGTGGGGCATTACTGATCTTATTGAGGATGGGAATGTATTTTCAACCCAGTTTATAGTAACTTAAAGAGTGTTCCAAATTTATAGAATATATGAGAATAATGTTTGCTCTGTAATTATGAGTGGGATAATGTAATCCAATCTTGTTCTCATTTAAATTGTTTGTTTATTTGTTCTTTCTTCCACACGCCATACATAGAGTTTGTAATAAGTTAGATTTTGATATATATGTTTTTTTAACACTGTTGCAGTTTTTAATGTGTAATTGTCTTCAGGTGTTCTGTGCCTTTAAATAGGCTATGAACACTGAACAAACTCAGCCTATGATTAAGTGCTCAACTGAGCACGAAACTAGTCAGGGAGTTTGTGTGCCCTGTACTGCTTATATTTTAAATGATCAAATTAAGTTTTAACGTTTTTAACTTTTTTGCCAGCCCTTGTCTTCACTCCTTACTGAGCAGCTGCCTGCCCTCTTTGTACTGTGTTCATTTTCGGCTGCATCTGCCGTTTTTTGTCAGCTTGCACCCCTGCAGCCTGTTTACGTTGGTTTGCTCTTTCCTCCCCGGATCAGGCAGTCACTTCCACGTCTGCAGCGGCTAGAGTCTTTGGTAGTTGGCTCTTGTGTTAAGGACATTATAAGTGCAATAATGTCAATTGCAAAGCCTGTGGGCATGCAGTAGTCTCTAAGCAGTTTCAATCATGTGTGTCACAACGAGTTTATGATGCCAAAAGTTGTACTAACTGTAGGTCCAAATATGTAGTCTACATGGTTCAATGCACAGAATGCAGGATGCAGTACGTGGGTATGACCACTAGGGAGGTGAGAGCACGGATTAGAGAGCATCTCAATGATATTTCCACCTCCACTCCCTGCTCTGCATTGTCAGTACACTTTATAGATAAACATAATGTAAAAACGTTTAAATGGCAAGTCATTGAAAAGGTTTACTTAAAAGAGAGAGGGGGAAACCTAGATCTGCTGTTATCCAAATGTGAAGCATTTTGGATTTTTTTTTTACAAACACGATTGCCTTTTGGCTTCAATACTGAGGCAGACCTAATAAATGTATGGAGATAAATTGTAATTTTTCCCCCCCTAAAACTTCCCTATACACTATAGCAATTATATAGTTCAAAAAAGTTTACCAATATGTTTAACTTTAGAAATACACTTTTAGAAGTAAGGTAATAGCTAACAATTGTAAGCGCTATTTTTTATTAGCAGATACTTTCTCTTGTATTATAAAAGTATTATAACAATTGAGTAATAGAAACAATATAAGCCTATTTGAAAGGGAGGAATACAGTAAGGGGATACAGTATACAAATGGTTAATCTGAATAATGTTTAATCATCCAATTATGTAATCTAAAAGCTCACCTATCAGGAAGTAATCATGCCTTTAAAATGGAGATTGGTGGGTAATATGATTAAGGCTTCTGATGACGGCGTAAGCCGAAACGCGTCAAGCCCTTTGTCTGACACTTGCAGGTGTTTTTGTTTTATCCTGTCCATGCTGTGATATGTAATAAAGTGTTTTCTCTTTTTTTGATAATATCCTGTAGCACCGCTTTTTCTTGTTCTCTAATGCAATAAAAAAAAAAAAAAATACTAAATTACAGAAAATAAAAAACAAATTACAAGATCTTTAAACTAATTACACCTAATCTAATAGCCCTATCAAAATAAAAAAAAGCCCCCCAAAAATAAAAAAACCCTTGCCTAAACTAAACTGCCAATAGCCCTTAAAAGGGCCTTTTGCGGGGCATTGCCTCAAAGAAATCAGCTCTTTTACCTGAAAAAACAATACAAACAACCCCCCAAACAGTAAAACCCACCACCCACACAACAGACCCCCCAAATAAAACCATAACTAAAAAAACCTAAGCTCCCCATTGCCCTGAAAAGGTCATTTGGATGGACATTGCCCTTAAAAGGGCATTTAGCTCTACTGCTGCCCAAAGCCCTAATTTCAAAATAAAACCCACCCAATAAACCCTTAAAAAAACACTAACCCACTGAAGATCCACTTACAGTTTTGAAGATCCGACATCCATCCTCAACGAAGCCGGGAGAAGTCCTCATTGAAGCGGCAAGAAGTCCTCAACGAAGCTGGGAGAAGTCTTCATCCAAGCCAGGAGATGTGGTCCTCCAGACAGGCACAAGTCTTCATCCAGACGGCATCTTCTATCTTCATCCATCCGGCGCGGAGCCGAGTCATCTTCAAGACATCTGGCACAGAGCATCCTCTTCCAACGACGACTACCCAACGAATGAAGGTACCTTTAATTTACGTCATCCAAGATGGCGTCCCTTAGATTCCGATTTGCTGATAGAATTCTAGCAGCCAACCGGAATTAAGGTTGAAAAAATCCTATTGGCTGATGCAAACATTATGTAGGTGTCGGCAATGTTAGGGGCAGCAGATTAGGAGTTCATAAGTATAATGTAGGTGGCGGCGATGTCCGGAGCAGCATATTAGGGGTTAATAAGTATAATGTAGGTGTCGCGATGTCGGGGGCGGCAGATTTGGGGTTAATAAGTATAAGGTTAGGGGTGTTTAGACTCGGGGTTCATGTTAGGGCGTTAGGTGTAAACAGAAATTTAGTTTCCCCATAGGAATCAATGGGGCTGCGTTACTGAGCTTTACGCTGCTTTTTTGCAGGTGTTAGGTTTTTTCTCACTGGATTGGATGAGACTCTTAAGCGCTTGTGCTTAATTACCCAATAAGGAAAGATAGTCTTACTATGTAGTTGGATTCAATGAGATCTATTTATTTTTAGAATTATAAATACATACAATAAAATTTAAAACAATAGAAATTGATTCTTAAAACAAATCTAACTATCTAACTGGTTGGCCAACCATACAGTGTGAATAAAATGATATAATATGTTTTCCAATCCCTGTTACTTAGTGTATTATACAAACATATCTGTATATTTGAATTTTGGTTTAATTGCAGATATTTTTTATGGATTTGATATAGTGGACTTGTGAAGAAGTATGGTATCCACAAAGAATATTCGCAATATTAATTCTTAATTACCATATTTACCATATTCGTTTGTTTAAAGCTGAACATACATAATTAAAATAGCGTCAATGGTATCAACAATATAATTAAAATAGCGTCAATGGTATCAACATTAGTAACAAATAAAAAAGTGAAACAAAAATAAAGTGATACAGTGAAAATCGTATAAGTTATGAAAGATAAAGTCTTTCTGCCGTGATCGTTAGAGTAATTGTTAATTGCTTTTTGTTAAAAGCGATGTTGTTAAGTCCTCCGTGGGGATAGTATGTGCGGGCGTGCTGCAACACGTTTTTGTCTAATTGCTATATATATTGCGATTATAAGTCACTGTTAAGTAGTTTTGGTTATCTGTCCTTCACATTAACTTCCTTAGTTGGTGTAGGTATAATAAATCTTACCCGTTGTTTCTTTTGGGATACTTTGTTTCTGGTCTAGTTTCTTTTTGTACCCAATTCAATCTTTACTGTGATGAATGTGGATCGGAAGCCAGGATAGCCGCTGCCGGTGTTGTAGTGGTTTCAGTATGTCGAGTTGGTTTGTCTCTGTGATTACACACACTTGAAGAAGTAGATGCTGTGGTATTGTGGTAGTGTGCTTTAACCGTTAATCCTTTTGTCAGATGGCTGGGCTTTTTGCCCTGTTCAGGTTTTCAAAACCTCTTGAATTGTTGCGAATGTGTTCTGTTTAGATCCGTACTCTATTTGTTTCAGAGTATCCGATCTGCAGGTGTCCACAGGTTTCTTTAGGCCCAATTATTAGGTAAGGTATTTCAGTTGTTCTTGGCGGTCCTTTGAAAGGAGGACTAGGTGCTTTGAAGGTTGTTCTTGAACGCTTCAGAATATCTTTCAAGCGTATTTGTTGGTCCGTGGTTTGATGTAGTCTTGGCGGTCCACTTTGAAAGTGGACTATGAAAATGTTCAGTGTAGCAAGGAGTAGGCAATGCGTTTCAGCTGATTAATACAGCCTTTATCAAGCATATCATTGATTTTATCATAGATCAGCCAATAGAATGCGAGCTCAATCTGATTGGCTGATTGGATCAGCCAATCGGATTGAACTTGATTCTGATCGGCTGATTCCATCAGCTAATCAGAATTTTCCTACCTTAATTCCGATTGGCTGATAGAATCCTATCAGCCAATCGGAATTCGAGGGACGCCATCTTGGATGACGTCCCTTAAAGGAACCGTCATTCGGCTAGTAGGCGTCGGGAGAAGAGGATGTTCCGCGTCGGAGGTCTGCAAGATGGATCCGGAAGAAAGAAGATTGAAGATGCAGTTGATAGAAGACTTCATCCGGATCATGGACCTCTTCAGCTCCCGCTTGGATGAAGACTTCATCCGGATCATGGACCTCTTCAGCTCCCGCTTGGATGAAGACTTCAGCCGGATCATGGACCTCTTCAGCCCCCCGCTTGGGCTTGGATCAGGACATCGGAGGAGCTCTTCAGGACGGATCGGTGAACCTGGCAGGGTGAAGATAAGGTAGGAAGATCTTCAGGGGCTTAGTGTTAGGTTTATTTAAGGGGGGTTTGGGTTAGATTAGGGGTATGTGGGTGGTGGGTTGTAAATGTTGGGGGGGGTATTGTATGTTTTTTTTTACAGGCAAAAAAGCTGAATTCTTTGGGGCATGCCCCGCAAAGAGCCCTGTTCAGGGCTGGTAAGGTTAAAGATCTTTGAACTTTAGTAATTTAGAATAGGGTAGGGCATTTTTTTATTTTGGGGGGCTTTGTTATTTTATTAGGGGGCTTAGAGTAGGTGTAATTAGTTTAAAATTGTTGTAATATTTTTCTTATGTTTGTAAATATTTTTTTATTTTTTGTAACTTAGTTCTTTTTTATTTTTTGTACTTTAGCTAGTTAATTTAATTGTATTTATTTGTAGGAATTGTATTTAATTAATTTATTGATAGTGTAGTGTTAGGTTAATTGTAGGTAATTGTAGGTAGTTTATTTAATTAATTTATTGATAGTGTAGTGTTAGGTTTAATTGTAACTTAGGTTAGTATTTATTTTACAGGTAATTTTGTAATTATTTTAACTATTTTAGCTATTAAATAGTTCTTAACTATTTAATAGCTATTGTACCAGGTTAAAATAAATACAAAGTTACCTGTAAAATAAATATAAATCCTAAAATAGCTATAATATATTTATAATTTATATTGTAGCTATATTAGGATTTATTTTACAGGTAAGTATTTATCTTTAAATAGGAATAAATTATTTAATAAGAGTTAATTAATTTCGTTAGATGTAAATTATATTTAACTTAGGGGGGTGTTAGTGTTAGGGATAGACTTAGCTTTAGGGGTTAATACATTTATTAGAGTAGCGGTGAGCTCCAGTCGGCAGATTAGGGGTTAATAATTGAAGTTAGGTGTCGGCGATGTTAGGGAGGGCAGATTAGGGGTTAATACTATTTATTATAGGGTTAGTGAGGCGTATTAGGGGTTAATAACTTTATTATAGTAGCGCTCAGGTCCGGTCGGCAGATTAGGGGTTAATAAGTGTAGGCAGGTGGAGGCGACGTTGAGGGGGGCAGATTAGGGGTTAATAAATATAATATAGGGGTCAGCGGTGTTAGGGGCAGCAGATTAGGGGTACATAAGGATAACGTAGGTGACGGCACTTTGCGGTCGGCAGATTAGGGGTTAATAAGTGTAGGCAGATGGAGGAGACGTTGAGGGGGGCAGATTAGGGGTTAATAAATATAATACAGGGGTCGGCGGTGTTAGGGGGAGCAGATTAGGGGTACATAAGGATAACGTAGGTGGCGGTCAGCAGATTAGGGGTTAAAAAAATTTATTCGAGTGTCGGCGATGTGGGGGGACCTCGGTTTAGGGGTACATAGGTAGTTTATGGGTGTTAGTGTACTTTAGAGTACAGTAGTTAAGAGCTTTATAAACCGGCGTTAGCCCAGAAAGCTCTTAACTACTGACTTTTTTCCTGCGGCTGGAGTTTTGTCGTTAGATGTCTAACGCTCACTTCAGAAACGACTCTAAATACCGGAGTTAGAAAAATCCCATTGAAAAGATAGGATACGCAATTGACGTAAGGGGATCTGCGGTATGGAAAAGTCGCGGCTGAAAAGTGAGCGTTAGACCCTATTTTGAGTGACTCCAAATACCGGTGGTAGTCTAAAACCAGCGTTAGGAGCCTCTAACGCTGGTTTTCACGGCTAACACCAAACTCCAAATCTAGGTCTTAATGTCTATATCCGTATATGTAGAGTATTATTGCAAGTATACATTGTACCTGTTTAACATATATGGCATTTGTTTTTACTAGAGGTTTGTAAATAACTGCATGGGTTATATGCCAGTATGCTGCTATTTAATGTATATGCACTACGTTATTTACGTGAAACATTATTTAATCCTGTGAACAATATTTGTCAATCAGTTCAGTGTACATGTGTGAGTAATATACTCAACTAAGATGTCCATAATGAGTGGGCAAATATAATTCTATATGTATTTCATCTTACCATTTGATGTTTATATCCGTTTATGTAGAGTATACATTGCTAGAATACATTGTGGGGGGTAGTTATCAAGCCATCAACCTCAAAAACGCTGGAATTCTGCGGCGTATTTGTGGCGAGGCTGATTCGCCTTAGTTATCAAAGACTAGAGACCGGCAAAAGTAGAATTTTGTGACGTAAGCTTTGATCCGCCGGACTCAGTCCGACACAGATCGATTCTTACGTCACTCCAGATGTTCCGCACACAA
The DNA here is from genome assembly GCF_027579735.1 of Bombina bombina. Classification (NCBI taxonomy): domain Eukaryota; kingdom Metazoa; phylum Chordata; class Amphibia; order Anura; family Bombinatoridae; genus Bombina; species Bombina bombina. The sequence continues at coordinate 841,983,858 of NC_069500.1, forward strand.
GTACGGCACAATCTGACTACTTTTGCTAGTTATAAAAAAACTAGCAGGTACGCTCGGCACTTTTCTGGCCCAGCGTACCTGGTTTTCAAACCGCCCCCCTGGAGGCGGCAGATCCCCTAGGAATCAATGGGAGTCTGACCATAGCGAAAGTAGAAGTTCGCTGCTGCCAGATATCCCATTGATTCCTATGGGAGCTGTCTACACCTAACACCCTAACATGTACCCCGAGTCTAAACACCTCTAATCTGTCCCCCCCTACACCGCCGCAACTAAATAAAGTGTTTACCCCCTAAACCGCCGCTCCCGGAGCCCACCGCAAGCTATAATAAACATGTTAACCCCTAAACCGCCGCTCCCTGACCCCGCCGCAACTATAATAAATGTATTAACCCCTAAACCACTGCTACCGGAGCCCACTGCCACCTGCATTATACCTAGTAACCCCTATCCTGCCCCCCCTATACTGCCGCCCTCTATAATAAAGTTATTAACCCCTATTCTGCAGATCCCGCACCTCGCTGCAACTAAATAAATAGTTTAACCCCTAAACCGCTTCTCCCGGACCCTGCCGCAACCTATATTAAATTTATTAACTTCTAATCTGCCCCCCCTACACCGTCGCCACCTATAATACATTTATTAACCCCTATCCTGCCCCCACTACACCGCCGCCACTGTAATAAATTTATTAACCCCTAAACCTAAGTCTAACACTAACCCTAACACCCCCCTAACTTAAATATTAATTAAATAAATCTAAATAATATTTCTATTATGAACTAAATTAATCCTATTTAAAACTAAATACTTAGCTATAAAATAAACCCTAATATAGCTACAATATAAATAATAATTACATTGTAGCTATGTTAGAATTTATTTTTATTTTACAGGTAACTTTCAATTTATTTTAACTAGGTACAATAGCTATTAAATAGTTATTAACTATTTAATAGCTTACCTAGCTAAAATAAAGAGACATTTACCTGTAAAATAAAAACTAACCTAAGTTACAATTACACCTAACACTATACTATCATTAAATAAATTATTCCTATTTAAAACTAAATACTTACCTGTAAAATAAACCCTAAGATAGCTACAATGTAATTAATAATTACATTGTAGCTATCTTAGGATTTATATTTATTTTACAGGTAACTTTGTATTTATTTTAGCTAGTTAGAATAGTTATTAAATAGTTATTAACTATTTAATAACTACCTAGCTAAAAGAAATACAAAATTACCTGTAAAATAAATCCTAACCTAAGTTACAATTAAACCTAACACTACACTATCATTAAATAAATTAAATAAATTAACTACAAATAACTACAATTAAATACAATTACATAAACTAACTAAAGTACAAAAAATAAAAAAGCTAAGTTACAAATAATAAAAAAAATAGGTTACAAACATTTAAAAAATATTACAACAATTTTAAGCTAATTACACCTAATCTAAGCCCCCTAATAAAATTACAAACCCCCCCAAAATAAAAAATGCCCTACCCTATTCTAAATTAAAAAAGTTCAAAGCTCTTTTACCTTACCAGCCCTTAAAAGGGCCTTTTGTGGGGCATGCCCCAAAGAATTCAGCTCTTTTGCCTGTAAAAGAAAAATACAACCCCCCCAACATTAAAACCCACCACCCACATACCCCTAATCTAACCCAAACCCCCCTTAAAATAACCTAACACTAATCCCCTGAAGATCATCCTACTTTGAGTCGTCTTCACTCAGCCGAGCAGCGATGGAACCGAAAAGGACATCCGGAGCTGCAGAAGTTATCCTCCAAGGGGCGCTGAAGAAATCTTCCATCCGATGAAGTGATCCTCCAGTCGGCGCTGAAGAAGTCTTCCATCCGGGCGATGTCATCTTCCAAGAGGCACTGAAGAAGTCTTCTATCCTGGCAATGTCATCTTCCAAGCGGGGTCTTCAATCTTCATCCCGCCGACGTGGAACATCCTTCTTTACCGACGGACTACCGACGAATGAAGGCTCCTTTAAGGGATGTCATCCAAGATGGCGTCCCTTCAATTCCGATTGGCTGATAGGATTCTATCAGCCAATCAAAATTAAGGTAGGAAAACTGATTGGCTGATTGAATCAGCCAATCAGATTCAAGTTCAATCCGATTGGCTGATTGAATCAGCCAATCAGATTGAGCTTGTATTCTATTGGCTGATCGGAACAGCCAATAGAATGCGAGCTCAATCTGATTGGCTGATTGGATCAGCCAATCGGATTCAACTTGAATCTGATTGGCTGATTCAATCAGCCATTCAGATTTTTCCTACCTTAATTCCGATTGGCTGATAGAATCCTATCAGTCAATCGGAATTGAAGGGACGCCATCTTGGATGACGTCCCTTAAAGGAGCCTTCATTAGTCGGTAGTCCGTCGGTAAAGAAGTATGTTCCGCGTCGGCGGGATGAAGATTGAAGATTGAAGACCCCGCTTGGAAGATGACATCGCCCGGATAGAAGACTTCTTCAGCGCCTCTTGGAAGATGACATCGCCCGGATGGAAGACTTCTTCAGCACCGACTGGAGAATCACTTCATCGGATGGAAGATTTCTTCAGCGCCCCTTAAAGGATAACTTCTGCCGCTCCGGATGTCCTCTTCGGTTCCATCGCTGCTCGGCTGAGTGAAGACGTCTAAAGGTAGGATGATCTTCAGGGGATTAGTGTTAGGTTATTTTAAGGGGGATTTGGGTTAGATTAGGGGTATGTGGGTGGTGGGTTTTAATGTTGTGGGGGGTTGTATTTTTCTTTTACAGGCAAAAGAGCTGAATTCTTTGGGGCATGCCCCACAAAAGGCCCTTTTAAGGGCTGGTAAGGTAAAAGAGCTTTGAACTTTTTTAATTTAGAATAGGGTAGGGCATTTTTTATTTTGGGGGGGTTTGTTATTTTATTAGGGGGCTTAGATTAGGTGTAAGTAGCTTAAAATTGTTGTAATATTTTTAAAATGTTTGTAACTTATTTTTTTTATTTTTTGTAACTTAGCTTTTTTTATTTTTTGTAACTTAGCTTTTTTTATTTTTTGTACTTTAGTTAGTTTATGTAATTGTATTTAATTGTAGTTATTTGTAGGTAATTAATTTAATTAATTTAATGATAGTGTAGTGTTAGGTTCAATTGTAACTTAGGTTAGGATTTATTTTACAGGTAATTTTGTATTTCTTTTAGCTAGGTAGTTATTAAATAGTTAATAACTATTTAATAACTATTCTAACTAGCTAAAATAAATACAAAGTTACCTGTAAAATAAATATAAATCCTAAGATATTTACAGATAGATAGATACATTTATAAGAGTTGCGGCGGGGTCTAGGAGTGGCGGTTTAGGGGTTAATACATTTATAAGTGTTGCGGCGGGGTATAGGAGCGGCGGTTTAGGGGTTAATACATTTATAAGAGTTGCGGCGGGGTCTAGGAGTAGCGGTTTAGGGGTTAGTAACTTTATTTAGTTGCGGGGGGCTCCGGGGGCTCTGGTATAGGGGGTAGAACAGTGTAGTTTAGTGTGGGTGCTTAGTGACAGGCTAGCAAGAAAGCTGTCAAAAAGCCGAAGAGCAGCGAGATCGGATGAGTGATAAATCTCACAGTCCGCTGCTCATCGCCCCGTATTTGGTGTGCGGCTTTTTGACAGCTTTTTTGATAACTTAGGCGAATTTTTGCAGGTCCGCGGCGGCAATGTGAGGCGAGTTCAGGCAGGCGTATTGGGCCGGCGAAGGCAGGAAAAGTAGACACGTTGATAACTACCCCCCTGTATCTGTTTCACATATATGGTATTTGTTTTTATTAGAGGTTTGCAAATATTTGCATAGGCCATATACCAGTATACTGCTATTTGATGTATATGTATCACGGCATTTATGTGGGACATCATTTAATCCTGTGAACAATATAATGCCATTCAGTTCAGTATATATTTGTGATCCTGAATTCCTATGTATATGCATTTATATGTCTATGTTGAGTGCAGATGAATAATTCCTCTCCTTTTGCAAATTTCCACTTTCTCATATACTCTATATATTCTTCATTTTGTCTCTTTGCATTTTACTTATATACATTGCTAAATTTGCTGTCTTCATTATGCATCTAAACTCTTATTCACTTGTATGCTATTAACTTCTGGTACAATGATAATCTATTTATACTGAGTGCTGTCACTTTTTTGTTAATAGAGGGTGTGTATTCGTTATGAGTTGTAAATGGCCAGAGTCATGGGGGAGTGTTTTATGTATTAACCTATCACGTTTGTTTAAAGGGTTTTTAATCAGATGTGCGGGTCAGCACTTCCAGGCTGTGACTACGGATATCATCCGAAACGCATAAGCCTGCCAGTGCTGCGCCTGTGTTGACCATTTACTCATGTATTTGCTGTGTTTCTATTTTAACTATTTTGAATAAAGTCTTGGATTTTTATATATACAATGGATGTTGGATTTCTTCTATATCATACTTGTTCCAGTATACTCCGACTCACCGGCTGGTGCTACGCTTTGGAGAGGATCTGATTGTCACTGCTCCGGTGATAAGCGTGTCTTATTGGAGGTGTTGAAGTGACGTAAGAACTCCGTGTTACCGCAGAGCCAACAAGTGAGATCCTGTGAGTCGCGAGATTTGAAGGGATAGGATTCGTTTCCAACTTCATTTGCAGCACAGGTTTACTACAAACAAGGTGGTAACTCTGGCAGCTTCAGCTGGGCTCGGAAAGCAGTTTGGTGAGTGGTTTTTAACATGCTTATACACACATAAATATTTGCTGACTATCCGGAGGGGACTACAGATCCCAAGCAATTGTTTGTACATTGCTATTTGCTAATTCTGTTATGGTCCGAGTGTTTGGGTTTCTTTGATTCTGTGGTTTTATATATATATATATATATATATATATATATATATATATATATATATATATATACAGTATATATAATGTGTATATATATATATATATTTATATATATATATATATATATATATATAATATAATATAATATGATATGTAAATTTCACACAAAAATGCTTGCACTAGGGCCTTCTGTTGATTAGGTTCACCACTGATAATGGAGCAGTCTGCAGAGGCTAACAGGCCCATTTATCAAGCTCTGTACGGAGCTTGAAGGGCCGTGTTTCTGGCGAGTCTTCAGACTCGCCAGAAACACAACTTATGAAGCAGCGGTCTAAAGACCGCTGCTCCATAACCCTGTCCGCCTGCTCAGAGCAGGCGGACAGGAATCGCTGGAAATCAACCCGATCGAATACGATCGGGTTGATTGACACCCCCCTGCTGGTCGGCCGATTGGCCGCGAGTCAGCAGGGGGCGGCGTTGCACCAGCAGCTCTTGTGAGCTGCTGGTGCAATGTTAAATGCGGAGAGCGTATTGCTCTCCGCATTTAGCGAGGTCTTGCGGACCTGATCCACAGTGTCGGATCAGGTCTGCAAGCCCTTTGATAAATGGGCCTGTTAGATTCAAGATAATCACAGAACTAAAAAGTGTATTAAAGGGCCATAATACCCAAATGTTTAAACACTTGAAAGTGATGCAGCATATCTGTAAAAAGCTGATTAGAAAATATCACCTGAACATCTCTATGTAAAAAAGAAAGATATTTTACCTCAAAAGTTCCTCAGTAGCCACCTCCCATTGTAAAGGATTTCTAAGCAGCATATTAGTATGTCTGTCCCGGGACAACTGAAAGGATGAGCTTCGTGCACTCTCATATTATTTCATCAATCAGGTAAAGGAAGCTTACTATGAAATCTCATGAGAGTTAAGTGAAATCTCATGAGATCACAGTAAGAGTTCATGACCTCAGCACTGCTGATGCTGATTGGCTGCTGTTCATTTCTTCATTTTTTTATTTTTTTTTTACCTGCAGCTGGAAGCAGCTGAGTATAATTTTTTACACAGAACTTACTCTGCTGAGCTGAGGAGATTGTGAGGTAAAATATTGTCCTTTTTTACATAGAGATACTCAGGTGATATTTTCCTGTCAGCTTTTTACAGTGATACTGCATCAGTTTCAAGTGATTTAGCATATGAGTATTATGTCCCTTTAATATAACAGTGTTGGTTATGCAAAACTGGGGAATGGGTGATAAAATGGTTATCTATCTTTTTAAACAATAAACAGTGCCAAGTAGACTATCCCTTTAAGTAACATGTTGACTGGATTCTGAATTCCAGGAGAAGGGATGTGCTCATCTCTACAGGAATCACATTGCAAGGTCTGGAGTGAGATATATTTTTTGTTAAAAATAAGTGGAGGCATATGGGCTGTTAGGTGATGTTATTTAAAGGGACAGTCTAGTAAAAAATAAACATTCATGATTCAGCTAGGGTGTGTCATTTTAAACAACTTTTCAATTTACTTTTAAATTAAATTATGCTTTGTTCTCTTGGTATTCTTAGTTGAAAGTAAACCTAGGTATGCTCATATGCTAATTTCTTAGCCCTTGAAGGCCGCCTCTTATCTGAATGCATTTTGACATTTTTTTTACAACTAGAGGGTGTTAGTTCATGTATGCCATATAGATAACTGTGCTCACCCCAGTGGAGTTACTTATGAGTCAGCACTGATTGGCTAAAATGCAAGTTTGTCAAAAGAACTGAAATAAGGGGGCAGTCTGCAGAGGCTTAGATACAAGGTAATCACAGAGGTAAAAAGTATATTAATATAACTGTGTTGGTTATGCAAAACTGGGGAATGGGTAATAAAGGGATTATCTATCTTTTAAAACAATAACAATATGGTAGACTGTCATTTTAAATATAATTAGGGGACAAGACCTAGTAGGCAGGTAGGTAATATGCTTCAGACAATGATTATGCTAAAGTAAGGTCAGGAAACAAGCTACACAAGCCCAATAGTCTAAAGGTCCCTGGGTTTGCAAGATTTTCTTAGAAATCTCACCAGAACTATGAAGACTCGGATGGAATCCTCTAAAGCTTTTTTAACAGTGTGTCTTGGAAAGGAATATTCCCTGTATTTAAAGGGAACTGATTTTTTTTTTCATGATTCAGATAGAGCATGCAATTTTAAACAACCTTCTAATTTACTTCTATTATCATTTTTTCTTCGTTCTCTTGGTATCTTTGCAGGGACGTAAGCTCAGGATTTGGCCCATTTCTGGAGCACTATATGTCAGCAGTTTTGCAAGAATGTTATCCATGTGCAAGAGCACTAGAGGGCAGCACTAATTCCTACATGTAGTGCTCCAGATGCCAACCTAGGTATCTCTTCAACAAGTATGTTAAGGAGATGCGTACCTTACAATAAGGATAACAAAAAAAATGGAATGTAAAAAATGTTACTGTTAAATTAAATTAAAAATTGTAATGAAATTGTTCTGCAGAAATTACTTTTATAGAAAAATGAAAATTCCTATTAAAAATACACAGGAGAAAACATACTTCAAATTCATAAAGCTGCGAGATGCAGTTTTATGTAGCTTCGGTGCAGGATTGCATAAGCGAGTCTGCAGCCGATAGTTACGAAGCAGTGGTCATTAGACTGCTGCTTCCTAACCTACACGCCAGCTCTGAGTTTGAGACCAAAATCACCCAAGACAAGTCCGACCGGGATGATTGACAGCCTCTGCTGTCACGCAATTGGCCGTGCGCTAGCAATGGGCAGCATTGCACCGGCAGCTACACCGGGCAGACAGGTTCGTTGGATCACTCCTTGTAAGCCCGGTGCTTCTTACATTTCGGCCTTAATGTACACAATATAAATTGTAATAAAACTTCACTGCATGTGCAAAAAATTCACAGCATATTGTATTCTTTATTGTAAAATGACTTTTCCCGCTTTTGCCATTGGGCAAAAGAGGGGCATTCCATGGGCATAGCTGAATGTTCTTTCTCAGGTCTGGTGCCTTTTCTAAACATTTTCTCCCTGCAGTTCTTGCTATTTTACCTTGCAAAATGGAGGGTGGCGATATTGTGTCAAAATACTCAAAACACTTATTACCCTAATAGAAATACATGTGCATGTGAAAATAGAGGTAATCATTTGTGCTGAAAACAAAGTAATCTTATTTGTATTGACTTTAGTATTTCATTTTTAAAAGGGTTCCCCCAGCTCCATGCTAATGTCTCTGTCCCTGCAAAGTTTCCCTTTCAGTGAACTCTTTTACTTGTAACACATTACAAGTTGAATGTAAATGCTACCCCACAACTAAATTTACATTTGTGGGGTTAGCATGATTTGAATACCTGTAACTACCTAGCACTGATTAATTGGAACACACAATTGGTTTGGTGAGCCCATTAAGCCTTGAACTTCATAGACAGGGGCATCTAATCATGAGAAAAGGTATTTAAGGTGGCCAATTAGAAGTTGTTGTTCTCTTTGACTCTCCTCTGAAGAGTGGCAACATGGGGGCCTCAAAACAACTCTCAAATGACCTGAAAACAAAGATTGTTCAACATTATGGTATAGGGGAAGGCTACAAAAAGCTATCACAGAGATTTAAGCTGTCAGTGTCCACTGTGAGGAACACAGTGAGGAAATGGAAGACCACATGCACAGTTCTTGTTAAGGCCAGAAGTAAAATATAGGAGAGGCAAAGGCAAAGGATGGTGAGAACGGTTAAAATAGCCCACAGACCACCTCCAAAGACCTACAACATCATCTTGCTGCAGATGGTGTCACTGTGCATCTATCATGCCTCTGCCTTTCATATTACATTACATTCTCTTTTCTGCATGTCAGTTTGCTTACATTTATATATATATCTGGCCCTTTAAGGAATTCATTTTGTCAGGTATATAAGTCACCTCCGACCTTACCTCTTTGCTTGGTATTGTAACCTCGTATTGGGTAACCTACTGCCTGCTGTTGCAATCTGAAGCCTCTACTCCATTTCCGGAGCACCTCTGACCTGTTTTCACACAGACGCAGCTTCATCGCTACTCCTGCAGCTCAGCTGTTACATACAAGCCGGAACCTCAAGCGGTGACGTCACACGCCAACTCGCTTGCCGCACATCAGCTGTACTTTCCCTGCAAAGCCTCTCTGAAGCCTGTCCTCTCGTCTAACAACGGAACAACTTATTTTACTCTGTAAACAGGTACAAAGTCATCCTAGTACTCTACAAATATCACTGTATATTATGTTCTACGCTATTTGTGTACTAACCATAGTTATATAAAGAACTTCTGCTTAAGTAATTGCCTATGCTATCCAAACCGGACTATATCAATCCTATACTTGAATCTGCAACCTACAGTCTTTTATTTTTTCTGGGTAAAGCTACTGACTCTTATATTTAGTTTAATAATATTTTTTGGTGTTAACACATATATTTATCTTGGTTATTTATTCAGGTTGTTCTGCTGTATCTATTCAGTGTTTTTACACACATGTGACAGCTATAGAACAATTAGTTTAAAATTACCATTACATGAATTTGCTCACACCTGCAATCTGAGTTTCCACATTGCTATGTTTAGCAACTAATGTTCCAACCCTTTGCAGACCTTGCAACAAAATAACTTTTTCACCTCATCTCAGCCGCTGTGGTTCACTCTTAATCACTGTTTGTTTCAACAGAGTTCCTCTGACATCACAGAATACCAAGCCTCATATTGTTATGGACCCAGCTGAGATGACTGCTCATATGCAGACCCTCAATCAAAGAGTGGATCAGTTAACTGAGGGGTTAAACAACCTAAAAGCAGAAAATGACGCTCTCAAGGCTTATATTAAAGATTATGTAGAAAATAAAACACGTTTCCAGGAACCCCAAGTTAGTTTACCTGAAGTATTCACAGGTGACAGAAAACTGTTTAGGGATTTTAAGAATTCCTGCTTTCTATTATTCACCTTAAAACCCTACACATATCCGAATGACAGAGTTAAAGTCATGATGACTACTATCTCATATCTCAGGGCAGATGCTAGAAGCTGGGCAAATAATTTCTTAGAAACAAATGATGACATCCTCAAGTCCTTAGCTTCATTCTTTTCTGCTTTAGGTCAGCTTTACGACGACCCATATAAACAACAAACTTCTGAAAATGCAATGAGGTCACTAAAGCAGAAACAAAGGGATGTAGAGGATTATATTTCTGACTTTAAAAGTCTGGCAAAAGATACTCAGTGGAACAACCTCTCACTGCAAAATCAATTTCGTCTAGGTCTCTCAGAGGCGATTAAAGATTAGCTTTCTCGCACTGAAATACCCCCAAGCCTAGAAGAATTAATAAACCTCTCTATAAGTATTGACAGACGCCTTAGGGAAAGACAGTATGAACGGGCTTCTCATGAAGGCTCATACAGGAGACATACTTCAACCCCTGTTACTTCCACACAACCAAAGCCTAGTGAACCCATGGAAAAAGCATTCTTAAAAGGCCCACTAAGCAATCAGGAAAAACTTAGGAGACGCACTCATAATTTGTGCATGTACTGCGCATCTGACGAACACACTGTAAAAGGCTGTCCTTCCCTCATCCGTCAGAACAAGGGTAAGAAAATTATTTCATATCATACCCTTAATGCTGATGCTAATTTCAAAGATTACTGTAATTTACCCCTTGTTTTGCAGTGGGATCAGCTACGAGTGACCGTCTCCGGGATACTTGACTCTGGCGCTTCTGCATCTTATATTGATGTTAATTTCCCAAATAGAAATAAAATTCTGCTTGTAAAAAAAATGTCTCCAGTACCATTAAGGGGCATAGATGGGGAAGTGTTATCATCTGGTCCTGTTTTTTATGAAACCATCCCTCTGTTAGTTACCACACAACAGCATCACAGGGAATACATCACATTTGATGTCATTAGTTCTCCAGTTTTCCCACTCATACTAGGCCTACAATGGTTAAGATTGCACAATCCACACATATCTTGGTCTACACTCACCCTTGAATTTAATTCTAGTTACTGCTCCACTACTTGTTTTCCATCACTACTTTTACAGCCAGCTTTTGAATCTCATATTGATAATATTCCACTTGAATATAACGATTTATCTGATGTCTTCAGCAAGAAGGAATCAGAAAACTTACCCCCACACCGTAAGTATGACTGCCCTATTGATGTTTTACCAGGTGCAGTCATACCTTGTGGTCATATTTTTCCATTGTCCAAGCCAGAATCGGAACACTTAAAAACATACCTTGATGATAATCTTAGGAAAGGTTTTATACGTCCTTCAACCTCTCCCGCAGCTGCGGGTATGTTTTTGTGACTAATAAAGATGGCACATTAAGACCCATCGTTGATTACCGACAGCTAAACAAGGTAACAATTAAAAACCGCTATCCCCTACCGCTTATCCCTGAGTTGATTGAAAGGCTGGAAGGTTCTAAGGTCTTTACAAAGCTCGACTTAAGAGGAGCTTATAATCTTATCCGTATGAGGGCTGGTGATGAATGGCTGACGGCGTTCCATACCCGCTATGGGTTATACGAGTACACCGTCATGCCATTCGGACTATGTAATGCACCAGCCACCTTTCAGTATTTTATAAATGACATTTTCAGTGATATCCTTGACGTATTTGTGGTTATTTACCTTGATGACATCTTGATATACTCTAAATCCATTTCTGAGCACCAGAACCATGTTAGACAGGTTTTATCCAGACTTAGGAGTTACTCACTCTATGCAAAAACAGAAAAGTGTATATTCAACTCACCTACTATAACCTTCCTAGGATACATAATATCTGAATCTGGAATCAAAATGGATGACACAAAAATCCAGACTATACTTAATTTGACAACTCCTGTTAATAAAAAGCAAGTCCAGAGTTTTTTGGGCTTTGCTAATTTTTATCGAAAATTTATCAAGAACTTTGCTTTCCATACAAAACCTTTAACTAATCTTACTAAAAATGATATCAAATTCCAATGGACCAAGGAATCACAAAAAGCTTTTGACCACCTAAAAGTCAAATTTACATCAGCTCCTATACTCCGGTTCCCCAATACTCAAATACAATTTGTATTGGAAGTTGATGCATCGGACTTTGCAGTAGGTGCTGTTCTCTCACAAAGAGAAAACCTTCAACAACCCCTACATCCAGTTGCCTATTACTCAAGGTCATTGTCTATCTCCGAAGTCCACTACCCAATTGGGGACAAAGAACTTTTGGCCATCAAGGTTGCTTTCGAGAATTGGCGACACTTACTGGAGGGAGCCTGTATTCCAACCATTGTGTATACAGACCACAGAAACTTGCAGTATCTCAAATCAACAAAAATGCTTACTGCTAGACAAGTCCGCTGGAATTTATACTTTTCCAGGTTCAACTTCCTCATTACTTACAGACCCGCCACAAAAAATGGTAAAGCCGTCGCTCTATCTAGGATACCATCTACTCAAACCTATAGACTACCCTCGCAATCTGTTATCCCAGATGAGAAATTTCTCCTCCTATTTTTTGATTCCCTTCCTTACCTCAAAAAGGAACAAGAAAAAGATACAACAAAACCTTTACAAGATCTACAATTAGCAACAAACAACTTGTACTGCCATGACGGAAAAATTTACATTCCACCTTCAGTTAGGGATCTTCTCCTTCATTCTGCACATGAATCCCCTCTGGCGGGACACTTTGGAATTAAGAAGACCCAAGAACTAGTGAAGAGATCATATTGGTGGCCCAACATCTCCTCAGACATCTCCAATTATGTAAGAAGCTGTCAAGTCTGTACAACCACAAAAAGGTTAAAACAAGAACCCTACGGCTTGATCATGCCTATCGCCACCCCTACTAAACCTTGGGAAGATATAGCCCTGGATTATATTGTAGAACTACCCAAATCCTCCAACTTCACCACTATCATTGTTGTGGTTGATCTTTTAAGCAAGATGTTACATCTGATACCATTCCACAAACTGCCATCCGCAGCTGAAACTGTTCAAATGTTACTCACCCATGTTTTTAAATTACACGGTTTACCTAGGAGAATCCTCACGGATCGTGGTTCCCAATTCACCAGTTCTCTTTGGAAGGAATTTTGCAAAACTTTCTCAATAGACAAAAGACTGACTTCCTCTTACCATCCACAATCCAACGGTCAGACCGAACACTGTAACCAGTGGATAGATCAATTCCTGCATACATACTGCTATTGAGATCAACTATCCTGGTCACAACATCTACCATATGCCGAATTTGTGTTTAATAATACCATCCATTCAACTACCAAACAAACCCCCTTCTTCGTGAACTATGGATACCATCCAAACTTCAAACTTCTCCCTAACAACGACTCCTCTTCACCATACGTGACAAATTTGTCCGATACCATTTCGGCAAATTTTGATAAGGTTCGTCAAGCCATTGATCAGGCAAAAAAAGTACAAAAGACTTATTATGATAGAAGAAGGACTCCAGCTCCAAAGTACTCTATAGGAGATTTAGCCTGGTTATCCACAAAAAAATTGAGACTAAATACTCCTTCTAGGAAACTATCCCCTCTGTACATAGGACCTTTCCCTATACAGAAAGTCATTAATGCCAACGCTGTACGGTTAAAATTACCTGACTCGCTCAAAATACACTCGAATTTTCATGTTTCTCTCCTAAAACCGTATCGATCTGTAAGGGACAACACCCTCTCTCAGGGGTTACCTTCTGTCTCCATCGACCCCAACACTGAATACGAAGTCCATTCCATATTGGACTCCAGAAGAAACAGGGGAGTTCTTCAGTACCTGATACGCTGGAAGGGGTATTCAGAGGATGACAACAGCTGGGAGCCCGCTACTAATATTTCTGCCCCTACGCTTGTCAACGGTTTCCATCAGCGGAATCCGGACCGTCCTCATCCCTGAGCAGCGGAGCTGCTCCTTGAAGGGGGTGTCATGTCATGCCTCTGCCTTTCATATTACATTACATTCTCTTTTCTGCATGTCAGTTTGCTTACATTTATATATATATATCTGGCCCTTTAAGGAATTCATTTTGTCTGGTATATAAGTCACCTCCCACCTTACCTCTTTGCTTGGTATTGTAACCTCGTATTGGGTAACCTACTGCCTGCTGTTGCAATCTGAAGCCTCTACTCCATTTCCGGAGCACCTCTGACCTGTTTTCACACAGACGCAGTTTCATCGCTACTCCTGCAGCTCAGCTGTTACACACAAGCCGGAACCTCAAACGGTGACGTCACACGCCAACTCGCTTGCCGCACATCAGCTGTACTTTCCCTACAAAGCCTCTCTGAAGCCTGTCCTCTCGTCTAACAACGGAACAACTTATTTTACTCTGTAAACAGGTACAAAGTCATCCTAGTACTCTACAAATATAACTGTATATTATGTTCTACGCTATTTGTGTACTAACCATAGTTATATAAAGAACTTCTGCTTAAGTAATTGCCTATGCTATCCAAACCGGACTATATCAATCCTATACATGAATCTGCAACCTACAGTCTTTTATTTTTTCTGGGTAAAGCTACTGACTCTTATATTTAGTTTAATAATATTTTTTGGTGTTAACACATATATTTATCTTGGTTATTTATTCAGGTTGTTCTGCTGTATCTATTCAGTGTTTTTACACACATGTGACAGCTATAGAACAATTAGTTTAAAATTACCATTACATGAATTTGCTCACACCTGCAATCTGGGTTTCCACATTGCTATGTTTAGCAACTAATGTTCCAACCCTTTGCAGACCTTGCAACAAAATAACTTTTTCACCTCATCTCAGCTGCTGTGGTTCACTCTTAGTCACTGTTTGTTTCAACAGAGTTCCTCTGACATCACAGCATCGTTCAACAATTCAGCGTATGGGAGAGTAATGCGGAAGAAGACTTTTCTGCACACATGCCACAAACAGAGTCGCTTGAGGTATGCAAACGCACATTTGGACAAGCCAGTTTCATTTTGGAAGAAGGTGCTGTGGACTGATGAAACAAAGATTGAGTTATTTGGTCATAACAAGGGGCATTATGCATGGCGGCAAAAGAACACAGCGTTCCAAGACAAACACTTGCTAGCCACAGTAAAATTTGGTGGATTTTCCATCATGCTGTGGGGCTGTGTGGCCAGTGCCGGTACTGGGAAACTTGTTAAAGTTGAGGGTCGCATTGATTCCTCTCAATATCAGCAGATACTTGAGAATAATGTTGAGGAATCAGTCACAAAGTTGAAGTTACGCTGGAGCAGGATATTTCAACAAAACAACGACCCAAAACACTGCTCAAAATCTACTCTGGGATTTATACAGTGGAACAAGTACATTGTTCTGGAATGGCAATCCCAGTCCCCAGACCTGAATATCATTGAAAATCTGTGGGGTGATTTGAAGCGGGCTGTCCATGCTCGGCAACCATCAAAACTAACTGAGCTGGAGATGTTTTGCAAGGAGTGGTCCAAAATACCTTCATCCAGAATCCAGACACTCATTACAGGCTACAGGAAGCATCTAGAGGCTGTTATTTTTGCTAAAGGAGGCTCTACTAAATATTATTGCGATATTTCTGTTGGGGTGCCCAAATTTATGCACGTGTCTAATTTTGTTTGGATGCATATTGCACATTTTCTGTTAATCCAATAAACCTAATTTCACTACTGAAATATTACTGTGTACTTCAGTTATTTGATAGATCATAATGAAATTGCTGATCCAAACACCCAATTATTTATAAATGAAAATCATGGAAATTGTCAGGGGTGCCTAAACTTTTGCATACTAATGTATGTGTATGTATATATATATATAAATATATATATATATATATATATATATATATATATATATATATATATATATACAGGTATATATATATATATATATATATATATATATATACAGGTATATATATATATATATATATACATATATATATATATATATATATATATATATATATACTGTATATATATATATACTGTATATATATATATATATATATATGTACACACACTATCTAATTAAATGTATTCATATAAATATATATATATTTTTTTATAAGGGTTAAAAGGTATATGGTATATAACAAGGTGTTTGAATGGAAAGGGCTATAATCTATTTTTATGTGATTTATTTATTCCTTATCATGGGCACTCTCAATATTCGAACAAACATAATATATATCACAATGAAAATACTGTTAACAGAGATTAGCTTTGCATTATATTAATACTTAAATTCTCACAGCTTGTTTGCACACGGACACAGTACAGTAAAAATACATATTTTTTTTGTGCAGTTACCCTTCATTAAATTATTTCCTTTCGAATATGTTATATTTGTCTTTCCAGCATACCATTTATCCTAATGAGTATACGATTAAAGGTAAAGGGGAATGCGGCAAGTAAAAAAAAGACCATTGACCAAAACAAGGTGACAGATCATACTGGACAGGAGGGTAAATTATGTTAGGGTTTAATGTCAGTCTAAAGTTAAAGCAAAAAGTAATTCCTACACAGGGTGACTGGGGATAATCCTGCTAGGGTGTGTTAAACATATTTAAAGGGCAGTTTTTATAGCATTGCTATAGAAAAATTTAGGCCAAAAGCTTCTGTTTTGACAGTGGAGGGCCCTCTAGTGGGCCTGTAACAAAAAGTCTGGAGTTTGCTATGTGTGTGTTTGTTACTTTGTTGCAACTGGAGGGGCAGAGAGTGTGCTTACCTTTATAGGATCATGTTGCAGTGGTTACAGACTCTTTTCCTGCTTCCAGACTTAAAGAGGATTTTTGTTCTGTGACAGGGATTCTCTTGAAGGTCGCATGGATTGTTCCAGGAGAGCTTCTGTTTGCCACAGGCGTTACATGGATGAGTCGGTGTGGAGGAGAGGATCTGAAAAAGAAGTAAGGTTGTACTGCCTACCCCCCCATCCCGCTCCCCTGTAAAAACATTATCTAGGGCTAGCAAAAATGTTAAGATAAGGGTGATACCACACATAGGCTGCATATATTGATGGCAGCCCCCTTAATATTGCGGAGGTGGTTGCTGGGCCTAGTTCAGTCCCACAGGGGCCTATTACACCCCCTCTGCAGTCTGTCCTGACACAGCCTTTAGCTCAGGTGGCAATTAATTTACCAGAGCCTGCCCCTTTTAGTGTCTCTGTGACACCTCTTACAGCACACACTGGCCCCGTAGCTGCACCCGGTGTTGATCAGCTGCTCAAGGCTCTACTCCGAGCAACCCTGGCAGCCGTCCTGGCGCTTGCACAGTCCCTCACTGCTATGGCTAGTCAAGCAGGGGCTGCGGCTGTGTCAGGAGGTTCAGGGGGTGGGGAGGAGCCGTTGGGCCTGCTTGGGCCTGGTGCAGTGTCAGCAGCCTGCATGGCGTTTGGCCACACCCACTCATGTGACATGACATGCCCATAATCACCGTCAGACATAGAGAGCGGTGATGATCCCAGTTGGATGCGTGGGAGGCGGAGGGCCAGATCCGGAGTTGCATCGCCACAAGGAGTCCCCAGTAAGTTGGGGAGACTTCGGGAGGAGGGTGGCACTCCAGGGGGATGGGAGGGCCACAGGGAAGCAGCAGTGAGGCCGGAAATCAGGGGAGAGGCAGAAGGTTCAGGGAAGGGTGCGGCACACGTGGGAGATCAGGGAGTCGCACGCAGCGAACTTAGTGATGACTTCAAATCAGCTGGGCAGCAATATTGGGACCATTAATTTAAATGCAGGGAATGCTGGCTTGAGCAATAGGAATATTGTGGGACTCTCATTAGCTGGGAACAGCGTGGGGGCTAACATGAGCAGTGTACAAGGGTGTGATTCTATTAATGCAGGTCAGGCCTGTAGTCGGTAAGAAATTTGACTGGTAATGCTGGGTTGCAAGGGTCTGTGCCAATGGGGGCTTGGGGCAATCAAGTGTCCGAAATGAATGTTAGTAATGTGGATTGGCAGAGGGTTATGTGCGCTGCTTTGGGAATGACATGGGGAGGGGGACAGTGTTTGGCAGAAGGGGTGGGCCCCGCTGGAGCCCCGTGCTCTTTCCAGAGTACTCCCCATCTTTCTGTTATTTCCCAGGGTGCCATGAATCATTCACCCAGCGCATCCAGGGTGGAGCAAAGCCAGACAGCAAACGGTGTGGATCAGCAGGCCCCTCAGCAACATCACTTGTGGAGCCTTTTATGTCAGGAGCAGCTATGCAGGCATCGGCAAACAGTGAGTTCTTAATATCTTCACGTACATGCTGGCCTTAGCTCATCCTCCAGTGGATCAGACTCAGAGAATGGGAAGCAATTGGACCTAGTAGGAAAGGGGCAGCAGCGTATGTTTAAAATGATCAAGAAAATGTTAGCAGCGCATGCACAGGCTAAAAATGGGACAACTGGGGTCACAGAGGTCAATAACAATCTTTAGTTGGCAGTATATAGTGGCATAGGGGCTGGTACGCCGGTTCCCAGGCAAGTGGCAGGGCACGGGGACACCTATCCTTGTTTAGTGCACTCTTTATATGGGCATTTAAAGCTAAAGTGATTAAAAAGATACAAGAAGGGAGGTATGTTAACATCTTTGAGCTGTCAGTGGAAGCTTACAGGATTAAAGAGAGGGCAGAAGATAGTACTGGCCCTAAGAGGGTCCGAGGGCCTGAGACATATGAAGAGTGGCAAAGGCGCTTTAGGGTTTTAGCAACCTGTTACGTGGACAAATGGCCTGTGCAAGGGCACAACCTTTATGAATATGCTGATACAATTGATAGTATCCATAAGGGTTTTAAAGAAGGCATGTGACGTGAGTAAGATATGGCCTTCCGGAGAAAGATGGTTGGAAACCCGCTTCTCCATTTTGGCACACAGGATATTCATCTGTGGTCGAAACTGGGGTCAGAGCGGTCCCCATCCCTCCCGGCGGGAGCAAAGCCTGGGCCTTCACTCTCCTTTCAGTGCCAGCTGAGACGTGACAAGGAATGTTGGAAGTATCAGGAGAAACAATGCGAGAGAGGAGCGAATATTCTCCTTTCATCACATTTGTAAGCATTGTGGCGGCCCCCACCCAGGAGTGGAGTGCGCCAAAAAGAAGGAAACTGGATCTGACAAAACAGGAACTAGAGGTGGACCTGGTAACAAGGGCTTCAACGGCCTCTTAAGCCAATGGCAATGATCATGTGGCTGGCGCGGTACCCAGATAGGGAAGCCGTGGGGGTGCTTTGGGCCGGTTTGTTTGAGGGTTTTCAAATTCCGGTGCAACATTCAGTTAGGGGGTCTTCAGTTCACCGCAACCTCAAATCCGCGTACAAATTCTCAATGGTGGTACGCGAAAAACTTCAAAAAGAGGTGGTGTTAGGAAGGGTAGTAGGACCCTTTTGGGAACAACCGTTCTCAGATTTGGTGGTTTCGTCACTGGAGGTGGTGCCTAAAAAGGACACAGGCAAATTCAGGTTGACACACCACCTTTTTCTACCCAAAGGGCACATTGGTGAATGACGCGATAGAGTCGGCTTTAAGCTCAGTGCACTACCATTCGTTTGATGATGTAGTGGCTTTGGTAAAATCGGCAGGTAAGGGTGCGCTGTTGGCCAAGCTGGATAAAGAATCGGCCTTCAGGTTGCTCCCATTGCATCTGTCTGCTTTCAAACTCATGGGTTTGAAATTTGAGGGGGGATACTATGTGGATAGATGCTTGCCGATGGGCTGTTCATTGCCTTGCGCACTATTTGAGTGTTTCAGCTCTTCCTTACACTGGGTGGTACAGAGGCTTCAGAGGTAGGGGTAGTAGCCCATTACTTAGAAGACTTCTTATTAATAGGAAGATCTGGTACTTCTGAATGTGAAGAGCTAATGGCAGTCATGAGAAAGGGGACAGCAGAGTTTGGAGTCCCACTTGCGGAGGACAAAACACAGGGCCCCTGCACATGTTTAACCTTCATAGGGATCAAGATAGATACAGTGGCAGCAGAGTATTGTCTCCCGTGAGACAAAGTTGTCAAACTCTTGTCGACAGTCAGATCAGTGGCAGGTGCTCACAGCATTTCCCTTAAGGAACTTCAGTCACTATTGGGGATGTTAAATTTTGCGGACAGGGCAATCCCCATGGGCCGGGTTTTTTAATAGGAAGCTAGAAGAACAACTGAAGGGTCAAAGAAATGGTGCCATGAGATTTGTGATGTCCGCAGAAATGAAAGAGGATCTATACATATGGGACAGATTTTTAAACCATTTCAATGGTGTCTGCATGTGGCGGGCTGATCCAATTTCGAATCAGTCCCTAAAGATCTGGTACTTCTGAATGTGAAGAGCTAATGGCGGTCATGAGAAAGGGGACAGCAGAATTTGGAGTCCCACTTGCGGAGGACAAAACACAGGGCCCCTGCACATGTTTAACCTTCATAGGGATCAAGATAGATACAGTGGCAGCAGAGTATTGTCTCCCGTGAGACAAAGTTGTCAAACTCTTGTCGACAGTCAGATCAGTGGCAGGTGCTCACAGCATTTCCCTTAAGGAACTTCAGTCACTATTGGGGATGTTAAATTTTGCGGACAGGGCAATCCCCATGGGCCGGGTTTTTAATAGGAAGCTAGAAGAGCAACTGAAGGGTCAAAGAAATGGTGCCATGAGATTTGTGGTGTCCACAGAAATGAAAGAGGATCTATACATATGGGACAGATTTTTAAACCATTTCAATGGTGTCTGCATGTGGCGGGCTGATCCAATTTCGAATCAGTCCCTGCATTTATTCACAGATGCGGCAGGAGGATTTAGTTATGGGGCATACCTTGAAGGTGAATGGAGTGCTGCTCCGTGGCCTAGTCAATGGGGCCTTACCATGAACCTCACGCTACTAGAACTATTTTCAATTGTGGTGGCAGGAACTGTAGGGAACAAAGCTGGCAAACAGATCAGTGGTGTCCTGGTCAAGTAACATTAGTGTGGTGTACGCCATAAACAGTTTGTCAGCAACGTCGCCAGTAGTAGTTAGGTATCTTAGGCACCTAGTGCTTTGCTGTTTGCAACTTAACATCTGGTTCACTGCGCGTCATGTCCCTGGGGTGCATAACGTAGTAGCAGACACGTTATCTAGATTCAAGTGGGAACAGTTCAGGAGGGTGGCTCCTAGGGCTGCTGCACATGGTTTACTTTGCCCCTTATTTCTCTAAGGCAGTTCCTGGGCATCCATTATACCATTAGTGAAGGCTTGTCTGGCTCCCAAAACTTGGAAAACTTATGAGTCACATTGGAAGGAATGGGAGAAGTTATGCAAAGACAGGGGCTTCGTCATGCAGCGGATATCTCAGGTACAAGTGTTGGAGTGGCTGGCTTGGCAGAGGCAGTCAGGGGTTTCCAGAGTGTCTGCTCAAAGTAGGCTTTCCGCACTAGCATTCTTTAGCAAGACGCTAGGCATTCAGGAATTCTCTAATTCCTTTTTAGTGAGGCAAGTCTTTAAAGGATGGGGTAGAACTGAAGCAAAGACTCAGGATCAGAGGGAGCCTATTACCCCTCTGCAATTACAGAAGTTGGTGAAATCACTAGACAGTATTTGTGTTTCAACTTATGAAGTGATATTATTTAGGGCTGTTTCCTCCATTGCTTTAGCGGGAGCTCTAAGAGTGGGGGAATTGGTGTCCTCAGCTAAAGTGGGAGGAAGGGGAGGCATTCAGTTTGAGCATGTAAGGGCCTCTGAGGATGGGATGCTTTTATTCATTCCTCGGTCTAAAACAGATCAAGAAGGAAAAGGTGCGTGGCTTCCCCTTAACAGGCATGAGCTACCTGAGTGCTGCCAGGTAGGTAATGCAGAGAATTATTTGAAGGTCAGGCCGACAGGGCCGAAATATAGTTCTTTGTACATGAGGATTCTACTGCTTTGTCAGTATTCCAATTTAAAAGGTGCTGTCTTTAGCAGTGGCTGCGTGCGGTTTAGATACCTCACGGGTTGCCCCTCATTCTATTAGTATTGGTGCAGCTACTTGCGCAGCATCAAAGGGTTCTTCAGCTGGGGAAATCAAGCGTTTATGTCGTTGGAGATCCAGGCTCTACAAGCTATACATTAGGCCTTTAAAGACAGATAGCTAAGTCCTTCATTCGAGTGGGACGGCTCAGTTTCTTTTATTATGCTTATGTTTTGTTTATTGTTGCCCGGTTTTGTTGCTTGCAAGTTCCAGGCTGAGAGTATCCATGTGATGTTGTTCTAGGTAAGGGCTCTTCACCAGTTTGCATATGGATTGTAGGGCACTCGTTTGTGCATTGGGCCGCGATCAGGGCTCTGCGTTCTCCAGATGGGCAGCAACTCGGCTTTCCATTAGGAAGGCTAACGTTCGTTGGCTGGGCCACAAGGGCCTAACCTGGAACGAGTTGCCTTTACTTCTGCAAGATGCACACAGGAGGTGGGGTCTTCCTGACATTATAGTATTACACCAATAGGGGTTACGATGTGGGATCCCTCCCTGCATTAGACCTTATCAAGTGAATGGTTCTGATGTCAAATAGCTGCGTGCTTTGCTGCCAAGTGTTAGAGTGGGGTGGTTCAATGTGGTTGCATGACTGCATTGGAGGTACATGGTCTCACAAAAGGTGGCTTATAATGTACGCAAAAAAGTAAACAGGAAGGTGGGAAGAGCAGTCATGGCCTTGTCAGGATTTATCATTAGGCATGATCGAATTACGGCTGACAAGAAAACATTGTATCGCCCTGACGGCGTTCACTTGGCCGACGAAGGGTTGGATATGTTTATTACTGATTTGAGAGGAGCACTGTTTGCTCAAGTTTAAAATAAAAAAATTATATATATATATATATATATATATATAATTTTTGTTATTAGTAAGTTATATTAAGGTCAGTTACAGTTGGCGGCAAGAGTATAATCAGTCTTTCCTCTTGTGGCGGTCAGTCATGGCCCTGGAGTGAGCAGTCAGGATGAATAGTGATGGCCTTGAAAATGGGGACGGGTGACGCCCACTAGGTGCCAGCCTAGGGGTTCCCCTCCTTGACGAATTGCTGGTTGAAAAATATCTAAGCTAGCATCCATCTCTTTCTGCTATTGAGCGTGAGCAACCCATGCCACGCTGCAAGTACCAAAGGGGGCGATGACCGTCTGTCGGTAGGGGTTAGTTAGTTATTATTTAGTGCCGCCAAAGAATTTAGAACTTTTACAAAGTTCTAATTGTTGAAAAGTTGCCTAAAAAACTATTATATAGTTGATATATATATATATATAGTTTGTGTTTTAATAAATGTGACCGTGACCGGTCTTTTCCCCAAAACAGGTGTACCTGTTTTATTTATAGTGTTGTTAAGTTAGTAAAAAAATGACATAATAGGAGGTTTATCCCTTATGACAGTGGAGGGCCCTCTAGTAACAAAATTAAGGGATAGCTGACTTGAAGTCTGGAGTTTGCTATGTGTATGTTTGTTACTTTGTTGCAACTGGAGGGGCGGAGAGTGTGCTTACCTTTATAGGTCCATGTGGCAGTGGTTCCAGCCTCTTTTCCTGCTTCCAGACTTCAAGAGGATTTTTCCCGCCCACCCGTCCCCTTTGGAAGCACATGTTGGCCGCAAGGTGTTAATGGCGCTTTTTGTCTTTTGGTTAGGTCTATCCCCTGGCGTGAGTAGGTTTACTTGAATCAGCTCTTTAAGCCCAGGGTTTTAAATTAGACCTCCACCCTTGCTCAGCGGGTTGAATGGCACGTTGGTAAGGGTCACTCTAATGGGTTGGGGGTTTTATACCCTAGATTGGCGGTTGGTCATGGCCCTGGTGCGAGCAGTCAGGATAAAAAGTGATGACCTTGAAAACAGGGAAGGGGTCACACCCACTAGGTGCTGGCCTAGGGGATCCCCTCCTTGACGAATTGCTGGTCGAAAAATCTCTAAGCTAACATCCATCTCTTTCTGCTATTGAGCGTGAGCAACCCGTGCCACGCTGTAAGTACCGAAGGGGGCCTTGACCATCTGTCGGTAGGGGTTAGTTAGCTATTATTAAGTGCCGCCAAAGAATTTAGATCTTTTACAAAGTTCTAATTGTTGAAAAATTGCCTAAAAAACTATTACATAGTTGATAAAGTTTGCTTTTTAATAAATGTGACCATGACAGGTCTTTTCCCCAAAACAGGTGTATGTGTTTTATTTATAGTGTTGTTAAGTTAGTAAACTAAATTATGTAATAGAAGGTTTATCCCTTATGTGATTTAATTGGTTTTAACTAAAGGTACTGTTTATACTTTGAAAATATTTTAACTTTGCTTGAATATTGAAAAACAAATTTAAAACCAGATATTTGATAAAAAATAGGCATGTTCATTATTTATAAAATAAAAATGGATATGGGGCCTTATTTCTGTTTACATATGTCTAGAAAAAACAAATCATAAAATAAATGAATGAAAACTTGAATGAAACCCCAAAGAAGGAAGATTGATACAAAACAAAAAACTCATAAGTACTATTTCTTGATGCATAGGAAATGATCTCAACCCTTTTGCACACCTTGATTGAGGGTAACAGTCTTCTTATTCTTGGTAAGCTCTGATCAATGTAATATGAAAAGTGTATAATTAAAGAAAAACATATTATTAAGCCCATTAGCACATTTAAATATTTATATCTTTCTGAAACTCACCAAACACCCCTTAGCCCTTACATGCTTCAAGCTTGGAATAGTTGACCATAGATGAAATCTGTGTATACAAACAGTGTTTATATACCATTGGATGACTGTTGCTTAGCAACTTCCACCAAGATGTAACAAAACTAGAGTGTTACATTTTAGTTTTAACAGACTTGCTTACCAGCTTAAAGTTTTTATGCACTAAATGATGTAGGTAAAGCTAAGGAAAAACATATGTTGATATAACTTTACTACATCTAAGTGTTTTATTGCTTTGTGTCTCACAGTTAACACCTCAAATATAAATTTGCCTTTGTATGGGTATGTCAATAATTTTGGTATTTCCACATCCCTTAGTCTGTGAAGCAGAGACTGTGCCCCTTTCAGCCCTATTTTTTTCCCCTCTGACATAGATCCTCCTATCCAAAAGTCAAATAAAGGTTCAAACACAACACCCCCCTTTCAATCTCCACAATATGTTATCAAGCATAACCAGGTCTATCTGGGACTTGACTGACCATTTAATTAGTGTTTGTAAAGGGTCCTAAGTATTAATACTGTTGTTAGATATGATAATGCTATATTGATACATGAAAACAAATTTTCCAAACTTCTTATACTTATATTTGCAAAGTTTAGCTATTTTATCTTCTTGAATTCCTCTAACATGCATGAATATTTGATATGTTCAAAAGAGACGTGTGAAAATTTCGTTTTGGACAAATCTTTGGGACTGAGTATTCAGAAAATGTTTGATTTGATATTTGTCCTGTTTGAATTGAAACAAATACTGAATATTCATGGAGGAACATTCTATTTCATTAAACAAATGTAAATGTTCCTTTGCTACTGTGAAAAAATTCACCTATAGCGTTACATACTTAGCTATAGAGCACTGGTGAGCCACGCTAATCCCAACCTTTCTTCACAAAACCCGAGACATACTAATAGGAGGCTTAGCGAGGCAGATCCTAGGGTCTGTGCTGAAGAACCTTTGCCTTTAATGCAGGCCCCAGGATCCACTGCACTAAGCCTCCTATTAGCGTAAGCCTGGGGCTCTGTGAAGAAGGGTCAGGATTAGTGCAACTCTCCAGAATGCTAGTGGTAAATATTTAACCCTAAGGTAATGTCATTTAATCAAATGAATACTGACAAATTTCATCAGTATTTCTTCATTTTCTTTCAATCTCGTGGTGCATTCATTCAGATTGTATTAACAGATTTGCATTTGTAAAGAAATTAATGCACATGTCTAGTTCAAAGTATTTTTTATATGTTTTTTATCATATGACTACCAACCACGTAAAAGTATTCCCCATATACTTCAATAGAGTGCGAAAAGTGGAAAAAAACACCCAAGTCATGCAAATCCTATTGAATTTTCTCAAGTGCTCTAACACGACATAAATTATTAATATTTCACATTCCAATGTTCTTCACATAGCATAATATGTTCTATTTATTATTACATATATATATATATATATATATATATATATATATATATATATATATATATATATATATATATATATATATAAAATGGATTTTTGGTGAAATATATATCTATACCTATATATATATTGATGATTATATATAGGTGTAGATATATATATAGAAATGTCTATTTACAAATACTTAGAACATATTCCCTTACGTGAAAAACATTGTAATGTGAAATATTTACAGTACAAGCACAGTTAAACACTTTATTAAACATGAATATTGCATAAATTTGGTTTTTCATGTTTTCAGCTATTTGACACACAAGCCCAACACTTAACTGGCTACTTCTAATAAAGGTAAATGAGTACGCTAATAGCGCTCTGTGCTATCTATTAAATGTAAAGGAGATGCTAATAAAATTTTGGCTATGTTAAGATGGTTTAGTTAATCAACTTGTATTACAATATTGTGTTCTTTCTATGTGAGGCTGATAAAGATAAAGCACTGCGCTATCGGTTATGCATGCTCCACTTGTAATCCTTTATGGGAGATTACATTTTTATTTAATGCCCCTTTAAACCATTTGGATCAGTCAACACATTCCCTAATACTGCTTTATTTCTAGATATGATTCCTAAAATGTTCTTACCTTATCAGTGATGTTTATAAAAGCATGGTAATTACAACTAATGTGTATAAATTCTACTGTAATAGAAAACTACTTAGTTTCCAAAGAGCGAAAAGTGATGTATATGTGCGCTAACAGCTAAAGGGGTTAATAATAAAATGAACTCTAAAATAAAATGTAAATATGTAAAATTGTAAATGGTATGTAAAAATGTAAATGGTATAAAATATTTAATATTTATTATCTTCACATGTACAGTACATATTAAATATATAAACAATGCTAAAAATAGTACAAATGACCGGTCATTGAAAATATTTAAAAGTTGGATAACAATACTTCTTAAAAGGATAAATAACAAAGAAACCTTTATTAAAACAATTGATAAAATAAGGTATTGGTCACACAGAATAACCAAATAAAACACAAAGAGAGATTGATATCAATGTGGAGTATAAGCCAGATATCAAAAAATATGATGAGTGGTGATATGTGCAAAATTGCTTATGGATGCAGTCTTATAGCAATTAATATATGGCGGTCATTTAAGCTTAATAAAGGCTTTATAAGAGACACTGAATGATCCTTTATAAGGTGCACTGAAAAGTCCAATAATATACAATTGTTATCTATATCACTTAGGGTATCGTGCTGATTCGTAATTGCTTAGATATCCCCTGGAAAATCAACTTCTCTTGTAGTGAGTTTCCTTTAAAAATTAACACACGGAAACACCTCTAAGTGCCTACTTTTAGTGTGAAGGATTGTTCGTAACCGGTGCCTTACCGTGCTGGAACCGGGGCACAGGTGTCTATGCAGCTCCGCCCGTTGTTTCTTGGGTCATGATGTTAACAGCTCACGTGGTAATACAGAGGCTGATCATAGAGTGGTGACGGTGAAAGTAGTTCCGTAGGAAGCCTAAGATCCTTACTCTGCGCAGAGATATGTGAACGGATCGTTCAAAGAAAAGAGTCCTTTTAGAGTCCAAATTAATCCTTCAAATGGATTTGTATTTTTGCAGATTCACAGCTATTGCTGATACAATCTGCAGATTCACAACTATTGCTGATTCCATCAACGCGTTTTGCCGTATTCCACGGCTTTATCAAGATGGTTTGTTACAGTCGTATGTGTCCTTATAAAGGTCTATTCTGTTAAGTGATAGGTTACACATTTGCACCACATCCGGTTTGAATTATAAGGTAGATTTATTAAAGGTGGTTGTATTACTATTTCGATCTTGGTACTGCATATGCAGATGTAACTTAGAAAAATATTTAAAAGCATAAAAATACCTAAAGTATACCCAATAGTGGTGTGATAATTTTTAATTGTAAAAAAAAAATGATAAAACGATGTATAAACAGATAAAATGAAAAAAATGAAACAAAATATTGCAATATATCTATTCTTAAATTATCATAATTCTTAAAATAGATGAGTATATTGAGTGCCACAATGTTGGTTCTTATATTAAGTAGCTATTTTTTCCTATGTTTCATATCTAAATTTTGCATTGTACACTTATACTTATTCTTTATATCTAAATTTTGCATTGTACACTTATACTTTATATAATCCATATCTCTCTGTGTGTTCTCATCTTATCTAAATGTTCTTTATCCATCTGCTTCAATTATATATTTTTTCACGCTTCAGACTCCTGTTATGTGTCCCAGTCTTATTTCTGTCTTGTTCTCTTTGTATTTTACTCCGCCTTGCAGTTGAATAATACTACGACAAACACATTTAAGTTTTAACCTACTGTATATCTCTCCTGCTGCTCAATATCATATCACAGTCACTTGCTCTTTACAACTCATCATTAATTGAAACAAAACCATTTCACTAACTTAAATTTGTAAAGAAGAGACCATTTTTTCAGTATTTTGATATATATCAGAAGTATTATTTTTTAACAAAAGATGTATCCTGATGGAGGTGTATAAAATGAAAAATATGGGGGGGGGTTCTTATATGTATATGATGCTTGGTTTGCCTAATAAACAGGTCATTGTTGCATCACTTAGTAGGCCCGATAGGTATGTTTACAATAAAAAAAAATTGCATTTAATCTAATTTGAAAATTGTTTATCTATAAATACAATATATACACTATGAGCTAGATTACAAATGGTGCACTAAGTTTTGCTCGCAAGCGATATCAGGTTTTTCTGGCTTTTTGCGTGCAACGGGAAAAGCACTTGTATAACAAGTTGAAAGTAAACGTGATCACGAGAGCGCCATCGTGCTTTACGCTTGTGGTTTAGTGCTACTGACAATCTCGCATGAAGGGAAGTGCATTATTAAAAAGTTGTATATATATAAGGGTTTTAAGGTATAAGGTATACAACAATATATATATATATATATATATATATATATATATATATATATATATATATATATATAAAATTGCCATAAGTAACACCTAATACATTATTTTTAAAGCTTGTAAAAGAAGACTTTAAATGCTAAACAGCATTATAAACCTAATAAAATAATTACACAACACAGAATATATTATCAAACTAAGTTTAATTAACAAAAACATTTTTTTACTTAAATTTTTCTGAAAACAGTTCTCTGCATTGTTATGATGTTAGATAATAGCGGGTCTGCAGCAATTCTATGCACTCCAGTCTGGACTGATTTATAGATAAAAGGTTAGTGGCTGTTAGATCTTGTTCCTTTGAAAGCTGCTCGATAGCTAGGGTCTGGTTACACTTATTAGTTTCAGCTTGCTTGGCTTGCATATCTGCTGAAACACAAGCGGACAGCTCCACCTACTGGCTATTTTAATCAATGCACTGCTTCTCAATGCTTTTCTATAGCAGTCACATGACTGAAAAAAGGGTGTTATTCTGAAAAGGCGCAAATTGAACCGCCGTAAACCGAGGGCCACCGGTATTTGTATGTATAGATGTGTGTACATATATTTGTGTTTAAGTGTTTTACTGTTTTACTGTATATTTACTTTACATATTTCACATTCCAATGTTCTTCACTTAGGGAAATGTTCTTTTTAATGTAAATACATCTCTCTATCTCTCCCGACGTGAGCAAAAAGATTACTTCTGGTGAAGTTTACACTCAAGCACTCAACAGCACACCAAATGTAATTTGACCCTATATGGCTAAAAGTATGACCATCACACCTATATGATCTTGTTAGACATCCCATTCCAAAACCTTGGTCATTAATATGCAGTTGTCCCCCTTGTGGCCACTTTTCTGTGGAGACTTTCCATAAGATTTTGGAGTGTGTCTGTTGGAATTTGTGTTTATTTAGCCAAAAAAGCATTTGTTTAATCAGGAACTGCTGTTGGATGTGAAGGTCTTGCTCACAATCAGCGCTCCATTTCATCCCAAAGGTGTTCAGTGGGGTTGAGGACAGGGCTCTGTGCAGGCCACTTGAGTTCCTCCACACCAAACTCAATAAACCATGTCTTCATACACCTTGCTTTGTGGGCAATACTCAGCCATGCTGGAACAGGAAAGGGCTTCCCCATACTGTTGCCACAAATGTGGAAGCACCCAATTTTCTGAAATTTCTTTGTAACCTGCATTAAGATGACCCTTCATTGGAACTATGGTGCCTAGTGCAAATGTGGATTTTATGAGTACTGCCAAATACTCCAAACTAATGGGTAGATTACGAGTCTTGCGTTATGAGGGGTGCGGTGCTAACATGCAGTTTATTGTCAACGCTCACTTACCTACAGCGCTGGTATTACAGGTTTTTACAAATCCGGCCTTAACAGGCAAGAAGTGAGCCTAGAGCAAAATTGCGCTCCACACTGCACTCCAATACCAGCGCTGCTTAAGTGAGCGGTGAGCTGGTTGTACGTGCTCGTGCACGATTTCCCCATAGACATCAATGGGGAGAGCCGGCTGAGAAAAGTCTAACACCTGCAATAAAGCAGCGTAAAGCTCCGTAACGCAGCCCCATTGATTCCTATGGGGAAACAAAATTTATGTTTACACCTAACACCCTAACATGAACCCCGAGTCTAAACAACCCCAATCTTACACTTATTAATCCCTAATCTTCCGCCCCCGACATCGCCGACACCTACATTACACTTATTAACCCCTAATCTGCTGCTCCAGACATCGCCGCCACCTACATTATACTTATTAACCCCTAATCTGCTGCCCCCAACATCGCCAACACCTACATTATATTTATTAACCCCTAATCTGCCGTCCACAACGTCACCGCCACTATTATAAATGTATTAACCCCTAAACCTGACCATAAATCTAACCCTAACACCCCCTAACTTAAATATAGTTTAAATAAATCTAAATAAAATTCCTATCATTACCTAAATTATTCCTATTTAAATCTAAATACTTACCTATAAAATAAACCCTAAGCTAGCTACAATATAACTAATAGTTACTTTGTATCTAGCTTAGGGTTTATTTTTATTTTACAGGCAAGTTTGTATTTATTTTAACTAGGTAGAATAGTTACTAAATAGTTATTAACTATTTAATAACTACCTAGCTAAAATAAATACAAATTTACCTGTAAAATAAAACCTAACCTAAGTTACACTAACACTACACTACACTACAGTTAAATAACTTACATAAATTAAATACAATTAAATAAATTAAATACAATTAGCTAAATTACAAAAAAACCCACTAAATTACAGAAAATAAAAAACAAATTACAAGAAATTTAAACTAATTACACCTAATCTAAGAGCCCTATCAAAATAAAAAGCCCCCCTCAAAAAAAAACCCTAGCCTAAACTAAACTATCAACAGCCTTAAAAGGTCCTTTTGCGGGGCATTGCCCCAAAGAAACCAGCTCTTTTACCCGTAAAAAAAAAATACAAACAACCCCCACAACAGTTAAACCCACCACCCACACAACCAACCCCGCAAATAAAACCCTAACTAAAAAACCTAAGCTTCCCATTGCTCTGAAAAGGGCATTTGGATGGGCATTGCCATTAAAAGGGCATTTAGCTCTATTTCTGCCCAAAACCCTAACCTAAAAATAAAACCCACCCAATATACCCTAACACTAACCCCCGAAGATTCACTTACCGGAAGAAGTCTTCATCCAAGTGGCAAGATGTCCTTAACGATGCCGGCAGAAGTGAGCATGAACGAATCAGGCAACAAGGATGGTTGAAACCTATAGCTCGCCATGAATGGGAGGAACCATTGGTTCAACCATTCCACAGCCCCATTAGATTGAGGGTTATAGACAGAGGATAGTTGTATAAGCGTAAAAAGAGAATGTACATTATAATTCAAATTGAGTCCCCAACTTAATTATATTGTATACCACCACAGGGAAGCAAAGTATGTAAACCCTGTGTAAAGAGAATCAATCTCTTAACTAATTAATAGGCAGGGGGGTGCTCTATATCCTAACTTGAACATGAGTAAATATAAGAGAAAAATTGATATATCAGAGCACACAGTAGCCACTAGATTAGAATGATGTGTAAGTGAGTTGGCTAAATACAAGCCAAGTAAATAATAAAATATAACTTTTAATTGTACATATTAAAATAAAGTTGGTGAAAAACATTCACACACATACAGTGCATGGTTAAAAGCAGTTAAAAATGAGTACTGAATGCTACAATGCCCAGATAACAACCTATGATGTGAGTTAAATGGGAGAGTCTGGCAGGAAGGCACCACAAAATGCTCGCGGATTGCACAATTACTGATCTATAAAGAGGATTGACCTCACACAATATTCTATCTATCTAGTGCAATACTGGAGCAGTGCCTAAACCCGTCAGAGTCCCAGTCTATAATATGTCAAGGTGTAAGAGTCAGTGGCAAAACATAAGTTTCAATGTTTAGCTAATAGTAGGTTGAGCCCATACAATGTAAAGGACTAATATACACCTGAGTCAAAAATTAATACGTATACTTGTCCATATAAGATACCGTATCTACAATTTATCCCACAAAAGACAAGTGGTTTAGCATTCACTGAGAGCGCCTGATGCGCATTTCGCCACGCTAGTGGCTTTATCAAAGGCTAACCCGACACGCGCCAATCTCACTGTTTAAGTATTACTTTGGACCAATCCGGAGTGAGTAACCATACACACCTCTATGGTAATAGCCAATCGTTAGTGACCCATCCGATTGGGTAGTCACCTGTCACATGACTTCTTGGGTAGTGACGTATGTTTGAAGGCGTGTAATGCTAACGCCACTGTAAACACTTGTTTAAAACAGGACTTTTGCATTGATAGCTTATATCTTACTAGCAGTGATCTAAGCTCGGATGAACTGTATTAAAGATCAATTGTCTTACATGGGACAGAATGTCTTCAAACAGAATTCCCCATATATCACGTATTAGAAATAATAGAACAGTGTTAGATATAATTACCAATTGCGGAGATTCAATTAACCCAGTGTGTAGCGAATCGCTTATGTATATTCTGTATTTCTGATAACTCTCAAATTTGCGATAATTAACATATCTATTTTGTTCTATTATCTCTGTGACTATATTTGTTCAGTGGGGTATGAGGAACTGTAAGCAGTCACGTCTAAGGTAGACGGTTTATAGGAAGATATTAGTATCACATAAGGAGGTAAATTTGTCAAACCTCACTTTAGAACAATCCATTATCCTAAATGTTCCATTTTAAGTTCAATTGTATATATTGATGGAATATCGCTTTGGGACTATCATGCTGTGAAGTTTGCTTATACAATTATACGATCCGCTCTACAGGCGAGACATTTTAATGACCTCCTGGTATATATGTTTCTAGTTATAATGACCTCTCAAATAACATTAAAGAAGGGGGGATTATATTTATGTTATCAAATTTTCAACAACGTAATGATCATATTTGTACCTGATAGTTAGCTGTGTTGATAATTAAAGATTAATAATAATATTAACATACACCTTGGTGTCATTGGTTACATTTTCATAAACACAGTGGTTCATATAAGGATATCAATGGCCATCTGCTTGCTAATCCCATAAATGAGATACAAGGATGTACAATATTACTGACACTATGATGGAGTGGCCGTAAAAGTATCCCATGTAGTTAAAAAAAAGAGAGACAAAAGAGGTTTTGTTCTCTGCCATCTTTGTTAGATGTTGTATAAGCAACATGTTACGCTACATATCTATTGTGCGCATACAGCTGTGATATCACACCTGTTGACAGCAAATTAAACACACATATGTAGTAGTTATATTTATATGCGTAAACCATCAGTTCAATAGTCAGAAGAAAGCAGCAGTTGCAATGATTCCATGATGACTTATAG
This sequence comes from Bombina bombina, assembly GCF_027579735.1. Taxonomy (NCBI): domain Eukaryota; kingdom Metazoa; phylum Chordata; class Amphibia; order Anura; family Bombinatoridae; genus Bombina; species Bombina bombina. Next base: position 842,017,715 of record NC_069500.1, read on the forward strand.
TATCACTTACTTAATTTAGTTTGTATACTGCATCAGTAATTATACTATTAGGGTTGTGTATTATGATCTTCTTTCTGGATGTTAAAAGGGGACATTAATATATACAAATAGTTCGTCCCTTAACATATACAGAATTACAAGGAAGATATTTAATCTCTTTTAAAAGATACCTATCCAAAGACTCCTATCTGAAAAATATTCTGACAGATACATAGGTTAAAGATTCCTGGATATAGTGGTCTTACAAAAACGAGTTATATCCATCTTGTTCGTTAAGGCCTAATGGTGCCAGAGTGTTCAACCAGAATATCCAACGGCACTCTGCCTGGAGTAACATGTTTTCCACATTTCCTGCTCTAATTCCAGGTTCATCCGAGCTTAGATCGCTGCTAGTAAGATATAAGCTATCGATGCAAAAGTCCTGTTTTAAACAAGTGTTTACAGTGGCGTTAGCATTACACGCCTTCAAACATACGTCACTACCCAAGAAGTCATGTGACAGGTGACTACCCAATCGGATGGGTCACTAACGATTGGCTATTACCATAGGGGTGTGTATTGAGTGTGTATTGATTGGTCCAAAGTAATACTTAAACAGTGAGATCGGCGCTTGTCGGGTTAGCCTTTGATAAAGCCACTAGCGTGGCGAAATGCACATCAGGCGCTCTCAGTGAATGCTAAACCACTTGCCTTTTGTGGGTTAAATTGTAGATACGGTATCTTATATGGACAAGTATTCGTATTAATTTTTGACTCATGTGTATATTAGTCCTTTACATTGTATGGGCTCAACCTACTATTAGCTAAACATTGAAACTTATGTTTTGCCACTGACTCTTACACCTTGACATATTATAGACTGGGACTCTGACGGGTTTAAGCACTGCTTCAGTATTGCACTAGATAGATAGAATATTGTGTGAGGTCAATCCTCTTTATAGATCAGTAATTGTGCAATCCGCGAGCATTTTGTGGTGCCTTCCTGCCAGACTCTCCCATTTAACTCACATCATAGGTTGTTACCTGGACATTGTAGCATTCAGTACTCATTTTTAACTGCTTTTAACCATGCACTGTATGTGTGTGAATGTTTTTCACAAACTTTATTTTAATATGTACAATTAAAAGTTATATTTTATTATTTACTTGGCTTGTGTTTAGCCAACTCACTTACACATCATTCTAATCTAGTGGCTACTGTGTGCTCTGATATATCCATTTTTCTCTTATATTTACTTATAGACAGAGGAGAAGGAAAGCTGGATTCCCATTTGGGCACAAAAGGAGCACCAAAATCTGGAGACAAACTGGCTACCCTGGTCTGAGGCTATCTCCTTGGATAACCCATGTAAATGGAAGACTTCCTAAGCAAAAATTTAAGCAAGATCCTGATTAGTAGGCAGCTTCTTCAAGGGAATGCAATGTGACATTTTGGAAAAATTATCTACAACCATCATGATAACAGTATTGCCATTGGAAATAGGAAGGTCAACAATGAAGTCAATCAGGCCCATTTATCAAGCTCCATACAGAGCTTGAAGGGCCGTGTTTCTGGCGAGTCTTCAGACTCGCCAGAAACACAATTTATGAAGCAGCGGTCTAAAGACCGCTGCTCCATAACCCTGTCCGCCTGCTCTGAGCAGGCGTACAGGAATCACCGGAAAACAACCCGATCGAATACGATCGGGTTGATTGACACCTCCCTGCTGGCGGCCGATTGGCAGGGGGCGGCATTGCACCAGCAGCTCTTGTGAGCTGCTGGTGCAATGTTAAATGCAGAGAGCGTATTGATCTCCACATTTAGCGAGTGTTGGATCAGGTCCGCAAGACCTTTGATAAATTGGGGCCTATGTATAGATGTGTCCAAGAACGCTCCCCATTAGCAATAGGTTGGAGAAGACCTACAGGAAGACATTGAGGAGTCATATTCTGCACACAGACTGAGCAGGAGGCAACATACACAGCAGCATCAGAACAAAGACCTTGCCACCAGAATTGTTGAGTGACAGACCAAATTATTTGGATCTTACCTGGGTGACCTGCTGCTTTAGGACAGTGGTAAGTGTGCAACATTTTGGTTTGAAGATTCTCAGGTACAAAGCACTTGCCACTAAGTTTCTATGGAGGGGCATTGGTTTGTGCAGCCAGGATCTCCTCCCCTAAGGGAGAAGCCAAATTGGTATGTATGGTGGATAAAATATGGTGAGGAGGTATAACTGAAGTGGGTACAGACTCCTCCTTGGACAGAGGCAATATCTGTCGAGAGCGGGCATCAGCCCTAACATTCTTACTACCAGGCAGGTAAGAAACCACATAATTTAACGAGACAAAAATAGCGTCCATCTGGCCCGTCGGAGCAACAAGCGTTTAGCTTCAGAAAGGTAAGTCAAACTCTTGTGATCAGTGAGGATGAGCACTGGTATGCCTCCATTCCCTGAGTGCCAAAATTAGACAGTAATTCTCTGTCACCAATTTTGTAATTGCACTCCGCTGGAGACAATTTCTTAGAGAAGAAACCACACGGATATTGAGACAAGAGGGCGCCTACTCCTTTCTCAGATGCATTGACCTCTAGAATGAAAGGCAGCAAAGGCAGTCTTAAGACTGTCAAAGGCCTTGCTTGCAGTAGGTGACCAATGGAGTGTATCATTTTCCTTACGAGTCATGTCCATGATTGGTTTGACCAAGGGAGAAAAGTTTTTAATAACATTTTTTATAGTAATTGGCAAAGCCCAAAAAACGTTGAATAGATCGAAGACCAACTGGGCGAGACTACTGCAGAGCCGCAGATAACTTGTCAGGATCCATGGAGACCCCTGCAGCGGAAATTACATAGCCTAGAAAGGTTACTTGAATTTGATGGAACTCACTAATTTCTCGAGTTTGCATAACAGGCAATTGTCACATAGTTTCTGAAGTACCCGTGTGACATCAGAATGATGAGTGTGGGTGAGTGTATGAGGATATCGTCTAAGTACACCACAACACAATGTTGCAACATATCTTGTAAGACATCATAAATGCATTCCTGGAAAACAGCAGGAGCATTGCATAGGCCAAATGGCATTACAAGATATTGATAATGCCCACTTCTGGTGCTATTTTCCATTTGTGGCCCTTTTTGATCCTAACTAGATTGTAAGCTCTTCTCAGATCGAGTTTAGAAAAGACAGTAACTCCCTTGAGGCGGTCAAAGAGTTCTGTGATGAGCAGAATAGGGTAAGTATTTTTAATGGTAAGATGATTAAGACCCCTATAATCGATACATGGGCCTCTATTTATCAAGCTGTCAACTGCAAATATGCTGGAATTCCGCAGCGCATTTGTGGCGAGCCTGATTCGCCTTAGTTATCAAAGGCTAGAGACCGGCAAAAGTAGAATTCAGTGACGTAACATACGATCCGCCGGACTCAGTCCGACACAGATCGATGGTTACGTCACTCCAGATGTTCCGAACGCAAGTTCGGCACAATCTGACTACTTTTGGAAGTTATCAAGATCCTACCAGGTACGCTCGCCACTTTTCTGGCCCAGCGTACCTGGTTTTCAGCGTACCTGGAGGCGGCGGATGCCATAGGAATCAATGGGAGTCTGACAGCAGCGAAAGCTCATGTTCGCTGCTGCCCGATATCCCATTGATTCCTATGGGAACGTATACACCTAACACCCTAACATGTACCCCGAGTCTAAACACCCATAATCTGCCCCCCCTACACTGCCGCCCCCTACTTCATACTTATTAACCACTAAACCGCTGCTCCCGGAGCGCGCCGCAACAAATTAAAGTTATTAACCCCTAAACCGCGCTCCTGGACCCCGCCGAAACTAAATAAAGTTATTAACCCCTAAACTGCCGCTCCTGGACCCCGCCGCCACCTACATTATATTTATTAACCCCTAATCTGCCCCCCTACACAGCCTCCACCTACATTATATTTATTAACCCCTAATTAACCCCTAATCTGCCCCCCCTACACTGCCGCCACTATATTAATTTTATTAACCCCTAAACCTAAGTCTAATCCTAACCCTAACACCCTAACACCCCCCCTAACTTAAATATTATTTTAATTAATCTAAATAAATTTACTATTATTAACTAAATTATTCCTATTTAAAACTAAATACTTACCTATAAAATAAACCCTAAGATAGCTACAATATAATTAATAATTACATTGTAGCAATTTTAGGATTTATTTTTATTTTACAGGCAACTTTGTATTTATTTTAACTAGGTACAATAGTTATTAACTATTTAATAACTACCTAGCTAAAAGAAATACAAAAGTACCTGTAAAATAAATCCTAATCTAAGTTACAATTACACCTAACACTACAATTAAATAAATTAAATTAATTAACTACAATTACCTACAATTAAATACAATAAAATAAAATAAAGTACAAAAACAAACAAACACTAAATTACAGAAAATAAAAAAATTTTTACAAGAATTTTAAACTAATTACACCTACGGGCAGAAGAGGACATCCAGACCGGCAGAAGTCTTCATCCAGGCAGCATCTTCTATCTTCATTCATCCGGAGCGGGTCCATCTTCAAGCCAGCCAACGCAGAGCTTCCTCTTCTATCAACGTCCTAACGAAGAATGAAGGTTCCTTTAAATGGCGTCATCCAAGATGGCGTCCCTTGAATTCCAATTGGCTGATAGTATTCTATCAGGCAATCGGAATTAAGGTAGGAAAAATCCTATTGGCTGATCCAATCAGCCAATAGGATTGAGTTTGAATTCTATTGGCTGTTCCTACCTTAATTCCGATTAGTTTAGCTAGTTAGTTTATTTTTGCTAGTTAGTTATTAAATAGTTATTAAATAGTCAATGAAGACTTCTGCCCGGATCGGATGAAGACTTCTGCCCGGCTGGGTGAAGACGGCTCAAGGTAGGGTGATCTTCAAGGGGGTAGTGTTAGGTTTTATTAAGGGGGGATTGGGTGGGTTTTAGAGTAAGGTTGGGTGTGTGGGTGGTGGGTTTTAATGTTGGGGGGGTTGTATTTCTTTTTTTACAGGTAAAAGAGCTGATTACTTTGGGGCAATGCCCCCCAAAAAGCCCTTTTAAGGGCTATTTGTAATTTCGTATAGGGTAGGGAATTTTATTATTTTGGGGGTTTTTTAATTTTATTAGGGGGCTTAGATTAGATGTAATTAGTTTAAACTTCTTGTAATTTTTTAATTTTCTGTAATTTAGTGGGGTTTTTTTGTACTTTAGTTTATTTTATTTTATTGTATTTAATGTTAGGTAATTGTAGTTAATTAATTTAATTTATTTAATGATAATGTAGTGTTAGGTGTAATTGTAACTTAGGTTAGGTTTTATTTTACAGGTAAATTTGTACTTATTTTAGCTAGGAAGTTATTAAATAGTTATTAACTATTTAATAACTATTCTACCTAGTTAAAATAAATCCAAAGTTGTCTGTAAAATAAAAATAAATCCTAAAATAGCTACAATGTAATTATTAATTATATTGTAGCTATCTTAGGGTTTATTTTATAGGTAAGTATTTAGTTTTAAATAGGAATAATTTAGTTAATTATAGTAATATTTATTTAGATATATTTAAATTATATTTAAGTTAGGGGGTGTTAGGGTTAGGTTTAGACTTAGGTTTAGGGGTTGATAACTTTATTATAGTGGCGGGGGCGGTGTAGGGGGGCAGGATAGGGGTTAATGTATATAATGTAGGTGGCAGCGGGCTCCGAGTGCGGCGGTTTATGGGTTAAACAATTTATTTAGTTGCGGCGGGGTCTGAGATCGGCATGATAGGGGTTAATAACTTTATGTAGGTGGTGGCGGGATTTGGGAGCGGCAGGATAGGGCTTAATGACTTTATGTAGGTGGCGGTGGGGTCTGTGATCGGCAGGATAGGGGTTAATAACTTTATGTAGGTGGTGGCTGGGTCCGGGAGCGGTAGGATAGGGGTTAATAACTTTATGTAGGTGGCAGCAGGGTCCGGGAGCGGCAGGATAGGGGTTAATAACTTTATGTAGGTGGCGGAGGGGTCCGGGAGCGGCGGTTTAGGGGTTAATATATTTATTATAGTTGCGGCGGGGTCCGGGAGTGGCGGTTTAGGGGTTAATACGTTTATTTAGTTGCGGGGGGCTCCTTGAGCGGCTGTTTAGGGGTAAAACTGTGTAGTATAGTGTGTGTGCTTAGTGACAGGGTAGCAAGAAAGCTGCGAATAAGCCAAAGAGCAGCGAGATCGATGACTGTTAGTTAACAACAGTCCACTGCTCATCACACCGTACTTGGTGCGCGGCTTTTTTACAGCTTTCTTGATAAATTTGGCGAACGTATTCAGGTCTGCGGCGGTGATGTTAGGCGATCTTAGGCGAGCGTATTGGGGCCGTCGAATGCAGGTAAGTAGACAGCTTGATAAATAGAGGCCATGGTCTTAACTTGCCACCCTTCTTCTTCACAGAGAAGAAGCCAGCTCCTGCTGGAGAGCAGGATTTGCAGGTGATCCCCTTCGATAAGGCATTGACAACATACTCTTCCCTAGCTTTATTCTTTGCAACAGCGAGGGTAAATCCGGCCAAGAGGAGAAATGGTTCCAGGTTGTAGGTCAATGGTACAACCGTAAGACCAGTGAGGAGGCAACATACAAGCTTACACTTTGTCAAAAACATCTTGAAACCCTCGGTACTCCTCTGGCAGTCTAGATACTGAAGAAGTGCACAAGACTTTGACAGGTTTCCGGAGACAAGTGGAAGTAAATTGCGGGACCATGACAATATTTTGGACCTACACCAGTTAAGACTGGGATTGTGTATTTGAAGCCAGGGATAACCTAGAACAACTGGAAATGTAGTTATCACCTGGAACTTTATAATGGAGGGCCCAAACAGCCATGGATCATGGCGCAGTTTCATGAGTAATAAGTACACGCTGAAGGGGCCTGCAATCAATGGCCTCAATAGCAAGTAAAGTGGACCCAGATTGTACTGGAATGGAGTGCTGTGATACAAAAGCGCTCTCAATGAAATAGCCTAAAGCACTGTAGTCTACAAGAGCCTGGGTGACTATGGAGGAGTCCACCCAGGAAAGAACAGCCGTGACCAAAGGTTTCTCTTTTAGAGGTTCCAGGGACGAGGATAACCTACTCAAGGTCTGTCCCCGACAGGACCTTAGGTACAGGCGTTTCTCAGATGTGTCGGACAAGACTTTAAAAGTTGACCTTGTATCACACAATATAGGCAGAGCCCCTTCCTCCTCCTTAAGGCCCTCTCCACTAAGGAGACGCGCATGAATCCCAACTGCATAGTCTTAGCAGTACCTGGTATCTAGACAACTGGACAAAAGGCTTCCGCAAGCGCTCCTTGAAAGAGGGTCTCTCTCTGAGTCTGATGTCAATTAGGATTAGAATAGAAACCAAGGCCTCGAGATCCTCTGGTAAATCTCTGGCAGCAACTTCATCTTTAATTGCACCGGAAAGCCTATGAGAGAAGGTGGCAACAAGGGCTTCATTGTTCTTACCTAGCTCTACTGCAAGTGCACGGAACTCAATGGCATACTGGGCTACAGATCCCGTACCTTGCTAAATAGACATCAGTCGTTTGGCAGCAGAGGAGGAGAGAGCTAGGACATCAAAAACCTTTTGAAAGGAAGCCACAAATTTAGGGTAATTGGATATCCTAGGTTTATCAGTCTCCCACAAGGAATTAGCCTAAGCAAGAGCCGTGTCAGAGAGTGATGAGATAAGAAATTCCACCTTAGCTCTGTCAGAGGGAAACGCCTGAGGTAACATCTCAAAGTAAATGCCTATCTGGTTCAAAAAACCTCTGCACTGATTAGGATCACCTCCATATTGCTGAGGAAGTGGTGCAGAACCAGACATGCTCCTGGTAGGAGTAGGCCCAGCAGCAGTAACAGGAGCAGGAGCAGCCATAGCTTGTGAGGCACTCAGATCCAAGTGAGCAGTGCGAGTCTGAAGGGTTTGCAGGGCTAGTGAAAATTGATCCATGCGGTGATCCTGTTTATCCATCCTAGAAAAGATGGTGGGTAAAAATGGATTATTAGCACTGTCAGAATTCATTGCCCTTGTATAATGTCTTATAGACTTAGCAAAACAGAGGAGGAAAGGGATTTGGGAGTAGTAATAGATAACAAGCTAAAGATGGGTGCACAATGCCGGGCAGTGGCTTCTAAGACTAATAAGATACTAGCATGTATTAAAAGTATTAAATATATTAAATGATGCATTGATGAAAGCATAATTCTGTCACTATATAAATCAATGGTAAGACCTCTCCTTGAGTATGGAGTGCAGTTCTGGGGACTAATCTTGAAAGAAGACATTACAGACAAAAAAAAGCTAATAAGGGGAATGGAGAATTTAAGCTATGAGGAGAGGTTAGCCAAACTGGGTCTGTTTTCTCCTTGTAAGTGGAAACGCTGATCTAACACACCTAAAACATTTTTGGAGAGCTACAACCTGGTCTCCCAAAAGCTTTACACCTTAATTACAGCCATTCATAATACAAACAACATCAACATGTCCCACTCCTTCAAAAGGAAACAGAAGGGCTTCTCTACCCCTAAAATAACTGTGGCGGACCACTTTCATCAATCAGCAGCTTCGACACATACCTCCTCAGATGAGGAGAGTCAAGACCATGCAACCCTACTTAACTTCCAAGTAAATTCAACTCTGAAACATCATGTCACCACTACTTTAGAAGCGGACTCTCTATCCAACAATATTGTGGACTCTATTAAATCATTATTGGTGTCTCACCATGACTCCCTTTCAAATAAATTTGACAAAGGCCATGCTGATCTTAAAAGAGACATTTCTGCTATAGGTAAAATATGGACACATTGGAAAGGAAGCAAGAGGACCTCATGATTGATCACTACTAGCTCCTTAAGTTTCTGACCTGGAAAATAAACTGGCCACAACAATGTGAGGATTATAGGACTTCCAGAGACAATACTTCCACTGGATCTAGAGGACTTTCTTCAAGATCTCTTCAAGACAGTATTGGGATCTACTAGCAAGACTGATTCGATGATTGATAGGGATCACAGAGCCTTGAGACCGAGATCTTTAGAAGGTGACAAACCTAGGGATGTAATTGTTCGCTTGCATTATTACACCTTTAGAGAGAAATTACTGAGAGCAATAACAAAAGGAGGGTCCCTGACGGGCAAATTTTCAGATTTGCAAATATTCTCTGACCTTTCACATCACACCCTTTAATTGAGGAGGAATTTCCAATCCTGCACGAAAGTTCTAAGAGACAATGGCATCAAATATCGATGGGGATTCCCAGTGAGGCTATTTATAACAAAGGATGGCCAGCAATCCATTGCCTCCACAGTCCAACAAGCCAAAGATCTTCTTCAAAGATGGGAACTGTTTTTGGAACTACCTCCCACTCTAGAGACCAATCCAAGACCGCAACCACTAAGAGCTGCGGCAAGAGAGTGGCAATCTCTGGCACCCAGAACTCCCCACAACAGAAGGCCGCAATCTGCTTAAGACCAGACAACCGCATCCACTGAATGAGCCCTGTGCTCCTTATATTTCTCTATATAAACAGTTTTAGATACCAGGATATTTATATCCAAGGAGAAGGTCCAGTGTCCTGCTTTCATACCTCCTTTTGAAGACCCACCACAAGCCTTATCCGAACATTCCAATAATTCCTCACTTCCTTAGTAACCTCCGAACATCTCCCACAGGAGGAGTTACCCTCCTTTTTGTTGAGGAACTCTCAGATGAACTGAACATCTGAAAAGGTCAAAGGTGAAGTAGGTTCACGGAAGACACATGAGACAATCTTATGGTTATTTTTTAATCATTGTGTTATTGTTTAAAAAGAAAATGTTTATTGTTACTAGTGGTCAATACCTCACAATAGTTCTCAAGACACCATTGAAATGGGACTAAATTCTGCCCTGTCTAAAAATATCAGTTTAAGTCAAAGTTGAAGCAGGGGCTAATTGTTTGTTTGGATGTCTCTAGATAAACTACCATTCTGTCCTGGTTGGATACCAGGGACACAATGATATGTATTGTGACTGCTTATTACTTATGTTTCAGCCTGAAAGTTACTAATCTACTATAACACCTATCCCTGGTGCCATGTTACAATCTAACCACGCAGCCCAAATCTCCTTAACTTCTTGGTCCCTATAGACCTGCGAGAATTAACTCACCATCCCGCCCTAGTTTTTCCACATAGGACTCCAATAAGGAGTATTGGTCCAATTGGTAAATAAATCTGTAGTGTTTTGTTGCACCAACTGTACTTTGCATATTAACCATGTGTTAGTCTATATTCACCAGTATTGTTTTGTACTATGTTTGAAATGTATTTTTAGTTCTCACGTTGGGAACTTTGGTTAATTACACATCTCAAACTCAAGGTTTCTTCTAGCCCTACTCCTGGTTACATACTTCCATTCCTTTTTTGTGAAATGGAAAACCCTTAGACTAACCCTTCTACTTTCTAATACAAACTTAATTACGCTATCCTGTATTCTCCAGGTGCGCTTTACTTCCACATAAGACGCTTGATTATTTTTTTGCCACTTTTATGTTCTTTCCTAGATTAACATTTGTTATATCATAATTTGATTACTTTAAAGTACATATAGTAGAACTAACCAACTGGTGACAGTTCTTAATCTCAGCCTCCATCCCAGTCTCAACTCCCTTTTCCCTACTTTCCCTAATTGGACTCCCTATCTCACCTCCCTCCTATAGAAAGATTAATTCCTAGTGACAAAATTCATTTTCACAATGCCTCCACTTAAAATTGCTACCCTAAATACTCAAGGCCTAAACTCACCAACCAAGCATAGCCTTCTTCTCCACTATTAAAAATCACAAAATTAACCTTGCCTCCTTGCAAGAGACCCACTGGCAGACAGACTCTACATTCCTACAAAATTCCGTCAATTTCCCAGTTTGCGTGTCAGCCTCCTACTCAGAAAAAAAGAGGGGGGTAGCAATATTAGTAAACAGAGAAGTTTCATGTGACATTGAATATACAGAAAGAGACCCCGAGGGAAGATTTCTTATTCTGATATACAAGCTTAATGACATGCTCTGTACTCTCGTCTACATTTACGCTTCCAACTCCAAGCTGATCCCTTTAATACATTCTCTGTTTGGAAGGGTGGAGAAGATAAGAAGGGGACATTTGATTATGGGAGGTGACCAAAACATGGTTTGGGATCCCAATCTTGATAAAAAGACCCCTATAGGTCGCCCAACTGATTGTAATGTTTCCTCTCAATCCTGTGCCTTCTGCAAACTAATTTACCAGTACAACCTATATGATGTCTGGAGGTGTCTCTCTCCTACTGAGAGAGATTTCTCCTGCTACTCTAAGACCCATAACTCATACTCCCACATTGACTTTATATTTTGTGATTCCTGGTCCCGAGATTCTTTTCAATCCCCTAATATATCCACTTGCCCATGGTCTGGCCACGATTTGGTAAATGTAAAATTTTCTCAATTACAACTCCATAGTAGTTGCCCTACATGGAGACTCCCTGAGCAATGCCTAGCGCCAGAAGACATCCCTGCAATTTCAAACATGATTCAGAAATTCTTCTGACTCAATGAAAGGGAGATACGTCACAAGCCATGGTCTGGGCATCATGTAAAGCCTATATGAAGAGCTTCTTTATCTCAAAAAAGGCACGTATGAGACAATCTCTGTCTTGTGCCTTGGCCAAATTGTACTCTGACCTTAGATTACTAGAAATCTCCAATAAAAACATAATTTATGTAAGAACTTGCCTGATAAATTAATTTCTTTCATATTGGCAAGAGTCCATGAGCTAGTGACGTATGGGATATACAATCCTACCAGGAGGGGCAAAGTTTCCCAAACCTAAAAATACCTATAAATACACCCCTCACCACACCCACAATTCAGTTTAATGAATAGCCAAGTAGTGGGGTGATAAAATAAGGAGTAAAAAAGCTTACAAAAAGAGGAACTGGAAATAAAATTGTGCTTTTTATACAAAAATCATAACCACAGGGGCGGAGTTAATCGCCAGCAAGAGCAGTAGTGCTGTGAGAGAGCTTTCTAACCCTTTCTAACCCCTTTTCTGGGGCCATTCAAGGGCTAACTTGCTGGACACTATCTGGGAAAGTAGCCCTAAACTGCTAGAGGTGAAAATAGACCCTGGAAGCCGCATAATAAGCCTGACTCAGACCCAGTCCCACTCCGGCTGGACAGAAGTGTCCTCCCTTTGCTCCGGAGGGTCGGGGATCCGCTCCGGAGCAGAAGACTAACACTAGACTGCAAGTGGAGCGACCAAACAGACACCTGCACCCTGGACCTGAGACCATGAGACAATACTCAGCCCTGCTTGACCTAATAAGTGCCTTCCATAGGGAAGCTACACAGGAGCGCACAATTCAGAACTTCCCTCGGATCCACAAGAGCAGCCGGAGCACAGAGCTTACCTTGCTTCGAGCAAGCCCAACGAAGCCCCCTGACACTCCGCAGTTCCTCTTACCTTCGGGTTTTGGTGCGAAGATCCGCTATCTTCCCTGGGGCCGGCTTACATACCATATGTGCCACAGAAAGCTCCGGAACCCGGCCCACATGGCTTTACCTGTGGCAGAGGCCTTCACATCCATACAGAGGCTAGGTGGGGCTTGGGAAGAGAGTGCTTCAACTATAAGGTGTTCAACCCAGAGATCACTGGTAAGAGAATCCTGCACCACTTGAGCAAACTCTGCTCCCTCCCAGGCCTTACAATACCCAGACATAAATACACTATAAGTTTACCTGCCCACGTGACACTAAGGCCTCCACTACTGGTGACCCTGAAGGCCCTATCACAGTATTATTTGGCTCCTACAACCGGGAACTTTCCCCCAAATAGCCCTAGGGACCTTCCACTTCCCCCCACATGGCCTTAATTATCTGGGTCACTCATATCAACTTGGCCATTATCAAGTCTAGGGGGAGGATAGACTACCTACTAAGAGCACTCTCCAGGATATACCTCCTTACTATTGGCTCTGGGGCAACTAAACACAAAGCCTTACTGGAGTTTATAGAATTCATAGCAGTAGGCCCCACAAGCCCACAAGCCTGAATAGGCCTGACCCAAGGTCCTGTCCTACCACAAATAGAACCCCCCACACTAGGCCTCGGACCCGCTCTACCCCCCTTTTCAACCTGCCCTCTCAGGTGGGTCATATCCCAGATCCCTTCTCCAGCATCGTCGATAGGAGACAAACCCCCTGGAGAGTGGCCCTGTACTGCCATGATGCCCGTTTAAAAGTCAAGGGATCGGAGGGAAGGGCCTATATATTCCACATGCCCCCATAGAGGATTAGAGATTCACCCATGTGACATACATAATATTCCTTAAGAGCTGCCGGCTGCACCTATCTGTTTCAGTAGGAGAGAGTCCTGCCCTAGAACCCTAGAAGGGGGCCACTGTCGATGTAAAAGTTCCTACTAGGGGCTTAGTCACTGCTATACACTTCAGGAGCCTTAATAGAGTAGAGGAGCTGCACCATATCCCAACCTCAGAGACAAAAATCAGTCTTAGATCACTTCCACCCAACTTCCTCATTACAGCTGGACCGTTGGAAGACAAAATGTCAGACTCTAACAATGCATATGAGTCCTTACTGGGAACTGCTCTAGCAAATGCCCGTAACAACAACAGACCATATCCTGAGGACAATCCGCCCTTAATTGATACCATTACATCTTTACTAGCAGGTCACCATGATTCCCTGACAAAGAAGTTTGAGAGATCCCATGCGGACCTAAAGAGAGATATTGCCTCAATTGGCGAAAGGACAGATACTCTAGAGCAAAAACAAGAGGACCTGATCATTGACCACACTAACCTCCTTTCTTACTCCAGAAATTTGGCTAGCCAGATCTCCTCTCTGGAAGCCAAACTAGCGGACCTGGAAGACAGGTCCGGGAGGAACAATCTGCAAATTAGAGGGGTCCCAGAATCCATCTCTCCTCAGGAGTTGGAGGGTTACCTTAAGGAACTCTTCAAAGAAATTATTCCAGAGGCTAAGGACTCTGAACTCCTGATGGGTAGGGCCCACAGAGTGGTGTGCCCATGCTCTTTAGCAACCGACAAACCGAGAGATGTAGTGACCAGACTACACTATTTCACATTCAAAAACCAACTTATCAATGTTGACATGAGGTCCAAAACGTTACCTGAAAAATTTGACCAAATCCAAATATTTCCTGATCTGTCAGCTCATACGCTTTACCTCCAGAGAACTTATACAGACTACACCAAAATTCTTCGTGCTCAAGGCATAAGATACCGGTGGCGATTCCCTGTGAAGTTCCTCGTAACTAAGGATAGTCACCAGCATACTCCTGAAGACATCCGACTCCTCTTACAAAAATGGGGACTCCTTCCAGAAAACCAAGAGGAACAAGAAACTCCTTCCTCAAGACTACTTCCCCTTAGAGCTGACGCTCCAGAATGGAAACCTCTCCCTCACAGACCCCTCCAGCCTTCTAGACCGCAGCCTGATACTCGTCGTAATCCCCCATGATGGGGGATCGTCTGTAACTTGATTTTTGATTAAGAGGCAAGCTGAGTTCCTCGGATTTTTGGCTGAAATACAAGCCCAAGATCTATGCAAGGCCTAACACTTGTCTACAGTATCCTTTATAGTTTGCTCTCCCAGATGAGGGAGAAACCTTGGAGTGGAGCACAGGTGTTTCAAGCCCACCAGATAAGCCTTTTGCTGTTTACAAATGTTTATAGTTCACAGTTTAATGGCTTCTTTTGACTCAGAGAGGACAGGCACCCACTGTTACACCCACTTTAATTGACTAAGAGCTGGACAGGGCCCTGAAGGGGCATTTAGGATCAGCTGCTATAACTGTCTTTATTGCACTAACAATTCTTTTTTTTCACAGGTTACTTCCCTAAATTCCCCACACTACAGCTCTGAGACCCTTATAGGAATTGGGAGGGATCTTTAGTTGGCCACAAGCTTTGCCTGGATAAGGCCCCCCTCATGATACCCACCTTGTGAACTCTATAGCGCAGGCATAGCGCATACTCTAAAGGGGATGCAGGTTCATGGTATTGTCTGGTCGGACTCTGGGGGAGGTGCCCAAGCCTCAACTTACCTAAACTCCCTGTATTCGTTACCTCCCCACTACCCGTTCCATAATCTGATGTTGTCTACCTAGCTTGTTGCCCTAAAGTGAGTCTGTTATATGTTTTCTGTTAATCACTATTCTGATGGTTCTTTTTGATGTTGTGAGTTATCTATCCCCTGTTTGTTGGGTGTGTTGAGCTTTTTTGCACTGGTAAATACGCCTCCCAGGTATCCATTTGCACTATGAGCTAGATGGTATACTCGTACTAACTATTCTCTACCCTACCCACAAGATCCCACACACCCTACTCTACTTTACAATGACGGAGCGAAACCTTTGATTAGAAGGCAGTGAGGCCCCTTCTACTAACATAAACTTTATGCTTACTCCATTGATATCTCCACTGCCTGACCTCATTCCTACTCCCTAGACCCAGGGCCTCTGGTAGTAAGGACAGTAAGGCCCCCTTGGGCTTCATTATCACCCTTGTTTCTGCCATGTAACTTTTGGAGATGAAACACAACCAAGAATTCAAGGGACTAACACTGACACCAGTTCCACCATGTTAGTCTTAGCCGGAACAAAGAAATTGCCACTTACCTGAACTTATATAGGTTTAGTAGCCTAAATTCAAATCCTTTCCCTGACGTAGGCCCTTCCCGCTTCCCCTACACTCCCCCCCACCCTATAGGTACTGAGTAAGTGCCTATATTAGAGTAACTCTGAGACTTCATATGAAGTTCTCAGAGATGCCATGGAAAGTGCTTCTACGCACTACTGGATATGTTCTTTTTCAGCATAAAAACAAACAGCAAAGTATGATCTCTTTCTCTTCTTCTGCCAGTCTTCTACATCTTTACCTTAATCTCTCACTCCCCTCCCCCTCCTTCTCCTTCCCTCAGCAGCAGGTTCGTAATCGGGATTTGAACTATAGGCCCCAACTGACCACTTTATCGCTGAGTTGACAATCTCCACCCTGAATGCCAAGGGACTCAATACACCCACGAAAAGAAGCCTGCTGGTAAGACAACTGAAAAATTATAAGATAGCAATTGCCTACATACAAGAGATACACTGGACCGACCCGTTCCCCCACACTCTTAGATCTACCCTATACCCAATCTGCGAGACAGATTCATACACTAACAAAAAAAGGGGAGTAGCTATCCTTATTAGACAAGATGTCAAATATACCCCCATCACGGTAGAAAGGGATCCAGAGGGCAGATTCCTAATTATTGTGTGCTCTCTGAACGATACCATATATACGCTAGTCAATGTGTATGCCCCCAACACCCACCAGACCTCATTCCTAGGGCAGCTGTTGGAGAGAGTGGAAGAGTTAAAGCGAGGGTCCATACTCCTAGGAGGGGACTTCAATGCTACCTGGGATCCCGGGGTGGACAGGCGCTCATACAGGGACACAGACTCAGACAAAGGGGCCAGCCTCCCATCTAGGAGATTCTGTAATCTTCTAATGAGACACAACTATTTTGACATCTGGAGATGCCTACACACAACAGAGAGAGATTACACATTTTATTCTACTGCACACCATTCATACTACCGCATAGACTATCTGTTTACAGACCCTAGATAAGTTACGCTTCGCGAGGATAGTGATATGCCCCTGGTCAGACCATGACATGGTAACAACCATTGTTAACCCACTCCTCCCTGACTGCTGTCTGAGATCCTGGCAACTAGCAGATCACCTGATCAAAAACCCCTGGTCCCATCAAACCGCATCAGACATACAAGATTTTTTTAAACTTAATGATACCAAACAAACTAATGACACTACTCTCTGGGCAACCTTAAAGGCTTTTGTCCGGGGAACTTTCCCAAAAAGGGGTTTAATGATTGAGGCGAGAGAGGGGTGCCACATTGGCTCAACTCTTTGGGGAACTTAGACCGCTAGAAATACTAAACAAACACCATCCTAATCCAGTGCTAGCAACACATATAGGCCAAATCAGATATGAAATCACCTCCAAGTAGACGATTAGGGTACAATAATCTTTACTTAAGCTTCGGAAGCTTTTTTATCACCAAGTTAATAGAGCAGACAGACTTTTAGCCACCAAGCTTAGAGCCAGAACTAAGGCCGCACGGATCAAAAAATCTGCTACTCAGGGAAAACGTTACATGCCCCTAGAGACATTGGAGAGGCCTTTATGTCTTACTATAGTGAGCTGTACAGCTTAGAAACCAGCTCTGACACACATAAAGCAGAATCACATGCCATTAACAATTTCTTATCCTCCCTCTGCCTCCCCAAGCTGGATACCGATGAGGCTGATAGCCTGACTCTCCCTATAACAAATTCAGAAATTAGGGAAGCCATTAAGTCCCTAAAATTACACAAGGCCCCCGGCCCAGATGGATTTAACCCCCTATTTTATAAATCATATGCCCCCCTCCTGATACCATACTTGAAGCGGTTATATTCTGAAATTCTTGAGACGGGTTTCTTACCACAAGAATACTTAGAAGCCTCCATATTGACCATCCCAAAAGAGGGAAAGGACCCGATGCTTTGCCAAAGTTATCGGCCAATCTCACTCATCAACTTAGACATCAAGATATTTTCTAAAATCCTGGCCACTAGATTAGGTCAGCTATTGCCCAAGATCATACACAGGGATCAAGTGGGTTTCGTATTAAATCGTCTGGGTACAGAAAGTACACGTCGCCTCCTTAATGTTTTTGCTGAGGCCAGTGGAACAGGGAGACCCCTTCTCACCTGTTGTTCGATGCAGAGAAGGCGTTTGACAGGGTGCGTTGGGAGTACTTGATGGCAGTCCTTAAAACTGCAGGCTTACCTGAGGTTTTCTGTAGAGAGGTGGGAACCCTTTACTCTCAGCCAACAGCCAGGGTAAGGGGCTTGGGATTGTGCTCCAGACCCTTTGCTATGAGAAATGGCACCCGCCAGGGGTGCCCACTATCCCCCCTCCTTTTCGTCCTAGCCATCGAACCACCCGCCGAGGCTAATAGTGACATCAAAGGCATATATATTCAGGGGACCTATCAGAAACTTAGCCTTTCTGTGGACAATCTGACGATCTTCCTGTTTGACCATGGCCGATTGCTTCACCATCTCTTGAACCTGTTTGACCTCTTTGGCAAAATATTGTTCTATAAGTTAAACGTGTCTAAAACAGAGGCTTACCCGATCCATATCCCTGCTGCCTAACTTCACACCCTTCAGGCCACTCATAATTTCAAATGGAACCCTAAGAGTCTACGACACTTAGGTGTTTTCCTGTCACACGACAACAAACTATGACCATTTTCTCTGGGATGTCAGACAGACGCTTCTGGTTCCTAGATATAAGGAGGTATCTTGGATGGGCAGGATCTCTGCTTTCAAAATGATGCTCCTGCCAAAACTTACCTATTTGTTTAGATGCCTCCCTCTCCAACTCCCTTATACCTACCTAGACAGTTTTCATTCGCTCCTCAATAGATATGTCTGGGCCGACTCTCATCCCAGAGTAGCAAGGAAGATACTACAGGCCCCGATAGATAAAGGTGGTTTGGGCCTACCCAATATTAGAATGTACTATGAGGCCGCTATGCTAACTCATATATCGAGTTGGGGCCTCAACACAGAGTACCCCCGATGGTATGAAATAGAGCAAGCATCATTACCGCACAATGTCCTTCTCCGAGATCTAGCATGGATCCCTCAGCATTGTAGACCACTCTCCCTCACATCCAACACCATAATAAAACATTGCCTCAGTTTGTGGCATAAACTACGCCACTCCCCGAGGGTGACCCCCCACCCATCCCCCGTCCATGGTGTCCGAGGGCTCCTTAGGGGGCTCCCAGACTCTAACACCTCTGGCTGGTCTTCTCTCCCCATAAAGACCATTAAAGATATGTATATTGATAACTCCTGGGCCGTAAGACCAATCCTCATAACACATTTCGCAATCCCACTTAAAATGCATTTTGAGTTCACGCATTTCTGGTCACTGTTACACAGCTGGCATGTCTTTAAATCTGCACCACGCACACTCACATTGTGGGAATCCAGGCTCCAAATGGGCATACAGGGACACCGACCACTGACTATACACTACCAATGCATCCAAAGCTACCCTATTCTTCAGAAGAATCATAATATTTTGGCGTGGGAGAGGGATCTAGACAGGGTTTTTGAGGGTCAAGAATGGATGGGAGCTATAGCACACACTAGACAGACACAGCGTAACCCTCTTTAAACTGTTCTATAAACTGCTGACGAGGTGGCATTGGGTGCCCAGCCAGCTACACAGATTCTCTCCTGCTGTCTCTGACAGGTGCTGGAGAGGATGTAAACAAAAAGGGGATGACCTACACATCTGGTGGAGCTGCCAAGAAATCCAGAAACTATGGATTAGAGTTCTTGCCCTGTGCGGACTCCTCGCCATCTCGACTGATAGGGGCCCAGAGACCTACCTACAAACTCTCCAAACCACTAAAACACCTGTTTATATATCTGCTGAAGTCTACTAAGCTTGCCATCGCAAGACATTGGAAACAACACAGTGCACCTCCCTTGGGGAAAGTTATGGAAATACTCTCTACTGTGCGAACGATGGAGGAAGCAGTATATATAAACAGGGGACTCATAGACTTACACTCTGACATTTGGTCCATATGGGATACACTCCCACAAAATATGCTGACCATAGTCTGAGCTTGCATGATGCCCTGCTGCTCCCCCCACTATACTCCCTCCCCCCTTCCCCCTCTAAATTCTTTACTATGCTCTCTCTCTTTCTTTCTTTCTTTTTCCTTTTGATTCTACCTTCCATGATATATTTCTAATAGTGCCATTTGAAATGATCACCACATCAAGAAATATCGATGTTAACCAATGTTATCACAAAGTTTTCAAAATGCTGGTTTCACTTTATTTATGTTCATGGAGCCGAGGTTCACAGCTCCAGTGTGTTTTTCAAGGCCATCTACCACAAATGACCTATGTTAAGAGACTGCTGCTAATGTCACTAGTTGCCTTGCACTGTGTGTTTAATTATAATGTAAATGAGGTTCCACTATATGGGCTGGATATCTCACGAGGTCTGGCCTACATACATATGTAAGATATTTAATATATGGTGTTATGCTTACTATGTAACATGAACAGACTTACCTAAATATGTCTTACGAATGTATACCTGTATTTGTTGTAACCTCAATAAAAATGTTGATTTAAAAAAAAAAAAAAATCATAACCACCATAAAAAAGGGTGGGCCTCAGGGACTCTTGCCAATATGAAAGAAATTAATTTATCAGGTAAGTTCTTAAATAAATTATGTTTTCTTTTATGTAATTGGCAAGAGTCCATGAGCTAGTGACTTATGGGAGAGAAATACCCAAGAAGTAGGAGACCACAAAAGAGTCACTAGAAAGGGAGGGATAAAATTAAAACAGCTTTTTCCGCTCAAAAATTTAAATCCACAAAAAAAATAACACCTAGAGTTTTGCGTTAGGCTTAAAAAGCAGTATTGACCAGTCCTAACGCTGCTTTTTAACGCCCGCTGGTATTACGAGTTTTGCAGGTACAGGTGTACCGCTCACTTTTTTTGCCAGACTTGGCAATACCGCAAATCCACTTACGTAAATTGCATATCCTCTTTTTTCAATGGGACTTGCATAGCGCCGGTATTACGAGTCAACCAAAAAGTGAGCGGTAGACCCTCTCCTGTCAAGACTGGTACCGCATTTTAAAGTCAGTAGTTAAGAGTTTTACACTACAAAGCCGTAGCATAAAACTCTTAACTAAAGTGCTAAAAAGTACACTAACACCCATAAACTACCTATTAACCCCTAAACCGAGGCCCTCCCGCATTGCAAACACTAAAATACATTTTTGAACCCCTAATCTGCTGAACCGGACATCGCCGCCACTATAATAAATATATTAACCTCTAAACCGCCGCACTCCCGCCTCGCAAACATTAGTTAAATATTATTAACCCCTAAACTGCTGTCCCTAACATCGCCGACACCTACCTACATTTATTAACCCCTAATCTGCCGCCCCCAACGTCGCTGCCACTATACTAAAGTTATTAACCCCTAAATTTAAGTCTAACCCTAACCCCCCCTAACTTAATTATAATTAAAAGAAATCTAAATAAAAATTACTATCATTAACTAAACTATTCCTATTTAAAACTAAATACTTACCTGTAATATAAACCCTAAAATAGCTACAATATAACTAATAGTTACATTTTAGCTAGCTTAGGGTTTATTTTTATTTTACAGGCAAGTTTGTATTTATTTTAACTAGGTAGAACAGTTACTAAATAGTTATTAACTATTTAATAACTACCTAGCTAAAATTACCTGTAAAATAAAACCTAACCTAAGTTACACTAAGACCTAACGCTACACTATAATTAAATTATTTCCCTAAATTAAATACAATTAAATACAATTAAATTAAATTATCTAAAGTACAAAAAAAAACTAATTTACAGAAAATAATAAACAAATTACAAGATTTTTAAACTAATTACACCTAATCTAATCCCCCTAACAAAATAAAAAGCCCCCCCAAATAAAAACAAAGCCCTACCCTACACTAAATTACAAATAGCCCTTAAAGGGGCCTTTTGTGGGGCATTGCCCCAAAGTAATCAGCTCTTTTACCTGTAAAAAAAAATTACAAATCCCCCCCAACATTAAAACCCACCACGCACACAACCAACCCTACTCTAAAACTCACCCAATACCCCCTTAAAAAACCTAATACTAACCCCTTGAAGATCACCTTACCGGGAGAAGTCTTCATCCAACCATGTCGAAGTCCTCAATGAAGCTGGGAGAAGTCTTCATCCAAGCCAGGCGAAGTGGTCCTCCAGACAGGCAGAAGTCTTCATCCAGACGGCATCTTCTATCTTCATCCATCCATCCGGCGCGGAGTGGGTCCATCTTCAAGACATCTGACGCAGAGCATGATTCAGCATGCAAAGCTGCAGACGTCTCATATGAAAACAAGTGTTGGTGGATCGCGTCCGATGCTGCAGTCATGAGACCTAAAATTTCCATGCACATAGCCACTGAAGGGAATGATTGAGACTGAAGGTTTCGACAGGCAGAAACCAATTTAATTTGTCTCTTGTCTGTTAAAGACAAAGTCATGGACACTGAATCTATCTGGAAACCTAAAAGGTGACCCTTGTCTGAGGAATTAAGGAACTCTTTGGTAAATTGATCCTCCAACCATGTCTTTGAAGAAACAACACAAGTTGATTTGTGTGATATTCTCCTAAATGAAAAGATTGAGCCAGTATCAAGATATCGTCCAAATAAGGAAACACCACAATACCCTGCTCTCTGATTACAGATAGAAGGGCAACGAGAACCTTTGAAAAGATTATTGGAGCTGTTGTTGAAGAAGGATCAAAAGAAGTACCAGGCTTAGACAATCCCTTAGCAATCACATCAGAAATAGCATCAGGAACAGGAAAAACCGCAGGAGTAGTCACAGGAGGTTTATAAACAGAATTTAAACGTTTACTGGATTTATTATCAAGAGGACCAGACTCCTCAATATCCAAAGTTATTAACACTTCTTTTAACAAAGAATGAATATACTCAATCTTAAAAAGATAAGATGATTTATCAGTGTCAATGTCTGAAGTAGGATCTTCTGAGTCAGAGAGATCCTCATCAGAGGAGGATATATCAAAATGTTGCTGGTCATTACAAATTTCATCAGTATTATAAGAAGTTTTAAAATACCTTTTACATTTATTTGAAGGCGGTATAGCAGCCATAGCCTTCTGTATCACATCAGCAATATAATTTTTCATATCAACAGGGATATCATGTACTTTAGATGTTGAAGGAACAACAGATACTGTACTAGCACTAATAGAAATCTTTTCTGCATTTAAAAGCTTATTATGACAACTATAACATACTATAGCTGGAGATATAATGTCCACTAGCTTACAACAGATACACTTAGCTTTGGTAGAACTGTGTTCAGGCAACATGGTTCCTAAAGCAGCTTCTGAGACAGGATCAGATTGAGACATCTTGTAAAATGTAAAAAAAGAAAAATTACATTAAACAAAAAAATCTTATTTCCACATATAGCAGTTTCAGGAATGGGAAAAAATGCAAATGCTAAAATTGGCAAAAAAATAAAGCAAATAGCATAGCCCTCTGAGCATAAAGAAGGCAAGGAGCATAAAGGAAGGGAGTTAAAATAAAACAAAAAACTTTTAGCGCCAAGTATGACGCACAACGCAAAAGGAAGTTGAGAAATTTTTTGGCACCAACAAACATCCGGAAATGACGCAACTTGCATCATAACAAACACAATTTCGAGCCAAACAACCTAGCGTCAATTAAGACGCAGGAAATTACGAACTTGCACCATGACAGACGCACATTCGCGCCCAAAACATTTCTTGTGCCAAGAATGACACAATAAATAACAGCATTTTGCGCCCTTGCGAGCCTAATTTGCACGCAAGTTTTCCAAGAAAAAGCAAATTAAATTGAAAAAAAGACTATACCCCAGGTAAGACAAACTTCCTAAACATGATTCCCATAACAAAACTGCTGGACTGCAAAGGGAAATACACATAGACCTGACTCATGACAAATATAAGTAAAATACATATATTTAAAACTTTATATTAATACATAAAGCGCCAAACCTAAGCTGAGCGTGTCTTAAAATAATGATACATACTTACCGAAATCCACATATAACAGATAGCCATACCACTGCCAGTACTGAAAGCTATCAGCAGAGGTAATGGTATATAAGAGTATATCGTAGATCTAAATTCAGGATTCCACAGCACCATTCTAAAAAGGGAGGTAGGAGATGAATCCCTACGACTGATAACAGAGAACGCTTGAAAAGATTTCCATGAGGAAAACCATAAAATCAAACAGGTGATACTCTCTTCACATCCCTCTGACAAACACTGTACTCTGAGAGGAATTGGGCTTCAGAATGCTTAGAAGCGCTTATCCCAGAAGAAATCATAAAAATCAAGCACAAACTTACTTCACCACCTCCATAGGAGGCAAAGTTTGTAAAACTAAATTGTGGGTGTGGTGAGGGGTGTATTTATAAGCATTTTGTGGTTTGGGAAACTTTGCCCCTCCTGGTAGGATTGTATATCCCATACGTCACTTGCTCATGGACTCTTGCCAATTACATGAAAGAAATAACCCTTCTAACCAGACAGCTCTTCACGTGGGCACCATAGAAGAAGAAATAAATAGTAGAGAGGGACTTAGGGTACAGTCTAATCTATGCAAGCTAAAGCAACTTTACTATCATAAAGGCAACAGAGGTGACAGAATTTTAGCTGCAAAATTTAGACACAAGACCCAGCAATGCAGTAAACTAGCAATTAAAGCTTGATCAGGTCTAATATACTCCCCTAGAAAAATTGGAGAGGCATTTGCAACATTCTGTTGGACTCTATACAACCTAAAAGAAGCTGAGGAACCTCCCTTGGCTGACCCCTACACAATTCAATAGTTCCTAACAGATCTGGACTTACTACAGCTCTCCGACAACTCTGTATCTGAGCTAGAAAAACCCTTTTCAGCCAAAGAACTCAAAATTGCGATAGAATTCCTCAAGACCCATAAAGCTCCTGGCCCTGATGGTTTCCCTCCAAGTTTTTACAAGACTTTTGCTCCAGATCTATTACCCGTAATGCTTCCTCTTTTCGATGAGGTTTGTAGGAAAGACGAATTTATGAGCGAATATTTGGAAGCTAGCATACTCACTATTCTCAAGGAAGGGAAAGATTTAACAAGATGCAAAACAGACCTATTTCATTCATAAATGTTGATGTGAAATTATGTGCTAAGCTCCTTGCTAATAGGCTCGCCACACATATACTGACAGTGCTACATTTAGATCAGGTGGGACTTGTCTTAGCTCACCAGGGTCCTGATAATACCCGTAGACTCCTAAATATCTTTGCGGAAGCTGCAGACAACCCTTTCTTCTCACTCTCCCTAGATGCCGAGAAGGTGTTTGATAGGGTTAGATAGGAGTATATGTTCCAGACATTAGAAGCATTTGGTGTCCTCTCATTTGTATGCACCGCTATTAAAGCCCTATATGTATCTCCAACAGCTAGAGTTAGAGGAGTAGGATTCTGTTCTCCCACCTTTCCAATAACTAACGGAACCCAGCAGGGATGGCCCCTATCCACGATCTTATTCGCCTTAAGCATTGAACCATTAGCTGCAGCCATCCGGAAAAACAGACACATACAAGGCATAATCCTTCATGACACTGAATAGAACATGGCCCTTTTTGCGAATAATCTGACGGTATTCCTGATGAACCCCACCTCATCCCTACCACACCTACTAACAGTCCTGAAAGACTTTGGAACCTTCTCCCACAATAAAATCAATGTTGGCAAGACTGAGGTGTACACTATAGGTATATCTCAAAGAGAACAGGATAGACTAAACAAAGTTTTCCCCTTTAAGTGGTCAACAAGAGGTATTAAACACTTAGGGGTATTCCTTTCGCCTTACAAAGCTACCATGATTTCTGACAATTACTATCCCCTACTAAAACACATAATTTTAGGGATACAATGAGGTTTCATGGATGGGTAGAGTAGTGGCGATCAAAATGATGGTACTCCCCAAGCTAATATATTTGTTTCGATGTCTACCCATTTCAGTTCCGACATCCATTATAAGTAAATTCCAGACTGTGTTTAATACATACATCTGGAATGGAAAAAGACCTAGAGTTGCAGCGCATATCCTTCAAGCCCCATTAGATAAGGGAGGTATAGGTATCCCAAACATAAAGCTTTACCATGATGCAGTCATGATATCCCATGTGT
Source organism: Bombina bombina (assembly GCF_027579735.1). Classification (NCBI taxonomy): domain Eukaryota; kingdom Metazoa; phylum Chordata; class Amphibia; order Anura; family Bombinatoridae; genus Bombina; species Bombina bombina. Next base: position 842,043,692 of record NC_069500.1, read on the forward strand.
CAGCTTGGGGAGGTAACCTCCCACCATCTAGATGGCGTGAATTTAAACAGGCCTCCCTTCCAGCGTATGTAAAATTGGATGACCTCCTTTGAATCCCCCCACACTGCTCCAAAAGAACCGACAATCTCCAACCCCTTGATTAGGGAATGCCAGACTCAGTGGTTTAAACTTAGACACAGCCCCTCCATTGCTCACCACCCTTCCCCAACTCACTCTATCCTAGGGCTTTTACAGGGTCTCCCAAATACCCACAATTTAAGCTGGAAACATACTTCTTTAAGATTTGCCTCAGACTTCTATTCAGATGGTAAATTGCTCAAACTTACAGACTTACTTACCCAACTTGAGATTCCTTCCAAGCTGTTTTTCGATTTACTCAGACTGAGATCCTTGATGAAGGCCTGGGGCTTTCTAGGAGAGAATCTTAGAGGCACAACTATCTGGGAATCCAGGTGGATTTCTAGATTGCAGCTGTTCAATCAATTGTCAAACCACTATAGATGTCTAATACAGGACTCAGTGGGTCCAGGCGATACAGGCAACTAAAAACTCTCTACATTGCATCATGATGTACAAACTCCAGTATAAACTACTAACCAGGTTGCACCTAGTACCCACAAAATTGCAGAAAATCTACCCCTCCCATTCCCCGATATGCTGGAGAAACTGTGATGAATTTGGGACTCCCCTTCACATTTGGTGGTTGTGTCCATGACTGAAACCCTTTTGTGCAAAAAATATGAAATTGTGTACTGATCTGGACCTACCCCCTCCCGTACAGGTGGGTACAGCTCCCTTACATCTAGATATTGCAGTCTTACCAAAACACAAGCAGACCCTACTAATACTGATCTCGACTAAATGAATGATAGCTAGAAACCAGAAAAAACAGATCCCTCCTAAATGGCAGGGAGTGGTGGACAACCTAAATTTTCTCCAAGCAATGGAGGAAGAGGCCTAACGATCTAAAAATCAGATTGACTTGTACTGTCTGATCTGGGAGCCCTGGGAGTCCTTCCAGAGGGTCTGCTAAGCTAAAACATCTTGATTACACTATCTAAAGCCACCTTTCCCCCCCCCCCCTCTGATATAGGTTTCTGCTCCCTACTTTCTATCCTTGCCCTTTGTAGACTTTGTTTATCAACATGCCCCACTGTCCAGGAAATATTATGATGGCCCAGTGATGTAACCTTTTCCTATATTGTACTTCTGAAGTCAATTATACTCTATTTGTGATCTAGGTAAAGAATTAGGCCGATGAGGCCTTGAAGAAGTCTTGATCATTTTCCCATGGTTTACTATAGTTATTATAAATTTGAAAAATGAGGTTATAAACTTATGCTTTGGGTCTTGAAATGAAATACTTGTGAACATGTTGTGTAACTGATGAAAATTAGGGGCGCGATCCGATATACGGCATAGTTTTCGGCGCAAGCGAGGGAACCCGCGCCGCCCGTAATTTCACCTCGCACATCGGGCTATCCAATATACTGCGCCGTCAGATGCTAAAGTGGCGTAAGTAACACAAACTGGCGTTGTTTTGAAAAGTGCGCAAATACATATTTTAGTCGTCGCAAGTACCCACGCCAGTATTTTGTCCACGTAAAGTCTCAATAAAGTGTAGTTTCATGCAAATTAGGCTAACCCTTGTAAAAATTACCCGCGACTCCATCTAAAAATGCGCAACATAATTACGCTATTCAAAAGTCATATATAAACCCATGCGCAGCCGCCATTTTCTTCAGTGTGTTTGGATGGTTCATTGAGCTACAGCACACTGCAGTGAGTTTAGGATTAGTAAGAGTAGTGAGAGAGGTGCAGCATAATAGTTAGTTAAAGGGACAGTCTAATATAAATTAAACTTTCATTATTCAGATAGGACTTGTAACGTTAATCAACTTTCCAATTTACTTTTATCATCATATTTGCTTTTTTCTCTTGGTATTCTTTGTTTAAACTAAACATAGGTAGGCTCATATGCTAATTTCTAAGCCTTTGAGGGCTGCCTCTTATCACATGCTTTTTAAATCTCTTTTCAACACAAAGAGACAGAAAGTACACGTGGGCCATATAGATAACACTGTGTTCAGGCACAGGGGGGTAGTTATCAAGCTGTCAACCTCAAATACGCTGGAATTCTGCAGAGTATTTGTGGCGAGGCTGATTCGCCTTACTTATCAAAGGCTAGAGACCGGCAAAAGTAGAATTTTGTGACGTAAGCTTCGATCCGCCGGACCCAGTCCGACACATATCGATTCTTATGTCACTCCAGATGTTCCGCACACAAGTGCGGCACAATCTGACTACTTTTGCTAGTTATCAAAAAACTAGCAGGTACGCTCTGCACTTTTACGGCCCAGCGTACCTGGTTTTCAAACCGCCACCCTGGAGGCGGCGGATCCCATAGGAATCAATGGGAGTCTGACCATAGCGAAAGTACAAGTTCGCTGCTGCCAGACATCCCATTGATTCCTATGGGAGATGTCTGCACCTAACACCCTAACATGTACCCCGAGTCTAAACACTACTAATCTGTCCCCCCTACACCGCCGCAACTAAATAAATGTATTACCCCCTAAACCGCCGCTCCCGGAGCCCACCGCAAGCTATACTAAATATGTTAACCCCTAAACCACCGCTCCCAGAGCCCACCGCAAGCTACTCTATGCATATTAACCCCTAAACCGCCGCTCCCGGAGCCCACCGCAACTATAATAAATGTCTTAACGCCTAAACCGCCGCTCCCGGAGCCCACCGCCACCTACATTATACCTAGTAACCCCTATCCTGCCCCCCCTACACCGTCGCCACCTATAATAAATTTATTAACCCCTATCCTGCCCCCCCTACACCGTCGCCACCTATAATAAATTTATTAACCCCTATCCTGCCCCCCCTACACCGTCGCCACCTATAATAAATTTATTAACCCCTATCCTGCCCCCCCTACACCGCCGCCACTGTAATAAAATTATTAACCCCTAAACCTAAGTCTAACACTAACCCTAACACCCCCCTAACTTAACACCCCCCTAACTTAAATATTAATTAAATAAATCTAAATAATATTTCTCTTATTAACTAAGTTAATCATATTTAAAACTAAATACTTACCTGTAAAATAAACCCTAATATAGCTACAATATAAATAATAATTATATTGTAGCTATCTTAGGATTTATTTTTATTTTACAGGTAACTTTCAATTTATTTTAACTAGGTACAATAGCTATTAAATAGTTATTAACTATTTAATAGCTTACCTAGCTAAAATAAAGAGAAATTTACCTGTAAAATAAAAACTAACTTAAAGGGCCATAATACCCAAATGTTTAAACACTTGAAAGTGATGCAGCATAGCTGTAAAAAGCTGATTAGAAAATATCACCTGAACATCTCTATGTAAAAAAGAAAGATATTTTACCTCAAAAGTTCCTCAGTAGCCACCTCCCATTCTAAAGGATTTCTAAGCAGCATTTTAGTGTGTTTGTCCTGGGACATCTGAAGGGACTAGCATCGTGCACTCTCATATTATTTCACCAATCAGGTAAAGGAAGCTTACTATGAAATCTCATGAGAGTTAAGTCAAATCTCATGAGATCACAGTAAGAGTTCATGACCTCAGCATTGCTGATGCTGATTGGCTGCTGTTCATTTCTTCATTTTTTTTAATTTTTTTACCTGCAGCTGGGAGCAGCTGAGTATAACTTTTTACACAGAACTGACTCTGCTGAGCTGAGGAAATTGTGAGGTAAAATATCTTCCTTTTTTACATAGAGATGCTCAGGTGATATTTTCCTGTCAGCTTTTTACAGTTATACTGCATCAGTTTCAAGTGATTTAGCCTATGAGTATTATGTCCCTTTAAGTAACAATTACACCTATCACTACACTATACTTTAATAAATTATTCCTATTTAAAACTAAATACTTACCTGTAAAATAAACCCTAAGATAGCTACAATATAATCAATAATTACATTGTAGCTATCTTAGGATTTATATTTATTTTACAGGTAACTTTGTATTTATTTTAGCTAGTTAGAATAGTTATTAAATATTTAATAACTACCTAGCTAAAAGAAATACAAAATTACCTGTAAAATAAATCCTAACCTAAGTTACAATTAAACCTAACACTACACTATCATTAAATAAATTAAATAAACTACCTACAAATAACTACAATTAAATAAAATTACATAAACTAACTAAAGTACACCTAATCTAATCCCCCTAATAAAATAACAAACCCCCCAAAATAAAAAAATGCCCTACCCTATTCTAAATTAAAAAAGGTTAAAGCTCTTTTACCTTACCAGCCCTTAAAAGGACCTTTTGTGGGGCATGCCCCAAAGAATTTAGCTCTTTTGCCTGTAAAAGAAAAATACAACCCCCCCAACATTAATACCCACCACCCACATACCCCTAATCTAACCCAAACCCCCCTTAAAATAACCTAACACTAATCCCCTAAAGATCATCCTACCTTGAGTAGTCTTCACTCAGCCGAGCAGCACTGGAACCGAAGTGGACACCCGGAGCGGAAGACGTGATCCTCCAAGCGGCGCTGAAGAAATCTTCCATCCGATGAAGTGATCCTCCAAGCGGCGCTGAAGAAGTCTTCGATCCGGGCGATGTCATCTTCCAAGAGGGGCTGAAGAAGTCTTCTATCCGGGCGATGTCATCTTCCAAGCCGGGTCTTGAATCTTCATTCCGCCGACGTGGAACATCCTTCTTTACCGACGGACTACCGACGAATGAAGGCTCCTTTAAGGGACGTCATCCAAGATGGCGTCCCTTCAATTCCGATTGGCTGATAGAATTCTATCAGCCAATCGGAATTAAGGTAGGAAAAATCTGATTGGCTGATGGAATCAGCCAATCAGATTCAAGTTCAATCCGATTGCTGATCCAATCAGCCAATCAGATTGAGCTCGCATTCTATTGGCTGTTCCGATCAGCCAATAGAATGCGAGCTCAATATGATTGGCTGATTGGATCAGCCAATCGGATTGAACTTGAATCTGATTGGCTGATTCCATCAGCCAATCAGATTTTTCCTACCTTAATTCCGTCGGCGGGATGAAGATTCAAGACCCAGCTTGGAAGATGACATCGCCCGGATAGAAGACTTCTTCAGCCCCTCTTGGAAGATGACATCGCTCGGATCGAAGACTTCTTCAGAGCCGCTTAGAGGATCACTTCATTGGATGGAAGATTTCTTCAGCGCCGCTTGTTGGATCACTTCTTCCGCTCCGGATGTCCACTTCGGTTCCATCGCTGCTCGGCTGAGTGAAGACGACTCAAGGTAGGATGATCTTCAGGGGATTAGTGTTAGGTTATTTTAAGGGGGGTTTGGGTTAGATTAGGGGTATGTGGGTGGTGGGTTTTAATGTTGGGGGGGTTGTATTTTTCTTTTACAGGCAAAAGAGCTGAATTCTTTGGGGCATGCCCCACAAAAGGTCCTTTTAAGGGCTGGTAAGGTAAAAGAGCTTTGAACTTTTTTAATTTAGAATAGGGTAGGGCATTTTTTTATTTTGGGGGGGTTTGTTATTTTATTAGGGGGATTAGATTAGGTGTAAGTAGCTTAAAATTGTTGTAATATTTTTAAAATGTTTGTTTTTTGTAATTTAGCTTTTTTTATTTTTTGTACTTTAGTTAGTTTATGTAATTTTATTTAATTGTAGTTATTTGTAGGTAGTTTATTTAATTTATTTAATGATAGTGTAGTGTTAGGTTTAATTGTAACTTAGGTTAGGATTTATTTTACAGGTAATTTTGTATTTCTTTTAGCTAGGTAGTTATTAAATAGTTAATAACTATTTAATAACTATTCTAACTAGCTAAAATAAATACAAAGTTACCTGTAAAATAAATATAAATCCTAAGATAGCTACAATGTAATTATTAATTATATTGTAGCTATCTTAGGGTTTATTTTACAGGTAAGTATTTAGTTTTAAATAGGAATAATTTATTAAAGTATAGTGTAGTGTTAGGTGTAATTGTAACTTAGGTTAGTTTTTATTTTACAGGTAAATTTCTCTTTATTTTAGCTAGGTAAGCTATTAAATAGTTAATAACTATTTAATAGCTATTGTACCTAGTTAAAATAAATTGAAAGTTACCTGTAAAATAAAAATAAATCCTAAGATATCTACGATATAATTATTATTTATATTGTAGCTATATTAGGGTTTATTTTATAGGTAAGTATTTAGTTTTAAATAGGAGTAATTTAGTTCATAATAGAAATATTATTTAGATTTATTTAATTAATATTTAAGTTAGGGGGGTGTTAGGGTTAGTGTTAGACTTAGGTTTAGGGGTTAATAATTTTATTACAGTGGCGACGGTGTAGGGGGGGGGCAGGATAGGGGTTAATAAATTTAATATAGGTTGCGTCGGGTTCAGGGAGCGGCGGTTTAGGGGTTAAACTATATATTTATTTGCGGCGAGGTGCGCGATCAGCAGGATAGGGGTTAATAACTTTATTATAGAGGGCGACGGTATAGGGGGGCGCAGGATAGGGGTTAATAGGTATAATGTAGGTGGCAGCGGTGTCCGGGAGCGGCGGTTTAGGGGTTAATACATTTATAAGAGTTGCGGCAGGGTCTAGGAGCGGCGGTTTAGGGGTTACTTTTTTTAGCTGCGGGGGGCTCCGGGGGCGCCGGTATAGGGGGTAGAACAGTGTAGTTAGTGTGAGTGCTTAGTGACAGGCTAGCAATAAAGCTGTAAAAAAGCCGAAGAGCAGCGAGATCGGATGAGTGATAACTCTCACAGTCCGCTGCTCATCGCCCCGCGGCTTTTTGACAGCTTTATTTGATAAGTTAGGCAAATTTTTTCAGGTCCGCGGCGGCGATGTGAGGTGAGCTTAGGCGGGGGTATTGGCCCGGCGAAGGCAGGAAAGTTGACACGTTGATAACTACCCCCCACAGGGGGTTATTTAAGATTTAGCACAAAACAATGCTAAATTTAAGACAATAGATAATAAACAGTCACAGTCATGTGATCAGGGGGCTGGAAGAAGGTTCCTAGATACAAGGTAATCACAGAGGTAAAAAGTATATTAATATAACTGTGTTGGTTATGCAAAACTGGGGAATGGGTAATAAAGGGATTATCTATCTTTTAAAACAATAACAATTCTATGGTAGACTGTCCCTTTAAGTCGGATTATTGTTTGGGTAAGCTTGTACATTTACTTACACTTATTTTTACATATTGCACACATATTGCATACATACATATACAAAATACACAACCCTTTTTTTTCTAACACCTCACACATTTTATTTCAATTTTACCGTGTGATAGGCTGAGTGTTTGGTTGTGATTGTGTGTGATTGAACTTGGAGTGAGTGTGAGTGTGTGAGTGTGTGTAGTGTGAGAATGGCAGGGAGAGGTAGGGCGGAGGGGAGCGGAGTTGCAGGGAGAGGAGTATTCTAGCGGACAGGAGGAGCAGCGGGGTCCCAGTGGAGTGGGGAGAGGGAGAGTTAGAAGGGATTATGGGAGGGGAGATGCCCAGAGACCAGGCACACTTAGAAAAGGGACAGAGGGTGCACATGGGGACAGAAGGGGGGAGGAGGGAGAGGATAGGGAGGAACCCACACCAGGGACATCCCAGGGAGCAAGCCAGGTGGCCACAGAGGATGAGCACATGAGATGCCCAAATTTCTCATTTGATGAGAATGTTGCGCTAGCCCAGGCCATCATGGACAACCACAGTGCCATCTTTGGCCAGGAGAAGGGCAAAGGCATTGACCAAAGGCGTAAGGCAGCATGGTTGGCGGTAGAGGAAGCTGTAAACAGTATGGCCCCCGCAGAGGAGGACTGTCGAGGGACTTAAAAAAAGGTGGAAAGATTGTAAGAGGCGGGTGAAAGAGAAGATAGGGCAGGAAGCCATGCACCATAGGGGAACAGGCGGTGGTCCACCCCTGGAAACCGAATACAACACCTGGCAGGAGATGATACGCAGCTCCCTGAGTATCACAGCAGTGCGTGGACTTCCAGGGGCTTGTGACTCAGGGGCTGCAACCACAGCACAACATCCCACACACCAGTATTATATGTATTTGAGATATAACATCCTTTAATGTCACACATTCATGTACACAATGAGGAGCATGGTATTTGGCGTACTAACAAAAACATCTACAATTATATTTCACATTAATGCTACTTAACACAATGCAATTCATGATATGAGGTGGAATAGTGCAATACTAACATGTCTAAGAGTAACACAGGCCACAAGCCACATGTTGAGTTTTCAGTAAATGGACACTATAGCCATCACAATACTTTTAGCTCAGAAAGCAGGTTCTGTGCCTACATCAGGCTAAAGTAAATTGTGTGGCCATAGTGTCACTTAAAGAACACATTTTCTCCATCACTGACATGTACACATAACTATTGTATGAAACACATACCTGGATACTGTGCAGATTAAAATCCCTCATATCACAAATCACATTGTGCACATGCATGTTATACAGTTTGACATGAGAATGAGTATTGTCCCTAGCATGTATCAATGTACATTTGTACATTGTATGCCCACATGGACATATATATGACTGTACTAATCCCTCTCATCATTTGACTACTCCACAGAACCTCCTGTCACCAGGCGGCAAACAGGCATGCCGCCACCTCCACCACCAGTCACAGCCATGCAGCCACCTCCACCACCAGTCTTCAGGCAGCAACATGGACAGTATGCTCCCATGCATGAGCAGGGTTGGATTGCCTCCGTTGAGGACCCAGAAGTGATGCCACCACCATTGGCATACGACCCCTGGCAAGATACCTGGCCTGAGGAATATCCTTTTGGCTTTGAGAGGGAGCCAAGTCAGCCACGAAGGGTCCATGTCTTTACCCCCCCAACACAATATCAGGCCAGTCATGGTTTATACATACAGGGGATGTTGCAGGAAATGCAAACTGGACAGGCTGAGTGGTTACACACTAGTCATCAATGGGACTACCAATCCAGCCTGAGAGCTCCACCATCCGCTTCCCTTGGGAGAGCTCCACCATCCGCTTCCCTTGGGAGAGCTCCACCATCAGCTTCCCTTGGGAGAGCTCCACCATCCTCAGATGAGCATATAGCTGCAGTTGTCCATGAAGCACCAGCAGCTGAAGTTGCCCCTGAAGCACCAGCAGCTGCAGTTGTCCCGGAAGCACCAGCATCTGCAGTTGTCCCTAAAGCACCAGCAGCTGCAGTTGTCCCTAAAGCACCAGCAGCTGAAGTTGTCCCTGAAGCACCAGCAGCTGAAGTTGTCCATGATGCACCAGCAGCTGAAGTTGTCCATGATGCACCAGCAGCTGAAGTTGTCCCTGAAGCACCAGCAGCTGAAGTTGTCCATGATGCACCAGCAGATAGAGCTGAACCTGCACCTAGAATCTCTCCTACTCAAGAGCCTGTAGATCCACTGTATTCTCCCCTGGGCGAGGAATACATTTCACTCCAGAGGAGGCTCATAACAAGCTGCGAGAGCAGACAAAAAGGCCAACACAGGTTTCACAGGAGCCAACAGAGGTTACTCCAGCATACCATAGAGCTGCAGAGGGACATGGCAGCATCATTAAGTGGTATAGTACAAAACCAGTCGCAGATGATGAGAGTTATTTCTGATATGCAGATGCAGATTGACAACAGATGGCGGGAACAAAACCAACTCTTGGGTGTGTTGGTTGAGCACTTCACACACCAGCAGGACACTGCCTCCAGCCTTTCATCTGTGGCCAGCACTCCAGCAGAATCATCTGAAGCTTCCCAAACCAGGAGAACCAGGAAATCCACTCCAGTCACCTCAGCCCCCTCATCCAAGAAGCCTAAAAAAAAAAGTATTCTTATAGTTCACCATAAACTTGTCCTCTGTTATTTACCATATAATTGTCATCCACATCCATGTGAGGGGTGTTTTAGTACACTAATATTGTTTAAACATATAATAAGGCCTGTGTGGAAATGGCCCCAAAAAAAGGTAATATCATCATGTTTATGACATATTCATGTTCTATAAACCACATCACATAGTTGTGTATGAACGGTACATATAGTAATATTCACTTATAAGATGCAAATCAAGGTTTCTCACATCCAATGGATATTGACACATGGGCAGGGATAGGCACAAGGCAAGGCTGTGGCAGACATTTTCTAAGGTAAAGACCTTTAGTGAAGGACACCTTGCCTATCCCTGCACATGGGTATATATATATCTAAATAATAATGTTTTTACAGAAGGTGTGAACATAAGGTATAAACATCCATTTTCATTCTTCAAAATAATAGTCAATAAATCATAGTGACCTAAACATGAATTAAACAAATGAGATATTTTCAGTAATTAGGGTGGTTAAGGGAAGGGGGTGGGATGTAGTAGTTTCACTTACATGCAGTGGAAATCCGCAGTATGTAATTCTATGACCAGCTGCAGCAGGGGCATCAGCAGGGGCAGCACCATGACCAGGGACCTCAGCAGCAACTATAGAATTAGCATGTATAGACGGAACAACAGGGGCTTGTAGGGCTTCCAGCACTCCTTGTGCCCCATGATGACCCCTTTTGCCCCATGATGCTGCCTCTCTATGGAAAGCAGGAAAGCATGGTGGCTAATGAGGATGTGCATTGGCGGGTTTTTTAGGCTCCCTGTTGTGAGGTTGTGCTGTTTGTGATTGGTTTGACACACTTGCAGGGGCAGGAATAATAAATGCTTTGAAGAGGTTTAACTCTTTGTGATCAAGCTTCTGATATGTATGTTGTTGAGCATGCATTTGTTAGGCCTTCAGAGAGTTACGTTGGTTTCTAAGTCAGTGCAAGGGTTGCTGCGCCTGCAATTTGTGGTGAGATGAGAATGGAGTAGATTTTCTGAATTCTGCGCGCGTAAGTCCTTACGCTGTATATTGGATACCAAACTGCGCGTGTTTTGTATGTCAGTCTATGGGTCAAAAAAATATGGCCGAAGGCAGAAATATAAGTGCGTAAGTTGTATGCTACGCCGTATATGTGATACTAAACCCGCGCAATATTTTGCGTCGCCGGCTTCTGCGGGCAACGCTGCATATGGGATCGGGCCCCACTTATGTACTCTGAATATCGTGAATTGCTCATTAAAGTGTTGTTATTAAACCTCAATAAAAACTTTTAAAATAAAAAAATAAAAATTGTAGTCAAAAGATACTATACCCAAATAGATCAATTAAATAAAACTCTAGTAGGACCAGTGATCCCTTTAAGGCCAGATTTCTGAGTGGCCCAGTAGTGAAACAGTTAATAAGAGAACCACACATTGTGCAGTGTTTGCTAATGGCAGGGAGTCGTTCCCTAATTAACTATTTCACTGCTGGTCAGCTCACAAAACTGGCCTTAGAGGGAACACTGAGCAGGGCTTTTCACTCACATCAGAAAACAATTGTCAAATACCAAAATCCCAATTTAATCAAAATTACCTTACACACACCAGGGATATTGCCTTGTTTGTAAGTGAATTTCAAGGCCAAAAGTCCAAATACATACACAATGTCAGCAGGAGACATTTAGATCTCTTTACTTGCACGCCATAGTTTTACAAGGAATAGAAAACAAGTCCCCTGTGGGTAGACACAGTTTGTTTAAAGCTAACAAGTTTTTCTTCCAAATAGGCACATTTTACATTTTTTTAGGTTAATTTAATTGTAATTTAGCCATCTTAAGGGAAGAAAGCAGCTGTTTTAATGAGTTAACAGTAGATTTAATATAACTAGCATATGTTCTCAGTGCGATCAGGGTCACTGTCAGCAGAGTTGGTTTAGAAATAGAACATTACCTCTCTAAGTTCAATCTCTTGGGCTCTTCTCTTTATGAGTAAAGAACAAATTGAACCTAGTCTGTGCAGTTTAAGTGACTTGCAGTAGTGCAGCATGGAAAAAAGTCAAATACGGAATTTATTTCCATTAAAAGAAATAACTGGATTAACATTTAAAGGTAGAACTCAAACAATCAAAATAAATAGCGCTCTGAGAATACCTATTGTGATATAAAATAGTCACCTAAAATGTACAAATATATGTTACTTATCCAATAAAATATGCTAATCCATAGTGGGCCACATTACAAGTGGATTTAAGCCCGGGTTAGCGCGCGTATTACAAGTTGAAAGTAATATGTTTGTGTGCAAGCGAAACCTGATGCTTGCTAACTTCAGGACTAACATGCAATCATGTAAACTTCTCCGCACTTTAAAAAAAACAAAACTAACACTTATCGCTCACAAGCTAACCCGACACTGCGTTAGATCTATAGTTTTAACCCGAAGGTAGTTATACATATTTTACATGAAATGTTCTTCACATAGAAGAAAATGTTAATTTTATTTTTAAATATATATTTCTATATATATCTGATTAATAAAAAAAAAAAAAATACATATATATCTATATGAATATATACAGGTATAGATATATATATATATATATATAGGAATATATATTACATTTAAAAATACTAACAACATTTTCTACTATGTGAAGAACATTAGAATGAAAATATTTACAGTAAATACACATTATAGCATATTATAAAATATTAAAATTGAATACAATGTTTGAATGGAATAGTATTTGCTTGGAAAGGGCTCCAAAGTGTGTGTGTATGTATGTATATATATATATATATATATATATATATATATATATATATATATATATATATATATATATATAAATATTTATTTCTTTTTATCTCTTACACTTTACACTATGGGGTCGATTTATTAAGGTCCAAATGCACCTGTGTCCGCGTGAGCCTTCAGGCTCGACGGAAACAGTAGTTAAGAAGAAGCAGTGATCTTAAGACTGCTGCTCCTTAACTCCTCCGCCACCTTTGAGGCAGTGGACAGCAATCAGCCTGATACAGGGGGCGGTATTGCACAAACATTTCATGAGAAATGCTTGTGCAATGATAAATGCCGACAGTGTATGCTGTTGGTGTTTATCAATGTCCGCACATTAGTAAATTGGCCCCTAGGTCTCCACTTGCGCACACCCGACGAGCACTAAATTTGTTTGCGTTTGAGTGAACACAAGTAATATTGGTGCAAGATAGTGCAGTCGCGATATTGCTTAGCGCACCATCTGGCCCAATATGTGTTAATCCATCATTTCATCTTTGAACTGGTTAGGGGTAAGAGTGATGATCTGGATGGAAAAACTAGTAAATGTTTTATTTGATATATTTACATGGTTAAAGATGCCACTTAAGTGAGTCTTGACTCGATTGAACGTACCATCTTACAAAGCGGACATTGGCAATGAGTTTACTGGTTGTTTTTTCTTTGTTACTGTTGTGAGTTCCTGTGGGTACATACTAAGGAATGTTACCATTCACTGTTTATGTTACCAGACATATGTCCCAATTCATTGTTCCAAGTAAAGCTTTGAAACTCAAAGAAGTGATCTTCTGCTCTTCCATAAGTTTAACATTTTCTGGACCTTTACTAAGCTAACTAATATATGGTGATGCCATTTTAAATAAACAAAAAACAAACACCTAGATTACAAGTTTTGCGTTAGAGGCTATGCGGTGCTAACGAGCAGTTTTCCCTCACCGCTCACTTAAATGCAGCGCTATTATTACGAGTTTTCAGAAACCCGTCATTAAAAGGCAAGAAGTGAGCGTTGAGCAAAATTTTGCTCATTACCGCACTCCAATACCAGCGCTGCTTAAGTCAGCGGGGAGCTGGTCATACGTGCTCGTGCACAATTTCCCAATAGGAATCAACGGGGAGAGACGGGGAGAGCCGGCTAAGAAAAAGTCTTAACACCTGCAAAAAAGCAGCTTAAAACTCACTAACGCAGACCCATTGATTCCTATGGTGAAACAAAAGTTATGTCTACACCTAACACCCTAACATGAACCCCGAGTCTAAAAACCCTTAATCTTACACTTATTAACCCTAATCTGCCGCCCCCGACATCGCCGACACCTGCATTATATTTATTAACCCCTAATCTGCCACTCCGGACACCGCCGCCACCTATATTATATTTATGAACCCCTAATCTGTTGCCCCCAACATCGCCGACACCTACATTATATTTATTAACCCCTAATCTGCCGCCCCCAATGTAGCCGCCACCTACCTACACTTATTGACCCCTAATCTGCTGCTCCCAACGTCGCCACCACTATAATAAACATATTAACCCCTAAACTGCCGCACTCCTGCCTCGCAAGCATTAGTTAAATATGATTAACCCCTAATCTGCCGCCCCCAACGTCGCCGCCACTATATTAAAGTTATTAACCTCTAAATCTAAGTCTAACCCTAACCCTAACACCCCCTAACTTAAATATAATTTAAATAAGTCTAAATAAAATTCCTATCATTAACTAAATTATTCCTATTTAAAACTAAATACTTACCTATAAAATAAACCCTAAGCTAGCTACAATAATAATAGTTACATTGTAGCTAGCTTAGGGTTTATTTTTATTTTACAAGCAAGTTTGTATTTATTTTAACTAGGTAGAATAGTTATCAAATAGTTATTAACTATTTAATAACTACCAAGCTAAAACAAATACAAAAGTACCTGTAAAATAAAACCTAACCTAAGTTACACTAACACCTAACACTACACTATAATTAAATAAATTAACTAAATTAACAACAATTAAATCAATTAAATTAAATTAACTAAAGTACAAAAACCCCCACTAAATTACAGAAAATAATAAACCAATTACAAGATATTTAAAACTAATTACACCTAATCTAATAGCCCTCTCAAAATAAAAAAGCCCCCGAAAATAAAAAAAAACCCTAGCCTAAACTAAACTACCAATAGCCCTTAAAAGGGCCTTTTGCGGGGCATTGCCCCAAAGTAATCAGCTCTTTTACCTGAAAAAAAAATACAAACAACCCCCACAACAGTAAAACCCACCACCCACACAACCAACCCCCCAAATAAAATACTAACTAAAAAAACCTAAGCTCCCCATTGCCCTGAAAAGGGCATTTGGATGGGCATTGCCCTTAAAAGGGCAGTTAGCTCTTTTGCAAGCCCAAAGTCCCTAACCTAAAAATAAAACCCACCCAATACACCCTTAAAAAAACCTAACACTAACCCCCTGAAGATCGACTTACCGGGAGATGTCTTCATCCAAGCCGGGCAAAGTTGTCCTCCAGACGGGCAGAAGTCTTCATCCAGACGGCATCTTCTATTTTTGCGGAGCGGGTCCATCTTCAAGACAACCGGCGTGGAGCATCCTCTTCCAATGAAGTTTTCTTACTAAATGATGGTTCCTTTAAGTGACGTCATCCAAGATGGCGTCCCTTAGATTCTGATTAGTTGATAGAATTCTATCAGCCAATCGGAATTAAGGTAGAAAAAATCCTATTGGCTGATGCAATCAGCCATACACCTATTTTCATATAACAGCATGTAATAGACACCACTATTAAGAATAATGATCTAAAAATCCAGTATAAAACATTTTAAAAACTTATTTAGAAGCTGCCAGTTTATCACCGTTGAAAAGGTTTGGCTTGGACACCCACTAAAATGTGCTAGAAAGCAAAAAGAGCAAACACTGCCCCCTTCCCTACATATGAAAAGACTCTTTAAACAAACAGGAGCAAGCTGGAGTAGGTAGACAACAGTCTATTTCTAAAACTTTGGGGCTTGGTTAGGAGTCTGAAAAAATCAGCACAATGGTATTTAAAAATATGCAAAACTATACATTGTTACAAAAAAAACCTGTATAGGCCTCACTGGGTCATATCAGGCCAAACCCGCAGTGCAAAGTAAAGGGGGTCAGTGGCAGTAATTTGAATGCAGTGTTTTGTAACATGGCACAAGGGGTTGCTCCTGTTAACCCGAATAAAGTAAGTGCTATGTTTGTCATCAGGATTAATCTGTTACAACTTTATGCTTTTGCACATCCATGTGTTGCTAAATCATGCAACCTTAAAGAGATATGAAACACACATTTTTTTATGATTCGGATATAGAACATGCAATTGTAAACAACTTTCTAATTTACTCCAATTATCAATCTTTCTTCATTATCTTGGTATCTTTATTTGAAAAAGCAGGAATGTAAGCTTAGGAGCGGTGCATTTTAGTGGGTAGATCTCGTTGAGCTGGTCATTTGAAAAGTAGATCCCAACACAAAAAAGTGTGGGCACCCCTGGTCTACACTATGAAGTGCCCTTTTGCTTTTTATATACAGAGAACAGCCTGCTGTAATATACTTTATAGAGGGAGCAGTTCACTAAAGTATCAGTCAGCTGGAGACTGATGGTTCCAGACTGCACTTATTTCACCATTGTTTTTGGTGCCATTACTATGTGTGTATCCTTTTCTTCTTTGAACTTCACATATTAGAATTTTACAACTTTACGCTATGTGACGGCCCCTTTGTCGCTTGTCTTATCTTAATATATTTACAAAAAAATGTAAATAAATGCTTAGGGGCCGATTTATCATATGTCTGTCCGACATGATCCGCTCAGTGAATCATGTCCGACAGACATTGCTGAATGCCGACAGCATATACTGTCGGCATTTAGCATTGCACAAGCAGTTCTGGTGAACTGTTTGTGCAATGCCGCCCCCTGCAGTTCCTCTAGCAGGGGGTGTCAATCAACCCGATCGTGTCTGATTGGGTTGATTGCTGTCCGCCGCTCAGAGGTGGCAGACCAGTTAAGAAGCAGCGGTCTTAAGACCGCTACTTCTTAATTGCTGTTTATGGCGAGCCTAGAGGCTCGCGCGGAAACATATGTATTAGGCACCATACGGTGCTTAATAATTCAGCCCCTTAGTGTTAAAATCAGTCTCCTTATATAAAATAAATAAATTCATATGTATTAAATACTTAATATTGCAGTAAATATATAATTTGTCTAGAGGATGTGATTAATAAACCTGTAAGAAAATACCAAAAAGTAACTGTCTGGTAAACAAAAATGGAAAACTTACCTCATATGTAACTTATACATTACAGTGTAACATCCATCCCAGAAGTCTAATTGAACTCCAATTGTGCAACTGTGCAAATGCATCAGCTTTTACAGATTCCCGGAATGTGCAAATCTAAAAAAGTGAACCATATGTATTACACTTCCTAATTTAGTTATCACTACTATTGTTCTAATACTTGCTAACATATATAAATAGTATCTCCTTAACATGCACCCTATCATATTAAACATTAAATACACCTGTATTCAAAATACTTTGTATGTTCAAACACCAATAAAGATACAGGCCCATATTTATCAAGCTCCGTAGGGAGCTTAAAGGGCCGTGTTTCTGGCGAGTCTTCAGGCTCGCCAGAAACAGCAGTTATGAAGCAGCGGTCACAAAGACCGCTGCTCCATTACCTGTCCGCCTGCTCTGATCAGGTGGACAGACATCGCCGGAAATCAACCCGATCGAGTACGATCGTGTTGATTGACAACCCCCTGCTGGCGGCCTATTGGCCGCGAGTCTGCAGGGGGCGGCGTTGCACCAGCAGCTCTTGTGAGTTGCTGGTGCAATGCTGAATACGGCGAGCGTATTGCTCACCGTATTCAGCGAGGTCTGGTGGACCTGATCCGCACTATAGGATCTGGTCCGCCAGACTACGATAAATTGAGGCCATAGTATGTATTTTACCCTTTGAGTGCCAAAATATCTAGAAGCTAAATCCACTTTGCCTCACTTCACCATATTACCTCCCCTAAAGGGCTTGTCAATATGGCTGATGATGATGATAATAATCTATTGTGCAGCCTCCACATCAATATCCTTTTTTAAATGGATTCAACCACATCAGGGGTGTATAACTGAGTTTGAAATTAAACCCTATTAACATATTACGTAGTGATCTCTCTCTTCTAAAACCCACTCTGGGTGTATCTATCCCACCAAAAGAAAGTGTTTTGTCAGTTTTACTTTGTAAAATCTCCACTACTTCCCTTTTGCCTGGGGTATAGATAGTTAGTAACATTATGTTAGTTTTGTTTTATCCTCAACTCTCTGGGCTTTTGACAGAGCCTCATCCTGTGTGATTGTCTCAAGGATTATTCTTTGTAATAAATTATTTTTTTACATTTCTGCTGCAACTCCTGCAATTGATGATTTTGTTTATCTACAGAAGAATTATTTCTAATCCCTCTTTTAAGTTGCAATACAGGTAACATCCTTTTTTAATGCTGGCGGATGGCAACTAGTCAAGTTCATGTCAGTTTCTTCATTATACAAAGGAGTCTGTTTATCAAAGGCTTCACAAGCCTTTCGACCCCATAGGACTGCAGGTTCTCACAAGAGAACCTACATGCCGTATTTAACAAGCGCTGTTTTTAACCTTTTGCCACCTCTAAAGTGGCAAATTTCAATCTTCCCGGTATAATCCGACCGGGGAGATTGACAGCTCCTGCCCGTGCGTGATTGGCTGTGCACGAGCAGGGGGCGGGATTGCACACAATCGCAAAATAGCGCTCATGTGAAATGCTGAATTCCGCCAGGAGTATTCAGCCCGCCAGAGGCGATCTGGGGCGGACAGGTGCACGTTACACGTATGTGTGCCCCTGTCAGCCTCAGCTTTATAAATAGCCCCCAAACTGTAATCCATCCGTATCCTTGTATGTATGTGTGTATTGGTTTTCTAAAGACTATTTGTTGGTGTTGGGGAAGGGAAGACCTATTTTTTGTATTACTTTGTAAAATGGCCATTATTTATCCTCTGAAATATCTGTTGTTACTGTAATCAATAGTTAACAGAACAAATAAATCCTTTCTTTCTTGATATTTATAACCTAGAATACTTTTTAAAACTTCAGTTATTTTCCATATTGTAGACTCTCTCAACAAATTATTATTTTAATATCAATTACAGAGTCACATGGTTAAACACTATTACTATGAAGATTTGTGAATTTTGATGTTATATAAAATAAGGGAGTCCTTTTTCTAATAACCATTTTAATTAATTAATTAATTAATTAATGCAGCCTTTAGTTTTTATACATTTAAGTTTTTTATATGTAACTTCCTCTTCTAAAAATCATTGTCATTAAATTAGATGTATTTTTTTATTTAAAACACATTTTTATTGAGGTTTTTGTACATTGACAGATAAAATAAGGATACAAGACATTGTCAGGCTGAGACAGCACAGTGAATAGACAGTGAAACAATGCCATAGTTCAAAAATAGCTATATAAGGACAATAACTTGTAAACTAAATGTATAAATTGTGGTATGTTTAGTAACGGCTGACAACAAATGTCCATAGTATGATAGGACACACATAGATGAAACCTCATTTTTTCTAAAGGATTGATGTAACTACTGCGCTGGCCTCTCTTGGACCAGGTAGGTCAATGTTCTTATGTTAATTGGTAGTTACATGGTGGCTACTCTTATGGAAAAGTAAATTAAGTTAATGTGATAGTAGGTAGTATGTAATAATATGTGAAGAATTGGGGTAAGTCAGCAGACGTGAGCTGCTTTAAGTTGGGGGGGGCGGGCATTCTAATTGATGATTGTCACGCCGCGCCATTGCTAGGGGCACAGCGTCCTCTCATGCTCGTTGCCTAGGGCTGTGTCGGCTCAGGATGCGTGCGGTGCTGACATCATCGCCGCACGCTCCTGATGCCGGCCAATCTCTTGGCGCCAATTCTGAGGTATTTCAGCGGGCAGCAAACGACCTGTCACTGCTCAAGTATAGTTGCTATTTCTTGTGCTCCTGGGAGTGACAGATCGTTTGCTGGACTGATATCTTGTTGCCTGAACCCTGCCTGTCTCACTTTGCTAACCGGTTAACCCCTAATCTGCTGGACTGATATCTTGTTGCCTGAACCCTGCTTGTCTCACTACGCTAACTGGTTAACCCCTAATCTGCTGGACTGATATCTTGTTGCCTGAACCCTGCCTGTCTCACTACGCTAACTGGTTAACCCCTAATCTGCTGGACTGATACCTTGTTGCCTGAACCCTGCCTGTCTCACTACGCTAACTGGTTAACCCCTATCCTGCTGGACTGATACCTTGTTGCCTGAACCCTGCCTGCCTCACTACACTAACTGGTTAACCCCTAATCTGCTGGACTGATACAATGTTGCCTGAACCCTGCCTGTCTAACTACGCTAACTGTTTAACCCATGATTTGCTGGACTGGTTTTCTGTTGCCATTTCCTGTCTGCCAAATTTGCCTTGTGCTGTCCTGCTTGTGGTGAGTGCCGCTCTCTTCATTTTCCTGATATTCTCTGCTCTGGGATATTCCCTATCTTTCTGGCTTGATGCCGGGATAACAAGACTACTGGCCAAGTTCGGTCTGATAGAGGAGTATCCCACAAGCCTTACAATGATATAGTCAAATAGAGGGCTAGTATTGAGAGTGCATATAAAATGTCAAAAGTGGGTAACATCGTATAGAGATCTAAGACATCTGGGGCAATGTGGAGAAGTGATTGAGATTACTGGTATATCTTCTTAAAACGTATCAATAAAAATGGCAGTGTGTATAGGTAAAAGTAATAGGACCTACAGGATATACCACTATTTTGTAAGCAAATCATAGCAACTGACACATCATAATAGCCTACTATAATAATAGGGTTCTCTATGAGCATGTTTAATAAGTATGAGGATACGAGTGGTCGGGGCAGTGGGCATAGGCGATTAGTGATTCATTTTCTCCGCTCTTATATTGTAAATAGCCACTAAAAAAGAGGTGCCCTACTGACCTAAATGAACAGAGTGAAATGTTTTATCTGCTAGGATCTAATTGGATATCAGTAAATATTAATTACTAATGACAATTAAATAATGGATTTAGTGACAGGAAGGGGGGGGGGGGTAATTCCACAAAAATCCCTAGGGATAATTTGTCTTCTGATAAAATTGCGCCCAACTCAGAGTTGGTAACAATATTAAATATATACTAAAGTTGAAAATACAGTAGGGGGTGTATTTGTGAGGACAAGCTCTGGTATGATATCAATTGTCTATCACACTGTATATGTATGTATATGTATATACAGCTATCTGTTATTACTGTTAAATGTTATTTATACTCCTGAACTTGATCCTTAGGAGAAAAGGCCTACAAATTAGGGATACATTATTGGGTTTTCCTTATTACTCTAAATTAAACATTACTAGAAATGCAATCAGTGGATTACCCTCTCGGAATCCTAATGAATTGTAATGTAACTACATTATACAATTTCCCTAAATGAATAACTAACTATTAGCAGTGTAACCAGTTAAACAAAAACATTCTGACATTACCATCGATGAGTTAAAAGAAAAAAAAAATGTTATTACAGCAACCTTGTAGAGGGAGTTTGAGAGTTAGTTTGATTCTGAAGGTGTAGAGTGTCCAACAATGAGGTTCCTTGTTCCAGTTAAGTAATGGTATACAATCCCCATCTGTATTTAATTCCTTGCCTTTTGAGTGCTTGTGTGATTGGCATGAAGGATCTCCTTTTAGTAAGTGTAAAAAAAGAAAGGTCTGGAAACAATTGTACATTTTTATACTTCTCTGAAAGAGATTTATTTAGAAATGCTGTTCTAAAGATATGATCTTTGGTGGTATAGTAATGAAGTCGTATTATTACGTCTCTCGGTGCCTCTGCAGGAGCTGTTCTGATCAATTAAAGGGTCTATATCCTGGAGGGATCCCAAAAGTTTCTTGAATAGTTCCATAAGATATTCTGGTAGTTCTGAAGGACCAATGTCTTCCGGGATACCTCTTATTCTTAGATTGTTCCGGCGATACCTGTCTTCTAGGTCTGCCAACTTTATTTCAAGTTCCATGATCATTTCTGCTAAATTTTGAGAGTAGGACACCAAGGTTGCATGGTCTACTGCCAGATCTTCATGCTTTCTTTCAACCGCTTCTGTTCGTTCCCCCAAAGAGTTCAGATCTCTCTTGATTTCCGATACAGAAACTTTTAACTCTTGCCTGAGAGATGAATAGTGAGCATCCATTTTTGATGATAATGCATTAATGGAATCCAGGATTGTAGAATCTGTATGTGATCCTTTAGTATTCATTTGTTGTTCAGTGTCTTCTACTTCTTTTAAAGCTGACTGAGAGTCTCTAGGATCTTCATCTAAGAAGTCTTTATCGTATTGGAACTTTCTATTAAAATGATCTGCCACTGTACATTTAGGGCCTTCCAAATGCTTTTGTTTTCTCTTGTTTGAGTGTGCCATGTTTGTACTCTAGTAGATATTTTGTTGTATCCAGATCCGAAAAATATTATTTCTTCTAACTATTTCTCTGCCATCAAACTCTTAAAGATTAAATGGTTAAAGTTCCATTGTAGATATGAAACCAGAGGGCTCCTCACTTACCCCTACATCTGAGGGTGTCAGTTCATTACATTTTATAAGCTGGTGTATCCCAAAATAAATATGATTCTACAGTATAGTGGAATCTTTTCCTTGAATGTCAGCAGTAACCACCCAGTTACGAGCAAGCTGATTGACTATATTGTTTAGAGACTTGAATCACTAATTACTATTCACATTACTTATTTCAGTATAATAAAGTTCTATTTCTCCCTCAGTATATGTAGGCCACTTACTTCTTTTTTACAGGTAAACACCAAAGGACAGCACATCCAATAAGAAATCGAAGTGCAAGGCACTGTACTACTCCCCTGGGGATTTGTCTCCTATCAACCAAGTGGGTAAAGGGGAGATGGGATATGACCCACTAGCAGCAACTAATGGGAAAGGATGAGGAGTCAGTACTACCTATATGCAGCACAAGTATATTTTGAATGTCAATTTGTTAGCTCATAAGAAAATTTCTGTCACACAAACTTTTAACTGATAGAGAAGGGTTAAAGTCCTTTATCTCTAAGCAAATTATGAGGGAGATATTAGGAGTAATCCACCATTGTAAGCTAACCAAGACAAGCAGTGTAATATGAAGGGTTGTTCCACTGCTTGTAGCGTAACAGTACTACGCTGTTTCACTTCCTGATAGTGACTCGCGCCACTTTTACATTCCCCTTAGTATAGTGGATATCAGGTTTATGTACGGTGTGAAGGAATGAACTAAGATGTATAGTTCTTATAAAGAGATATGACAGACTATGTTACTTCCAGGGATGTGCTTGTGCTTACCTCAAAGCTGAGACAGCGCTCTATAGAATCTGAACCAGTGAGTTCTCTTTGTCAAGCCACCTCTCTGCTTCTGTTATGCCTTTTGTAGGAATGAACAGCCTGACTGGAGCGGAGCCCCAACCCTCTGGTACAGGTTTTTTGTCATCAGACTGTAGGTGCAAAGTGGCTGTCTCTGATGTGCCTGTAATTGGCAGCTGCTGACGATGACAGGTTATTTTACTCTGTTTCTGTCTGGCGATGGCACGTTCCAAAGCTTCTTGTGACGGAGTCCACTTGTAGGTCTGCTCTGTTGTACTGAATTCCCAATTGGAGCCCCGACCCTCTGGATTAGATGTTTACTGTATTCCTCATTGCTGGGTCTTCTTAATAGTACCCACATCGATGCGGTCTTGCAGCCTCTACACGGAATTCCAGCTTTGAATAAATCCGGCTTGTCCCAAACTTTTATGGCACTCTCCACTTGCCTTTAAATGTATGTTATGAAGTTTTTACCTCTGAATGTCGCTAATAAAAAACTGAAAATATAATGATATTAGCTCTCAAGGTTTAAGCTCTGCTTTTTTGCTTCCTCTTCAATTGACGGTTAGCTCCGTCAATTTTAGATGTATTTTTTTTAAATGCAGCATTTATTTTATGAGACCAATAAAAAATAATCCAAATAGGGATATTTACATCATACAAAACTGAAGATGTAGCTAGAGACAGAGAAATATGTGCAACAAAATGCATCCTACTTATAAATATATGTCTAGGGGAGAACCTACTTTACTAAATGCAGAACTACAGCATTTTACATCAAACTTTAAAAACAAGGGGGAAAAAAGAGAAAATGTATCAGATCAGAATCTAATGGAATTTCTGGTAATAAATTTCATATTATGTCCCTGTGAATTGGATATGACAACGACTGCATCTGCTACAAATAATATATTTACCATTAGAAGATCTAAATAATAAAGAAATTGTAGTTGCAAATTGATAATCCCTTTATATAACAGTTCTATAATTTTTTAAGAGGAGGAAATAGACAAGAAAATATAAAATGTTAGCTATATATTTTTAAAATAAAGAAGACATACAAAAACAGTGGGGAAACTAGTAAGATAATAAATATGTAAAGTCCATAAAGGAGAAAGCAAAATAATTAAGAATGGGATTTACAATCTTAGTAAACAAGAATTAAGCAAACAACACATATCTGGTTATAATATGCACATTCAAGAAAATTAAATTCAAACATGTATTTATGCTAATTCCTTTTATTGTAAATTTGCCCTGAAATTATAGTTTATTAAAAATACAGTTCTGAGGATTTATTACCTAATAATGTAAAGGATGTATTCATTCAGGATTAAAAAACAAATCCACCTTTATTCTACACGTGAAACAGGTCCCACAACTGAAACATTTTGGATTTGTGTGGGATTACTGATACAAAGATAAATAATATTAGATGTAATCCAACTAAGAAACAGTTTGATGTAATTAGCGACCTGGAACAGAACACAAATGGGATAATCAAGCCAGCAGATAAAGCAGGTGGCTGTAGTTTTGGGCAAGATATGTAAGTTAAATAAATGATTTAGAATTTTGGAAAATTAATCTAGTTAAAAAAAAAAAACAATTTAAATGAGATTTATAAGTTCACATTAAAATACTATTACACACAAATAAGATTAAATTGAGTTACAGTATATAGGAAAAATATTTTTTTCTACTGATATAATTCCCAGGGATTTTCTCATTTTATATAAAATAAAAATAGTATCACTCACTGCACCAAGAAAAAACAACACAGGAATCTTTGTGTGAACCTCCAATTTGTTATTTTTTGACAGCAACTATGTTAGAGAATACTGATGGAACTATGGATATTTGCAAAAACATGTAGTGGTACTGCATATTTTTTTCTTTTACTGTTTTTTTTTACATTTTTGGGGGAGTTTGGAATAGAAATGGGTATGGCCTTGCTGCATATGATCTTACCTCCCTTTATTTGTATATTGAATTTACTATTTTGAGGGCTAGATTACAAGTGGAGCTTAATCGTTTGTGCAATAGTGATAAGGGGTATATCTTGAGGGTTTGCCCTCATTGGTCTTACCGCTCGTATTAAAAGTTGAAAGTAAATGCGATCACGTGAGCACAATCGTGATTTACCCTAGAATTATTACAGCAATTTCAGAGCTTTAACTGTTTGGCAAAAATAAAAAGTTGTAGAAAACACTTCAAAAATACATTACAAAGTACGCTTACCCTCATAATAATACTGTCTAATAAAAATTATTTTAAAAAATATTGCACAAAACAGTTATTAGAGCAAGATAGGAGCTCTCGAGTGTTAGGAAAAAAAAGCTGCCAAAGGGCTTGAAAATAGAGATACATAAACATATACGTGTCTAATTATATATATATGCATATGTATATACTGTATATATATATATATATATATATATATATATATATATATATACAGGTAGCCCTCAGTTTACGCTGATTTTTAAAGCTTTAAAATGAAGACTTTAAATGCTAAACAGCATTATAAACCTAATAAATAATCACACACACACAGAATATATAATTAAACTAAGTTAAGTGAACAAAAACATTTGCTAAACAGTATTATAAACCTAATAAAATAATCACACAACACAGACTTCACTTGCATTTTCTG
Source organism: Bombina bombina (assembly GCF_027579735.1). Classification (NCBI taxonomy): domain Eukaryota; kingdom Metazoa; phylum Chordata; class Amphibia; order Anura; family Bombinatoridae; genus Bombina; species Bombina bombina. The sequence continues at coordinate 842,069,493 of NC_069500.1, forward strand.
CAAACAGTTCTTTCTATTAGACATGTGCGATTCGTTTCGGAACGATTCGGAAATTCGTCCGAATTCGTAAAATTCGGGATTCGGATCGATTCGGATTTCCGAATTAAAATAGTGCCGAATTTAATGAATAAATACGAATTCAATCGGATTTATTCAGATTTATTCGGTAGATTCGGATGGCCATAGATTACACTAGTATTGTACAGTATATTAGGTTATATCACTCTGCTATGGATTACACCCTAATATACAGTACATAATACTAGTCTAATACACAGCACATCCCACCGAATTCCGAATTTCCGAACCGAATCGAACCGAATCCAGCCGAAATTTATTCAAATCCGAAACGAATCCGAACCGAATTGATTCAAATTTTTCCGAATTCGAATCGTTCCGAACCGAAATTCAAAAAAATCCGAACCGAACCAAATTTTTTCGCCATGCACATATCTATTTTCTATGCATTCCAATCTGGACTGATTTATAGACAAGAAGATCTTGTTCCTTTGAAATCTGCTCGATAGCTCAGGTCTGGTTAAACTGATTAATTTCAGCTTGCTTGGCTTTGCTGCAAACACAAGCGAACAGCTCCACCTACTGGCTATTTTAATAAATGCACTGCTTCTCAATGCTTTCTTAATAGCAGTCACATGACTGGAAAAAAGGTTGTTATTCTGAAACGGTGTAAATTGAACCGTGTAAAACGAGGGCCACCTGTATATATATATATATATATTTATATATATATATATATATATATATATATGTGTGTGTGTTTGTGTGTACTTATGTATTATTGTATTTATATGTGTTTATATGTATTTACAGAACAAAACAGATTTGATTATAAAAGTAAATTGGAAAGTTGTTTAAAATTGCATGTCCTATCTGAATCAAATAAGTTTAATTTTGACAAGACCGTCCCTTTAAGTAGATGAAAACATGTAAAAAAATATTTATGCAATATTCATTTTTAATAAAAATTTGAACTATGTATTTACTGTAAATATCTTACATTCCAATAGAAATATTTATTTAAGAATATTCTGTTACATAAAGAATATTGTAATATGAAATATTCATATTTTCATCTCGGGTTAACGCTAATGAGAACATGTGATGGTGTTTATGCAAGAGTGGGGTGTTAGGGTTTTTTACCACTTTATTTTTCTCCATTGACTTCTATGGGGGAATACATGAACACGGAGGTGATATTCTAGGTTTGTTTTTTTTGCGCTAGACGGCTTACCGCTTCATCAAAAACAGTTAACTTTCAACTTGTAATACCAGCGCAACCCGACGCAAAATACCTCTTAACTTGTAATCTGTCCCTAAATGGATAAATATTAACTTCTATATATATGTACCATAGGGACCGATTTATCACGGCCCGAATTGGGCCGTATACCCCTGTTTCCGCGCGAGCCTTCAGTCTCGCCGGAAACAGGAGTTAAGAAGCAGCTGTCTTAAGACAGCTGCTCCTTAACTCGTCTGCTGCCTCTGAGGCTGCGGACATCAATCCGCCCAATCTCATATGATCGGGTTGATTGACACCCCCTGCTAGCGGCCAATCTGCTGCAAATCTGCAGGGGACGGCATTGCAGAAGCAATTCACCAGAACTGCTTGTGCAATGATAAATGCCAACATCGTATGCTGTCAGCATTTTATCAATGTCTGGCGGACATGATCGATACAGAGGATCATGTCCGCCAGATACTTGATAAATCGGCCCCCATAGGGGGTAGTTATCAACGTGTCAACTTTCCTGCCTTCGCCGTCCCAATACGCCCACCTAAGCTCGCCTCACATCGCCGCCGCGGACCTGAAAAATTTCATCTAAGTTATCAAATAAAGCTGTCAAAAAGCCGCGGGGCGATGAGCAGCGGACTGTGAGAGTTATCACTCATCCGATCTCGCTGCTCTTCGGCTTTTTCCCAGCTTTATTGCTAGCCTGTCACTAAGCACTCACACTAACTACACTGTTCTACCCCCTATACCGGCACCCCCGGAGCCCCCGCAACTAAATAAAGTTATTAAACCCTAAACCGCCGCTCCTAGACCCTGCCGCAACTCTGATAAATGTATTAACCCCTAAACCGCCGTTCCAAGACCCTGCCGCAACTCTGATAAATGTATTAACCCCTAAACCGCTGCTCCCGGACACCGCTGCCACCTACATTATACCTATTAACCCCTATCCTGCCCCCCCTACACCGTCGCCACCTATAATAAATTTATTAACCCCTATCCTGCCCCCCCTACACCGTTGCCACCTATAATAAATTTATTAACCCCTATCCTGCCCCCCACTACACCGCCGCCACTGTAATAAATGTATTAACCCCCTAAACCTAAGTCTAACACTAACCGTAACACCCCCTAACTTAAATATTAATTAAATAAATCTAAATAATATTTCTATTATGAACTAAATTAATCCTATTTAAACTAAATACTTACCTGTAAAATAAAAACTAACCTAAGTTACAATTACACCAAACACTACACTATACTTTAATAAATTATTCCTATTTAAAACTAAATACTTACCTTTAAAATAAACCCTAATATAGCTACAATATAAATAATAATTATATTGTAGCTATCTTAGGATTTATTTTTATTTTACAGGTAACTTTGTATTTATTTTAGCTAGTTAGAATAGTTATTAAATAGTTATTAACTATTTAATAACGACCTAGCTAAAATAAATACAAAATTACCTGTAAAATAAATCCTAACCTAAGTTACAATTAAACCTAACACTACACTATCATTAAATAAATTAAATAAATTACCTACAAATAACTACAATTAAATACAATTACATAAACTAACTAAAGTACAAAAAATAAAAAAAGCTAAGTTACAAAAAATAAAAAAAATAGGTTACAAACATTTTAAAAATATTACAACAATTTTAAGCTACTTACACCTAATCTAAGCCCCCTAATAAATAACAAACCCCCCCAAAATAAAAAAAAATGCCCTATCCTATTCTAAATTAAAAAAGTTCAAAGCTCTTTTACCTTACCAGCCCTTAAAAGGCCATTTGTGGGGCATGCCCCAAAGAATTCAGTTCTTTTGCCTGTAAAAGAAAAAATACAACCCCCCCAACATTAAAACCCACCACCCACATACACCTAATCTAACCCAAACCCCCCTTAAAATAACCTAACACTAATCCCCTGAAGATCATCCTACCTTTAGTCATCTTCACTCAGCCGAGCCACCGATGGAACTGAAGAGGAGACCCGGACCGGCAGAAGTGATCCTCCAAGCGGCGCTGAAGAAATCTTCCATCCGATGAAGTGATCCTCCAAGCGGCGCTAAAAAAGTCTTCCATCCGGGCAATGTCATGTTCCAAGAGGCGCTGAAGAAGTCTTCTATCCGGGCGATGTCATCTTCCAAGCCGGGTCTTGAATCTTCATCCCGCCGACGCGGAACATCCTTCTTTACCGATGGACTACCGACGAATGAAGGCTCCTTTAAGGGATGTCATCCAAGATGGCGTCCCTTCAATTCTGATTGGCTGATAGGATTCTATCAGCAAATCGGAATTAAGGTAGGAAAAATCTGATTGGCTGATTGTATCAGCCAATCAGATTCAAGTTCAATCTGATTGGCCGATCCAATCAGCCAATCAGATTGAGCTTGCATTCTATTGGCTGTTTGGGTTAGATTAGGGGTATGTGGGTGGTGGGTTTTAATGTTGGGGGGGTTGTATTTTTCTTTTACAGGCAAAAGAGCTGAATTCTTTGGGGCATGCCCCACAAATGGCCCTTTTAAGGGCTGGTAAGGTAAAAGAGCTTTGAACTTTTTTAATTTAGAATAGGGTAGGGCATTTTTTTATTTTGGGGGGGTTTGTTATTTTATTTAGGGGGGCTTAGATTAGGTATAAGTAGCTTAAAATTGTTGTAATATTTTTAAAATGTTTGTAACCTATTTTTTTTATTTTTTGTACTTAGTTTTTTTTATTTTTTGTACTTTAGTTAGTTTATGTAATTGTATTTAATTGTAGTTATTTGTAGTTAATGTATTTAATTAATTTAATGATAGTGTAGTGTTAGGTTTAATTGTAACTTAGGTTAGGATTTATTTTACAGGTGATTTTGTATTTCTTTTAGCTAGGTAGTTATTAAATAGTTAATAACTAATTTAATAACTATTCTAACTAGCTAAAATAAATACAAAGTTACCTGTAAAATAAATATAAATCCTAAGATAGCTACAATGTAATTATTAATTATATTGTAGCTATCTTAGGGTTTATTTTACAGGTAAGTATTTAGTTTTAAATAGGAATAATTTATTAACGTATAGTGTAGTGTTAGGTGTAATTGTAACTTAGGTTAGTTTTTATTTTACAGGGTAAATTTCTCTTTATTTTAGCTAGGTAAGCTATTAAATAGTTTATAACTATTTAATAGCTATTGTACCTAGTTAAAATAAATTAAAAGATGCCTGTAAAATAAAAATAAATCCTAAGATAGCTACAATATAATTATTATTTATATTGTAGCTATATTAGGGTTTATTTTAAAAGTAAGTATTTAGTTTTAAATAGGATTAATTTAGTTAATAAGAGAAATATTATTTAGATTTATTTAATTAATATTTAATTTAGGGGGGTTTTAGGGTTAGTGTTAGACTTAGGTTTAGGGGTTAACAATTTTATTACAGTGGCGGCGGTGTAGTGGGGGCAGGATAGGGGTTAATAAATGTATTATAGGTGGCGACGGTGTAGGGGGGGCAGATTAGGGGTTAATAAATTTAATATAGGTTGCGGTGGGCTCCGGGAGCGGCGGTTTAGGGGTTAATATGTATAGAGTAGCTTGCGGTGGGCTCCGGGAGCGGCGGGTTTAGGGGGGTAATAACTTTATTTAGTTGCGGCGGTGTAGGGGAGACAGATTAGGGGTGTTTAGACTCGGGGTACATGTTAGGGGTGTTAGGTGTAGACAGCTCCCATAGGAATCAATGGGATGTTCTGGCAGCAGTGAACTTGTGCTTCTCGCTATGGTCAGACTCCATTGATTCCTATGGGATCCGCCGCCTCCAGGGTGGGCGGTTTGAAAACCAGGTACGCTGGTCGGAAAAGTGCCGAGCGTACCTGCTAGTTTTTTGATAACTAGCAAAAGTAGTCAGATTGTGCCGAACTTGTGTGCGGAACATCTGTAGTGACGTAAGAATCCGATCTGTGTCGGACTGAGTCCGGCGGATCGAAGTTTATGTCACAAAATTCTACTTTTGCCAGTCTCTAGCCTTTGATAAACTAAGGCGAATCAGCCTCACCACAAATACGCTGCGGAATTCCAGTGTATTTGAGGTTGACGGCTTGATAACTAGGCCTCATAGTGTCTAAATACATGTATATATGTATCCTTTGCAGTGGGCATTACCCACTATTGTAGTTACAGTAATATTTATTGTGCCTGGGAAGATTTAAAAAAATGTGTTATATAAACCATTGCTAAATCTATGATAAGGTGTAGTGTTTGAATACTGATGCATGGGTCTTAGCAGCATATGTGCATATGCCACTGAAACACAGTAAGAACTTTTACTAGAAGCATTTTTGCTAATGGTAGTACATTGCAAAATGCTTCTAATTAAGGGCCAGATTATGAGTGGCACGCTAACAGGTTGCGCGTGGAGCAATATCAGTTTATCGCTGCTTTTTGCGTGTGTCGGAAAGAGTTCGCAAGCACAATTGAATTTAACATGCTTGGGATAGTGCGACTTCAAAGCTCTGGTTAACTGTTACGCTTGAATAAAAGTTTCACAAAACAATCAAAAATACATTTAAAAGTACAGTTACACGTATAATAAAACCATCTAATAAAAATATATATTTTTTAAATTGCAATAAAGTCTCAGGTGTTTGAAAAAAAGGCATGCATTTTAAAATATGCGTAACCTGCTTCAAGCTTTCACAAAAAATAAAATGCTTAATAATTCATAGAATATATATATATATATATATATATATATATATATTACAGTATCTATAATAATTTGTAATAATTATTAATATTTTTTAATATTTATTATTTCAATAACAAGCTAATGTACGCTAACCCACGCTACGCTAACAAGCTAATAATGTACGCTAACCCAACACTGCATTAGACCGACATTGCCGAAACACAACATAAGTTACGCATATTTTACACTAGTATGTTCTTCACATTTAAAATGTTTTTAAAATGTAATATACTGAAAAAAAAAAATAAAAAAAAAATATATATATATATATATACACACAACTGATAATGTTAATGTAAAATATCTCTACCTATATATCTATAGGAATAGATATACTGTATAAAGATAACATATTCTGTATGTGCAGAACATTGGAATGTGAAATATTTACAGTAAATACACAATAAAACACATTAAATATTAATATGGAATTATTATTTAGACATATATATATATATATATATATATATATATATATTATATATATATATATATATATATATATATATATATATGTAGTATAACCTTTTAACCCTTATATAAAAAATATGAATATTTATGACTAATTTTATCAGATAATGTTTATATGAGTGGAAAGTAAATTTTAATGTATTTATGTTGTGTTTGGTGCAACTATTTTTTATTCCTAACCCTTTACACAAGGTCTTCAGTCGCGCTAACCTGACACGCGTTAAAGGGCCATGATACCCACATTTTTTCTTTCATGATTTAGAAAGATAATGCATTTTTAAACATCTTTCTAATTTACTTCTATTATCTAATTTGTTTTATTCTCTTGATAGTCTTTGCTGAAAAGCATATCTAGATATGCTCAGTAGCTGCTGATTGGTTGCTGCACATAGAAGCCTCATGTGATTGGCTTCACCCATGTGCATTACTTTTTCTTCAAATAAGGATATCTACAAAATGAAGCAAAATAAATAATAGAAGTAAATTGTAATGTTGTTTAAATTTCTATGTTCTATCTGAATCATGAAAGAAAGATTTTGGATTTAGTGGCCCTTTAAATGCAATTGTGCTAATGCAAACATGTTTACTTATAGCAAACTAACACACTCACAATATTCTTATAGTGCGTCACTTGTAATCTAGCCCATAGTATATAAATACTGATAACATGATAAATCAAAATATATTAGAAATCACAAAAAAATTATATTTATAAGTGTTAATAATTCTTCTATAATTTAAATATTTCCAATTGTATAATCTTGATCTCTCATTATTGGTGATAAAACCAAATTTAAAAAGAGAAAATTAAAAATAATGCAATAATGTGAAAACTTCCAAATGAGATGATAATCACATTTGTGAAATGCGTGCTCACGTTTACTATAGTTAAAGCTAAGTTCTGTTTGATATGCATGCCTATCGGCTAGATTACGAGTTTTGGTTAGAGGCTATGCGGGTGCTAACGAGCAGTTTTCTCTCGCCGCTCACTTACATACAGCACTGGTATTACGAGTTTTCAGAAACCCGTCGTTAAAAGAAAAGAAGTGAGCGTTGAGCAAAATTTTGCTCCAAATCTCACTCCTCAATGAAGCCGGGAGAAGTCTTCATCCAAGCCAGGTGAAGTGGTCCTCCAGACGGGCAGAAGTCTTCATCCAGACGACATCTTCTATCTTCCTCCATCCGGCGCGGAGCGGATAAATCTTCAAGACATCCGACGTGGAGCATCCTCTTCATCCGACGACTAAAGCTGAATGAAGGTCCTTTAAGTGACGTCATCCAAGATGGTATCCCTTAGAATTCTATCAGCCAATCGGAATTAAGGTAGAAAAAATCCTATTGGCTGATGCAATCAGCCAAAAGGATTGAACTTCAATCCTATTGGCTGATCCCAATCAGCCAATAGGATTGAGCTTGCATTCTATTGGCTGATTGGAACAGTCAATAGAATGCAAGCTCAATCCTATTGGCTGATTGGAACAGCCAATAGAAAAATGTAGGTAGGTTACAGCGACATTGGGGGGAGGGAGATTACCGGTTAATAAATATAATATAGGTGTCGGCGATGTTGGGGGCAGCAGATTAGGGGTTAATAAGTGTAAGATAAGGGGTGTTCATGTTAGGGTGTTAGGTGTAAACATAAATGTAGTTTCCCCATAGGAATCAATGGGGCTGCGTTACGGAGCTTTACGCTGCTTTTTGCAGGTGTTAGGCTTTTTTTAAGCCCGGCTCTCCCCATTGATGTCTATGGGGAAATCATGCACGAGCACATACAACCAGCTCACCGCTGACTAAAGCAGCGCTGGTTATTGGAGTGCGGTATGGAGCACAAGTTTGCTCTATGCTCACTTCTTGTCTTTTAACGCCGGGTTTCTAAAACCTGTAATACCAGCGCTGTAGGTAAGTGAGCGGTGACAATAACGTGCAAGTTAGTACCGCACCCCTCATAACGCAAAACTCGTAATCTAGCCGTTTGTGTTTTGTTAAGTTAAACAAATGCGAATTGTGAGACTATAAAATGTGTTTTTGATATATTACTTCTCGAACTTTCGGCTAGATTTGGAGTTCGGCGGTAGATGAGTTGCTAACGCCACGCGTGTTTTATGTCTAACGCATGGCATTGTTTGACTCCGGTATTTAGAGTTCAAAACAGACCATCTAACGATGCTCCTAACGCGTGTATGTCACACGCGTAATACTGCCCGCGTAAGACAGTCTCCCATAGAGATCAATGGGAAAGCAAAAAAATAGCTTTTTTCACCTAACACTCGATCTCGCAAGAAATACGCACAGCTCGGTCATATGACGCATACCACATCATGCACAACAATAACACGCCGCAAATGTCACAACAACAATCAATCAACAAAGCACCACAAGCATTACACATTCACAAGCGGGGGGATTTTAAAAAAATTTAATACGGGGAATACGCATATACTTTAAGATGCGGAAATTCGCCAAAATAACAACAAGGAATAAAAATATTATACATACACTAGAAAAATAATCGCATTCAATATCAATATATTAGGACAAACATACATATACAACACTTCACTAATACCACACCATCGCAAATTCACATTTAAAAAGAATACTATTGGACAACGTTAGAGAAAACGACCACTATGACATCATCGCATTCTACACATTCCACAAATACTAACTCCAAATGAGCATGCGCAAATTCACACAACTAATACACATTGCACTAATATTAATTGCTAATAAAGCACACCTGAACACAATTTACAACGGAAATTGGTACATCATTAAACATTTACACGAGGGTATATAAGCACCACACAAGCAGGGCTTCTTTGACTGTGTTGCTGGTGGGTCTTTGGAGATTGGAGGTTTAAGATTAGAGAGGTTGGTGCATTATTGTGAGTGAGTTAGTGTTAGCGTTGAGAGAGTTAGTGGGAGTTAGTGGGGAGTGGGAGAGAGTCTGTTAGTGGGAGCGTAAGTGAGTTAGTGGGAGTGGGAGTTGTTAGTGAGAGTTGTTAGTGGGAGCGTGAAGTTAGTGGTAGTTAGTGAGAGTTAACATACACTTTTCAATAACACTACATACACTCCATACCCTCTACCCCCTCATACTACACTCCATACCCCATTCCCTGTAGTCCCATTCCCTTTCATCCCATTTACTCTTATCCCATACCCCATACCCATCCCATACCCATCCCCTAGTTACATTTAGTTTACATATCCTCCTTTTAGTCTTCTTCTTCTTTTGGTTTATTTAAATACTCCTTACCCTCTTTGTTTTTTTACATTCCTCTCACACTGTTCAGCACTTTTTTTGTCTTTTTAGTTCTTTATTTTGACCCCCCTTTCATTTCATCACACTCACTTTTTGTTTGATTATTTGGGGTTTAGTTTAGGGAACAGATGGAGGCCAGGCAGGGGAGAGGTAGAGGGGGGAGGAGAGGGGAGGGGGAGATGAACAGGGCAGGAAGGGGGGGCAGGAAGGGGGGCAGGAAGCGGGGGGTGGAAGCGGTGGGTGGACCCAGCCACTTGGTTCAAGATGAAACAAGTGGCTGGGCCCAGTGGCAGACAGAGTAGGGCTTCACAGTCCGGGAAACAGAGGGCATCATTACAGGGAAGGCCAAGGCGACTAGGGAGGCAAGGTTTTCGATGGAGGAGAAGGAGGCCCTCGTCGAGGCCTATATGGCCAGGTATAGGAGGCTGCAGCACCAGGAAGACTACCCCGACTGACAAGAGGAGGCTCTGGAATGAGATAAGAATGCAGTCAATGCAGTGGGTGGCCGGAACAGAGATCTTGATTCGATAAAACATCGCTACGGGACTGTAAGATGGATCTCAAAAAGTTAAGCCTGGAGGCCCGACATGCCGCAGGAACCGGTGGCGGACCTGCCCTGGAAATAGAGTACTGCCGATGGGAGGAAATGTTGCGGCCCAGCATCTCCAGAGGTGGAAATAGTCGGTATCGGAGGAATTGATACCGGGAACCTGCCACTCTCATCTGACGGGTAAGCTCATTGAACAATAATTCACATACGCAAACCTTTACTTTCATGATTGAGGTAGCAAATACAATTTGACAAAACATTCAAATGTACTTATATTACCTAATTTGAATCATTCTTGAGATATATTTTAATGAAGAAACTAGCCATGCACACTGTGAAACAATCACAGGAGGCAGCTATATTCAGCTAACAATCAGCATCTTATAAGCATATTTAGGATATGCTTTTCAGCAAAGAATATCCAGAGAATGAAGCTAATTAGATAAGATAAGTAAATTAGAAAGTTGATAATAAATGTATGCTTCTAAATCATGAAAGATAAAAACATTGGGTTTCATGTCCCTTTAAGGATCAGATTAATGCTATAACGTTGTTTACACGCATTCAATTACTTGCGGTTACATCACTATCTAGGCTATAGGTTAGGTGTGCATTTTAAACAGACTGAAAACAAACGCGGAAAAACCTTCAGATTGACAGCAGATATCACAAGACACGGTTTTGAAAAAGCGGAAATCGTATTGATTGTTGTTAGATTTCAAAGTGGATTAATGATTCTGCATTTGTAATTGTATCGTAAGCTAAGTCATTTAAATCTTGATTTGCAAATATGCTAATATATACATTTTTTTTTTTTTTAATATAACAGAGTCTGGGGAGGAGGCAGCACAAGAAACACAGCCTCATCTATCTCCCGGGATGAGAGTGGTGGGGAGGAATTTCCACTTCGGAGGGAAGAGGCCCCCCGATGATGAAGAGCGCACAGAAGCTGATGAAGAGGCCCTGGAAGCAGAGGAGGAGCCCGGGGAACCAGAGGACCCTCAAGGACCCGCACCCCACCATGCACGGGCACCCCGCCGTGCAGGGTACCCCCGCCAAGCACAACAAGAGGAAATAGCGGAGGGTGCGGGTTCTACTGGACTACATAGACCAGATGCGTAAACTCCCGGATACAAAATATCGAAGGCCGCACTCGAATTCTTGATGGACAAAATCAAATAATTGAAGGACAAAACCAAATAATAAACATACTCAATAGATCGAACAAGGCCAAAACAGAATCTTTAATCTGCACCAAGAGATGTTCAATTTTTTCCGGGGAGGCGCATGCTGGTCTACCTCCTGGTCCGCCTCCTGCTGCTGGGCCTCCTGCTGCTGGGCCTCTTGCTGCTGGGCCTCCTGCTGCTGGGGCTATCTCCTCCTGCCGGCCCATCTACTCCTGCCGGCCCATCTACTCCTGCCGGGCCATCTACTCCTGCGGGCCATCTACTCCTCTTCAGCCATCTCCTCCTCTTCAGCCAGCTTCTCCTCCTCAGCCATCTTCTCCTCCTCAGCCATCTTCTCCTCCTCAGCCATCTTCTCCTCCTCACCTTGGTCGTCCCCAGTACTCTTCCTTCCACTTCTCCCACAACATCTCCAAGGGAGAACTCTTTGGAGTCAGCAGTTGCCCCGCCCAGAGCCTCAGCCCTGTGGGAAGAGGGAAGGAAGAGGAAGTAAGTATTTATTTTCATCTTTAATGTTTTTTTTTATTTAATGTGTAATGGATAGGTATGTGATGATGTGGGTTTTCATACACTTGTGGACCACACTCTGTATATAATCTACTTCTATGGGACCCGGGTCCATGGAGGAAGATTGTTTGCAGAGTGTGGGTTATAAGTGTGTGAAAACCACATCATCACATACCTATCCTTGTTCATGATATTGATTGGTTTCTGTGATGTGATGTCCAAACTGTTTCCCGAATCGCAAACAAAATTACCATTTCATTATCCATGATGGCATATTACTGTTTGAATGCCAATAACACAGCTTAAAGGGACAGTCAGAAAATTATTGATTACAAAGAAAACACTGTATTACGCATTATCAAGTTGGAAACAACCAAAACATGGAGAAATACGTGTGACTTATAGTGCTTAACCTTGTATCTATGATAGGAAAAATGACCACTTATTTGTTGTTCTGACATAACAACCTTTTAGATATCAATGATCAATACATGGTAAATAATATGCTGTATGAGCACAAGGTTTTACATATACAAATGCTATCCAAATGCCCTCTAGTGGTCAAATTGTATAATGATTACATGCACTCTTCAAGCTCGAAGAAATGAGCACACGAACCTCATAGGTTTAGCTAGCAAATTTAAATAAACAAAGACAAATGATTAATTGGTGAGAAACCTTTGATATCATTGATATTACAAAATTGACTTTTAGAATAATGCAAAACATTATTTGTTTTCTAAACTGTCCCTTTAACAAAATTACATATGCTAACACATATTTGAAGCTTGTTGGTATATCTACATGTACTTGGTCCAAAAATTAAATATTGAAATCAGATTTATATTGACGTGTTAAATAAAGTATATTTTCTTAAAGAGACATTATTGTGGTAATTTTTTTTTAGAAAGACATTTGTTTGAACAATGAATATGGTTTAAAGTCCTTTTAGGAGTGGGGGGTGAAAATATGCTAACAATAATATATTTGAAGATTAAACAATGTGGAACTCATAAAGATACAAAAATCGACATTTGCATTAAAGGGACAGTATACTATATTTTTAACAGAACTGTATGTAATAGACACTACTACAAACAACAAGATTAACATATACTGATATCAATATTACAAAGCTTCAAACACTTTCAAAGAAAATTGGGTTAGCTCTATGAAAATATAGATGAACCCCATTACAATTGTAAAAACAAGACAATACCCCATCATTAACATATGAAAAGGACCCCTTTACACAAACAGGAGAAAGCTGGGAGATGGTACTCACATGAAACTCAGAGGCTGGGCGAGGAGTCTGAAAATTAATTACATTTTCTTTGAACAGAAAGCAAAATTAAACATGTATTTGTTAAACAATGGACTATCTAACTAGAGACAAAATAAAACGTTTTGATTTATAATGTGAGTGTCTAATGAACCTTAATAAAATATACACGAAATTACATTTAGAAGAAGTCGGGCAATCATATATTTAGCATATGATAAAGCTAAATGCATATTGATTACTTTATTCTAACACATAGCGCATATTTATTAATTAGATATCTTTAACATTAAAAACAACAGTCATTTTATGAAAAAGGGACATATTGTTGACAAACATATTAAACAACATGGACTATAGAGATTTGCACTTGCCTCAAAATTATCATATGCATGAAAACATTTTGCTTTCGTTCGTTTATTCAACCAGACATCCAGCAAAAGAGAATGTGGTGGTCTTTATCAGCTAGGATCTGTCAACAATGTAACATGATGCAAATAATACATATTCGCAAGGTTTTTAAAACTGGCTGCAGTCACAAACGTGTTTAACGTGCACAAATAAATATTGCGGGACTACGTAATCCAATCATACGTTTTTTTACCTTTGCATGTGACGTCTTAACATGGCGCTTCCTTGATCACGTAAGGAACGCCATCCAATAAAAGGCACATTCTTGATCACGTAAGAACGCCCCAAAAAAAAAGACGCATCCTTGATCGCGTCAAAACGCAATCCAATAAAAAGGCACATTCTTGATCACGTAGAGAACGTCAGTCAATACAAGGAATCATTGGACAGCCTGGACAGGTGACGTTTTTTTAAGCAACATGGCGCATCCGAGATAGCTGAAAAACTGCAGCCAATACAAGGGACTCAGTTGACAGCTTGGCATATCACTAAAAAAAACGTATTTTATATTTTAGGAACTAGTATGTGGTCTAGATTGCTATCTAGGGAATGTCACCAAATCATGAATCATCTTTTCGGACTTGGACTGTCCCTTGAACCTATAGCTATGGTGTATATCTTTAACATTTTAAAAGATACACATGAGAAAATACATATGCCATTGATGTTTTAAGATATGTTTTGATTGTTTTGGAATAAACAATAATGATACCTGGATTGATTAAACGTGTCATTTATTCAAGTTTAAATAAGGTCAGCCTACCTATAGCCATATATGGAGTTAGAATTATTTTGTTAACATATTTTTTAAAAAATATTCATCATCTAAAATATTTGCATTACACACAGAGATTTATTTGGTTACACTTTTACAATAAGATAGAATAGAAAATGAAATACATGTGCTGTCAACATTACAATAAGATTGTTTATTAATAAGATTATATGTCCCTTGTTCATGTAAAAAGGACAAAAACGCTTAGAAATGGAAATACATTCCTTAACAATTGTGCTCACCATCCCTTAAAGGGACATTATTTTGTTTTTTAAAAAGAGGATACACATAGACAATACTATTTCACATAAATGAACACTTTACAGGGATTATATCATTGTATCAATCCTCAGATCATTTGTTAAAGGTGCATCAAATCATGCTGAGTTTCTAAATACACACATGGATGTGAAATTGAAATATACATATATACACAAATAAACAATCTATATATACATATATAAAACAATTACTATGCTAATCATAATCACTGCAATGATAAAGCTAAGATAAAAATATATAAAGACAAATAATAAGATTACATTGGAGATGTTAATCTTAAAGTCATTTACAATTGTCCTTACATATATGATTTTTTATAAAAAAATATTTTTGGTAGGTCCCTTTAAGGATCAACAAGATAAACTAGAGCTTTCAAAAAATAACATGAAGAATGAGGACAAAGAATCGTGCAATTACATGTCTTTTATAAGTATGTAAGAAAACAATCACAAACCGTTTAGAAAATAATCTTTTAAAAATAAGGAATATTTGAGCCATATGACAAGGTAACAGAGTGGCATCACAGTCCATGAAGAGAGTTGCCAAGGGCCACCATAGCCCCATTGGAGACATATGACAAGGTAAAAGAGTGCATCACAGTCCATGAAGAGAGTTGCCAAGGGGCCACCATAGCCCATTGGAGACATATGACAAGGTAAAAGAGTGCATCACAGTCCATGAAGAGAGTTGCCAAGGGCCACCATAGCCCCATTGGAGACATATGACACAGGTAACACAGTGCATCACAGATCCAGTGAAGAGAGTTGCCAAGGGCCACCATAGCCCATTGGAGACATATGACAAGGGTAAAAGAGTGCATCACAGTCCATGAAGAGAGTTACAAGGGCCACCATAGCCCCATTGGAGACATATGACAAGGTAAAAGAGTGCATCACAGTCCCATGAAGAGAGTTGCCAAGGGCCACCATAGCCCCATTGGAGACATATGACAAGGTAACACACAGTGCATCACAGTCCATGAAGAGAGTTGCCAAGGGCCACCATAGCCCCATGGGAGACATATGACAAGGTAACACAGTGCATCACAGTCCATGAGAGAGTTGCCAAGGGCCCACCATAGCCCATTGGAGACCATATGACAAGGTAAAAGAGTGCATCACAGTCCATGAAGAGAGTTGCCAAGGGCCACCATAGCTCATTGGAGACATATGACAAGGTAAAAGAGTGCATCACAGTCCATGAAGAGAGTTGCCAAGGGCCACTATAAGCCCCATTGGAGACATATGACAAGGTAACACAGTGCATCACAGTCCATGAAGAGAGTTGCCAAGGGGCCACCATAGCCCCATTGGAGACATATGACAAGGTAAAAGAGTGCATCACAGTCCATGAAGAGAGTTACCAAGGGCCACCATAGCCCCCATTGGAGACATATGACAAGGTAAAAGAGTGCATCACAGTCCATGAAGAGAGTTGCCAAGGGCCACCATAGCCCCATTGGAGACATATGGACAAGGTAACACAGTGCATTACAGTCCATGAAGAGAGTTGCCAAGGGCCACCATAGCCCCATTGGAGACATATGACAAGGTAACACAGTGCATCACAGTCCATGAAGAGAGTTGCCAAGGGCCACCATAGCCCCATTGGAGGACATATGACAAGGTAAAAGGAGTGCCTCACAGTCCATGAATAGAGTTGCCAAGGGCCACCATAGCCCCATTGGAGACATATGGACAAGGTAAAAGAGTGCATCACAGTCCATGAAGAGAGTTGCCAAGGGCCACCATAGGCCCCATTGGAGACATATGACAAGGTAACACAGTGCAATCACAGTCCATGAAGAGAGTTGCCAAGGGCCACCATAGCCCCATTGGAGACATATGACAAGGTAAAGAGTGCAATCACAGTCCATGAAGAGAGTTGCCAAGGGCCACCATAGCCCCATTGGAGACATATGACAAGGTAACACAGTGCCATCACAGTCCATGGAAGAGAGTTGCCAAGGGCCACCATAGCCCCATTGGAGACATATGACAAGGTAAAAGAGTGCAACAGGCACAACAATAAAACTTTTAAAAAGGCCAAATGGCAACAATAAAAAAAAAACATCAACATGTGGACGGAGGATTCTTATCTGCCACCTTGGAGCATCTCCAGATCCTCCACTTACTGGTCATCCTCTTCATCATCCTGTGCATGTCCAGCTCCGGGTTCAGGACTTGAACTTAATCGATTAATTTCATGCAGAGTCAAGTCCTGAACCCGGAGCTGTGCCTGCATGGTGTCGTTCATCCCTCTCAGGACAGCTGCGTTCCTCAACACGGGCTCCTGCTCTACTCTTGCTATACCTTCTAGCATGAGCATGCTGAGTCACAGCCTAAAATAAAGCATAAATTAAATATTAATGATAATTACACAACAGACGAAAAAAAATAGAAAAGATACATTGTCATCATAAAGACAAATCATTCTTTACATCAATTAGTTTAAATTTATTCTTTACACATGAATTATGTTATTCAGACAGACCGAAATAATTAAAGGGACAGTTTACTCAAACATGTTGTCCCCTTTAATTGGTTTTAGATGATCCACTTATACAGCTTGAGTGTATAAAATCTTGTAAAGGATTTACATTGTACTTACATTAGCAATTTAAATATTTTAATTATACTGTGGTAGGCACACCTATCCTTAAACATTTTTGGCATTGAGGACAAGCTGTGTAAACATAGCAACCTGAAGAAATTTACATTCCCACTGGGTTAGACAAGAGATAATGTATAAACATTTGTACATTAATTGTTGGATCCAAGTAGTGGTGATTGGTATATGTAGTGATATCCAATTAAAGGGACACTGAACCTAAATATTTAATTGACTGATTCAGATAGAGCATGTCATTACAAATATTTAAAATTACACATATTCTTTTAAATGTTTGAATTCTATAGCTAGATTTTGAATGCAAGAATGTCGTTTTTTTTAGGGCAGGCCATTTTTTTTTATCAACTTTGTTTGTCCCTGCTGGTTGATGGATACATTCATCCAACAATAAAGAAATGATGTCCACAATTATTTTATTTTTTAAAATAATTATAGGCAATTTCTTTGTTTCAATAAAGATATCAAGAGAATGAAGAATAATTCATAAGAGTAGTAAATTATAAATTTGATTAACATTGCATGCTCTATTTGAATCACAATAGAAAATTATTTTCCTTCAGTGTACCTTTAAGTATCTTATAATGTTGATTTTGAATGATACTTACAGCTGTGCCTGGGGAAGGACAATCCGACACTCAGGACAATGAAGGTTGAGACAGGGGGAGGGATGGGATTGGGTTTGGGGAGGGATGGGATTGGCTTGGGGAGGGATGGGATTGGCTTGGGGAGGGATGAGCTGATGCTCCGGGGTAGGCCGTACAGCTGGGGAGTGGGGTGCTGGGGTCTGGGCAGCTGTACGGGCCATAATACGGGGAGAGCGGCGAAGGGGGTTGTAGGGGCGTTTTTTGGGAGGGGCAGGAAATGATAAATGGGAAGGGCCGGCAGGGGTCTGGGCATGGGCAGGAGTCTGGGCATGGGCAGTGGTCTGGGCATGGGCAGGGGTCTGGGTCTGGGCAGAGGTCTGGGCATGGGCAGGGGTCTGGGCATGGGCAGGGGTCTGTGACTGGTCAGGGGACTAAGCAGGGGCAGAAACCAGATGACCAGAAGTGGTGGATCCATCTGAAAATTTAATAAATATATATTAACATCTCATACATCATGAAATCAAATCAACGGATTTCAAATTGATTATGTTTTCAATATATTTAGAAGTGTGTTTGAATTTCTAAACAATTATGAAATGAGGATATGGTATGCATATAGGCACTCAGATGAATATCAATTACTGTCTGTACAATTATAACATTATTATTGTGTTTTGGCCTGGAATATGCATGTGACCATAATGATGGCATTGAATTACACATTTTTAAAATAAAAAAAAATTTCATGCTGCCTGATATAGAAAGGGGGCAGTATAGTGTATTTGAACAGACACATAATATTCCTTTTTTAAAGTG
Organism: Bombina bombina; assembly: GCF_027579735.1. NCBI lineage: Eukaryota > Metazoa > Chordata > Amphibia > Anura > Bombinatoridae > Bombina > Bombina bombina. Next base: position 842,088,240 of record NC_069500.1, read on the forward strand.
CAAAAGCTGTAGACTTTGAATGTCTTCAATGAAATGATTTCAAATAAAGCAACATGTTGGAAACATGATAGATATATTTCACATACCATTAGACTCCAAGGCCAGCCTCTTCCTCCTCCGTCACATAGTTAAATCAATCTCTGTAAAACATAACATGTTGTGTACACGTTTAGGACACAACACATATTTATCACAATACAAAACCAAAATGATTATTACAAATATGTAATCATGGTGCTGTTAGAGTATGCCTGATAATCTATAAAGTAACTCCAAAAGTGAATATGTGAATATATATCAATATTGTTTAATCCAAAGAATGTAAAGATGAATGAATCTATTGTTTATTAAAGGACACTGACATGATTTAATTTAAATCATTGATTTCCTCTGTTCAAAACTGTTCAAAATGATTTAACATTGACTCCTATTATAATTTGAATGTTGCTACATTTTAATCTCAAAGGCAGATAAGCAATATTGTATTCAATAAATATTGTTTTGTTGAAGGTTCCACAATCATCAATAAAAACCCCAGGTTGTTCAACACCAAAATGAGAGCAGATAAACGTACATTCTTGATTTTAAAATACATTTAGCAATAGAATATTTCACATATGATGATAGTAATTATATTTAAAATGTTTTATTAATATTGCATACTCTATCTGAATGACAACATTAATAATTGTAGATCAGTATCCCTTTAATATAAAATGATATGATTTGACAATGTTGGTGTTAATGAATTCTCTACTCCATATGTGATGTAATGAATGGGATTGAGCATGCGATTCAAATCTAATATGTTAATTTAAGGATATCCGAAGAATTATTTAATTTTCATCTATTAAAGGGACATTACATATAAATATTGAACAATGTGGATTTAGTATGTAATGTTCTGTCCATGTTTCTAGACAAATGTCAATTAAAATGAGACATACCATACTGTGACAAGCCCCTGCCCTTAAGGATCCAGCAGCAACATCCCATATCTGTAATATATTAAAAGAGGATTGCTTATCATTAATACAAATCATGCCATGTTTAAAATCTTTACATTATTAGCAAATCAATTTAAACTATTAATCCCTTTGGTAGTCCCATGAGTTAATTGTTTCCTCAATTCAATTCATGATAAATATCCTGTACTCTTATTTTCAATCAGGTTGTGTTGTTTACTGTAGCTTTAATTATTTTTAGGTGTTATTTCATTTCCATCAATCGATGTGATATGTATAATTTATTTGGATTCTTCTTTTTTTATTATGTATAATATTGAAAATAAGAATACTGTATTCTTCACATATATAATAATTCACATTTCATTTTGACCAACATGTATAAAGCAATGCCACTTACAGAAAGCCATGTTAACGGTATGCGCAATTCCATTTTCCGCGATCATTGCGCAATGATTCAAAGCGGAATTACGCATCCGTCATTTGACCAACACATGTATATAAAGCAATGCCACTTACAGCAAAGCCCATGTTAACCGTGTATGCGCAATTCCATTTTCGCGATCATTTGCGCAATGATTCAAAGCGGAATTACGCATCCGTCATTTGACCCATCATGTATAAAGCAATGCCACTTACAGCAAAGCCATGTGTTAACGTGTATGCGCAATTCCATTTTCGCGATCATTGCGCAATGATTCAAAGCGGAATTACGCATCCGTCATTTGACCAACATGTATAAGCACTGCCACTTACAGCAAAGCCATGTTAACATGTATGCGCAATTCCATTTTCGCGATCATTGCGCAATGATTCAAAGCGGAATTACGCATCCCGTCATTTGACCAACATGTATAAAGCAATGCCACTTACAGCAAAGCCATGTTAACGTGTATGCGCAATTCCATTTCGCGAATCATTGCGCAATGATTCATAAGCGGAAGTACGCATCCGTCATTTGACCAACATGTATAAAGCAATGCCACTTACAGCAAAGCCATGTTAACCGTGTATGCGCAATTCCATTTTCGCGATCATTGCGCAATGATTCAAAGCGGAATTACGCATCCGTCATTTGACCAACATGTATAAAGCATTGCCACTTCAGCAAAAGCCATGTTAACGTGTATGCGCAATTCCATTTTCGCGATCATTGCGCAAATGATTCAAAGCGGAATTACGCATCCGTCATTTGAACCAACATGGTATAAAGCAATGCCACTTACAGCAAAAGCCATGTTAACATGTATGCGCAATTCCATTTTCGCGATCATTGCGCAATGATTCAAAGCGAATTACCGCATCCGTCATTTGACCAAACATGTATATAAAGCAATGCCACTTACAGCAAAGCCATGTTAACGAGTATGCGCAATTCCATTTACGCTCTGTGATGCATATTCTGTAGAGCGCAAGACACATCATTCCTATTTCATGTGTCCATAATCTAAAAATCAGATATCTAAACATCATATGAAGTGTATGTTGTGAGATCTGTATAGGTTTAGTATCTGACTATATACACATTTATTGATTAAAATAATAAATAAGATATTATAAGAAGTTGATAATTACCTGGTTCAGATTCTCCATACCTCCTCCCAGGCCACCGGACGGAGAAGCAGCTGCCCTGGCCCCCCGCGTCAGGACTTTCAGATCCCGCAGCCTGGGAGGGAAGAAGAGGAGGCCGAGGATGGCGATGATCGAAATCTTTTGGGGACCCGTGAGATTGAGGAGCTCGCATAAAGTCACCTCATAAGGGAGTAGGTACAGTTTCCGCGGGGCCCTCTCTTTTGCCACCCGCTTTTACGGGCTTGTACCCAGTCCCTTATGAGGTTGACTTTTTTGGTTACCGCAACCTCATATCTCCGAATCTCCTCCATGATCTGATCCTGGGTCCTCTGGCACGTCACACACACCAATCTAACCGCATTGGTGATAGACTCCAGAGGGCCTTCTTAACAGGCGCATCTGTCAACCTCTCTTGTTCCCAAACAGCTGGGGATAAAAGTCCTTGACGGCGTGGACCAGTGCAGCGCTCTCCTCCTTGGTGAACCTCGGGAGCTGACACCTGCCTGCTCGGTTTGCTAATATAATATATAAATATATAAATATATATACTGCCTGCAGGCATAGAGAACTGACAAAGATGGCAACGTGTAATGGACTTTTATATGGTGAAGTATAACATGAGATGCCACCATGGGACAAGTTTATCTGTACATCTGATTGGATAAAAGTTTGAAATATTGTTAGAATGTCTGTGAGACCATCCTGACTCAAGTTGTGTTTGTGTGATGACTCTGATTGGCCGTTCCTTAATGTTTCATATCTTTAGTAACTCTCCTTACACATACCTCATGGTGGTGCTGTAACTTCATTTTTCTCATGTAGACTTATTTGTAACTTCATGGGCCTGTCATGCGGATATGTGTGGACGCAGATTTAATATCCGTGATCCGTTAAATATTAATGATTAAATTCTATTTAACATCTAATACGTCACATTATTAATGTTGTAGACATTTCTCGGTTTAATAACGGTCTGTTTCTTTAATACAAATACACATTTATATTGTATGTCTTTATTGTTCATAAAATCCATTTATTGACTTATTGTGAAGTTATTGATATTGCTCTATTAAATGTATTTCATAATGCACATTGATTGTGTGCTATTGCGTGACATTAGACTTAATGTTTTAAAGATGCTAATCTGGTGTTTCAAGAATGCGTTTTCCCACGCAATATTTCTGAATGTTCAATTCAGGTTATAAGGTCAGTTAACTTGGATAATCTGTTTATAAATGTAAACTACAGGTTGTTTGTTATTAGTAAATAAACCTCGAGCTTTGTATTTGTCTGAAGTGCTCATATAAGTTATTTGTAGGCCAATGGCGTCTTTATTTTTAAATAGGACATTACAAACAAACAATTGTATCAAATGATCTGTAGAGATAGAAGATTGTTAGACTTTAAAATGTAAATCAATTTATCTTAGTATTTAGATAACCTCAACAGAAGAAATTTAAATGGCACTGGTTGAGACAATCACCATAAGGCATCTATGTGCTCCACCAATCTTCATCTACTGAGCCTATCTCGATATGCTTTTCAAGCAAAGTATGTCAAGATAGGAAGAGAAGTAAATACCACTCTTTAAATCTCTTAAAGGGACACTGTCCAAACAAATTTAGCGTTGGTGATTCAGATTGAGCATGAAATGTTAATCAACGTTATAATTTAATCCGATTCTCAAATGTTAACAATTATCTTGTTATCTTTCTTTGCAAATCAATAATGATATTTGAGATTACGGACAATTGTTTCAAAAACCTGGGTTGTCCCTTGATGATTGTTGGATAAATTAATCCACCACAAAAAACCAAGTTCAGTCCAGAGTACTGAAGCTAATAAATTATCTATTTAATGCCTTATTTTTAAAGTAATGATAGCAACATCACACACAAGGAGCATTCATAATATGAGACAATTTTTAAAGTTGCTTAAAATAGAATACTCATTCAGAATGTATAAATCATTAATTTTTTATCTGTCTCCCTTTAAGTATATTTTTAGTTCATGTCCCTTTAAATAAACATTTCACAATAATGCCTTGAAATATCAGAAACCTAGGCACCTTCCTTTTGATAAATTTAGTATAACATATGAGTATATAAAATTTAGTTAACTTCTGGATTGTTTTACACACTGATGAAATATATATTGTAAAGGAGGTATTTCGGAGTCCTTCAGCTTAGAGGGACATTAAGCTATATGTTATGTATGCATTTTGGATAATATTATAATATTTTGAACAACATAATATGTTTTGGTATTCAATCATTAGATTGTAAATTATATATTTTTTTTTATTAAATACATATCTACATAGGCTATTTTGATGCTGATTGTTGGTTGACATAGATTCCCTTATGTAATTGACTAAGATATCGTGCATTGATTTTTTTTAAAAAAGTATATTTAAAGGACTGAATGTATTCTATAGTACTTCTAAATATGTTTAAATTCTTTTATGAATTATTTAAAAATCAATACACAATATACTTTGTGAATGTCCTTTAAGGACCAAAACATTTGTAATGTTGATTTAACATTGTCAAAATAAACTAAAGGGGAATGAAAATTATATATAGATATGTGATGTCTAACCCAAGAGGTAAGATTTTAAAAACTACATAATATTATTAACTATAGTTAAATGACTCCCACTAGAAAAATAAATCGATTACCTGCCATCCAATAACTAGCTTGTGAAAAATATAAAGTTAAATGACCTACATTTATAAATGTAAAAAATTAAAATAACTGTAGCCAATAATGTTTTGAGATACCTAAGGAAGATACAAGATCTTATAAAATTAATTTTACATTCAACAGCACTGTCACTTTAATGCAATTGAACCACTTCCCCTTCTTAAAGGTGAAAAAAATTAATTTTGTGAAATTGACTACATATCCGAAATTATTTTAACATCTAAGAATTTCACAAAGAAAAGCATCGATGGATCTCACTCCCCAATGAATGTTAAAAAAGATAGTTTAATGTAATATTCTCTGATCAGTGGGATTTTTCCCACAATTAATGCATTATTGATCTTATGCATGTGCTTGTCAAATAGCCAACTACCAGTCATGGGAGTCAAATTGATTTTTATTGACAGATTATATGGATATTTATTATAATCTGTTCCAAAGAGTGTATTTAATACTAAAATGTTATTATTACCATTTTAAAATTTAATAGTTACTGAACCCAAAATAAAAAAATATTCCTGGAAGTCATCAGATGCCAATCTGAAATGTAAAAATTTTTTTTACCAAAAGTTAATACACACGTAGTCAAAGATTCATAAAATACATTTACAATCATCTTGTGTCTATGCTCTAACTTTGTTCGACATTTTTGAAAGATATTTATTAATCTATATTTTAAAAAAAAAATATTGTGTAATAAAAAATAAAAAAAAAATCTGATTTTTGGAATTTATACATAAAAATGTATATCACATTTCAATAATATATCTGTTTGAACATAAATGTCATATTTCATGTCCATCAATACCTCTATATCAACTATAATATGTATTCCCTTTTTATGATTGTGATCCCTAAATATCTAATGATGAAATATGTATGACTAATGTATGTAAGCTACCAATAATCAACATTCTTCCTGTGATTCTTAACTAGCAATGCATTGGTACACCAACCTGGATAATGCATGGTCTTTGAAAGTCAATTCAGGGGGTAAACAGTTGATCTTCAATAAGTGTCTTATTCATCATTTCAAAAATAGAGGACTGAAATCCATCTAAAAATTAGAAATTTCATCTAAGTGTTCTGATTGTGATCCCTAAAATATCTAATTAAGAACTAAATATGACTAATGTATGGAAGCTACTAATATTCAACATTCTACCTTTGATTCTTAACTCGCATGCATTGCTACACCAACCTGGTAATGCTATGGTCTTTGAAAGTCAATTCAGGGGTAAAAGTTGATTCTCAATAGGTGTCTATTCATCATTTCAAAAATAGAGGAGTGAAATACCATCTAAAATTTTTAAAATCATCTAAGTGTCTCCAATAGGATGCCTCAACAGCCTTATTCTATTAAATAGTTGGCACTTACCATGTGAACAGTCTTTGTATGCTTTTCAGGTCAGCAGATTTGAAAGATAATGCCAGACATGATCCCATTGGGTATACTTCAATTTCAATCTTGGCTTTTTCCACTGTCAGTCTGGGCAATCTTCACTGTCAGGCTTCTAATTCTTCCCTTTCAGTCTTTAGATTAAGTCAGCTCCCTAATGGCATAAAAGGTTTATTCAAAATTACTACAAGTGTGTGAATCATTTCTCTAGCCCTCTCCCACCCACCATTTCAAAAGAAATTTCTGTCATAGCTTACTGTGTAGCATCTTGTGTTATTGTTCTATCAAGTGTGAAGATGAGTCATATTGAGCAGAACAAACCTCTAATGTGTGACATTGAACCATAGTCATGCTAGAGGATCCCTTTCTGAGGTATTTTCATTTTAAGTAATGTGTAAACTAAATACTAGTTTATAAAATGTATGCCATATGATGTATTTTGTGTACAATTCATGCCAGCAACAGTCCAGACATTTATACTTACCAGCTGATGGTCCTCTTTAAAACCAGGTGGCAAAGGACTCGCTACAGGACCCCAATGGCCAGAGATCACCTATATTAATAAATGAAACACATTTTTTAGCATTTGATGAACAATCCTAACATGTTTGCACAATTCTCTACTTGTCATTTCCCTAGAGTTCACATCTATGATAATACTCCAGTCTAACTTCTATTCTTACGTCTAAAGTTGCGGTTGATGATGTCTGTTCTGACATTGAGCCCCTCGTCCCGGAATGACCCCTCTAGAACAGGATCATCCTCCTCTTCTCTGAGGAGGTTTCTGGTCCGGGCCGGACGGCCTGCACGCATCCCAGCCCGCTGTGCAATATTTTGCAGGACGCTACAGGCTACAACGATCTTAGCCACCTTCTTTTGGGTTGTACTGGGAGGGCTCCCTCCCGACCTGTCCAGGCACCTGAACCTCATCTTCAGGAGCCCCCCACCGCCCTGGTTCTCTTATGAGCCCTATTGTAGCGCTCCTCAGACACATCAGTCAGGCATACGCAAGGGGGGTAATGAGGCCAAAGGCCGGCTCATGTACCCAGGAATCACCTATACAATTATGAACAGAACATAATTTCAAACAGAATCCTCAAAATAGTATTTGTAGTACAATAAAAAGTTTTGTACTACGATAATCCATTAACAAATGTTTTATTTTAACTTTAAAATATCTAGTTATATATTATTCTCTATCTTCCCATTTCAGCTAAGACATGCTACATATGCGTATTTCTCCTAAATCAAGCCTTGTGTAAAATGCTAACTACATGGTTACATTACATTCTCGATCTGAGCATTTAAGGTAAGACATGCTACATATCTGCATTGAACTAAAAGACATTTGCGGAAAGAGACAATGACATGGTTAAATTGCATTAGCTAATATCTTCACATTTCATCTAAGACATGCTACATATGCGTATTTCTCCTAAATCAAGCCTTGTGTAAAATGCTAACTACATGGTTACATTACATTCTCTATCTGAGCATTTAAGGTAAGACATGCTACATATCTGCATTGAACTAAAAGACATTTGCGGAAAGAGACAATGACATGGTTAAATTGCATTAGCTAATATCTTCACATTTCATCTAAGACATGCTACATATGCGTATTTCTCCTAAATCAAGCCTTGTGTAAAATGCTAACTACATGGTTACATTACATTCTCTATCTGAGCATTTAAGGTAAGACATGCTACATATCTGCATTGAACTAAAAGTAGACATTAACGGGGGGAAAATATATGGTTAAATTGCATCCTATAGCTGAACATTACGCTAACATTTTAAAACTACAGTGGCAATTGTCAAAATAATTAACCCATGTTCTGCACAAATACCTCACCAACGAGATAACCAGGGGGCATTTGTCTTTCCCTCAAACCTGTCTCCACAGGGACGACAGAGAGAGGATGCGGGCATCATGACTAGCCCTCCAAAACTTCGCACACACAGGCATAATCCTCATCTGTGCGTCACAAACATACTGCACGTTGAGGCTATGAAAATGTTTGCCGATTTCTGAAGGGCGAGTCATCAATTGGAGCACGCAGCGCAATGTGGTACAATCTATGGCTCCCAAGACATTGGGCATTTTGAGGCAATATCCAAAGAATTCCCGCTTCAGGCGCCTCCAATCACCATCATTCTGTGGGAATCCCTATGTATTGCTTACTGATACGTACCATGGCGTCCAGAAAGTTATCAAACACCCCAGAGAATGTACCTTGAGCCAGGCATGCATGTACAGTTCTCCGGATTGAAAACTCCCCGGAGGCAGGACGTATAGACAGCTTAGCATCTTACTCATTGGGAGGGTAACAGCAGTCCTTATTCTTATACGTGGCTCCAAATGAGGTTTAAGAAGATCGTAAAGGTCAATGAGCTGTTCGCGATCGAGCCGATAACTTATCAAAAACCTCAAGTCGCTCAGTTTTATAAGGTGGGTCCTCACCCTGTAGACACGAGGACCTCGAACCAGATGACCCCTTCGTCTCAGTCTGAGCCGCGAGGCTGCCTGATTCGACCAACAGCGTAGTTCGCCAATTGCAGCACCAGCAGCGTCTACCATGTCATCGTCATCCCATCTTTCAAAAACAGCGTAACAAGGTATGCACTTGATCTGATGTGGATCACAAGTGATGCTTTGGCCATGTTGTTTGGGGGATTTATAGTACAATTAGTCCAATGGAGTGAGTTTGTAATGATTGCTAATTGTATTCACTTGTTTGTAAGTGTGCGGCGCGAATGCTTTTCACAGTGGGCCGTTTTTTTTTTGTTGTTTGCTGAAATGTCTGTTTTCCAACAATGAATCTCAATTGAGAATGTGTCAAATATCACACATACAGTGGCATGTTTGTAATGTTTGTTGATATGCGTAATCAATATTTCTTAAACGCGGATCTTATAGTAACAAACACACGTCCAGGCTAACATGAATGAAAGTGCATAGTTGTGTATAATGTGCATCGAATTGTGATCGATCAATGTTGCTGCAATATTGTTTGTAAACGATAAATTAACATCTGCCATCTGTAGGATTGTATATATAAGTGATAGCCGAGCTGTCAATATTGTATGCGTCCCTTTAAAATCGCAATAATAATTCCGAAACTTCCCGTCTGCCATCTGTAGTATTGTATATATAAGTGATTGCCGAGATGTGAATATTGTAGCGGTCCCTTTAAATCGCAATAATAATTCCGAACTTACCGTCTGCCATCTGTAGTATTGTATATATAAGTGATTGCCGAGATGTCAATATTGTATGCGTCCCTTTCAAATGCACTAATACTGAATAAACTTCCGGCTGGTCATCTGTAGTTTTGTATATATAAGTGATTGCCGAGATGTCAAATTGTATGCGTCCCTTTCAAATCGCACTATACTGGAATAACTTCCGGCTGTCATCTGTAGTATTTGTATATATAAGTGATTGCCGAGATGTCAATATTGTATGCGTCCCATTCAAATGGCACTAATACTGAATAACTTCCTGCTGTCATCTGTAGTATTATATATATAAGTGATTTGCGATCTGACAATATTTATTAATTGTCCCATTGAAACTCGCCTTAATAATGCTGTTCCAATACTGTTGTTTACGTATATGTTGTATTGTAGTATTGAGTGTTAAAGTTCGAAAGGGGCGGGTACAGTCGTGAATCTGTGATGTGTATGGTTGAATCTTCTAATGACGTCATGATATATTATTACCTGCCTATGTAGTTCTGAAATCCTCATTGTGTTGTTTGTATTGTGCTACATTGTTATTGTGTGCTGAATAAAATCTAAATGTGTGCTTTGTGGTTGCGTGATGGGTGATGCGTGTTATGTACATGTACGTATATATTGTGATTGTGTCCCACATATGCTGACTTCTATATAGCGGTCTGGCATTGTTGTTCCTTCCCATAAAGTGACATCTGTAATCTGGTGTAATGATGTTCTTGTTGTACGTAATTCCTAATGGTTTCTGGTGATGGAATCATGATGTTAAAAGTACAGTAAAATCCATATGTTGTGTTTTGTGATTCCTCTAGAGAATGTAATGTGTTTTTCCCCCATCATTTGAATGCACATGTATGAGTGAATGTTAAAAGTAATGTACGTGCATCCATGAGTGATCATGTGTTAAGCCTATGTAGATATGCTGTTGCTGCAAGCATATGAGTTGAATAACTGAAATGCAATAATAAAGGTAAATGAGAATTGTTTCCCATTGTGTAGTGTTTGTGAATCCTGAAAAGTTGACATTATTTTTGTGTCCGTTTAAATGTAATATTTTTAAAACAAAAATGTTGTTACTAGTGATGTTGATTTGTAGTTGATGTTCATATAAAGTCTGAAAGAATTTAATGGTGTTGTGAATATTTCAAACAGTAAAATCCATAAATCCACCATAGGGAAATAGTCATTTCTTGATCTATTATATCATAGCTGGGTCTAACGCATGAAATCATGTCTTTTCTAAGCGCTTGGTATTTGGTGTTTTTCTGTCTACGCTATTTGACGTGCGTTAGGAAATGAGGGGTTTCGCGTGCACGAGCACTAGCGTCCCTTCCCAATAGAAGTCAATGGAGGCTCTAAAATTTGTTCTTGTTTTTTTCTAAGACTGGTTTTCCTCGTAAAGTGAGTGACGTCATGAGCTTGTGTGAAAAAGTAACTAAATCGTAGTTCTTTTCTGTGATAAATATTTTGTGTATGTCATGTGGTGTATATTATTTGTATGCATCGATGAGTGTATGTATTGTGATAATGTTATTAGTTAGATGTAGGTATAATGAGGGTCTTTTCCCGTGTGTCAATGTAAGTCAATGGGAAAATGGATTTGTGTTGTTTTTTTTCTAACACCCGAGATCTCGCAACTTTAATCCTTTGTATTTTGATGAAAAATTATTAAATATGAAAAATAAACATAGTGTAGTGTTTGTATGACTGTAAGTGTAGTTTGTGTAATATTTTTTATTTGATCTGTGGATCTTTTTTTTGTCGGTATATGTTTACTATTGGGGCTGAGGTGTCGGTAGAAATGTGAGCGTTAGGTTTTTTTTGAGTGTCGGTAACTGAACTCTAAATACCGGAGTCCGTAAGAAACCCGCGTTAGGAGCCTCTAACGCTGGTTTTCACGGCTAACGCCGAACTCCAAATCTAGGCCTTAGTTTTTTTTACAGAGGACTAGATTACAAGTGGCGCACTAACATTTGCATGCATCACAATCAAATTTAATGTGCATCGGGTTAGCGAGATTGAAGACTTTGTTTAAAATAAAAGTTGCACCACACACCATAAATTACATTAAATAAATGGCTACACTCATATAAACACTGTCTAATAATAAAAAATAAAAAAAAATTAATAAAAATGTTTTATAAGGGTTCAAAGGTATATGGTATATGGCCATGTATTTGACTGCAAAGGCCTATAACATATATTTATGTGTATAAATAAAAATTATGTAATAATATTTAATAATGTGTTTTACTGTGTATTTATTATAAATATTTAACATGCCAATGTTCTTCACATACAAGAAAATGTTATTTTTATTAAAAATAAAAATAAAATAAAAAATATATATATATATGTGTGTGTGTGTGTGTATGTGTGTGTACAGTGCCCTCCACTATGATTGCCCCCCTTGGTAAATATGAGCAGAGAAGGCAGTGAAAATTGTCTTTATTCTTTAATCTTTTGATCTTTTGTTCAAGAAATATGAGGTAATACATCCCTTAGTCACTCATCACAATGGGTAAGACCAAGGAATATAGCTGTGATCTGCGGCAAAAGGTTGTTGAACTTTATAAAATGGGAAGTGGCTATAAGAAAATAGCAAAAGCATTGCAAATGCTCATTTCCACTATCCAGACAATAATTAAGAAGTTTCAGTCAACTGGAAATGTTATAAATCAACCTGGAAGAGGATGTGTGTCTATATTGTCTTAACACACTGTGAAGAGGATGGTTCGAGTGGCGAAAATATCTCCAAGGATCACAGCTGGAGAATTGCAGAAGTTTGTTGCATCTTTGGGTCAGAAAGTCTCCAAAACTACAATCCGACATCACATACATCACCACAAGTTGTTTGGAAGGGTTTTGAGAAAAAAGCCTCTACTCTCAATCAAAAACAAACTCAAGCTTCTTCAGTTTGCCCGACACTACTGGAACTTTAAATGAGATCGGATTCTATAGTCAGATGAAACCAAAACCAAAATAATATGGTGGTGGTTCCTTAATGTTTTGGGGCTGTTTTTCTTCCAGAGGACCTGGACATTTTCTTAGGATACATGGCATCATGGACTCTATCAAATATCAACATATATTAACTGAACACCTGACTGCCTCTGCTAGAAAGTTTAAAATGGACCGTGGTTGGATCTTTCAGCAGGACAATGATCCAAAACATTCATCAAAATCAACACAGAAATGGTATACTGACCACAAAAACAAGGTCCTGCCATGGCCATCCCAGTCCTCTGATTTGAACCCCATAGAAAACCTGTGGAGTAAACTGAAGAGGAGAGTCCACCAGTTTCAACCTTGAAATTTGAACAACCTGGAGAGATTTTGTACAGGGGAATGGTCTGCATGCCATGTATTCTCCAACCTCATCAGGCATTATAGGAGAAGAGCTGTTATCTTAGCAAAGTGAGGTAGCACAAAGTAATGACTACAACACATTCCAAAAAAGTTTAAGACCACTGCTTCTTTACTCCTGTTTCCGGCAAGCCTGGAGGCTCGCGCAGAAACAGAGGTATACGGCCACATTCGGACCATGATAAATCGGCTCCAAGCTCTCAGTTGGGATCACTCCCAAATAGCTCAAATAGATTTACTGCTTGTAGAACTGTTGCATGGTGCTATTTTCCCCTTCTCCTTTTTTTTTTTTTTTTTTCATTGCCCTATTCAGTATTTGTGATCGTTTTTTTCATTGCAAAGGCAACTTGATTTCACCTGCAAAGTGACCCTGGTATTTATTTTCAGATGGCAAATACAAGGTTGGTATTTTTTAATTCATGAAAATTATCATTTTCTGGCTGAACTTTTCATTTGTGTGAGTTTGTGTTTGATATATTTCAGAAAATATCTCCATTGGGATAATTTCCAAATAGCTCAAGAGGCTTTTACTGTTAGCAGAACTGTTACACAATTTTCTTTTTAATTTTTTTTTTTTTTTTCAATATCTCATTCAGTATGTGTGACCCTTTTCTTTGTAAGAGTAGATTATTAAAAAGTTCCCCACTGGCAGTAACTTACTATGACTGATACTGTAGTGTGTCTGTTCCAATAATTTTAGCTTTCCTTTGGAAATCTGACAGCTGTCCAGACTATGACCTTGTGTTCATCTACTATTTGTGCTCATATGCGTGCTGTTTAACAGTAAGATTATGGCTGAATTTAAGCATTACTAGTTTAAACGATATGCTGTAAATGATTGCAGATTGCTATTCAAGACTTTTAGAATTATTATGTTTAAAATGGGATAACACTTCCCAATATAATGTGATATATAGAACTGTATTAAAAACAGGTCACTATATTTATTTTTATACAGATTTTAAAAATGTCTCCTCAACCACACTTAAAGGGACACTGTATTATAATATTTTTTTCCCACCTTGATGTATTCCCAATTACTCAATATACCAGCTGTAGAGTGTTAAATGTACTGCAAATTTAGGTCATTATTTTTATATTTGGAAAAGCTGCTTTTGTTCATATTGGAGTAATTCCCAATATATTTAATACTATGCAGGTGATATATCAAGTCATAGAGATAACACAGTAAGTGGAAACAAATTACAGTACACTGTCCTATTAACCCTAACCATACTGACCCATACCACAGATAACCTGTTACTATACTGTCCCCTAATGCTATTTACCTTGTGCATTAGTTACAGAAGTAAGGTTTAATAACAGGCACTGCCGTATTTTTATTGTTTGGAGGGTTGTGTGGTTTGAGTAAAAAGAGGTTGAGTTAAGGTCAGTAAGGGTTAAGGGAGGCCATTGTGATAAGAGGCTAAAGGTCAATAAAGAGAAACAAACAGTTACCGGTATCAGCACTTAGGTCCTGGTAGTTGGTAAGGGGCAAATATTGAGGAATGAGAAGCCGGTTATAGTTATTCTGAAGTTGAAGGTGAAAAACCACAGGCTGGCTGGTGTGGACAAACCAGCTGATGATCCCGGAACCTCTGCTGTTCAGATCCGGGTGTGCTGCTGCCCGTAGTGGAAGGTGTGTGCTCTCAGGTTACACCCAATCAGGAACAGGAACTAGGACAGAATAGAAGACAGGCGCAGCCCAATTCAAGTGCAGGATAATTTATTAGGACATAAGTGCAAGTACACAATACATACTCACAAATGTTTAGGAGATAAAACAGCAAAATGGGTTAAAATAATCCCTCCAGTTAGGTAATCGAATTCACAGCCCAGGCACGGACATCTCAGTCGAATAATACCAAGTCTGGGTGAGAGGTGCTGGAACTAAAATTACTCCTCGTGGTACAATACAGATAACTCTACGTACGTTTCGTCTGAGTTCGCTCAGACTTTTTCAAGAGTATAATCAATCGTCATTTTGATTATACTCTTGAAAAAGTCTGAGCGAACTCAGACGAAACGTACGTAGAGTTATCTGTATTGTACCACAGGAGTAATTTTAGTTCCAGCACCTCTCACCCAGACTTGGTATTATTCGACTGAGATGTTCGTGCCTGGGCTGTGAATTCGATTACCTAACTAGAGGGATTATTTTAACCCATTTTGCTGTTTTATCTCCTAAACGTTTGTGAGTATGTATTGTGTACTTGCACTTATGTCCTAATAAATTATCCTGCACTTGAATTGGGCTGCGCCTGTCTTCTATTCTGTCCTAGTTAAAGATCAATAAAACCTGCATGGATTTTTAAAAATGTTGGATGCATGTGTGACACGTCTTATAGTGCTCATGCATCCAACACACTAGAAGAATGTTTTCAAATAAATTCTTATTGCAAAAAATATTCCACTGTGTTTGATGTACACACATTGTACATTCATGTCTCTTTAAATACAACTGGAAGGAAGTAGGATACAGATTTATAGGTGATTAGGAGTTAATTGTGCTAAGAGACATAGTAAACATTTTCACCCCTTTAATTTGTTTTCAGTTATCAATTGTACCTGCTGTAGTGTATTAAATTGTTTTCAAATAACTCATTTATCTTTATGTTTACATTTAAAATAGCTGATATTGAATGAGGTATTCCCACCTATACTGTAAACATAACCAGCAGACGAAATTCATAGTGGGGGTAGGGGAGATAAGTAATAAAATATTATTTGTTAATTGTTCGTGGAGAGATTATAGTGTATATATCGGTGGACGTTGGAGCGTGTTTACTGATATAAATCATATATCATATGCTTGTTTATACGTAATATATTGTAAATGTTTTTCTTGGATAGAGCGTTTTACCAATAAATGATCATTTTAATCTGCACTTAGATGCATTTGTGCGCTCTTCTCGCTCTTTGTTTTTCAGTTTTTTATTGATGGGTATGTGATGGGACTCTTTTTCTGAGGAGCTGCCGTTTTATTAGAAGATTGGATTCACATCGTATTTACATATTATCTAATATTTAGAGACTATCTGTACCTATACTGGACATTTGAAGGCACTGCTTTATAGGTTAATCTTTTATGTGTACTGCTATATACTGCTTTGTGTATGCAAAATCTGTTTTCTTTGTTCCTGTTGATTTTGATTGATATTTGAATCTTTATTGTAATAATATGTTTAGCAGCGCCTAATATAACTTTTTCTGCCATATCTTCACTTTAATGGTTCCAAAAAGCTCAATCAATATTTGCCACTGACTTTTTCAGTAAACTAGAGAGATCATATTACATATTGTAAGATGTTTACTAGTGAACTGCTTGTGCAATGCCAACCACTGCAGATTCGCAACCAATCATCCGCTAGCAGGGGGAGTCGTACACAATTTGGTGGATTCATACACGATCAGAGGCGGCGGACCGCTGCTTCATAACTTCTGTTTCCGGGAAGGCTCGTGCGGAAACTGGGGTAATAGAGATATATATAGGTATTAATATATATTTGTTCAAGAAAACATCAGAAATATATTAAAATATATCTTTAAGAATAAATAGAACATATCATGTTACATGCAGAACATTGGATTATGAAATATGCAATATTATCTTCTTATATTGCTCTTTTAAATAACCACGATCATATTTGCGTTTGACTTGCGTTTTGAAGTCTATGGGGAAATTCAATCGGCTAGATTACGAGTTTTTGTCGGTAATGGTGTGCGGGGCTAACGAGCATTTATTTTCCAACGCTCCCTTAAGACAACGCTGGTATTACGGGGTTTTTTAAACCCGGCGTTAGCCTCAAAAAAGTGAGCGGAGAGCAAAATTTAGCTCCACATCTCACTGTAATACCAGCGCTGCTTACGGTAGCGGTGAGCTGGCTAAACATGCTTGTGCACAATTTCCCCATAGGAAACAATGGGGCTGAGCCGGCTGAAAAAAAGTCTAACACCTGCAAAAAATCAGCGTTGAGCTCCTAACGCAGCCCCATTGATTCCTATGGGGAATGGAATTTTATGTCTACACCTAACACCCTAACATGAACCCCAAGTCTAAACACCCCTAATCTTACACTTAACACCTAATCTGCTGTCCCACCTACATTATAATTATTAACCCCTACTCTGCCGCTCCGGACACCGCCGCCACCTACATTATATGTATTAACCCCTAATCTGCCGCCCCCAACATGGTGTAAGGGGATTTGCGGTAAGCTCGAGTCGCGGAAGGAAAGTGAGCGGTACACCTGTACCTGCCTGACTCTTAATACCAGCGGGCGTTAAAAAGCAGCGTTGGGACCTCTCAATGCTGCTTTTTAAGGCTAATGCAAGACTCGTAATCTAGCCGTATGTTTTGTTTGCGACTTCTAAATGTCTCTTTGTTACCGCAACGTTAGAAATACAAGAGCGCAATCTTTTTACTTTCAACTCAGAACAAGAGCGCAAATCTCAGAGCGCAAAAACTTATTTCTAGCTGTTTTAACGCAATCGCAAAATACTGCTCCACAAACTGGTCCTTAATTGGTTAGCAATAGAGACCATTGCTAAACCTCTGAGAGGGGTTGACAGACTCAGGATACTCTCCAAGGAAGAAATGTAATGGATCTTAAAATTACAGACCATAGTACAGGTGGCCCTCGTTTTACAACGGTTCAATTTACACCGTTTCAGAATAACAACCTTTTATTCCAGTCATGTGACTGCTATTAAAAAAAGCATTGAGAAGCAGTGCATTTATTAAAATAGCCAGTAGGGGGAGCTGTCCGCTTGTGTTGCAGCAAAGCCAAGCAAGCTAAAATTAATCAGTTTAACCAGACCTGAGCTATCGAGCAGATTTCAAAGGAACAAGATCTTCCTGTCTATAAATCAGTCCAGATTGGAATGCATAGAAAGAACTGTTTGCAGAAAAATGCAAGTGAAGTCTGTGTTGTGTGATTATTTTATTAGGTTTATAATGCTGTTTAGCATTCAAAGTCTTCATTTCAAAGCTTTAAAAATAATGTATTAGGTGTTACTTATGACAATTTTGAGAGGGGCCTGGAACCTATCTCCCTCACTTCCCATTGACTTACATTGTAAACTGGGTTTCAATTTATAATGGTTTGGATTTACAACCATTCCTTCTGGAACCTAACCCCGGCGTAAACTGAGGGCTACCTGTACTATGAAGATTTAACTCCGAACATGACATTATTAATTTTTGTGAATAAATGTTTAGTATTTCCATATTTTTGTGTATATCATCAACACATTGGGTTT
The DNA here is from genome assembly GCF_027579735.1 of Bombina bombina. Classification (NCBI taxonomy): domain Eukaryota; kingdom Metazoa; phylum Chordata; class Amphibia; order Anura; family Bombinatoridae; genus Bombina; species Bombina bombina. Next base: position 842,106,750 of record NC_069500.1, read on the forward strand.
CGCTCATATTTTATTGTTAGGTGTTTAAGATAGTCACATATTTCTTTGAATACCATAATTTTATTTAAAGTGTTTAGGGACTAAGATTGGTGGATTCTCTTAAAATATTAATTGAAGTAAAGCTTTATATCCTTTTAGTTTCATCTTGTACAATGCCGTTCTTAATAAAGATTGGTTATATTTTGGTTAAGGATATTAATTATATATGTCTTTCAGCTTTTAATTGTTGCGCCTCCTGCTCAATATAGGGAAATAGCACGCATATTACAAGTTGAAAGTTAACTCATTTGCTTGAGCGAGTTAGCTCGACTTCAGAGCTAACTGTTACTTGTTGGCACAAAAAAGTTGCACAAAACACATGAAAAAAACATTTAACAGTACAGTTACACTAATATTAATACTGTCCGATAAAAAATATTTTTTAAAAAAAATTGCATTTAAAATACACAAAGATATGAGGTCTCAGTGGTTAGGAAAAAAAGCAGACAAAGGGCTTAAACATAGAGATATATACATGTCTAAATATGTGTATGTATATGTGTGTGTATATATATATATATATATATATATATATATATAAATATATATATATGTGTGTATACAGTATATATGTAATGGTTTATTCAGAATTGGTATGGATCTCAACTGCAAATTCACACACGTTAGAAATGTTTTGTTTGTATCACTAACTGAAAGAATGATCACTATCATTAAGTGAATATCAGATTGTTAGTGAAAGAATATTTTGTTTGATAACTTACAGCCCTGCAAGTTATGTAAGTCAGAGCAGTATTAATTATATTGCAATAATACTGCTTAGTTAATTCAAGAAGATGTATAACAGATTTTAGATATAATGACAAGTTGTTGCCATATTCCAGTATCAGTTCATCAAAAGTAATTGAGACAATGCAAGAGGACGTCACAGCAAGCAATCACAGTTAAAGGGACATGAAACCCAAACTTTTTCTTTCATGATTCAGATAGAGAATACAATTTTAATCAACTTTCTAATTATTATTATTATCGGTTATTTGTAGAGCGCCAACAGATTCCGCAGCGCTAATTTACTTCTATTATCTAATCTGTTTCATTCTCTTGGTATAATTTGTTGAATGAGCAGCAATGCACTACAAGGGGCGCATTTATCAAAGGGCTTGCGGACCTGATCCGACACTGCGGATCAGGTCCGCAAGACCTCGCTAAATGCGGAGAGCAATACGCTCTCCGCATTTAACATTGCACCAGCAGCTCACAAGAGCTGCTGGTGCAACACCGTCCCCTGCTGACTCGCGGCCCAATCGGCCGCCAGCAGGGACGCTGTCCTATCAACCCGATCGTATTCGATCGGGTTGATTTCGGCGATTCCTGTCCGCCTGCTCAGAGCAGGCGGACAGGGTTATTGAAGCAGCGGTCTTTAGACCGCTGCTTCATAAGTTGTGTTTCTGGCGAGTCTGAAGACTCGCCAGAAAACACTGCCCTTCAAGCTCCGTACGGAGCTTGATAAATGGCCTGCTAGTTTCTAACTGAACACACGGGTGAGCCAATCACATTCAATAAATATATGAAGCCACCAATCAACAGCTAGAACCTAGTTTCTCTGCTGCCCATGAACTTGTCTATATAAACCTTTCAGCAAATGATAACATGAGAAGGAAGCAAATTAAATAATAGAAGTAAATTGGAAAGTTGTTTAAAATTGTATTCTCTATCGGAATCATGAAAGAAAATTTTGGGTTTCATGTCCCTTTAAGTTTCTCCTTAGTAGAATAATATTGAAATTACCAAACATTAGTGATGTCGCGAATAGTTTGCCGGTGAATAGTTCCCGGCGAACATAGCATGTTCGCATTCGCCGCGGCGGGCGAACATATGCGATGTTCGATCCGCCCCCTATCTTCATCATTGAGTAAACTTTGACCCTTTAACCTCACAGTCAGCAGACACATTACAGCCAATCAGCAGCAGACCCTCCCACCCTCATGCACAGCATCCATTTTAGATTCATTTGGAAGCTGCATTCTTAGTGAGAGGAGGGACAGTGTAGCTGCTGCTGATTTAATAGGGAAATTGATAGCTAGGCCTAGTGTATTCAGTGTCCACCTACAGTCCTGAAGGACTCATCTGATCTCTGCTTTAAGGACAGCACCCCAAAAAGCCCTTTTTAAGTCTAGAACATCAGTCTGCTTTTTTTTTTTTCCCCTGTGTAATTGTCAGGGTTCTCTTTGGGATCACTCCTTAAACTTGTTCTAAGCTTACTGCACCTTTAATTACATCCTGGTCACTTCCTGTTCACTATAAAAGGTTACCAGTCCTATAGCTCATTGCTTAGTATTGAAGTCAGCTTTGATCCTTAGCTGTTCATTCACTCTACAGTTTGCTCTCCCCTCCTGCATCAACTAATCTGAACTTTGCTGCTCTGTTCTTTGTGAACCTGTGCCGCTTACCCACTCTCTGTGCGGCTACGATTCTGACAGTCTACCCAGCCGGATCTACGAGGAACAATCGCGGTGACGTCCACACGCCAACCTAACGGACCGAGAAGGCAATTGCTGCAGCTCTCCTCTTTACCCGGAACCCTGAAACCAGACTGGAAGCTCCCTATATCCCATCAGCTTTATCAACCGCCCTCTGATAATCAAGGTAACCTCACGCACCTCAATCTTTAACTTGGGCCAATACTAATCTACAACATAAACTTGATGCTAATTGTGTTACATGTACTCTCATTGCTTGCCAGCTCTATACAATCTATAGCATAGGTACTTTTGTGATACAGAGTGTGCTATTTATATCTGTACAGAACCCCAAGTATAGCATGAGCCTTGTACTCCGGTTATAGTCTCTCAGCTTGTACTTAATTAACTTCTGTCATTATTCCACCTATGTTTCTATACTAAACTTAACTGCATATTACTGTGTTGTCTGACAGGTGGCAGTTATAAGCTATGTTATCTATACTGAAACACATAATAACTGCTTAGAAATATATTTGGGACTCACCTTGTGTGCTTTTCATGTATTACTAAGCTACAAATCCATACTTTCTAAATCTCAGCAGCTGTGGTCTAATTGAAGTTTCCTCTTTGTTCTCTAGTGATCTTTTGTTTCCCTGACAAGTCTGACAGAATACTAAGCCATTTTTCTAACATGGACCCAGCTGAGATGACTACACAAATTCAAACCCTTAATCAAAAAGTAGATTTACTAGCAGATGGCCTTAACACATTAAAAGCAGAGAATGTAGCACTCAAAGCTTATATCAAGGATTACCTTGAAACCAAAATACATACACCTGAGCCACAGGTTAGTCTCCCTGAGAAATTCTATGGAGACAGGGCACAATACAGAAATTTTAAGAATGCATGCCTGCTGCTGTTTACTTTAAAGCCCCAGTCATACCCTAATGACAGAATTAGAGTATTAACTATTATCTCATTCCTTAGAGGCGAACCACGTAGTTGGGCCAATACTTTTTTTGAGACCAATGAAAATATACTCAATTAATTGGATCAATTTCTCTTAGCCATGGGTCAATTGTATGAGGACCCATTCAAACAGCAGACTGCAGAGACAGCACTCAGGGCTCTGAAACAAAAAAAAAAGGTAGTCGAGGACTACATTACAGATTTCAAGAGGTGGGCAAAAGATTCAGAATGGAATAATTTATCCTTGAGGAATCAGTTCCGCCTGGGTCTATCAGACTCTGTTAAAGATGAACTGTCCCGAACTGACATACCTGCCACATTAGAAGAGTTAATGAAGCTCAGTATTACTATTGATAGAAGATTAAGGGAAAGACAACATGAAAGAACATACCCTGAGACCTACACTAAAAAACAAGCTAGTTCTACACCTGCCACTTCCTCTCACAAGTCTAATGTAGAACCCATGGAAATTGGCTTTCTAAAAGGTCCATTATCCCCCCAAGAGAAAATTAGGCACAGAGAAAACAACTTGTGTCTCTACTGCGCTTCAGACGAACACTGTGTTAAAGATTGTCCAGCCCTACAAAGAACCAACAAGGGTGAGTCTTTTATTTCAACTAACTGTTGTAGCACCTCTGAGACAAGAACAACATACTGTAAACTCTCACTCTCTTTTCAGTGGGATCGACACCGCCTCAACGTGCCCGCAATAATTGACTCAGGAGCAACAGCTTTCTATATTGATAAAGATTACACATTTATCAATAAAATCCCACTTGTGCACAAAAGGTCTCCTGTATTACTAAAGGGTATTGATGGAAGGCCTATATCCTCAGGTCTTGTAGAGTTTAAAACAATACCCATACTAGTTTCTACCCCTGACCATCATAGGGAGTATCTTTCTTTTGATGTCATTGCTTCACCTGCATCTCCAGTCATTATAGGGTTAAATTGGTTAACTTTACACAACCCTGACATTAATTGGACAACTTTGACACTTACTTTTACTTCTAAATACTGTAGTACCACTTGTTTTCCTGTAAATATCATGCATGTAACCACAGTACAAGATGAAATCCCTTTACCTGAACAATATAGGGATTTTGCAGATGTATTTAGTAAAACTCAGTCAGAAAATCTTGAAGCTCAATCAGCATTTGATATGCTTAAACACCGCTTCACTACTGCACCTATTTTGAGGTTTCCAAACCCTGAACAACCTTATACCCTGGAGGTAGACGCGTCAGACGTAGCCGTAGGAGCAGTCCTGTCTCAACGTTCTGGCATGGATCAACCCCTGCATCCTGTAGCATTCTTTTCTCGAGGTTTGACCAGCTCAGAACAAAATTACCCAATTGGAGATAAAGAGCTCCTCGCCATCAAAATGTCATTAGAGCACTGGCGACACCTACTTGAGGGGACTTCGGTTCCCATTGTTATATACACGGACCATAGGAACCTCCAATATCTTAAAACAACAAGGACACTTTCCGCAAGACAAGTTCGCTGGAATCTTTTTTTTTCTAGGTTTGATTTTCAGATTGTATACCGCCCAGCGAATAAAAATCATAAAGCAGATGCTTTATCAAGGTTACCTTCACACACTCGTTTTGATTCTCCTAAGGACACTATCATTCCAGTAGAAAACTTTGTATCTTTTGTCATAGATGCCAACGCCAGTCTTTGCCATGAACAATCTGTGGACTCCAGTAAACCAATCTCCCATTTACAGAAAAGAACTGATGGATTATACTACTTCAAGGACAAGATATATATCCCTCCAAAACTAAGACAGATTGTATTACAATCTTCTCACGAATCTTTACTGGCAGGGCATCCCGGTGTTAAGAAAACACAGGAACTTATCACCCGTACCTATTGGTGGCCAGGAATCAATGAAGACATCAAAAGGCATGTACTCACCTGTACAGAATGTACAGTTTCCAAAAGAGCTAAACATCCCCCTTATGGTCTTCTGATACCAATACCTACTCCAAGCAGACCTTGGCTAGAGATCGCTTTAGATTTTATTGCTGATCTTCCCAAATCGGAGAACAAAACAACCATCTTAGTTGTTGTTGATCTTTTCAGCAAGATGTCACACTTCATCTCTTACCATAAACTACCTTCTGCCTACGAAACCATTCAACTTCTTATCACACATGTTTTTAAGCATCATGGAATCCCCAATACTATGCTTAGTGACCGAGGAACTCAATTTTCTAGTAAACTTTGGAATGAATTTTGTAAGGTTTTTTCAATTGATAAGAAGCTGAGCACGGCATACCATCCTCAGACCAACGGCCAGACTGAGAGGTCGAACCAGTGGCTGGAACAATTCCTGAGGACTTACTGTTCTTCACAACCACTGCAGTGGTCTACACATCTACCTTACGCAGAATTCTGCTTTAATAACACCATCCATTCCAAAACCAAACAAACTCCATTTTATATCAACTATGGATTCCATCCCAGATTTCAACTACTCCCTGACAACCAGAGTTTGTCACCCACTATCTCAGATCTCTCTGTTCTTATCACTACTAACTTCGCTACTGTCAAGGCAGCTATAGAAGATGCAAAAAAGACTCAGAAGTATTATTATGACCGAAAAAGAATCCCCTCTCCGTTGTACTCAATTGGTGACTTGGTTTGGTTGTCTACCAAACACCTCAGACTCAACACACCATGTAAGAAATTCAGTCCTCTGTTTATTGCACCGTATCCGGTGACTCACATTGTCAATGCCAATGCTGTTCGACTTCAACTCCCGGATTCCATGAAGGTGCATCCCACCTTTCATGTTTCACTGTTAAAACCCTACAAGGCTCTCAGGACTTCCCCATCAATTGCTGTCCATCCTGAGGTTGCAGTTGATCCTAACACAGAATATGAAGTCTCGACTATCTTGGACTCACGTCTCCATTGTGGTGTTCTTCAATATCTCATCCGTTGGAAGGGTTACACACCTGATGATGATTCATGGGAACCTGCCACTAACATCTCCGCTCCTAGACTGATTTCCTTATTCCATCGTAGGAACCCTGACCGTCCTGGTCCTTGAGCCCCGGGGTTGCTCCTTGAAGGGGGGATCCTGTCAGGGTTCTCTTTGGGATTCACTCCTTAAACTTGTTCTAAGCTTACTGCACCTTTAATTACATCCTGGTCACTTCCTGTTCACTATAAAAGGTTACCAGTCCTATAGCTCATTGCTTAGTATTGAAGTCAGCTTTGATCCTTAGCTGTTCATTCACTCTACAGTTTGCTCTCCCTCCTGCATCAACTAATCTGAACTTTGCTGCTCTGTTCTCTGTGAACCTGTGCCGCTTACCCACTCTCTGTGCGGCTACGATTCTGACAGTCTACCCAGCCGGATCTACGAGAACAATCCGCGGTGACGTAACATGCCAACCTAACGGACCGAGAAGGCAATTGCTGCAGCTCTCCTCTTTACCGGAACCCTGAGACCGGACTGGGAGCTCCCTATATCCCATCAGCTTTATCAACCGCCTCTGATATCAAGGTACCTCACGCACTCAATCTTTAACTTGGGCCAATACTAATCTACAACATAAGCTTGATGCTAATTGTGTTACATGTACTCTCATTGCTTGCCAGCTCTATACAATCTATAGCATAGGTTACTTTTGTGATACAGAGTGTGCTATTTATATCTGTACAGAACCCCAAGTATAGCATGAGCCTTGTACTCCGGTTATAGTCTCTCAGCTTGTACTTAATTAACTTCTGTCATTATTCCACCTATGTTTCTATACTAAACTTAACTGCATATTACTGTGTTGCCTGACAGGTGGCAGTTATAAGCTATGTTATCTATACTGAAACACATAATAACTGCTTAGAAATATATTTGGGACTCACCTTGTGTGCTTTTCATGTATTACTAAGCTACAAATCCATACTTTCTAAATCTCAGCAGCTGTGGTCTAATTGAAGTTTCCTCTTTGTTCTCTAGTGATCTTTTGTTTCCCTGACAAGTCTGACAGTAATCTAATTGCAGTTGCCTGCCTGCCAGCATGTGTGTCAGGCTCACAGCGTATACTGTGCCCACTTGCCCAGTGCCACCACTCATATCTGGTGTAACAGTAGTGTAGATTTTAAAAAAAAACAAAACACTTTTTTGACTGTGAAATAATAGCAGACAGCTGCCAGTACCCAAGATGGCAGCCAATAAGGCAGATGGGGAGGGTTAGAGAGCTGTTTTGGGGGGATCAGGGAGGTTGGGGGCTAAGGGGGGGGGAAGCTACACCACAGCATATGTAAATATGCTATAAAAAAAAACCAAAAAAAAAAAAAAACCTTTTATTTTAGTACTGGCAGACTTTCTGCCAGTACTTAAGATGGCGGTGACAATTGTGGGGTGGGGGAGGGAAAGGAGCTGTTTGGGAGGGATCAGGGAGTCTGATGTGTCAGGTGGGAGGCTGATCTCTACACTAAAGCTAAAATTAACCCTGCAAGCTCCCTACAAACTACCTAATTAACCCCTTCACTGCTAACCATAATACACGTGTGATGCGCAGCAGCATTTAGCGGCCTTCTAATTACCAGAAAGCAACGCCAAAGTCATATATGTCTGCTTTTTCTGAACAAAGGGGATCCCAGAGAAGCATTTACAACCATTTGTGCCATAATTGCACAAGCTGTTTGCAAATGATTTCAGTGAGAAACCTAAAATTGTGAAAAATGTAACTTTTTTTTTTATTTGATCGCATTTGGCGGTGAAATGGTGGCATGAAATATACCAAAATGGGCCTAGATCAATACTTTGGGTTGTCTACTACACTACACTTAAGCTAAAATTAACTCTACAAGCTCCCTACATGCTCCCTAATTAACCCCTTCACTGCTTGGCATAAAACACGTGTGGTGCGCAGTTGCTTTTAGCAGCCTTCTAATTACCAAAAGGCAACGCCAAAGCCATATAAGTCTGCTATTTCTGAACAAAGGGGATCCCAGAGAAGCATTTACAACCATTTATGCCATAATTGCATAAGTTGTTTGTAAATAATTTCTGTGAGAAACCTAAAGTTTGGGAAAAAGTGAACAATTTTTTTTTATTTGATCGCATTTGGCGGTGAAATGGTGGCATGAAATATACCAAAATGGGCCTAGATCAATACTTTGGGATGTCTTCTAAAAAAATATATATACATGTCAAGGGATATTCAGGTATTCCTGACAGATGATTCCGAATTTCCGAATCGGCACCATAACTAAAATTACGAATATGAATAAATCAGTTTCCAAATTTTCGGATCCATTCTTTATTCATATTCAGAATTTTTCAATGTTCTAATCTAAACCGCAGTTCCAAACATCGCTGACACTAACTAAAACACTAAATAAACCTCTAAACCGTCGTTCCCCGACATCACCAACACTAAATAAAGCTATTAATCCTTAGACTGCTGCTCCCAGACATGGCTGACACTAACTAAAACACTAAATAAAGCTATTAACCCCTAAACCACTGTTCCCCGACATCGCCAACAGTAACTAAACCTGATAAACTCTAAACCGCAGTTCCCAAACATTGCCGACATGAACTAAACCTATTAACCTCTAAACCGCCGTTCCCCGATATCGCCGACACTAACTAAACCTATTAACCCTTAAACTGCCATACACCCACATCGCCAACACTAACTAAAACACTAACTAAACCACTAAACCGCTGCCCCCACATTACAACTACCTAATTTAAACTATATAACCCCTAAACCTAACACCCCCTAACTTTAACATAATTAAAATAGACCTAAATTAAAATTGCAATTATTAACTAACTACCTATTTAAAAATAAATTCAAACTTACCTGTGAAATAAAAATAAAACCTAAGGTTAAACTAATAAAACCTAACATTACTAAATACAAAAAAAATAAAACTACAATTACAAAAAATAATAAACACTAAAATTACAACAACAAAAAAACTACCATTACAAAAAATAACAAACAAAATAATAAAAACTATTCCTAATCTAATGTTAAAATCAGCCAATAGGATTTAATCAGCTCTCATTCCTATTGGCTGATTTGAATTTTTCAGGCAATGGAATGCAACGGTACCCCAATATAAAAGGGGTACCTTGCATTGAATCCTCAGTGTGTGGCGGACGATCACATGAAGCGGACCTCCACGTCGGACCGATGGACCTCCGTCTGGACCCCGCCTGGACCTCTGCCTCTGCGCATCTACCGACAGCTACACCTCCGCAGGGATGAAGAATATATAAGATGCCGGTCTCGCAATAGATGAAGATGGAGCCACCTGGATGAAGATACTTTGCACTGGCATGAAGATTTTTTCACCAGACTTCAGCAACTGTGAGTACTGATTTTGGGGTTAGTGTTTTTTTGTTTTTTGGGGGGTGTTTTTTTTTTTTTTAAATGGGCTAAAAAAGATCTGAATGCCTATTTAAGGGCAGTAAAAGAGATCAATGTCCTTCTAAAGGCAATGCCCGTACAAATGCCCTTTTCAGGGCAATGTGTAGATTAGGTTTTTTTTGTGTGTGTGTTTGGGGGATGGGTGTTTGTAATGTTAGGGGGTGTTTGTTTTTATTTTATTTATTTTTTTAGCAAAAGAGCTGTTAACTTTAGGGCAATGTCATACAAAAGGCCCTTTTAAGGGCCCTTGGTAGTTTATTATAGATTAGAGTTTTTTATCTTTTGGGGTGTTGTTTTTTTTTTAAACTGGGTATTAGAATATGAATAATTTTATTATTTTGGATAATTTCGTTTGTTATTTTTTGTAATGGTAGTTTTTAAAAAAAATTAATAATTTTAGTGTTTATTATTTTTTGTAATTGTAGTTTTAATTTTTTTGTAATGTTAGGTTTTTTAGTTTTTACAGTAATGTTAGGTTTTTTTAGTTTAAGCTTAGGTTTTATTTATTTTTTCACAGGTAAGTTTGTATTTATTTTAACTAGGTAGTGGGTAAATAGTTGTATTGTAGCTAGCTTAGGTTTTATTTTTATTTCACAGGAAAGATTGTATTTATTTTTAAATAGGTAGGCCTAGATTTGGAGTTTGGCGTTAGCCGTGAAAACCAGCGTTAGAGGCTCCTAACGCTGGTTTTAGGCTACCGCCGGTATTTGGAGTCGTGTAGTTAAGGGTCTAACGCTCACTTTTCAGCCGCGACTTTTCCATACCGCAGATCCCCCTACGCCATTTGCGTATCCTATCTTTTCAATGGGATCTTTCTAACGCCGGTATTTAGAGTCGTTTCTGAAGTGAGCATTAGAGCTCTAACGACAAAACTCCTGCCGCCGAAAAAAAGCAGGAGTTAAGAGCTTTCTGGGCTAACGCCGGTTCATAAAGCTCTTAACTACTGTACCCTAAAGTACACTAACACCCATAAACTACCTATGTACCCCTAAACTGAGGTCCCCCCCACATCGCCGCAACTCGATAATTTTTTTTTAACCCCTAATCTGCCGACCGCCACCTACGTTATCCTTATGTACCCCTAATCTGCTGCCCCTAACACCGCCGACCCCTATATTATATTTATTAACCCCTAATCTGCCCCCCTCAACGTCGCCGACACCTGCCTACACTTATTAACCCCTAATCTGCCGAGCGGACCTGAGCGCTACTATAATAAAGTTATTAACCCCTAATCCGCCTCACTAACCCTATCATAAATAGTATTAACCCCTAATCTGCCCTCCCTAACATCGCCGACACCTAACTTCCATTATTAACCCCTAATCTGCCGACCGGAGCTCACCGCTATTCTAATAAATGTATTAACCCCTAAAGCTAAGTCTAACCCTAACACTAACACCCCCCTAAGTTAAATATAATTTTAATCTAACGAAATTAATTAACTCTTATTAAATAAATTATTCCTATTTAAAGCTAAATACTTACCTGTAAAAAAAATCCTAATATAGCTACAATATAAATTATAATTATATTATAGCTATTTTAGGATTAATATTTATTTTACAGGCAACTTTGTAATTATTTTAACTAGGTACAATAGCTATTAAATAGTTAAGAACTATTTAATAGTTACCTAGTTAAAATAATAACAAAATTACCTGTAAAATAAGTCCTAACCTAAGTTATAATTAAACCTAACGCTACCCTATCAATAAATTAATTAAATAAAATACCTACAATTACCTACAATAAAACCTAACACTACACTATCAATAAATAAATTAAATACAATTTCTACAAATAACTACAATTACATAAACTAACTAAAGTACAAAAAGTAAAAAAGAACTAAGTTACAAAAAATAAAAAAATATTTACAAACATAAGAAAAATATTACAACAATTTTAAACTAATTACACCTACTCTAAGCCCCCTAATAAAATAACAAAGACCCCCAAAATAAAAAAAATGCCCTACCCTATTCTAAATTAATAAATTTAAAAGCTCTTTTACCTTACCAGCCCTGAACAGGGCCCTTTGCGGGGCATGCCCCAAGAAAATCAGCTCTTTTGCCTGTAAAAAAAAACATACAATACCCCCCCCCCAACATTACAACCCACCACCCACATACCCCTAATCTAACCCAAACCCCCCTTAAATAAACCTAACACTAAGCCCCTGAAGATCTTCCTACCTTGTCTTCACCTCACCGGGTATCACCGATCGGTCCTGGCTCCGATATCTTCATCCAACCCAAGCGGGGGCTAGACATCCACTGAAGAAGTCCAGAAGAGGGTCCAAAGTCTTCCTCCTATCCGGCAAGAAGAGGACATCCGGACCTGCAAACATCTTCATCCAAGCGGTATCTTCGATCTTCTTCCATCCGGTGCGGAGCGGGTCCATGTTGAAGCAGCCGACGCGGATCCATCCTCTTCTTCCGGCGTCTCCCGACGAATGACGGTTCCTTTAAGGGACGTCATCCAAGATGGCGTCCCTCGAATTCCGATTGGCTGATAGGATTCTATCAGCCAATCGGAATTAAGGTAGGAATATTCTGATTGGCTGATGGAATCAGCCAATCAGAATCAAGTTCAATCCGATTGGCTGATCCAATCAGCCAATCAGATTGAGCTCGCATTCTATTGGCTGATCGGAACAGCCAATAGAATGCGAGCTCAATCTGATTGGCTGATCAAATCAGCTAATCGGATTGAACTTGATTCTGATTGGCTGATTCCATCAGCCAATCAGAATATTCCTACCTTAATTCCGATTGGCTGATAGAATCCTATCAGCCAATCGGAATTCGAGGGACGCCATCTTGGATGACGTCCCTTAAAGGAATCGTCATTCGTCGGGAGACGCCGGAAGAAGAGGATGGATCCGCGTCGGCTGCTTCAACATGGACCCGCTCCGCACCGGAAGATGCCGCTTGGATGAAGATGTTTGCCGGTCCGGATGTCCTCTTCTTGCCGGATAGGAGGAAGACTTTGGACCCTCTTCTGGACTTCTTCAGTGGATGTCTAGCCCCCGCTTGGGTTTGGATGAAGATATCGGAGCCAGGGACCGATCGGTGATACCCGGTGAGGTGAAGACAAGGTAGGAAGATCTTCAGGGGCTTAGTGTTAGGTTTATTTAAGGGGGGTTTGGGTTAGATTAGGGGTATGTGGGTGGTGGGTTGTAATGTTGGGGGGGGTATTGTATGTTTTTTTTTACAGGCAAAAGAGCTGATTTTCTTGGGGCATGCCCCGCAAAGGGCCCTGTTCAGGGCTGGTAAGGTAAAAGAGCTTTTAAATTTATTAATTTAGAATAGGGTAGGGCATTTTTTTTATTTTGGGGGTCTTTGTTATTTTATTAGGGGGCTTAGAGTAGGTGTAATTAGTTTAAAATTGTTGTAATATTTTTCTTATGTTTGTAAATATTTTTTTATTTTTTGTAACTTAGTTCTTTTTTATTTTTTGTACTTTAGTTAGTTTATGTAATTGTAGTTATTTGTAGAAATTGTATTTAATTTATTTATTGATAGTGTAGTGTTAGGTTTTATTGTAGGTAATTGTAGGTATTTTATTTAATTAATTTATTGATAGGGTAGTGTTAGGTTTAATTATAACTTAGGTTAGGACTTATTTTACAGGTAATTTTGTTATTATTTTAACTAGGTAACTATTAAATAGTTCTTAACTATTTAATAGCTATTGTACCTAGTTAAAATAATTACAAAGTTGCCTGTAAAATAAATATTAATCCTAAAATAGCTATAATATAATTATAATTTATATTGTAGCTATATTAGGATTTTTTTTACAGGTAAGTATTTAGCTTTAAATAGGAATAATTTATTTAATAAGAGTTAATTAATTTCGTTAGATTAAAATTATATTTAACTTAGGGGGGTGTTAGTGTTAGGGTTAGACTTAGCTTTAGGGGTTAATACATTTATTAGAATAGCGGTGAGCTCCGGTCGGCAGATTAATTGAAGTTAGGTGTCGGCGATGTTAGGGAGGGCAGATTAGGGGTTAATACTATTTATGATAGGGTTAGTGAGGCGGATTAGGGGTTAATAACTTTAATATAGTAGCGCTCAGGTCCGCTCGGCAGATTAGGGGTTAATAAGTGTAGGCAGGTGTCGGCGACGTTGAGGGGGGCAGATTAGGGGTTAATAAATATAATATAGGGGTCGGCGGTGTTAGGGGCAGCAGATTAGGGGTACATAAGGATAACGTAGGTGGCGGCGCTTTGCGGTCGGCAGATTAGTGGTTAATTATTGTAAGTAGCTGGCGGCGACGTTGTGGGGGGCAGGTTAGGGGTTAATAAATATAATATAGGGGTCGGCGGTGTTAGGGGCAGCAGATTAGGGGTACATAGGGATAATGTAAGTTGCGGCGGTTTACGGAGCGGAAGATTAGGGGTTAATAATATAATGCAGGGGTCAGCGATAGCGGGGGGCGGCAGATTAGGGGTTAATAAGTGTAAGGTTAGGGGTGTTTAGACTCGGGGTACATGTTAGAGTGTTAGGTGCAGACGTAGGAAGTGTTTCCCCATAGGAAACAATGGGGCTGCGTTAGGAGCTGAACGCAGCTTTTTTGCAGGTGTTAGGTTTTTTTTCAGCTCAAACAGCCCCATTGTTTCCTATGGGAGAATCGTGCACGAGCACGTTTTTGAGGCTGGCCGCGTCCGTAAGCAACTCTGGTATCGAGAGTTGCATTTGCGGTAAAAAATGCTCTACGCTCCTTTTTTGGAGCCTAACGCAGCATTTTTTTGAACTCTCGATACCAGAGTTAATTTTATGGTGCGGCCAGAAAAAAGCCCACGTAGCGTTAACAGCCCATCTACCGCCAAACTCCAAATCTAGGCCGTAGTTAGGTAATAATTGCAAATTTAATTTAGGTCTATTTTAATTGTGTAAAAGTTAGGTGGTGTTAGGTTTAGGCGTTAATATATCTTAATTTAGCTAGGGGGGAGCAGTTTAGAGGTTAATAGGTTAAGTTAGTGTTGGCAAATGGGGGTACAGCGCTTTAGAGGTTAATAGGTTTAGTTAGTGTTGGGAATGTGGGGGTACGATGGTTTAGGGGTTAATAGCTTTATTTAGTGTTTTATTTAGTGTCGGCATTGTTGGGAACAGCGCTTTAGAGGTTAATAGATTTAGTTAGTGTTGGTGATGTGGGGTACAGCGGTTTAGGGCTTAATAGGTTTAATTAGTGTTGGCGATATGGGGGCGGCGGTTTAGCGGTTTAGTGGATTTTATTTAGTGTTGGCGATGTCGGGGGATGGCTGTTTAGGGGTTAATAGCTTTATTTAGTGTTGGCGATGTCGAGGAACGGCGGTTTAGAGGTTAAAACGTTTAGTTAGTGTTGGCGATGTGGGGGTATGACGGTTTAGGGGTTAATAGCTTTATTTAGTGTCGGTGATGTGGGTGACAGCGGTTTTAGATTGAACTTGAATCTGATTGGCTGATTCAATCAGCCAATCAGATTTTTCTACCTTAATTCCGATTGGCTGATAGAATCCTATCAGCCAATCGGAATTCGACGGACGCCATCTTGGATGACGTCATTTAAAGGTACCTCATTCCTAGTTCAGTCTTCGTGCAGGATGGATGCTCCGCGGTGGAGGAGCGAAGAAAGAAGATTGAAGATGCCGGCGGTGTAAGGGGCTCACTTTAGGGGGTAGGTAAGATAGATGGCGGCGGGGTAGGGGCTCACTTTAGTGGGTAGGTAAGGTAGATGGCGGCGGGGTAGGAGCTCACTTTAGGGGGTAGGTAAGATAGATGGCGGCGGGGTAGGGGCTCTCTTTAGTGGGTAGGTAAGGTAGATGGCGGCGGGGTAGGAGCTCACTTTAGGGGGTAGGTAAGGTAGATGGCGGCGGGGTAGGGGCTCACTTTAGGGGGTAGGTAAGGTAGATGGCGGCGGGGTATGGGCTCACTTTAGGGGGTAGGTAAGGTAGCTTGCGACGGTGTAGGGGGATCACATTAGGGGGTTATACTTTTATTGTAGGTGGCGGCGGGGTCCGTGAGCGGCGGTTTAGGGGTTAAATACTTTATTAGGGATTGCGGCGGGGGATCGCGGTTGACAGGTAGATAGACATTGTGAATGCGTTAGGTGTTAGGTTTATTTTGCATGTAGTTTAGGGAGTTACGGGGCTCCAATAGACAGCGTAAGGCATACTACGGCTGCATTTTGTGGCGGGGTGAAAATGGAGTAAGATTTCTCCATTTTCGCCACGTAAGTCCTTACGCTGTATATTGGATACCAAACTGCGCTGGTTTGGTATACCTGCCTATGGCCCAAAAAACTACGTGCAAAGGCAGAAATACACGAGCGTAACTTCTAGGTTACACCGTATATAGGATACCAAACCAGCGCAAATTTCGGCTTCGCCGGCTTTTGCGGGCGACGCTGCATATCGGATCGGGCCCCTTATCTGTCCACAGGTATCTTCAACTCAAGATGCAGTATTAGATCACAGTAGATTAATTACCACTCCGTGCTGTATAAAGCACAAATGCTGTGGTTTATTTATGCTGTGCCAAACTCAGGTCCTGTATACACAGACTTAACAATATATTATAGGAAGAGTTAGATTCTAAACATTATGCTATTTAGTTTTATCTGCACGACAGCGAAATTGTCCTGTCAAATTTCAATTACTTGACTGACAGGTAGCCCCAGATAATTATACTGCCTATTTTTATTCCATTCTCCATAGAGGACCGTAAAAGGTAAAAAGAGACAGCTTTATTACTTGTTTGAATTTATTTTCTCACTGATCTCTATAAAACACGATAATTCAAAGGGATAATCCTAAGTGCCCCCAACATAGTTCAATAGGAGATGATGTCCAAATAGTAGAATTGAAAGCTCAAATTGAGGAACACACTGTTATAGATGGACCTTACTTATTCACCAATAGAGAAAAAAGATGTGATGTTTCCCTTTTTAAAGTTATGGCCAGTGCCCCAGAATTGTATTTTTAATGGTTACACGTTGCCTCTTACCAATCTGTGTTCTGCATAAAGTATATATGCTGTGGTGTATTTATACTGTACCAAACTCAGGTCTTTTGAACAAAGGCTAAACAATATGGGCTAGATTACAAGTGATGCATTATTTAATGCTCCTGATCGAGTGCCAATTTTGCTCGAAGTAAGCATTTTGCACCCATCAGATAGGGTGCGTATTACAAAGTAAATGTAAGCCCAACAAGCATTAATTTCAGGACTTCAGATATCACGACTACACTCATGGCCTTAGTGTTAACTCCATATACTTCAATGGCGATGGTAGAAGAAAAGTACACTTTTCGCTTGCACACTAACACGACAGGAGTTATTAATATTTCACATTCACTGTAATTAGCATGCCACTTGTAATCTGAGCCTATATATTGGTATAGCAGGGGTTAGATTCTAAACGTTGTGCTTAGTTTCTTCTACACAACAATTAAACTGTCCTGAAATATTTAAGGCTAGATTACAAATGGAGCTCGACTCCAGCTTTTTGCACGAGTCTTATACTGCGTGTATTAGAGATGTGCATTCGTTCGTCATGAAAATCGTATTTTGTTTATGTTTTAACTAAATGAAAATCCAACACATCCAAAATGAAAGAAAACAAAAGAATGCTGATGAAAATTGTCAGTATTAATTTGTTTACTTTATTATTTTTTAAGAGGTTAATATTTACCTTAGTGTACTCTCCGTGCTCTTTAGAGCACATTGAGGTAGGTATTGTAGCTACAGGTGAACTTTTCACCTGTAGCTTTTAAACATTTACATTAGTTTTAACAAATGTAAATTTTTAACGAAATACCAAATCGTGCAGCCAACTAATATTTGGGGAAACAAATTTCCCTGAATATTCAGAACCAAAATTTCATCCCAAACTAAATTTTCTTGGCTGCACGTGTATTACAAGTTGAAAGCTTAAAGTTTTCCTTGCGTACTTGCCCAACGGCCGCAAAAAGCTTTTGTTAGAATATCGCGACCGTGTTAACGTATTCCCCCATAGACTTCAATAGAGCGTGAAAAGCTGAAAAAAAAACAAGTTGCGCAAACCTGATCACTTTTAACCAAGTGCGCTGACCCATCACAAAGGAGAATATGTTTTACTTATTCATAAAAACATATTTCTCTCTCTCTCTACAGTATATACCTGTATATGACGGATTTTAAATAAAATATTTATCTATACCTATATATATATATATATATATATATATATATATATATATATATATATATATATATATATATATATATATATATATATGAGAAGATGTGTATAGGTATGGTGCTGTGGGATACACCCAAATGTAAATCTAAACGTGAGTGAACTACTTGCTGCCTTCGAATACCTATCAAGCGTGATAAGTGACCCTATATACTAATCACCTGATAGATTAAAAATGTGAATAAATGGAGGGATAGGGTATTGGGATATGATTCTAGTGGCGCAACATTCTGGAAAAGAACAGAATCAAATATATGCTAATGGTTAGTAGTTGGAAATCCGTAATGTTCTGATATTGATGGCTGAATAAGTATATCAATAATATATATAACCTATCAATAAAACTGTTAAATATTAATCTAGTAGTATAATCAAACCAGACATCTGTGAGATTAAATATATATTGATGCGCTGGAAAATAATAATAATAATAATATTGATCCTTCGTCTAGATATAGACAGGACTTTGTATTTTACCCTATGCTTGCACAGAGTGCATACCCTACAGATTAAGCACCGTGTTCCTGCATTTGAGTATACGACAAATAGAGCTTTTAAATACCTCATATTTATTGAGGTCCTTTGATGTAAGCGTACATCTTTTTATCCAAATAAATTGTGTGATATTTTAAGAGAGAGTTGCACTATTGCATGTCTTTTTTCTTCTATGGTTGTATACACTCCGGGAACAAGCGATGAGGAGAGACCACTGTTGAAAGACGACAAATATCTATCTTGCAGCTGACACCGGGAAGGAGACTTATCTTAACACTACGCGGAACTTACCTCATGAGATTGAGGTGAAGGAGTGTAAGTAGGCTCCCAATGGGAACGTTGCTGAATGAGGATTTATCAACTATTATAGACTTGCTAATAGACATTGGACTGTATATACATTCGATTTCAAATGCATTTCTTTTTGTATTTTACTGGCATTCTATTCATAACCAGGATTCTTGGATATTAACAATTTATTTATATATTTTTAAGCATATTAGCGGCAGAGTGTTATACCAGAATTTGTAATATATGTTGGACCTGTATCAACACACTATTTCTATAACAATTATATTATTATTATCACTAGTATATGCACATATTCCACGTTATATAGACATTAGTCTTTAAATACATACACAGGCATATGTCATTATAGTATTACACTAGAGAGGAAACTGTCTATATCTAGACGAAGGATCAATATTATTATTATTATTATTTTCCAGCGCATCAATATATATTTAATCTCACAGATGTCTGGTTTGATTATACTACTAGATTAATATTTAACAGTTTTATTATTGATATACTTATTCAGCCATCAATATCAGAACATTACGGATTTCCAACTACTAATCCATTAGCATATATTTGATTCTGTTCTTTTCCAGAGTAAGGCTAATTTTATAGTGTTAGGACCAGTCTATGTTGTGACACCTTGTAAGTGGTGACTGGCTGAGCAGAATATGGCCATATTTTGTGACTAAGATCCCATCTTTATTTAAAAAATGTAAGAAATATTAAGAAGGCATTTTTTGCAGCATTAAGATATATGTTAAAAATATCTGAAAAAATATGTAGTCTTATGTGTTTGGAGGTGCGCCAATCGTTGTTTTTGTTTTATTAGATGGTGTTATTATTAGTGTAACTGTACTTTAAAATGTGATATTTATGTATTTTGTAGCACTTTTTATTTGAGAATAACAGTTAACCATAGCTCTGAGGTTGTGCTCTCTCGACACACGTTAAATTCAATTGCATTCAAGCAAACGTGTTTACTTTCAACTTTCATTTTTGGATCAATTTGAATTTGGATACATTCGAATGTATTCATTTTGGATTCATTTGGATTCGAATAAATTCGGATGTATTTGGTTCGGATTCTATTTGTAAATTTGGAAGTTCGGTATGTGTTAGGTGGAATGTGCTGTATTAGACTAGTATTATGTACTGTATATTAGGTGTAACAGAGCTAGCAGAGGTATATAACCTAATATACCGTACATAATACTAGTGTAAAACACAGCACATCCCACCTAAAGTACCAACCTCACAGGTATCAGCTACATAATGTGCCCTGCACAGAGCTAGCAGATTGATATAACCTAATATACTGTACATAGTACTAGTGCAATTATTAGTCCATGGCCATTTGAATATAACGAATCAATGGAAAAGGGGTTGGCCTAAGCACCAGATGGGTGCCTCAGTGCCTAGGGGTGGGTGACTCCTAGCTGTTACCCAGATAAATTTAGAATATATAAGAGAAAATGGACCCAGGGGCCTACCCCAAGGAGGCTGAGGTGTATGAAAACAGAGATAAACTTGCCAAAAAAATCTAATTTAATCAGAAGAGAATTCACAAAAAATGATGGTAAAAACAATACATAAAATATCAGAATACAATAAAAAAAATCAAAATACAATAAAAAACAACTTCATGGATCCATGGGTGAATGATAATGGTCAATAAAAGATTGCGCTAATGGATGGTGTAAAAACAGATAAGTGATATAAAAACAAATCGGTGATATAAAAACAATGGTAGAAATGCATATAACAACAGATATATCAATAAATAAATATAAATGTGTCAAAAGTCCATAATGAAGTCCAAAAGGTTAAAGGTGATGAAATCAACTGAGTTAAGATTAAGTCCAATAATATTGATAAAGTTCAAAATCCAAAACAAATTCCAAAATCCAAAAAAAGTGATAAATAATGTGAAAAAACGTGAAAAAATGTAGTCAGGTACTGAAAAAAATCAGGAAACAAGTGCTAAAGGTGATTAGAAATCAACAATCATCAAACCACAGTGTCATCATACTTCTAGTGATGGAATAAAATGGTTCAAGTAAAAATAGTGCATACGTTCCACCTGTGGAAAAAAATAAAACAAAATATAGTGTAGAATGTCCTTTAAGTTTTGGCAATAATGAAATAAGGCTTACCAGTGCTGGTCTATGCGTTTTGGCCCGTGCTAGGCCTTTATCAAGACTGGTTTGTGAGTGCTAAATGGTGGCCTTATATAGGGCAGTATGCCGGACATTCCAAAAATGATTACTTCCGTTTTTTTTGGTTTTATATTTCCGGTTTACTAAATAGTAAATGTGATACATTTGAATGTATTCGTTTCGGATTCATTTGGATTCGAATAAATTCGGATGTATTCGGTTCGGATTCTATTTGTAAATTTGGAAGTTCGGTATGTGTTAGGTGGAATGTGCTGTATTAGACTAGTATTATGTACTGTATATTAGGTGTAACAGAGCTAGCAGAGGTATATAACTTAATATACCGTACTAGTGTAAAACACAGCACATCCCACCTAAAGAACCAACCTCACAGGTACCAGCTACATAATGTGCCCTGCACAGAGCTAGCAGATTGATATACCCTAATATACTGTACATAGTACTAGTGCAATTATTAGTCCATGGCCATTTGAATGTAACGAATAAATCCAAACTAATTTGGATTTATTTGTTACAATTACATTCGGATTAGTTTAGTTTCGTTGCTAGGGTAATTCGGAAATTCAAACTGATCCAAATCTCCGAATTTGACAAATTTGTACGAATTTTGATTCGGAACTAAACAAAACACACATGTCTAGTAAAAAGCCTGCTACTTTAAGGGCCATATTCTGAGTAGTGTGGTTTAAATGCAGTAGAACTGTATAATTAACACATGCATATTAAAAAGAAAATGCACTGAATATAAAATGAAATGAGTAGCAGATTTTTTGTTCTTTGACAAATTCCAGTTACTTTTATTTACCCTCCCCCCAAATGCATAAACATTTATACTGATTTTTTTGCACATGCTCAGTAGGAACTGGTGTCTCAGAAAGAGGGCATATATATTGGAAGTAAATTGGAAAGTTTTTATAAAACTGCATTACTTGACTCACATAGCTATTCCCTAATTATATTGCCTATTCATATTACATTTCCCATAGTGGACCTTATAAGGTCATTTATTTGAAATTATTATCCCACTTAACTTTATATTGATTGAGAATTAAAAGGGATAATTCTAAGTGTCCCCCATGTTTTAGTTCACTGGGAGATGGTAGCCTTATAGAACAATAATAAGCAAACTGATGCAAGTCGGCCTCCCACTCTTTAATTTGTTTGCCATAGTTGGGGACCCCCTCCTATGATTTGTTGGAGGGACTGGTCTCTATAGGCTTCTAGAATACATAAAATATTTTTTGAGGTTTTCTTGGAAACATGAACAAATGCTTTAAATAAGATCTAATATTATGATCTGAGTCGATAGATATTTTGTTTAATTGTTCTCACTACCATGGAAAATATGTTGTTTGTGCTTGTCATTTCTTTCTGTTTTTTCTGTTACTTTAAAGCTCAATACAAATTATAATATATATATTTATTTAAATGTATGATTGTATTGGGTATAAACACACACACACACACACATATATATATATATATATATATATATATATATATATATATATATATATATATATATATATGTGTGTGTGTGTGTGTGTGTGTATGTGAATATATATGTGTGTGTGTGTGTGTGTGTGTGTATTTAACAAACATGTTTTGTGTCTATTTCGGCATGTATAAATATAAATGTGTAACTGTTTAAAATGTACAGATGAACGGACATATTTGTAGCAATTTCTTTTGTGTGTCACTTTTCCTTTTTACAACATTGGAAGCATTGAATACAGATAATGTAATACTCATCAGTTAGAGATATTATAATTCTCCTTGATTATGTCTATCCAAGTGTTAACTAATTAGAAGAACAGGATAACAGAGGAATTAGAATATTAATTTAAAAACCTGACAATTCTTGCAGAGAAGAATTTATTCAGCCCATACCCTTCACTGTCTCCACCCCCAGATCATCCTTACTATGCCTCCTGCCCAACCAGAAAATAACAGGAGGTTTGTTAGAGGAATATGAATTGTTCAGTTTCAACAGCTATAATGGATAAGACGTGGGTAGGAACACTGTGTGCTGAAAATTGGTGTTGGGGGTTTAGAAGTTGTGTTTTCACAGACAAATACTTTAGTATAATTGCCCAATAAAAAATGCTGCAAAATTCTACCATGTATTATTATTAAAGGGAAATTAAACACAATTGTTTTCTTTCATGATTCAGATAGAGCATGCAATTTTAGTCAAATTTCTAATTTACTCCTATTATCTAATAATATATTTTATTATATTATTATTATCCTATTTTTTCGTACTCTTGGTATCTTTATTTGAAAATCACAAATACATACATTCTTGCTTTATCAAATAAAGATACCAAGTGAACGAAAAATTGATAATAGGAGTACATTATTAAGTTGCTAAAAATTGCATGCTGTACATAAATAATGAAAGAAAAAAATTGGTTTTACTATCACTTTAAATTGGGGAAGTATCCAGGGGAGATATAATGCACTGAGCCCAGTACCATAGACTGAACAGGCTTGGTTTATATGTGTTCATTTCTTCATCTATTGAGCATAAAACAAATGCAGCTTTGAGCCTCTTTTTGTGGATGAAAACAGGAATGCTTCAGCCTGGAGAACAATGAAAATGTACGTCTATGAAGATAAATAATTCTGAGCCCATTGAATCTATTTAAATCCAACAAGCTGTGTGATAGTTTTGACAGCAAGCCTGAAACAATGTTTTAATGGGCTCATATGTGTGCATTTTCAGCCGTTTTATCATTCCAAAAGATTTAGACTCCATTTTCAGGGCTGGAAGGATCTGGCAATCTGATCTAGAATACAAAATGTTAGCCTGTTTAGCTACGCTATCAGTATTTGAAAAGTTGCATTTTATATATATATATATTACTTGAGTTCTATATCAATTTAATACAAATCCCCCTTTGTGTATCACTAAATTATATATATGTATATATATATATATATATATTACTATTATCAGTCTAGTAAAAGTTGTGTCCATGACAATTAACAACAAATTGTTTGTTGCATAGGTTTTATATACTGCCTCAAGCACTCTAGGGGCCTATTTATCATGATGTGAGTGGACATGATCCGATATTGCGGATCATGTCCGCTGCACAATGATAAATGTCGACA
The DNA here is from genome assembly GCF_027579735.1 of Bombina bombina. Classification (NCBI taxonomy): domain Eukaryota; kingdom Metazoa; phylum Chordata; class Amphibia; order Anura; family Bombinatoridae; genus Bombina; species Bombina bombina. The sequence goes on from NC_069500.1 coordinate 842,130,915, forward strand.
GCATACGCTCTCGGCATTGATCATTGCACCAGAAGTTTTTGTGAACTGCTGGTGCAATACGGCCCTCTGCAGATTTGCGGCCAATCGGCCGCTAGCAAGGGGTGTCAATCAACCCGATTGTATGTGATCGGGTTGGTTTCTGGCGATGTCTGTCCACCGCCTCAGAGCAGGCGGACAGGTTTAGACTGCTGCTTCATAACTTGTGTTTCTGGCGAGCCTGAAGACTCGCCAGAAACACGGGGCATCAAGCTCTCTTCGGAGCTTGATAATTCAGTCCCTATGTATAACTGTTAGTGATAATGTACAAATATAGGGTTAGATTACAAATGGCATTCTATCAGAATTTTTCTCTCACGTGCTAACTGCATTTAAAGTAAAATTTTAACGCGGCCAGGTTAGCGTGTGCATTATAAGTTGAAAGTAAAATGTGCAAGAGTGAAACCCGATGAACACTAACTTTAGGGCTTGGAATATTGTGACCCCCCCAATAGACTTTAAATGTTGCACACTGTTAAAAAAAAAGAAGCTAACAGAGGTTTTGCGCTAACCTAGCACTGCATTACACCTGCACTAAAGCCGAAGGTAGTTATGAATACTTTTAGGGTTAGACTTAGGTTTAGGGGTTAATACATTTAATATAGAAGAATTTTTAAAAATATACATATATATTGCATATACATATATATATATATATATATATATATATATATATATATATATATATATATATATATATATATATACTATATTGAACATACATATTTACACATATAAACACATAAATACACATAAATAAAAAGAGAGAAGCGCTCAACCTGGGAACGAACAATAGCATAATAGCTTGTTCTATGGCAAGTTACCACCCTAGAAGCAGCCTCTTTTTGCTCAATATGTGCCTTTCACAGAGAAGAAATTTCCTGTAGCATATCAGTCTGATCCTGACTTCACAGTACAGTCCAGCCCCGAAATACCAGGCAATCCCTCTCTGAACAAGAGAAACAGCAAAACCCCAGACGTACGTTTCGGCCTATTGTGGGCCTCGTCAGTGAGGTGCAGCCATATCCCTCTAGGCACACTGAGCAACGGGTCCACGTCTGGATTCCCGCATCACACTTAGGGAGACTTCCCCAAGTGTCCAAATTTGCATAAATAAAAAGAGAGAAGCGCTCAACCTGGGAACGAACAATAGCATAATAGCTTGTTCTATGGCAAGTTACCACCCTAGAAGCAGCCTCTTTTTGCTCAATATGTGCCTTTCACAGAGAAGAACTTTCCTGTAGCATATCAGTCTGATCCTGACTTCACAGTACAGTCCAGCCCCGAAATACCAGGCAATCCCTCTCTGAACAAGAGAAACAGCAAAACCCCAGACGTACGTTTCGGCCTATTGTGGGCCTCGTCAGTGAGGTGCAGCCATATCCCTCTAGGCACACTGAGCAACGGGTCCACGTCTGGATTCCCGCATCACACTTAGGGAGACTTCCCCAAGTGTCCTAATTTGCATAAATAAAAAGAGAGAAGCCCTCAACCTGGGAACGAACAATAGCATAATAGCTTGTTCTATGGCAAGTTACCACCTTAGAAGCAGCCTCTTTTTGCTCAATATGTGCCTTTCACAGAGAAGAACTTTCCTGTAGCATATCAGTCTGATCCTGACTTCACAGTACAGTCCAGCCCCGAAATACCAGGCAATCCCTCTCTGAACGAGAGAAACAGCAAAACCCCAGACGTACGTTTCGGCCTATTGTGGGCCTCGTCAGTGAGGTGCAGCCATATCCCTCTAGGCACACTGAGCAACGGGTCCACGTCTGGATTCCCGCATCACACTTAGGGAGACTTCCCCAAGTGTCCTAATTTGCATAAATAAAAAGAGAGAAGCGCTCAACCTGGGATTGAACAATAGCATAATAGCTTGTTCTATGGCAAGTTACCACCCTAGAAGCAGCCTCTTTTTGCTCAATATGTGCCTTTCACAGAGAAGAACTTTCCTGTAGCATATCAGTCTGATCCTGACTTCACAGTACAGTCCAGCCCCGAAATACCAGGCAATCCCTCTCTGAACAAGAGAAACAGCAAAACCCCAGACGTACGTTTCGGCCTATTGTGGGCCTCGTCAGTGAGGTGCAGCCATATCCCTCTAGGCACACTGAGCAACGGGTCCACGTCTGGATTCCCGCATCACACTTAGGGAGACTTCCCCAAGTGTCCTAATTTGCATAAATAAAAAGAGAGAAGCGCTCAACCTGGGAACGAACAATAGCATAATAGCTTGTTCTATGGCAAGTTACCACCCTAGAAGCAGCCTCTTTTTGCTCAATATGTGCCTTTCACAGAGAAGAACTTTCCTGTAGCATATCAGTCTGATCCTGACTTCACAGTACAGTCCAGCCCCGAAATACCAGGCAATCCCTCTCTGAACAAGAGAAACAGCAAAACCCCAGACGTACATTTCGGCCTATTGTGGGCCTCGTCAGTGAGGTGCAGCCATATCCCTCTAGGCACACTGAGCAACGGGTCCACGTCTGGATTCCCGCATCACACTTAGGGAGACTTCCCCAAGTGTCCTAATTTGCATAAATAAAAAGAGAGAAGCGCTCAACCTGGGAACGAACAATAGCATAATAGCTTGTTCTATGGCAAGTTACCACCCTAGAAGCAGCCTCTTTTTGCTCAATATGTGCCTTTCACAGAGAAGAACTTTCCTGTAGCATATCAGTCTGATCCTGACTTCACAGTACAGTCCAGCCCCGAAATACCAGGCAATCCCTCTCTGAACAAGAGAAACAGCAAAACCCCAGACGTACGTTTCGGCCTATTGTGGGCCTCGTCAGTGAGGTGCAGCCATATCCCTCTAGGCACACTGAGCAACGGGTCCACGTCTGGATTCCCGCATCACACTTAGGGAGACTTCCCCAAGTGTCCTAATTTGCATAAATAAAAAGAGAGAAGCGCTCAACCTGGGAACGAACAATAGCATAATAGCTTGTTCTATGGCAAGTTACCACCTTAGAAGCAGCCTCTTTTTGCTCAATATGTGCCTTTCACAGAGAAGAACTTTCCTGTAGCATATCAGTCTGATCCTGACTTCACAGTACAGTCCAGCCCCGAAATACCAGGCAATCCCTCTCTGAACAAGAGAAACAGCAAAACCCCAGATGTACATTTCGGCCTATTGTGGGCCTCGTCAGTGAGGTGCAGCCATATCCCTCTAGGCACACTGAGCAACGGGTCCACGTCTGGATTCCCGCATCACACTTAGGGAGACTTCCCCAAGTGTCCTAATTTGCATAAATAAAAAGAGAGAAGCGCTCAGTCAGGATCAGGCTGATATGCTTCAGGAAAGTTTTTCTCTGTGAAAGGCACATGTTGAGCAAAAAGAGGCTGCTTCTTGGGTGGTAACTAGCCATAGAACAAGCTATTATGCTATTGTTCGTTTCCAGGTTGAGCGCTTCTCTCTTTTTATTTATGCAAATTATGACATTTTTGGAAGTCTCCCTAAGTGTGATGCGGGAATCCAGACGTGGACCCGTTGCTCAGTGTGCCTAGAGGGATATGGATGCACCTCACTGACGAGGCCCACAATAGGCCGAAACGTACGTCTGGGGTTTTGCTGTTTCTCTCGTTCAGAGAAGAATTGCCTGGTATTTCGGGGCTGGACTGTACTGTGAAGTCAGGATCAGGCTGATATGCTTCAGGAAAGTTTTTCTCTGTGAAAGGCACATGTTGAGCAAAAAGAGGCTGCTTCTTGGGTGGTAACTAGCCATAGAACAAGCTATTATGCTATTGTTCGTTTCCAGGTTGAGCGCTTCTCTCTTTTTATTTATGCAAATTATGACATTTTTGGAAGTCTCCCTAAGTGTGATGCGGGAATCCAGACGTGGACCCGTTGCTCAGTGTGCCTAGAGGGATATGGCTGCACCTCACTGACGAGGCCCACAATAGGCCGAAACGTACGTCTGGGGTTTTGCTGTTTCTCTCGTTCAGAGAAGAATTGCCTGGTATTTCGGGGCTGGACTGTACTGTGAAGTCAGGATCAGGCTGATATGCTTCAGGAAAGTTTTTCTCTGTGAAAGGCACATGTTGAGCAAAAAGAGGCTGCTTCTTGGGTGGTAACTAGCCATAGAACAAGCTATTATGCTATTGTTCGTTTCCAGGTTGAGCGCTTCTCTCTTTTTATTTATGCAAATTATGACATTTTTGGAAGTCTCCCTAAGTGTGATGCGGGAATCCAGACGTGGACCCGTTGCTCAGTGTGCCTAGAGGGATATGGCTGCACCTCACTGACGAGGCCCACAATAGGCCGAAACGTACGTCTGGGGTTTTGCTGTTTCTCTCGTTCAGAGAAGAATTGCCTGGTATTTCGGGGCTGGACTGTACTGTGAAGTCAGGATCAGGCTGATATGCTTCAGGAAAGTTTTTCTCTGTGAAAGGCACATGTTGAGCAAAAAGAGGCTGCTTCTTGGGTGGTAACTAGCCATAGAACAAGCTATTATGCTATTGTTCGTTTCCAGGTTGAGCGCTTCTCTCTTTTTATTTATGCAAATTATGACATTTTTGGAAGTCTCCCTAAGTGTGATGCGGGAATCCAGACGTGGACCCGTTGCTCAGTGTGCCTAGAGGGATATGGCTGCACCTCACTGACGAGGCCCACAATAGGCCGAAACGTACGTCTGGGGTTTTGCTGTTTCTCTCGTTCAGAGAAGAATTGCCTGGTATTTCGGGGCTGGACTGTACTGTGAAGTCAGGATCAGGCTGATATGCTTCAGGAAAGTTTTTCTCTGTGAAAGGCACATGTTGAGCAAAAAGAGGCTGCTTCTTGGGTGGTAACCAGCCATAGAACAAGCTATTATGCTATTGTTCGTTTCCAGGTTGAGCGCTTCTCTCTTTTTATTTATGCAAATTATGACATTTTTGGAAGTCTCCCTAAGTGTGATGCGGGAATCCAGACGTGGACCCGTTGCTCAGTGTGCCTAGAGGGATATGGCTGCACCTCACTGACGAGGCCCACAATAGGCCGAAACGTACATCTGGGGTTTTGCTGTTTCTCTCGTTCAGAGAAGAATTGCCTGGTATTTCGGGGCTGGACTGTACTGTGAAGTCAGGATCAGGCTGATATGCTTCAGGAAAGTTTTTCTCTGTGAAAGGCACATGTTGAGCAAAAAGAGGCTGCTTCTTGGGTGGTAACTAGCCATAGAACAAGCTATTATGCTATTGTTCGTTTCCAGGTTGAGCGCTTCTCTCTTTTTATTTATGCAAATTATGACATTTTTGGAAGTCTCCCTAAGTGTGATGCGGGAATCCAGACGTGGACCCGTTGCTCAGTGTGCCTAGAGGGATATGGCTGCACCTCACTGACGAGGCCCACAATAGGCCGAAACGTACGTCTGGGGTTTTGCTGTTTCTCTCGTTCAGAGAAGAATTGCCTGGTATTTCGGGGCTGGACTGTACTGTGAAGTCAGGATCAGGCTGATATGCTTCAGGAAAGTTTTTCTCTGTGAAAGGCACATGTTGAGCAAAAAGAGGCTGCTTCTTGGGTGGTAACTAGCCATAGAACAAGCTATTATGCTATTGTTCGTTTCCAGGTTGAGCGCTTCTCTCTTTTTATTTATGCAAATTATGACATTTTTGGAAGTCTCCCTAAGTGTGATGCGGGAATCCAGACGTGGACCCGTTGCTCAGTGTGCCTAGAGGGATATGGCTGCACCTCACTGACGAGGCCCACAATAGGCCGAAACGTACGTCTGGGGTTTTGCTGTTTCTCTCGTTCAGAGAAGAATTGCCTGGTATTTCGGGGCTGGACTGTACTGTGAAGTCAGGATCAGGCTGATATGCTTCAGGAAAGTTTTTCTCTGTGAAAGGCACATGTTGAGCAAAAAGAGGCTGCTTCTTGGGTGGTAACTAGCCATAGAACAAGCTATTATGCTATTGTTCGTTTCCAGGTTGAGCGCTTCTCTCTTTTTATTTATGCAAATTATGACATTTTTGGAAGTCTCCCTATGTGTGATGCGGGAATCCAGACGTGGACCCGTTGCTCAGTGTGCCTAGAGGGATATGGCTGCACCTCACTGACAAGGCCCACAATAGGCCGAAACGTACGTCTGGGGTTTTGCTGTTTCTCTCGTTCAGAGAAGAATTGCCTGGTATTTCGGGGCTGGACTGTACTGTGAAGTCAGGATCAGGCTGATATGCTTCAGGAAAGTTTTTCTCTGTGAAAGGCACATGTTGAGCAAAAAGAGGCTGCTTCTTGGGTGGTAACTAGCCATAGAACAAGCTATTATGCTATTGTTCGTTTCCAGGTTGAGCGCTTCTCTCTTTTTATTTATGCAAATTATGACATTTTTGGAAGTCTCCCTAAGTGTGATGCGGGAATCCAGACGTGGACCCGTTGCTCAGTGTGCCTAGAGGGATATGGCTGCACCTCACTGACGAGGCCCATAATAGGCCGAAACGTACGTCTGGGGTTTTGCTGTTTCTCTCGTTCAGAGAAGAATTGCCTGGTATTTCGGGGCTGGACTGTACTGTGAAGTCAGGATCAGGCTGATATGCTTCAGGAAAGTTTTTCTCTGTGAAAGGCACATGTTGAGCAAAAAGAGGCTGCTTCTTGGGTGGTAACTAGCCATAGAACAAGCTATTATGCTATTGTTCGTTTCCAGGTTGAGCGCTTCTCTCTTTTTATTTTTACATAAATACACATGTATACACTTATTTACACACTTATATATATAAATAGAGATCTATACACATTGGAACCCTTCCTGGTCAAACACTTTGCCATATACTGTATTCCTTTTAACCATTACAAAACCTTTTTATTAATTTTTAAGTTATATATTTTTTTATTAAAAAGTGTATATATGTGTGTAATACTTTAAGTTAATGTGTTTTGGTTAGGAACATGCCTTGTCCCCCTAGAGAAATTGAGCCCTTAGATTTAGTCAAGGTCAAAGCAGTACCTACTTACCCAGAAGGTAAGTGGAGGAAGTCATAGAGAGGTACCTCAGGTTGTACAGAAGTGCTCTACCCTAAGAGTATTTAAAGGAAAGAAGAAGATCAGTGTCATTTATGAGTGTTTCTAGAATCCAGGAATGGAATGGCATTGTATGCAAAGGACTAGGACAGATCCAGAGAGCAGATCCCAAGCAAGTGTTTGAGGGGGCATTAGGTTGGTCATGGAGCAGTAGTTGAAGTGATATATATGTGCAGTGGGGGGTTGTTGAGCTTGACAAACAATTCCCTTTTCCTGCAGATTTTGAGGTGATGACTTTGCAGAAGGTTTGATTGTTGGGTTTCTGGTGTTGATTTTAAGGCAGTAGTTATGTTTTTTTTGTGTCTGACCTCTGGGTGTTACTGCTGGTGAAGCCTTAGCCAATAAGAAGGATTTTAGGAATCTGCAAGTGTGGGAGGTTTCTGGAAATTGATTTTTCTTCATGATTGTCCTGTTGGTAAAGTGTCTGTAGGAAACTTCTTGCTAATAGGGCTGAGTCATCATTATAATGTTCTCAGTCGTTTGGTAGAATTTTGGAAGCCATTAGGTAGGTTGGGGTTTCTGCTGTCAGAGTTTGAGATTAATTAATTTTGCACTGTTGTGGCAACAAAGACAGACCTTTCAGGCTTGAGAGATGAAGAGAAGGCTTGGGAGGTTGTTGTTCGAAGTTTCACCTACTATAATTATATAGAAGGGTGTTTTTTTTTTCTTTCTTTTTGCAATTCTAGTTAATATGTTGCTTAATATGACATTTCAGTGGTTACTAGGCCAGTAAGATTGTGGCTGTCGAGGAAGATGGTATGCAGTTAGATGTCTACAGGGGAATCTACTTATTTGATCTGGGTTAATGGAGATGAGATGGTGATTAAAGGGGTGGGTTATGCTTGACTTTTCCATCTGCTTGGTGTATTGTTTTTCTGTATGGGTAGAAATGGTTTGACTTCATACCTCAGATAGATTTAATAGATAGAATAAAAGGGATATTGGGGCCTTAAGCATTTGCTTTTAGATTTACTTATAATTTGGTTTGAAATCAAGCCAATTTTACTTGTTCCTTGAACTCAGTAAAAATAAAAGTTTAATAACATACAACTAGATTACAAGTTTTGCGCTATAGAGGGTGCGAAACGAACTCAAGAAAAGTTGCATTATTTCACATATTTACACATATAAACACATAAATACACATGTATACACTTATTTACACACATATATATATAAATAGAGATCTATACACATTGGAACCCTTCCTGGGCAAACACTTTGCCATATACTGAGGTATGAAGTCAAACCATTATGAGTTTTTAAAAAGCCACCTTGTGCGTGCGATATGGTTGCGTTGAGCTCCATACCGCACAAAATACAAGCGCTGCTTTGACGTGCTAGTGCACGCTTTCCCCATAGACATCAATGGGGAGAGAATATTACAAAGAGATTACAGAATGAAAAGCTCTGTAACGCAGCCCCATTGATGTAAAAGGGGGAAAAAAGTTACGTTTAAACCTAACACCCTAATATAAACCCCAAGGCCCCTATTTATCAATTCGTCAACCGCAAATACGCTGGAATTCCGCAGCGTATTTGTGGCAAGCCTGATTTGCCTTATTTATCAAAGGCTACAGACCGGCAAAAGTAGAATTTTGTGACGTAACATACGATCCGCCGATCAAAGTCTGACACAGATCGATGCTTACGTCATTACAGATGTTCTGAATGCAAATTTGGCACTATCTGACTACTTTTGCTACTTATTAAATTTCTACAAGGTATGCTCGTCACTATTCCGGTCCAGCGTACCTGGTTTTCAATCCGCCGCCCTGAAGGCGGCGGATGCCATTGCAATCAATGGGAGTCTGAAAGCAGCGAAAGCTCATGTTCGCTGCTGCCCGATATCCCATTGATTCCTATGGGAGAATAAAGTTACGTTTACACCTAACACCCTAACATGTACCCGAGTCTAAACACCCCTAATCTGCTGCCCCGACACCGCCGCCACCTACATTATACTTATTAACCCCTAATCTGCTGCCCCTACACCGCCGCCACCTACATTATACTTATTAACCCCTAATCTGCTGCCCCAACACCGCCGCCACCTACATTATACTTATTAAGCCCTAATCTGCTGCCCCTACACCGCCGCCACCTACATTATACTTATTAACCCCTAATCTGCCCCCCCTACACCGCTGCCACCTACATTATGTTATTAACCCCTAATCTGCCGTCCCCAACATTGCCGCCACTATATTAAATGTATTAACCCCTAAACCTAAGTCTAACCCTAACACCCCCTAACTTAAATCTAATTTAAATAAATATAAATAAAATTAATATCATTAACTACATTATTCCTATTTACAACTAAATACTTACCTATAAAATAAACCCTAACGCCAAGATTTAGAGTTCTGCGTTAGCCGTCAAAACCAGCGTTAAGGGGTCCTAACGCTGCTTTTTACCACCCGCTGGTATTTAGAGTCAGCCAGGAAAGGGTCTAATGCTCACTTTCCAGCCGCGACTTTTCCATACTGCAGATCCCCTTACGCCAATTGCGTATCCTATCTTTTCAATGGGATCTTCCTAATGCCGGTATTTAGAGTCTTGGCTGAAGTGAGCGGTAGACCCTCTACCGACAAGACTCCAGCCGCAGAAAAAAGTCAGGAGTTAAGAGCTTTATGGGCTAACGCCGGTTTATAAAGCTCTTAACTACTGTGCTTTAAAGTACACTAACACCCATAAACTACCTATGTACCCTAAACCGAGGCCCCTCCACTTCGCCGCCACTCTAATAAAAAATGTTAACCCCTAATCTGCCGACCGGACACCGCTGCCACCTACATTATCCTTATGTACCCCTAATCTGCGGCCCCTAACATCGCCGACACCTACATAATATTTATTAACCCCTAATCTGCCCCCCCCCCAACGTCGCTGCTACCTTACCTACACTTATTAACCCCTAATCTGCCGACCGGACCTCGCCGCCACTATAATAAATGTATTAACCCCTAAACCGCCTCACTCCCACCTCGCAAACCCTATAATAAATTTTATTAACCCCTAATCTGCCCTCCCTAACATCTGCGACACCTAACTTCAAGTATTAACCCCTAATCTGCCGACCGGACCTCGCCGCTACTCTAATAAATGTATTAACCCCTAACGCTAAGACTAACCCTAGCCCTAACACCCCCCTTAGTTAAATATAATTTTATTCTAACAAAATAAATTATATCTTATTAAAAACATTAATCCTATTTAAAGCTAAATACTTACCTTAAAAATAAACCCTAATATAGCTACAATATAACTAATAATTACATTGTAGCTATTTTAGGATTTATATTTATTTTACAGGCAACTTTGTATTTATTTTAACCAGGTACAATAGCTATTAAATAGTTATTTACTATTTAATAGCTACCTAGTTAAAATAATTACAAAATTACCTGTAAAATAAATCCTAACCTAAGTTACAATTAAACCTAACACTAAACTATCAATAAATTAATTAACTAAACTACCTACAATTACCTACAATTAAATCAACTAAACTAAATTACAAAAAACAAACAAACACTAAATTACAAAAAATATAAAAGGATTACAAGAATTTTAAACTAATTACACCTACTCTAAGCCCCCTAAAAAAATAACAAAGCCCCCCAAAATAAAAAAATGCCCTCCCCTAATCTAAAATAAAAAGTTAACAGCTCTATTACCTTACCAGCCCTTAAAAGGGCTTTTTGCGGGGCATGCCCCAAAGAAATCAGCTCTTTTGCCTGTAAAAAAACATACAATACCCCCCCAACATTACAACCCACCACCCACATACCCCTAATCTAACCCACCCAAACCCCCCTTAAAAAACCTAACACTAAGCCCCTGAAGATCTTCGTACCTTGTCTTCACCCAGCTGGGTACCATCCGATCTGTCCAGAAGAGGGTCCGAAGTCTTCATCCTATCTGGCCAGAAGAGGTCCTCCAGAGGGTCGGAAGTCTTCATCCAGGCAGCATCTTCTATCTTCTTCCATCCGGAGCGGAGCGGGTCCATCTTGAAGCAGCCGGCGCGGATCCATCCTCTTCTAACGACGTCCTAACACCGAATGAAGGTTCCTTTAAATGACGTCATCCAAGATGGCGTCCCTCGAATTCCGATTGGCTGATAGGATTCTATCAGCCAATCGGAATTAAGGTAGGAAAAATCTGATTGGCTGATTGAATCAGCCAATCAGATTCAAGTTCAATCGGAACATTAGAATGCGAGCTCAATCTGATTGGCTGATTAGATCAGCCAATCTGATTGAACTTGAATCTGATTGGCTGATTCAATCAGCCAATCAGATTTTTCCGACCTTAATTCCGATTGGCTGATAGAATCCTATCAGCCAATCGGAATTCGAGGGACGCCATCTTGGATGACGTAATTTAAAGGAACCTTCATTCGGTGTTAGGACGTCATTAGTAGAGGATGGATCCGCGCGGGCTGCTTCAAGATGGACCCGCTCCGCTCTGGATGGAAGAAGACAGAAGATGCCGCCTGGATGAAGACTTCCGACCCTCTGGAGGACCTCTTCTGGCCGGATAGGATGAAGACTTCGGACCCTCTTCTGGACGGATCGGATGGTACCCGGCTGGGTGAAGACAAGGTACAAAGATCTTCAGGGGCTTAGTGTTAGGTTTTTTAAGGGGGTTTGGGTGGGTTAGATTAGGGGTATGTGGGTGGTGGGTTGTAATGTTGGGGGGTATTGTATGTTTTTTTTTACAGGCAAAAGAGCTGATTTCTTTGGGGCATGCCCTGCAAAAAGCCCTTTTAAGGGCTGGTAAGGTAATAGAGCTGTTAACGTTTTATTTTAGATTAGGGTAGGGCATTTTTTTATTTTGGGGGGCTTTGTTATTTTTTTAGGGGGCTTAGAGTAGGTGTAATTAGTTTAAAATTCTTGTAATCTTTTTTTATTTTTTGTAATTTAGTGTTTGTTTTTTTTTGTAATTTAGTTTAGTTGATTTAATTGTAGGTAATTGTAGGTAATTTAGTTAATTAATTTATTGATAGTGTAGTGTTAGGTTTAATTGTAATTTAGGTTAGGATTTATTTTACAGGTAATTTTGTAATTTGTACCTGGTTAAAATAAATACAAAGTTGCCTGTAAAATAAATATAAATCCTAAAATAGCTACAATGTAATTATTAGTTATATTGTAGCTATATTAGTGTTTATTTTACAGGTAAGTATTTAGCTTTAAATAGGATTAATTTTTTTAATAAGATATAATTTATTTTGTTAGAATAAAATTATATTTAACTAAGGGGGGTGTTAGGGTTAGGGTTAGACTTAGCTTTAGGGGTTAATACATTTATTAGAGTAGCGGCGAGGTCCGGTTGGCAGATTAGGGGTTAATACTTGAAGTTAGGTGTCGCAGATGTTAGGGAGGGCAGATTAGGGGTTAATAAAATGTATTATAGGGTTTGCGAGGCGGGAGTGAGGCGGTTTAGGGGTTAATACATTTATTATAGTGGCGGCGAGGTCCGGTCGGCAGATTAGGGGTTAATAAGTGTAGGTAAGGTAGCGGCGATGTTGGGGGGGCGGCAGATTAGGGGTTAATAAATATAATATAGGGGTCGGCGATGTTGTGGGCAGCAGATTAGGGGTACATAGGTATAATGTAGGTTGCGGCGGTGTCCGGAGCGGCAGATTAGGGGTTAATAACAATATGCAGGGGTCAGCGATAGCGGGGGCAGCAGATTAGGGGTTAATAAGTGTAAGGTTAGGGGTGTTTAGACTCGGTGTACATGTTAGAGTGTTAGGTGCAGACTTAGAATCTGTTTCCCCATAGGAAACAATGGGGCTGCGTTAGTAGCTGAACGCTGCTTTTTTGCAGGTGTTAGGTTTTTTTTCAGCCCAAACTGCCCCATTGTTTCCTATGGGGGAATCGTGCACGAGCATGTTTTTCCAGCTAGCCGCTACCGTAAGCAACGCTGGTATTGAGAGTTGAAGTGGCGGTAAAAATGCCTGTACGCTCCCTTTTTGGAGCCTAACGCAGCCCTTCAGAGAACTCTCAATACCAGCGTTATTTAAAAGGTGCGGGGGGAAAAAACACGCGTAGCTAACGCACCCCTTTGGCCGCAAAACTCTAAATCTAGCCATAAGATAGCTACAATATAACTAATAGTTACATTGTAGCTAGCTTAGGGTTTATTTTTATTTTACAGGCAAGTTTGTATTTATTTTAACTAGGTAGAATAGTTATTAAATAGTTATTAACTATTTAATAACTACCTAGCTAAAATAAATACAAAAGTACCTGTAAAATAAAACCTAAGCTAAGTTACAATAACACCTAACACTACACTATAATTAAATAAATTAAATAAACTAAATACAATTAACTAAATTAAATACAATAACCTAAATTAAATTAAATTAGCTAATGTACAACAAAACAAAACACCACATTGCAGAAAATAATAAACAATTTACAGAAATTTAAACTAATTACACCTAATCTAATAGCCCTATCAAAATAAAAAAAGCCCCCCCAAAATAAAAAAAAACCCTAGCCTGAACTAAACTATCAATAGCCCTTAAAAGGGCCTTTTGCGGTGCATTGCCCCAAAGTAATCAGCTCTTTTACCTGAAAAAAAAAAAAGACAAACAACCCCCCCCAACAGTAAAACCCACCACACCCACACAACCAACCCCCCCCAAAAAAAACTAACTAAAAAAACCTAAGTTTCCCATTGCCCTGAAAAGGGCATTTGGATGGGCATTGCCCTTAAAAAGGCAGTTAGCTCTTTTGCAGCCCAAAGCCCTAACCTAAAAATAAAACCCACCCAATACACCCTTAAAAAAACCTAACACTGACCCCTTACTTACCCACATCCAAGTCGGGCAGAAGTGGTCCTCCAGACGGCAGAAGTCTTCACTTAGACGGCATCTTCTATCTTCATCCATCCGGCGCGGAGCGGGTCCATCTTCAAGATATCCAACGCGGAGCATCCTCTTCGGCCGACAACTACCCGACGAATGAAGGTTCCTTTAAGTGACGTCATCCAAGATGGCGTCCATTAGATTCCGATTGGCTGATAGAATTCGATCAGCCAATCGGAATTAAGGTAGAAAAAATCCTATTGGCTGATGCAATCAGTCAATAGGATTGAACTTCAGAAAGGAGCAGCACAGACTCGTAAGCAGTGTTGGCACCACTGTGAAGGTGCGCACAACGGTCGGTAAGCCAGTGTGAAAGCTCGGACAGGGGGGCACACACGAAGCAGTGATCTGATTTGAATTGAACATCCCTTTCACAGCTGATGCGGAAATGAACAGCACAAGTCTCCGGTGTTTGATGTCTGATACTTATCGCAGGTTCATTACCTGCAGCAGTGGGGCCGGATTAAACTTGGTAAAAACAGAAGACTTCTGGTGAGTCATATTTATATCAAATACCATTTATACGCTACATTATACAGCAGTAGTACGAAAGGCACACCAAACTGCACTTATGCACCAGAGTGAGGCTAAATGTATCACTGGAACATAGACAGTGTATAAAATATACACATGGCATTTGCAGACAGCTGTGTTTCTTTATTAACTATTTACATCCATTTTGTTAACACATTTTATATCAGTCTAAAGCCAATATCAGTTGGCAGTTTACTGTTATCTCTATGGCCAAGTTTACGGTGTGAAAATATTTGAGGTGGTTCTGGGTGCGTTCATATCAACAAGTGCCTGTATGGGTGTGTTAATGTGTGCACGTACATGATATACCTGATTGCCCCCCTACGTGTTTCTGCTATTGTCCACTGCCTCTTCCTAATACAGTGCTGTGTCTAGGGAACTGAAGGGAGAGGGAAGGAAGAGGGTAGGGTACAATGAGCCTGTCCTCTGCATTTTCATAGAAACCAGGCAGAAATCACTTGTGTCTTTGCAGTCCATAAAAACAGGGGAAGCAGCTTCTGAGGCCAAGATCTCACTATGACCCCCATTCAGAGGGCATTCTTAAGTGCAGTTTAACGGTTGCTAAGGCCTATCTATGACACCTTGTATTTGTCAAGCCCTGAAGTAGTTATCTGAGAAGAAGTATGGCTGTATTTAGATTGTGTTTGTTATGTGGAAGTATAGATGTTGTGTCAAGTGTATTCTAGTTTTCACTGCAATCTGGCCACAATCTGTCTAACAGTATCTGGAATAGTAATTCATATAATAGTGTTAGCTTATACTGCTCACATCAAAGTATTACATTGTGTAAGACAAGCCTCAACAAATTCCAGGTTCTAGGTCACCATACAGTCTAAAGTAATGACTTAACACCAGGCAAACTGACCAGAAGCTAACTTCTCTAGAGCATGCTTATATCAAGCAGGAGCACATTCAGTAACCACAATTCCATTGTAGCAGCCTCCAGGGTGTGTGATTTTGAAGTTAATAGTTTATTGGCTTCCCTCAACATTCTCACATGCTTCCTTGCCAATGTTGTGGTTAATTGACTTTCAATCTCTTCTAGTCTAGAGCAGGAGATGGCTGAACAAATGCAGTGTTCCATTCCTTCCACCCCACCATCCATCCAGTATTTTTCAAGACTAAATAATAGTAGTTATTTGGTCACACCCTAAATAAATCCATGCTAAGCCTTACTCTGCTTCTCTATAACACTTTACATGTATGCATTTATTTTGCTAAATTCTAATCCGGAACGATAATACGCTTCGTTTTCTGGATTCACAGTGACTGTCATCTGCTACTGTGTGCATATGTGTGTGTCTGTGCATATGTGTGTGTGCATATACATGTGTGAGTGTGTGCATATGTATATATATGTGTGTATTTGTGTGTGTGTGCATATGTATATATTTGTGTATCTGTGTGTGTGTGTGTGCATATGTAGGTGTGTATTTGTGTGTGTGCATATGTATGTGTGTATTTGTGTGTGTGTGCATATGTAGGTGTGTATTTGTGTGCGTGTGTGTGCATATGTATGTGTGTATTTGTGTGTTTGTGCATATGTAGGTGTGTATTTGTGTGTGTGTGTGCATATATATGTGTATGTGTGTGCATATGTATGTGTGTATTTGTGTGTGTGCATATGTAGGTGTATGTGTGTGCATATGTATGTGTGTATTTGTCTGTGTGTGCATATGTAGGTGTTTATTTGTGTTTGTGTGTGTGTGCATATGTAGGTGTGTATTTGTGTGTGTGCACATGTGTGTGTGCATATGTGTGTCTGTGTGTGAGAGTGTGTGCATATATGTGTGTGGTGCATATGTGTGTGTGGTAGGGTTGCCAGGTGTCCGTTATTTGACCGGACAGTTTGGTATTTTAGGTTACTGCCCGGTATTATGTTTTTAAAAAAAAACGGGACTATTCAAAATGTATAGGAGGATTCAGCGCTGGAGATAAATATGTATGGAAATATGCTTGCAAATAAGACTGTTGTTCTCACTAGCGCAAATAAGTTATTTTATTTTTTTTTAAAAACGGACATAGGCAGCTTTTAAAATGTATATTTTTAAATGTGGTCCGGTCTGGATGGGGCGCCTTAACACCCCCTTAAAACACTCACTGTGTCTTAGTTGTCAGTATCAACAAGTTGAATTTTGTGATTTATGGATGTTTTAGCTTGATTAGCTTTTGGAATTTGGGGAGTAGTTCAGTAGGCCTTACATTATCTTGTGGCTAAAATTACCACATACTTTCATTTTTAAACATCTGAAGTTTGTTTAACTTTTGCTTTATCATGTGTTGTGTGAGTGTATACAGCACATTCAGCTGTGTGTGTATACAGCAAGCACAATTTATTTTTTCTGTGTTAAATGTTGAATATATATATCCACATTTTTTTTTGGGGGGGGGGGTGACTGTTTGGATTCTTGCACCTGGGCCCTGTTTTTTCTACTTATGCCTCTGCTAGTTAGTAAATAGTTATTAACTATTTACTAACTACCTAGTTAAGATAAATACAAACTTAACTGTGAAATAAAACCTAAACTGCCTTACACTAAAACCTAACATTACAACAATTAAAAAACACTAAAATAAAACCCCCTAATCTATAATAAACTACCAAGGGCCCTTAAAAGGGCCTTTTGTAGGTCCTTTAAAGGGCCTTTTGTAGGGCATTGCCCTAAAGAAATCAGCTCTTTTTCTACAAAAGAAAAACAAACACCCCCTAACAGTATTCAATCCCCACCCCCAAACCCACAAAATAAAAGTAAAACCTAATCTACCCATTGCCCTAAAAAGTGCATTTGTATGGGCATCAGCTCTTTTGCTGCCCATTAAAAATAAAAAAAAAATGGCTATTCTAAAAAAAAAAAAACACCCAAAAAGAAAAAAAAAAAAAATTACACAAAATAACAAATTATCCATTATTGCAATCAGCCAATAGGAATGAGAGCTGCTTAAATCCTATTGGCTGATTTTAACAGCCAATAGGATTTTAGCAACCCTAATTCGTATTGGCTGATTTAAATTTTTCAGCCAATAGGAATGCAATGGTACCCCCAGTATAAAAGGAGTACCTTGATTTTAATCCTCTGTGTGCGGCGGACGATCGCATGAAGTGGACCTCCACGTCAGATCGATGGACCTCTGCCTTGGACCTTTGCCTGGACCTCCACCATGGACCTTCGTCTGGACCACGATGGATGAAGATGGAGCCGTCTGGATGAAGATGGAGCCGCCGGGATGAAGATCATTCAAGCAGGACTTCAGCAACTGTAAGTAGCTAAAGAGGGGTTAGTGTTAGGTTTTTTTTTTTAGATTAGGGTTTGGCCTTTTTTAAAAAGAGCTGAATGCCCTTCTGTCAGGGTTTTTTCCCAGCTTTGTTTGCCATGTGCTGCTGGCAGCCATTTTACTTACCTCTTACTGAATCTGGTGCAGAGTGTCTGATGCTGCTCATTTCATGCACGCCCTCTTATGGCCGGACTGATGTACATCATCCGTGTGAGACAGGTTGCAGTCTCAGTATTGTTATGTCATCACTTATTATTTAAAGGCCCTCTGTTCAGTATGCCTTTCCCTTGCATTGTCTCAGACCTGTTTGTGAGTTCCTGTTCCTGTGTATTACCTGGCTGTCTGATGTCCCTCCTGTTTCCTGACTCGACTCGTCTGACTACTCGCTTTGGCTCTTGACTCGACTTGTCTGACTACCAGCTCTGGCTTTGACTCCTGGCTTGTTATTTGACTTATGGACTTTTATTATTTCTTTGTTATTAATAAAGGTGTGATTATTTTTGCACTTCTCGTCTCAGTCTGATTCTTGGCACCCTGACATTACGCAAGGGCCATGAATCCTGATGGTGCTAATAAAACACATTTACCTACCATCATTTCCAGGATGGATGAACAGGATCACCGCTTGGATCAATTTGCACTAGCGCTGCAAACCCTACTGACTCGCACTGCATATTTGGACCAGAGTGTCCCACAAGTTATGACTGCTCCTGTTTCCACTGCTGCACCTAGTCCTACCAGGAGCATGTTCAGTTCTGCACCCCTACCTCAGCGATATGGAGGCGATCCTATTCAGTGCAGAGGGTTTTTGAACCAGGTTGGCATTTACTTTCAGATGTTACTTCAGGCGTTTCCCTCTGACAGAGCTAAGGTGGGATTTCTCATCTCAATACTCTCTGACTCAGCTCTTGTCTGGGCTAATCCCTTGTGGGAGACTAATAAACCTGTGATTTCAAATTACCCTGAATTTGTGGCCTCCTTTTGAAGGGTTTTTGATGTTCCGG
Organism: Bombina bombina; assembly: GCF_027579735.1. NCBI lineage: Eukaryota > Metazoa > Chordata > Amphibia > Anura > Bombinatoridae > Bombina > Bombina bombina. Next base: position 842,149,642 of record NC_069500.1, read on the forward strand.
CTTGCTCCTCCTCTGCTGCTAAATGACTCATGTCCATTCAGCAAGGTATGAGATTTGTTGCTCAGTATGCCATTGAGTTCTGTACGCTTGCCACAGAGGTAGGTTGGAACAATAAAGCCCTTGTTGCCGCCTTCTTTCATGGGCTCTCTGATGTGATTAAAGACGAAGTTGCTGCCAGAGATTTACCAGAGGATCTCGAGGCATTGGTGTCTTTTTTGATCCTAATTGACATCAGACTAAGTGAGAGGTCCTCTTTCAAGGAGCGCTTGCGGAAGCCTCCTGTTATGTTGTCTCCTACATGTTTGTTCCCACCCATGCCTTCCTCTCCTCCCATGCCTCCTGGTCCTGAGTCACCAGGTACTGCTGAGCCAATGCAGTTGGGATTCATGCGTCTCTCTACGGCAGAGAGGGCCTTTAGGAGGAGGGAGGGGCTCTGTCTCTATTGTGGGTTACAGGGCCACCTTTTAAAGTCTTGTCCTACATGGCCAGGAAATGCACGCACCTAAAGTCCTGTCGGGGGCAGACCTTAGGTGGTTTATCCTTGTCCCCGGAACCGCTAAAGGAGAAACCTTTGGTCACGGTTGTCCTTTGCTGGGTGGACTCCTCCATAGTCACCCAGGTTCTTGTTGACTCTGGTGCTGTGGGCTATTTCATTGACAGTGCTTTTGTATCAAAGCACTCCATTCCTGTATTGCCCCAGTCCGTTCCGTTTGCTATTGAGGCCATTGATGGCAGACCCCTTCAGCCGCACACATTACTCACAAAACCACTTTGTTATCCATGGCTGTTGGGGCTCTCTATTTTGAAACCCTCCAGTTCCAGGTGATAAACTCTCCGCATTTTCCGGTTGTTCTGGGTTATCCCTGGCTCCAAAAGCACAATCCCAGTCTCGACTAGAGCAGGTCTGAAATTTTGTCGTGGTCCTCGCAATGTATCTCCACTTGTCTTCGGAAACCAGTCAAAGCCTTGTGCACTTCTTCGGTATCTCAATTGCCAGAGGAGTACCGAGAGTTACTAGATGTTTTTGACAAGGTGCGTGCCGGTACGTTGCCTCCTCATCGGTCTTACAATTGTGCCATAGACCTGCAACCCGGAGCCATTCCTCCTCGGGCCGGGTTTACCCTCTGTCTGTTGCAGAGAATTGTGCTATGGAGGAGTATATTGCCGATGCTCTGTTGTGGGGGATCATCCGCAAATCCTGCTCTCCTGCAGGGGCTGGCTTCTTCTCCGTGAAGAAAAAGGGTGGCGAGTTAAGACCATGCATCGATTATAGGGGTCTTAATCATCTTACCATTAAGAATGCTTACCCTATTCCGCTCATTACGGAACTCTTTGACCACCTCAAGGGAGCTATGATCTTTTCTAAACTTGATTTGAGAGGAGCATACAATCTTGTTCGGATTAAGGAGGGTCACAAATGGAAAACAGCATTTAACACCAGGAGCGGGCATTATGAGTATCTTGTAATGCCCTTTGGCCTATGTAATGCTCCAGCTGGTTTCCAGGAATTTATTAATGATGTCCTACGAGATATGTTGCAACAGTGTGTTGTGGTGTACTTAGATGATATCCTCATACACTCACCCACTCTTGAGGCTCATCATTCTGATGTTACACGGGTACTTCAGAGACTACATGAGAATGGCCTGTTTTGTAAACTCAAGAAATGTGAGTTCTATCAGACTCAAGTAACCTTCCTAGGTTATGTAATCTCCGTTGCAGGGTTCTCCATGGATCCTGACAAGATGTCTGCAGTCCTGCAGTGGCCTCGCCCAGTTAGTCTTCGCTCTATTCAACATTTTCTTTGCCAATTACTATAGGAAGTTTATTAAAAACTTTTCTTCTTTGGTCAAACCCATCACTGACGACCTGTAAGTCAAATGATCCACTCCATGGACGGGGGGCGGAGCCGGCAGCCAAACTGGTAGGAAGTGTGGAGACAGAGCTCTGGCCACAAAAGTGTTATTTTAGCTAATATAACCTGCTAAATACAGCGAATTTGCCCAAAACATATCTAGGGCAGCTACTACAACCACCCGGCACTGTTTCTTGTTCGTTTTTGCAAAAATTTACAATCGCAAATAACACCCGCTTGGGAGCTCCAGACCACCGGCACACGCAGTTAAGCCTTCACTGGCGGAATTACACCTGATTACTGCAGGACCATCTCCTTGAACTACCGGACTACCAAGCACACTGGGAGAGGTGAATATACTGGTAAACAACCAGTTTTTTATGGTACTAGAAACTCAACACTCCTAACGGCATCCCACGTGGCAGTTTGTAAGTAACCAACAACTTGCTTTTTTTTTCTTTCTTTCACTAAGAGACATTCAATTCCGGTTCCTTAGATTTGGCTTTATAGCCATCATTCTACCTTCTGTTGAAGCATTGTATACAACTGCTACCTCACTGCGATTTTATTTGAATAAGCCTTACAACTCTGTGGGTGACAAATGGAAACCATTACTTTAAATCTTTACACACTCTACTGCCGCTCTTTATAATGTGAAATCCTCTAATTACCAGTGTGTAGACTGCAATATACCTCATTTATTTTGCCTTCATATTTGGACACTTTGCTCTATACTGATCCTCCACACGCCTAAATCAGATAACATTAGCCTCTGTGCAGCAAAAGCTCTCTTACTAACATTAAGAACTGTGGCCTTTTTTTTTACAAGTTACTGTACAGCTGTGTATTTTTTCTTTTTGGATAAGACCCTCAGTGCCAAAATTGATGGTGAACATTATTCTAAAGTACTGCTGTAATACCAGACTTCATTGATTCCCAGGGCCAGATTTGACACCCTCCTCCCTTTCCCGCTATCCTCAGTGGTGACGGGTCATACCCCATCTCCTTTTTCCTGCTTCGCCCAAAAGGGGGCACTCCCTCAGGAGGGTGCCATACATAATATCTGACCCTGAGTGACAATTACCCCAGCGGAGGTCAGGAAATCCTATATTACACCAACAGCAACATAGGTGAAACACAAGAAATGCCTTAAGAGAATCAACAGCACTCCTCTACATTAAAATGTGCTGCTAATTGTATTGCCTAAGGGGAGGGGAAGCCCCTCAGGCTCCGGATCCTACTACATATACACATTACTCTGGCTCACTCTGCAACATCAGATTATAAAATTTTGATCTTCTAGCTGTGTCCTGTGCTCTTAATTGTCAGGTGTGGCATTTGAAGTCCTGAAGATGGCACAATCCAACAAACGGAAACCAAAGCCGGTAGGTGGCCCTAAAAGGACTGTGGTGGACCATTTCAATCCTATGATATTATCTACAAATGAAGATTCACAAGATAGCACTAATACCTCAACACATGGATCAGATTTAGTATCCAATACCCTCCAAGCCCTCCAAGATGCTGCCCCAACAACGGTGACACCTTCGTTTATTTTATCATCTTTGCAAACTTTGCTTGAGGCACATCACTCCTCTTTTCAGTCCCAAATAACTGCCTCGCTGACTGAGATGCGGCGAGATTTGACATCTACTTCTGAAAGAGTGGACACAATTGAGAGGAAGCAGGAAGACATGATAGTTGAACAGGGTAATGTCCTTGCATATGCCCAGAGTTTGGCGGAACAGCTAATTATGCTAGAAAACAAAGTGGCGGATGCTGAAGACCGATCCCGCCGGAATAATCTACGCCTCAGGGGGATCCCTGAAAGCATATCCTCTAGTGACTTGGTCACCCACCTTTCTGAATTTTTCAATCATCTGGCACCACCGGCAAATCCAAATGAGGGACTCATTGATAGGGCACACAGGGCTCTACGCCCTAGAAGCCTAGCAACTGATAAACCAAGAGATGTCATTGTTCGGCTACACTTCTACACATACAAAGAGAGGTTAGTAAGAGCCTCTATGTCCAAACCCACCTTGCCTGAACAATTTCAGGACATTAACATCTTTGCCGATCTCTCTCACCACACCCTCCAGCAGCGAAAGTCTTTTGGAAGTTTCACCAAGTTTCTTAGGACAAACAACATAAAGTACAGATGGGGTCATCCGACCAGACTTTTTGTTCTCAAGGACAACCAGCAGTATATTGTTACCACTCTTGAACAAAGTCACAACCTTCTGCAAAAATGGAGTGCCACATCTTCATCTTCACCTGACTCTCCACTACAAAGCTCTTTGAACCCTATGGTCCCACAATGGGGTCCTTTACCCCAAAGACCATCCAGTGACTTAGCTACAACTACTCAGGCACGAGCAGATGACGATGACTGCACATGAGGTATAGGGGTGGTGGAGCATCTCCACCTCCCCACTGCTCACTAACCATCTGTCAATATAATTTACAAGTGACTTTCCATTGCTCAATGTTTTCTCTTTTTTTTTTCCTCATCCTTAGGTTTGATATATGCAAAGTATTTTATTTTAAAGTGTATATGTGTCTACTCTCTATACTACTCACTATCTTTTTGTTCTTTCTTTCCTTCTTTTTTCCACTTTTTTTTTCTTTTTTTTTCTTCTCTCTCTTTTTCCTCTCTTTTTTCCTTCTCTTTTTCTTCTCTCTTCTCTCCAAGTCTCACCTCCTACTGGGGATAACTTTTCCTATTTGCTATGGGGGCCCGGGAAACACCTGAGCTTTTAAGAACATATTCTACTCTCTTATTGTTAGTATGCTTTGTTTATCTAGAGCGTGAGGTGGCCGCATGGTGGAGATGCAACACTGAATGCACCATTTTGTGGTGACCTCGCTCTCATATGCATTGTTCTCTCAGATTTGTCATTTACTTTCTAATCCACCTAAACTACAGATGATGTATGTTGTGTTGTATATGCCACTTGTGCTTCACGGTACCTCTTTCGGTGACATCCTCCCCCATCTATCTTACAATGGGTTCGGGCATTGTCTGCCGCCCGCAACACCGGGAAGTATCGTGCTTTCCAACTGGCATAATAGTTCTCTAGTATTTAATTGATCGTGCTTGAAGATGCCGTGAACTTACTGCAATGTACAGATTATATGTTGTTTTTACCATAGCGGTTATTTTATTGTTGGGTACTACAAAAGTTTACTCGGTTGGCGGGGCGGATACATTCCGCCAGCTGATGGCCTAATATATCAATACTGTTGATGTTTTCTTACATTGCACTACCCTTTATATGTTGTATGGTTATGTGGAGCCACATCTTGGCTTATATATTTTGCAATACCTGGGCCATCCTGTGCTGCATGCTTCCTCCACCATTAGCATACTATCAGTCCCATCTTCTATTAGATGGGTTGACGAACTACCTGCGATTTTCGGGATGTGGAGGGGGGGTGCTGAACAGGGGGCTGGTCTACCCTTTTGCTTTAGATTCTCACTGTTATGTTGATGTTTAACATTCACTACTATTGCATTAATAGATTTGGTCCGAAATTGATGCTATTTCCCCCCACTCTCCCCCTCTTCTCTTCCCCCCCTTTTTTTTTTTTTTTTTCTCCTTCTTTCTCTCTCTTCCTTTTATCCCATCTGGACCCTCTCTTTTCTTTTTTACCCACTCTGTCAATCTTTCCCCCCTGGATCCGGGGCCTGTGTGTGTACTTATCCCTCCCTCTTCTCTTCCATTCACACTTTACTCTTTCTTTCCCTTGTCAAGCTCTCCCAATGATGCGGATTTAATAACTAAATTGCCAGCTGGCACTGGCTACCACTCCCCCCACTTAAAGTACTCTGGAAAAGTATTCTAGAGACTGCATACGCGGTTTATCTTGTTTATATACCGCACCTTGTACTCTTATTTGACTGTTTGTACGTTTTAACTTGAATATTGTTTGTACCAGTATTATTTTCTTTTATTTATGAGACTGTGTTGAATTGTATTTATCCTAAGCAATCCTTCTTTTTTTTTTTTTTTTCTTCCCCTCTTCCTCTCGTGTCCTCTGCCCTTTTTGTCCCTTCCCCAACTACCCACCACTGTCCTGACAATCCGCCCGACCCCAGTCTATAGCGAGAGGACGCACATTTGTAACTATGCCATACTGTTGTGTCACTCACAATGTGAGAGGACTCAACTCTCCGACTAAGCGCAGTCTCTGCCTTAGATCTTTAGCCAAGGCTCGGGCCCACCTGGTTTTCCTTCAAGAGACCCACTGGGTAAAAGGTACAAAGACACCCATCCAGTCTAAATTGTATCCGATAGTTGAAACTGCCAGTTTCTCTCAGAAATCAAGAGGAACGGCTATCCTCATACATAAAGATGTCTCTTACGAGAAAATTTTTGTCGACTCTGATCCTCAGGGACGATACCTGATTCTAGTCTGTAAACTGGACGGTGCGCTGTATACGCTAGCCTCTTATTATGGACCTAATAAACAACACATTCGGTCTCTAGGCAAGTTTCTCCAGAAACTGGAGACTCTGCGTCAGGGCCTTTTGCTTCTCGCCGGGGATTTCAATCTTATATGGGACCCCAATCTGGATAGACGATCGGACACCCCCCGCAAATTCCCTAAGCCAATGGCTGAATTATCGCACCAATTTCGACACTTAATCTACCGCTTCAACCTATTTGACATCTGGCGTGCCCTTAACTCGACTGCTCGGGATTATACTTATTTCTCTCCAGTACATCGCTCATATTCGCGGTTAGATTTTTGCTTCTGTGACCCGGGTCTTCTGGATGGTGTGACTCGTACTTGGATTCCTCAATGCCCATGGTCCGACCATGATCCTGTATATATCAATTTACGATCCTCCATAGAACTTCAACGAGCGGCAACATGGCGCTTGCATCCTCACTTGTTTTCCAATCCTGGAACGGAGGCTTCCATTGCTGAAGACATTACCGAGTTTCTAGCTTCTAATGACAATGGTGAAGTTGACGACTTCACTTTATGGGCTGCACTGAAAGCATATATCCGAGGGTCGTTTATAAAAATAGCAGCAGCCGAGAAAAAACGCAAAGGAGAAACCCTTGCACAACTTACTATGAGCCTCTGAAAGATTTCTGGGGAACATAAAATGAACCCCACAGATACACTGTCCAAGCAACTAGTGGATCTTAAGGCCCGTATAGTACAGTTGGAGTCCGAGAGGACAGCCGTGAGACTCCTACGGCTTAAAGAATTATACTACCATAAGGGTAATAAAGCTGATAGATTATTGGCCAATAGATTACGCCAGAAAACGGCGGCAGCGCGCATCCCCATGCTGAAGATAGATGGACGGTGTGTTATAAAACCCACAGATATTGGCAATGCTTTTGCAGATTACTATGCCGCCCTCTATAATCTACAACAGGACGGCTCAATTAGCCCTCCAACATCTGAGAATATTGAGACATTTTTAGCCTTGCTGAACCTCCCTTCGGCCCCACAAGACTGCATTGACTCTTTGCAGAATCCCATTTCACTAATAGAAATTAAAAAAGCTATCAAATCTCTTAAGGCCTTTAAATCACCAGGACCAGACGGATTCTCTGATCTATTTTATAAAAAGTTTCAAACCCAACTACTTCCCGTTCTAGGACGTTTCTTTACGCTAGCAAGCGAACGGGGCACCTTTGCGGCCGAATTTTTACAGGCCACTATCATTACTCTCCCAAAGCAGGGAAAGGACTTGACCCTTTGTGGCAGCTATAGGCCGATTTCACTGTTGAACCTAGACGTTAAGTTGTACGCTAAGATTTTAGCCTCGCGCCTCAATTCTTTACTACCAGCGCTGGTCAGACCAGATCAGGTGGGCTTTGTCCTACATCGGCAAGGCCCAGACAATACAAGACGTCTCCTGAATGTCTACCTTGAAGCTCATGGTTCCCACTTGCCCTGTGTCACCCTGTCGTTGGACGCTGAGAAGGCCTTCGACAGGGTGAACTGGAAATATATGTTTGCTGTGCTGCGGCGCTTTGGTCTTCCGGAGCCCTTCATCACGGCAATCGCGGCTCTTTACTCTACCCCGTCGGCAGTAGTCAGGGGTCTGGGGTTTTGCTCCAGAACTTTCTCAATAACGAACGGCACGAGACAAGGATGTCCAATGTCCCCACTTATTTTTGCCCTCATGATGGAACCCTTAGCCGAGGCCATCCGGTCATGCCCCTTAATCCGAGGGGTATGTGTCCATCACACGGAGCAGAAGACTGCTTTGTTTGCAGACGATCTAACGGTGCTTGTGTCGGATCCTATTACTTCTCTTCCCCATCTATTTTCCCTACTGAATAAATTCTCCTTAGTCAGTTACTACAAGCTAAATGTCCTCAAGACTGAGGCGTATGCTATTAACATTTCAGACGGGACTCTTAATGAACTGAAACGCACTTATAAGTTTGCGTGGTCTACGACTCATATCAAACATCTCGGGGTTTATCTCTCACATAGTATTCCGAAGATGATAGAATTGAATTTCAATCCCTTATTGTCAACTATTGAAAAATCGACCGACACTTGGAATGTCCCATCACTGTCATGGCTGGGTCGAATCGCGGCCTTCAAAATGAGCCTCCTACCAAAGCTTACCTACCTATTCCGCTCCCTACCCATCCCGATTCCTAGATCTACAATTTACAAATTCCAACAACTATGTAACAAATTCATTTGGCGCAATAAGGCTCCGAGACTTGCTACTAATATTCTACAACAACCTCTTCTGGCTGGTGGGGCGGCTGCCCCCAATATCCTAAAATACCATGAGGCTGCCAGACTCTCTCATGTAACCCAATGGAAGCTGCCGTTGGAGAGTCGATGGGCAGAGATTGAACAAGCATCCCTCCCGGCTGGATTCACCCTACAAGATCTAGTGTGGATCCCTAGACACTCTAGGACGCCAGCCCTTTTGACTAATCCTATTGTCAAATCAAATTTGCAGTTTTGGGATAAGGTTCGCAACCTCTCGACCGTAGCGCCGCATCCCTCGCCATCGGATTCCCTTAGGGGGCTGCTATTGTCATTGCCAGACTCCCATCCCAACTTATGGCTCGCTTTGGGGCTGACTAGAATAGCAGATTTTTATGCAGGGGATAAGCTACTAAACTACCAGGACTTTCTTCGGAAGTTTAATCCGCCTCCTCGATTGCACTTTGAATTCTGGAGACTACGTAGCCTTCTCCTCTCGTGGGGCTTTGGTGCGGGCCCACTAAGGTCTAAAACCGCTTGGGAAGTTCGCTGGGACTCTATGACATCCCCCGGTAAACTTCTGTCCATCTCGTATCTTACGCTCATGAAGCCTCCAGTTTTCTATAAATCCCCTCCAGTAAGGCGATGGGAATCTTCCCTGATGGTTTCAAAACGAACCACAACAATGGAGAATGGCTGTCCAATTAACCAAGAAAGCTATACACTGCATAACCCTGTACGAGTTATTTCTCAAGGTTATGCTACAATGGCATATGACTCCCATCCGCTTGTTTAAAATCTCGGCAGTCAATTCACCCAAATGTTGGAGGGGCTGCGAGGAGTTGGGAACGCCCCAACATATTTGGTGGTCTTGCAGTCAGATTCAGCCGCTTTGGCAAAAATCAATCCGATACTGCTCTTCAGGGAATATCCACTTACCTCTGTCCCCTAGTTCATGCCTGTTCCACATCTTGCCTAGGAAATTGACTCTACCTCAGAAACTATTCTGTATTTACCTATTTCTAGCTGTTAAATTAGCTGTAGCGCGTATGTGGCTGCAACGCACTGTCCCTTCGTGGGAACAAGTGATGGACATACTGGATTTTGTTAAAAGAATGGAGTCCTATGTCTCCCATGTCCACGGGTCCACAGAATTTCAGTCCCAAATTTGGGCACTTCGCCCAAAGTAATTCACCCTACAAACACTTTGGGGACTTTAGGTTCCTCGGGTTAGCTGTAACTGGTGCTACTAATGTCCTCCTGCCCATTCCCCCTTTCTTCCTTTCTTCCCCTTATCTGAACCCTCCCAATCTCCCCCGCTCCTATCCCTTGTCGATGTATACCCCCCTCCCCCCCTTTTTTTTTTTTTTTTTTTTTTTTCTTCTCCTTTTTGGATAGCTTGACACAGTTTCCTTTTTTTCATGTATAATCTGGTTAACATTTCTGATTGTCATATTCTATGTTTAAGCTATAATTTTGGTATGAACATTTATGATGATGAAACCTCTATACACTAAGGAGTTTGCTGACTTATATGGGTTATTGATAATATGGGTCTTTATCCACAACAAATGGACTTTTGCACCCTCCCATGGAGAGGTGGGAATAAGATTATTGACCAACAGACACCGAACATGGACTTAAACATCCAGCATTCTCTCTCTTGTGCTCCTTATTTTATGTGATTGTTTTATATAATACTACCTCTGGTTAATCCTGTTATTCCTGTTGTATGTACTATTGATATGTATGTACATGCTTTTGATGCTCTTATGTTCATTTATCTTTTAAAACAATAAAAACTATTTAAAAAAAAAAAAAAATGATCCACTCCATTGGTCACCTACTGCCAATAAGGCTTTTGAGAGTCTTAAGACTGCCTTTGCTGCCGCTCCAGTTCTGGCTCATCCTAACCCTGTCCTGCATTTCATTCTTGAGGTCGATGCATCTGAGACTGGAGTAGGTGCCCTCTTGTCTCAATGTCCTATGCCTGATGGTTCCTTGCATCCGTGCGGTTTCTTCTCTAAGAAATTGTTTCAGGCGGAGTGCAATTATGAAATTACTGGCCATAATTTTGGCACTCAAGGAATGGAGGGACCTTCTCGAGGGTACTAACGTACCAGTGCTCATTCTTACTGACCACAAGAATTTGACTTATCTATCCTAAGCAAAACGTTTGTAGCCCTGACAGGCCAGATGGGCACTATTTTTGTCTAGGTTTAATTATGTGGTCTCCTACCTGCCTGGTAGTAAGAATGTTAGGGCTGATGCCCTCTCTCAACAATTTTCACCTCTGTCCATTGAGGAGTCTGTACCTATTCCAGTTATACCTCCTGACCATATTTTTCTACCATACATACTAATTTGACTTCTCTCTTGGGGGAGGAGATCCTGGCTGCACAAACCAATGCACCTCCTGAGAAACCTAGTGGTAAGTGCTTTGTTCCTGAGAATCTTCGAACTAAACTATTGCACACTTACCACTATCCTAAAGCCGCAGGTCACCTGGGCAAGAACCAAATGATTTGGTCTGTCACTCGACAATTCTGGTGGCCAGGTCTTCATTCTGATGTTGCTGCGTATGTTGCCTCCTGCTCAGTCTGTGCACAGAATAAGACTCCTCGACATCTTCCTGTGGGTCTTCTTCAACCTATTGCTAATGGTGAGCGTCCTTGGACACATCTTTCCATGGACTTCACTGTCGAGCTTCCTGTTTCCAATGGCAATACTGTTATCCTAATGGTGGTTGAGCGTTTTTCTAAAATGTCACATTGCATTCCCTTGAAGAAGCTGCCTACTGCTCAGGAACTTGCTTCAATCTTTGCCCGTGAGGTCTTCCGTTTACATGGGTTACCCAAGGAGATAGTCTCGGACTGGGGTAGCCAGTTTGTCTCCAGATTTTGGCGTTCCTTTTGTGCTCAAATGGGGATCCAGCTTTCATTCTCCTTGGCATATCACCCTCAATCCAATGGTCTAATCAAGCTCTGGAACAGTTCCTCCGTTGCTATGTCTCAGATCACCACAATAATTGGTCTGAACTGTTACCTTGGGCAGAGTTTGCTCGTAACAGTGCTATTAATGCTTCCGCCCAGTTATCCCGTTCATGGTGAATCATGTCTCAGGGTATTCCGGCTTTGGAGGAGCTTTTCCGGCAACTCCGTTCCACGTGGGTGCAGATTCAGGATTGCCTTCATCATTCTATGCAGCGCCAAAAGTTCCAGGCTGATCGTAGGTGTCTGCCGGCACCTTTCTACCAGGTTGGTGAGAGGGTTTGGCTGTCCTCCCGCAACTTGAACCTTAGGGTGCCTTCCAATAAACTGGCTCCCCGTTATGTTGCTCCTTTTCGAATACTCTGACGGGTCAATCCTGTGGCCTACGCTCTTGACCTTCCTCCTGCAATGCGCATCTCCAATGTTTTTCATGTCTCCCTCTTGACCAATGTTTTTCATGTCTCCCTCTTGAAACCATTGGTTTGTAATCGGTTTACCACTGTGTTGCCTCGTCCTCGTCCTATCTCTGTTGACAACCATGAAGAATATGAGGTCAGCAGCATTATTGACTCTCGTATGTCCAGGGGCCGCGTACAATATTTGGTTTACTGGAGGGGCTACGGTCCAGAGGAACGTTCATGGGTTCCCTCCTCTGATGTTCATGATCCCGCCCTCCTCTGTGCCTTCCATGCTTGTTTCCCCAATAAGCCTTTTGTCCTCCCGCGGGGGAGGGGTTGTTGAGGGGAGGGTACTGTCAGGGTTTTTTCCCTGCTTTGTTTGCCATGTGCTGCTGGCAGCCAATTTACTTACCTCTTACTGAATCTGGGGCAGAGTGTCTGATGCTGCTAATTTCCTGCATGCCCTCTTATGGCCGGACTGGTGTACATCATCTGTGTGAGACAGGTTGCAGTCTCAGTATTGTGATGTCATCACTTATTATTTAAAGGGCCTCTGTTTAGTATGCTTTGCCCTTGCGTTGTCTCAGACCTGTTTGTGAGTTCCTGTTCCTGTGTATTACCTGGCTGTCTGACGTCCCTCCTGGTTCCTGACTCGACTCGTCTGACTATTCGCTTTGGCTCCTGACTCGGCTCGTCTGACTACCAGCTCTAGCTTTGACTCCTGGCTTGTTATTTAACTTGTGGACTTTTTATTATTTCTTTGTTATTAATAAAGGTGTGATTATTTTTGCACTTTTCTTCTCAGTCTGATTCCTGGCACCCTGACACCTTCTAAGGGCAATGCCCATACAAATGCCCTTTTCAGGGCAATGGGTAGATTAGGTTTTTTTTAGAGTTTGTTTTTTATTTTGGGGGGTTGGTTGGGTGGTGGTTTTTACTGGTGGAGGGGTCTGTATTTTTTTTCAGGAAAAAGAGCTTATTTCTTTAGGGAAATGCCCTACAAATGATCCTTTAAGAACTATTTGTAGTTTATTGTAGGCTAGGGGGTGTTTTTATTTTGGAGGGGCTTTTTTATTTTGATAGGGCTATTAGATTAGGTGTAATTTTTTTATTTTGGATAATTGCGTTTGTTGTTTTTTGTAATTTAGTATTTTTTTATTTTTTGTAATTTAGTATTTTTTATTTTTTTTATTGTAGATTTATTTTTTTTAGTAGGGTTAGGTTTTTTAATGTATAATTTCATTAATTTAATTTTTAGTTATTTTAATTTTAGTCTAATAGTAATGTTAGTTTAATTTATAGTTTAAACTTAGTTTTATTTAATTTCACAGGTACGTTTTTATTTATTTTAAGATAGGGATCTTGTACTTTTAATTTAAAGTTAGGGGGTTGTTAGGTTTAGGGGTTAATAGTTAAATTTAGGTTGTTGCGATGTAGCTGGCTAGCGGTTTAGGGGTTAATAGGTTTATTTAGTGGTAGTGATGTGGCAGGCCAGAGGTTTAGGAGTTAATAACTTTATTTAGTGATGTGATGTCGGGGAGCGGCGGAATAGGGGTTAATATATTTATTAAAGTGTGGGCAATGTTGGGGTGCGGAGAAATAGGGGTTCATAACTTTAGTATAGTGGCGACGATGTCGGGGAGCGACGGAATAGGGGTTAATAATTTGTATCAGTGGCGGCGAGGTCGTGAGAGGCAGATTAGGGGTTAATAACTTTAATATAGTGTTTGTGATGCAGGAGCACCTCAGTTTAGGGGTTAATAGGTAGTTTATGGGTGTTAGTGTACTTTGTAACGTTTTAGTTATGAGTTTTATGTAACAGTTTTGTTGCGTAGAACTCATAACTACTGCTCTCATGCTCTCAGATGGCGGTATGGAACTTGTCGTTATATGGTGTAACGCAAGCTTTTTAGCTTTACCGCAAAAATCGTAATGGCAGCACTATGGGAATCCCATTAAAAAAATGTCATTTTTTCGAGTGCGAGACTGACATTGCGTTACAGGCTAAAAGGCTTGCAGTACAGCTATACCGACAAGACTTGTAATGACTGCATTTTTTTCAGCGTTAAAACACAAATGCAAAACTTGTAATCTACCTGTTTGTTAATATTTTTTTGAGAATGTTTGGTTTAAACATTAGACAGATGTTTCTGTTTTTAAAGGGATGTGCTCGATTTCATTAATAAATATATTCCACCTGGATACTTTTATCAAATAAAGAATATTTATAGTTCTAAAAAATAATTGGGAGCCTTTAAACAAGCCTTAAAGTGTCAGTAAAGTACATACATTACACATTGGCCCCTATTTATCAAGCCGTCAACCGCAAATACGCTTGAATTCTGCAGCGTATTTGTGGCGAGCCTGATTCGCCTTATTTATCAAAGGCTACAGACAGGCAAAAGTAGAATTTTGTGACATAACATACGATCTGCCGGTCAAAGTCCGACACAGATCGATGCTTACGTCATTACAGATGTTCCGAATGCAAATTCGGCACTATCTGACTACTTTTGCTAATTAAATTTCTACCAGGTACGCTCGGCACTATTCCGGCCCAGTGTACCTGGTTTTCAATCTGCCGCCCTGGAGGTGGCGGATGCCATAGGAATCAATGGGAGTCTGAAAGCAGCGAAAGCTCATGTTCGCTGCTGCCCGATATCCCATTGATTCCTATGAGAGAATAAAGTTATGTTTACTCCTAACACCCTAACATGTACCCCGAGTCTAAACACCCCTAATCTGCCGCGCCGTACACCGCCGCCGCCTACATTATACTTATTAACCCCTAATCTGCCGCCCCTATACCGCTGCCACCTACATTATACTTATTAACCCCTAATCTGCCGCCCCCTACACCGCCAACACCTACATTATACTTATTAACCCCTAATCTGCCGCCCCCTACACCGCCGCCACCTACATTATGTTATTAACCCCTAATCTGCTGTCCCCAATGTCGCCGCCACTATATTAAATGTATTAACCCCTAAACCTAAGTCGAACCCTAACCCCCCTAACTTAAATATAATTTAAATAAATATAAATAAAATTACTATCATTAACTACATTATTCCTATTTAAAACTAAATACTTACCTATAAAATAAACTCTAACGCCTAGATTTAGAGTTTGGCGTTAGCCGTCAAAACCAGCGTTAGAGGCTCCTAACACTGGTTTTGGGCTACCGCTGGTATTTAGAGTCGCATAGGTAAGGGTCTAACGCTTACTTTCCAGCCGCGACTTTTCCATACCGCAGATTCCCCTACGCCATTTGCGTATCCTATCTTTTCAATGGGATCTTTCTAACGCCAGTATTTAGAGTCTTGGCTGAAGTGAGCGTTAGAAATCTAACGACAAAACTCCAGCCGCAGAGAAAAGCCAGGAGTTAAGAGCTTTCTGGGCTAACGCCGGTTCATAAAGCTCTTAACTACTGTGCTCTAAAGTACACTAACACCCATAAACTACCTATGTACCCTTAAACCGAGGCCCCCCCCCTGTAATGCAGGAGCAGTATGTAGGGAATTAGTGTCTAGTTCCACTCAGTCTCACAAGTAACGGGGTTAGAAATAAGATAACCCCTATTCAGTTCATTGACTGAGGGCCCAGAAGGGAAAAAGCAGATTGGTAATGTGAAATATTCACTGTAAAATATAGTTATGGGAGCAGAATTAGTCACCTTCTTATAATGAAATAGTTGATTCAGAGAAGTTAGTATGCAGTTATGATACAGTTGGTAAGTTGTGCACAAACATATAGCTGGTGTAAAACGGTTGTTTTATCAAACAATTACCTTCTATTTGAGAGATTACGGTAAACACAGGTAAGTAGCTTGAACAACATTACAACAGTTCAGGTAGGAGATATGACAAGTTTTACCTTGGTCTTTATGCTTGGTACCTGCAGATGAATAGTGCAGTCTGATTTTCCTAATCACCACTGAGAAGAGGGAGAGGTGTACCTCTGCAGGGAAGCTTGTGAGAGTGCAGCTGACAGGCTGCAGCACAGGAGGCATGAAGGACGCTTGTGAGATGGTGACACAGCAGGACTGTGGTAGCTTCAGTAGAGGCCGCTGGAGGTTTGCACCGGAAGTGAATGTGTAGTTAGAGGTGAGCTAAATCGGCTCTTTTAGTTCTGAGGGTGAAACTGTAATACTTTACAAACAAGGCAAAAGGTAAATAAGCAGCAGATAGGAGTAAAGATGCCAAACACAGGTTAGTAACATAGTACCAATAAAAGCACAAAACAGCAAAAAGTAATCCTTAATACTTATTGTAATCCAGGCTTAAGTGGAGAGTAGGGAAGATCCAGAAATCCTACCTACAAACAATCCTAAGCAAGGTGTGGTAGGAAGGAGGAGCCTTATATAGGCAGGTAACTTAAAGGTACAGGCCATAACCATGACACCCCCACATCGCCGCCACTCTATTAATTTTTTTTAACCCCTAATCTGCCGACCGCACACTGCCGCCACCTACGTTATACTTATCTACCCTTAATCTGCTGCCCCTAACACCGCCGACCCCTATATTATATTTATTAACCCCTAATCTGCCACCCCCAATGTCGCTGCTACCTTACCTACAATTATTAACCCCTAATCTGCCGACTGGACCTCACCGCTACTATAATAAAGTTATTAACCCCTAATCCGCCTCACTAACCCTATAATAAATAGTATTAACCCCTAATCTGCCCTCCCTAACATCACCGACACCTAACTTCAATTATTAACCCCTAATCTGCCGTCCGGACCTCTCCGCTACTCTATTAAATTTATTAACCCCTAAAGCTAAGTCTAACCCTAACACTAACACCCCCCTAAATTAAATATAATTTTTATCTAACAAAATAAATTAACTCTTATTAAATAAATTAATCCTAATTAAAGCTAAATACTTACCTGTAAAATAAACCCTAATATAGCTACAATATAAATTATAATTATATTGTAGCTATTTTAGGATTAATATTTATTTTACAGGCAACTTTGTATTTATTTTAACCAGGTACAATAGCTATTAAATAGTTAATAACTATTTAATAGCTACCTAGTTAAAATAATTACCAAATTACCTGTAAAATAAATCCTAACCTAAGTTACAATTAAACCTAACACTACACTATCAATAAATTAATTAAATAAATTACCTACAATTATCTACAATTAAACCTATCACTACACTATCATTAAATTAATTAAATAAATTACTTACAAATACCTACAAATAAATACAATTAAATAAACTAACTAAAGTACAAAAAATAAAAAAAGCTAAGTTACAAAAAATAAAAAAATAATTTACAAACATAATAAAAATATTACAACAATTTTAAACTAATTGCACCTACTCTAAGCCCCCTAATAAAACAACAAAGCCCCCCAAAATAAAAAAATGCCCTACCCTATTTTAAAATTAAAATTGAAAAGCTCTTTTACCTTACCAGCCCTTAAAAGGGCCTTTTGCGGGGCATGCCCCAAAGAAATCAGCTCTTTTGCCTGTAAAAAAACACAATACCACCCCCCAACATTACAACCCACCACCCACATACCCCTAATCTAACCCAAACCCCCCTTAAATAAACCTAACACTAAGCCCCTGAAGATCTTCCTACCTTGTCTTCACCACGCCGGGTATCACCGATCGGTCCTCCAGAGGGTCCCGAAGTCTTCATCCTATCCAGGCAGAAGAGGAGATCCGGACCGGCAAACATCTTCATCCAAGTGGCATCTTCTATCTTCATCCATCCGACAACGAGCGGCTCCATCTTCAAGACCTCCGGCGCGGATCCATCCTCTTCTTCCGACGTCATAACACAGAATGAAGGCTCCTTTAAGGGACGTCATCCAAGATGGCGTCCCTCGAATTCCGATTGGCTGATAGGATTCTATCAACCAATTGGAATTAAGGTAGGAAAAATCTGATTGGCTGATGGAATCAGCCAATCAGATTCAAGTTCAATCTGATTGGCTGATCCAATCAGCCAATCGGATTGAACTTGAATCTGATTGGCTGATTCCATCAGCCAATCAGAATTTTCCTCCCTTAATTCCAATTGGCTGATAGAATCCTATCAGCCAATCGAAATTTGAGGGACGCCATCTTGGATGACGTCCCTTAAAGGAACCATCATTCGTCGGGAAGTCGTCGGTGAAGAAGGATGTTCCGCGTCGGCGGGATGAAGATGGATCCGGAAGAAAGAAGATTGAAGATGCCGCTTGATAGAAGAATTCAGCCGGATCATGGACCTCTTCAGCTCCCGCTTGGATCAAGACTTCAGCCGGATCATGGACATCTTCAGCCCCCGCTTGGGCTTGGATGAAGACTTCGGAGCCTGGACGGAACGGTGATACCCGGCGTGGTGAAGATAAGGTAGCGAGATCTTCAGGGGCTTAGTGTTAGGTTTATTTAAGGGGGGTTTGGGTTAGATTAGGGTTATGTGGGTGGTGGGTTGTAATGTTTGGGGGGGTATTGTATGGGTTTTTTTTACAGGCAAAAGAGCTGTTTTCTTTGGGGCATGCCCTGCAAAAGGCCCTTTTAAGGGCTGGTAAGGTAAAAGAGCTTTTCTATTTTAATTTTAGAATAGGGTAGGGCATTTTTTTTATTTTGGGGGGCTTTGTTATTTTATTAGGTTGCTTAGAGTAGGTGTAATTAGCTTAAAATTGTTGTAATATTTTTCTGTTTGTAAATTATTTTTTTATTTTTTGTAACTTAGTTCTTTTTTTATTTTTTGTACTTTAGTTAGTTTATTTAATTGTATTTATTTGTAGGTATTTTATGTAATTCATTTATTGATAGTGTAGTGTTAGGTTTAATTGTAACTTAGGTTAGGATTTATTTTACAGGTAATTTTGTAATTATTTTAACTAGGTAGCTATTAAATAGTTATTAACTATTTAATAGCTATTGTACCTGGTTAAAATAATTACAAAGTTGCCTGTAAAATAAATATTAATCCTAAAATAGCTACAATATAATTATTAGTTATATTGTAGCTATATTAGGGTTTATTTTACAGGTAAGTATTTAGCTTTAAATAGGAATAATTTATTTAATAAGAATTAATTTATTTCGTTAGATAAAAATTATATTTAACTTAGGGGGGTGTTAGTGTTAGGGTTAGACTTAGCTTTAGGGGTTAATAAATTTCATAGAGTAGCGGCGAGGTCCGGTCGGCAGATTAGGGGTTAATACTTGAAGTTAGGTGTCGGTGATGTTAGGGAGGGCAGATTAGGGGTTAATTATTTTAGGTAGCTGGCGGCGACGTTGTGGGGGGCAGATTAGGGGTTAATAAATATAATATAGGGGTCAGCGGTGTTAGGGGCAGCAGATTAGGGGTACATAGGGATAACGTACGTTGCGGCGGTGTACGGAGCGGCAGATTAGGGGTTAATAATAATATGCAGGGGTCAGCGATAGCGGGGGTGGCAGATTAGGGGTTAATAAGTGTAAGATTAGAGGTGTTTAGACTCGGGGTACATGTTAGGGTGTTAGATGCAGACTTAGGAAGTGTTTCCCCATAGGAAACAATGGGGCTGCATTAGGAGCTGAACGCTGCTTTTTTGCAGGTGTTAGGTTTTTTTCAGCTCAAACTGCCCCATTGTTTCCTATGGGGGAATCGTGCACGAGCACGTTTTTGAAGCTGGCCGCGTCCGTAAGCACCGCTGGTATTGAGAGTTGCAGTGGCGGTAAATTATGCTCTACGCTCCTTTTCTCTTGTTAAGTGTAGTCAGTCCACGGGTCATCCATTTCTTATGGGATTATATCTCCTTCCCAACAGGAAGTTGCAAGAGGATCACCCAAGTAGAGTTGCTATATAGCTCCTCCCCTCACATGTCATATCCAGTCATTCTCTTGCAACTCAACATAGATAGGTCGTTGTGAGAGGTCTGTGGTGTTTTTTAAACTTAGTTTTATTTCTTCAATCAAAAGTTTGTTATTTTAAATGGCACCGGAGTGTGCTGTTTGTTCTCAGGCAGTATTAGAAGAAGAATCTGCCTGCATTTTCTATGATCTTAGCAGAAGATCCACTGGCTGTTTCTCGCACATTCTGAGGAGTGAGGTAACTTCAGAAAGGGGAATAGCATGCAGGGCCCCCCTGCAAACGAGGTATGTGCAGTAAATTATTTTTCTAAGGAATGGAATTGACTAGAAAATACTGCTGTTACCAATGTAATGTAAGTACAGCCTTGAATGCAGTGGTAGCGACTGGTATTAGGCTGATGAGTGTACGTGCACTGAAGTATTTTTCTAGGGAATGGAATTTGTCTAAGAAAATACTGTTAATGCTGAAGTAATGTTTGAGCCTTAACTGCAGTAAAAGCGACTGGTAGCAGGCTTATTAATAACACTTCATAATCTTTTAATGTTAAAACGTTTACTGGCATGTTAATCGTTTTTTGTGAGGTACTTGGTGATAAAACTTATTGGGGCATGATTTTTCCACATGGCTAACGTTTATTTCTGCATAGAAATAGTTAACTGAGATTTCCCACTGTTGTAATATGAGTGGGAGGGGCCTATTTTAGCGCTTTTTTGCGCAGTAAAAATTCAGTCACAGTTTTCCTACTTCATCCTCCATGATCCAGGACGTCCCTAGAGAGCTCAGGGGTCTTCAAAATTCATTTTGAGGTAGGTAATCAGTCACAGCAGACCTGTGACAGTGTGTTTGACTGTGATAAAAACGTTATTTGTTAAATTGATATCCGTTTTTGGGTATTAAGAGGTTAATCATCCATTTGCTGGTGGGTGCAATCCTTTGCTAATTTAATACATTTACTGTGAAATTTTGGTTGCTATAACTGATTTGGTTCATTGTTATTTCAACTGTGACAGCTTTTTGTGCTTCTTAAAGGCACAGTAGCGTTTTTTATATTGCTTGTAAATTTATTGAAAGTATTTTCCAAGCTTGCTAGTCTCATTGCTAGTCTATTTAAACATGTCTGACACAGATGAATCTGCTTGTTCACTATGTTTGAAGGCCAATGTGGAGCCCCATAGAAATTTGTGTACTAAATGCATTGATGTCACTTTAAATAAAAGTCAATCTTTACATGTAAAGAAATTATCACCAGACAACGAGGGGGAAGTTATGCCAACTAACTCTCCTCACGTGTCAGTACCTTCGCCTCCCGCTCAGGAGGTGCGTGATATTGTGGCGCCAAGTACATCAGAGAGGCCCATACAAATCACTTTGCAAGACATGGCTACTGTTATGACCGAGGTATTATCTAAATTGCCAGACTTAAGAGGCAAGCGCGATTGCTCGGGGTTAAGGACAGAGCTCGCTGATGATGGGAGAGCCATGTCTGATACTGCGTCACAATTTGCAGAACATGAGGATGGAGAGCTTCATTCTGTGGGTGACGGATCTGATCCAGGG
Source organism: Bombina bombina (assembly GCF_027579735.1). Taxonomy (NCBI): domain Eukaryota; kingdom Metazoa; phylum Chordata; class Amphibia; order Anura; family Bombinatoridae; genus Bombina; species Bombina bombina. Next base: position 842,170,977 of record NC_069500.1, read on the forward strand.
AGACTGGATTCAGAGATTTCTAATTTTAAATTTAAGCTTGAAAACCTCCGCGTACTGCTAGGGGAGGTATTAGCAGCTCTGAATGATTGTAACACAGTTGCAATTCCAGATAAATTATGTAGGCTGGATAGATACTATGCGGTACCGGTGTGTACTGACGTTTTTCCTATACCTAAGAGGCTTACAGAGATTATTAGCAAGGAGTGGGATAGGCCCGGTGTGCCCTTTTCCCCCCCTCCTATATTTAGGAAAATGTTTCCAATAGACGCCACCACACGGGACTTATGGCAGACGGTTCCTAAGGTGGAGGGAGCAGTTTCTACTTTGGCTAAGCGTACTACTATCCCGGTGGAGGATAGTTGTGCTTTTTCAGATCCAATGGATAAAAAATTAGAAGGTTACCTTAAGAAAATTTTTGTTCAACAAGGTTTTATCTTACAGCCCCTTGCATGCATTGCGCCTGTCACTGCTGCTGCAGCATTCTGGTTTGAGTCTCTGGAAGAGGCCATTCGCACAGCTCCATTGGATGAGATTATGGACAAGCTTAAAGCACTTAAGCTAGCTAACGCATTTGTTTCTGATGCTGTTGTACATTTAACCAAATTAACGGCTAAGAACTCTGGTTTCGTCATCCAAGCGCGCAGAGCGCTATGGCTTAAATCATGGTCAGCTGACGTGACTTCTAAATCTAAATTGCTTAATATTCCTTTCAAAGGGCAGACCTTGTTCGGGCCCGGCTTGAAAGAAATTATTGCTGACATTACTGGGGGTAAGGGTCATACTCTTCCTCAGGACAAGTCCAAATCTAAGGCCAAACAGTCTAATTTTCGTGCCTTTCGTAACTTCAAGGCAGGAGCAGCATCAACTTCCTCCGCTCCAAAACAGGAAGGAATTGTTGCTCGTTGCAGACAGGGCTGGAAAGCTAACCAGTCCTGGAACAAGGGCAAGCAGGCCAGAAAACCTGCTTCTGCCCCTAAGACAGCATGAAGAGAGGGCCCCCTATCTGGAAACGGATCTAGTGGGGGGCAGACTATCTCTCTTCGCCCAGGCTTGGGCAAGAGATGTCCAGGATCCCTGGGCGTTGGAGATCATATCTCAGGGATACCTTCTGGACTTCAAAGCTTCTCCTCCACAAGGGAGATTTCATCTTTCAAGGTTATCAGCAAGCCAAATAAAGGAAGAGGCGTTTCTACGCTGTGTACAAGACCTCTTATTAATGGGGGTGATCCACCCAGTTCCGCGGACGGAACAAGGGCAAGGATTTTACTCAAATCTGTTTGTGGTCCCCAAGAAAGAGGGAACCTTCAGACCAATCTTGGACCTAAAGATCTTAAACAAATTCCTAAGAGTTCCATCATTCAAAATGGAAACTATTCGAACCATCCTACCCATGATCCAAGAGGGTCAATACATGACCACAGTGGACTTAAAGGATGCCTACCTTCACATACCGATTCACAAAGATCATTATCGGTACCTAAGATTTGCCTTTCTAGACAGGCATTACCAGTTTGTAGCTCTTCCCTTCGGGTCAGCTACGGCCACGAGAATCTTTACAAAGGTTCTGGGCTCTCTTCTGGCGGTACTAAGACCGCGAGGCATAGTGGTGGCTCCGTACCTAGACGACATTCTGATACAAGCGTCAAGTTTTCAAATTGCCAAGTCTCACACAGAGATAGTTCTGGCGTTTCTGAGGTCGCATGAGTGGAAGGTGAACGTGGAAAAGAGTTCTCTATTACCACTCACAAGGGTTCCCTTCCTAGGGACTCTTATAGATTCTATAGAGATGAAAATTTACCTGACGGAGTCCAGGTTATTAAAGCTTCAAAATACTTGCTGTGCCCTTCATTCCATTCCACACCCGTCAGTAGCTCAGTGCATGGAAGTAATCGGCTTAATGGTTGCGGCAATGGACATAGTACCATTTGCGCGCCTGCATCTCAGACCACTGCAATTGTGCATGCTCAGTCAGTGGAATGGGGATTACTCAGATTTGTCCCCTCTACTAAATCTGGATCAAGAGACCAGAGATTCTCTTCTATGGTGGCTTTCTCGGCCCCATCTGTCCAAGGGGATGACCTTTCACAGGCAAGATTGGACGATTGTAACAACAGACACCAGCCTTCTAGGTTGGGGCGCAGTCTGGAATTCCCTGAAGGCTCAGGGGTCGTGGACTCAGGAGGAGAAACTCAATGCTCTTCTAGCTTGGCCTCAGTTAGCAACTCTGAGGTTCATCAGATTTCAGTCGGACAACATCACGACTGTGGCTTACATCAACCATCAAGGGGGAACCAGGAGTTCCCTAGCGATGTTGGAAGTCTCAAAGATAATTCGCTGGGCAGAGTCTCACTCTTGCCACCTGTCAGCGATCTACATCCCAGGCGTGGAGAACTGGGAGGCGGATTTTCTAAGTCGCCAGACTTTTCATCCGGGGGAGTGGGAACTTCATCCGGAGGTCTTCGCTCAACTGATTCTTCGTTGGGGCAAACCAGATCTGGATCTCATGGCGTCTCGCCAGAACGCCAAGCTTCCTTGTTACGGATCCAGATCCAGGGACCCGGGAGCGGCGCTGATAGATGCTCTGACAGCCCCTTGGGTCTTCAACATGGCTTATGTGTTTCCACCATTCCCGATGCTGCCTCGACTGATTGCCAAGATCAAACAGGAGAGAGCATCAGTGATTTTGGTAGCGCCTGCGTGGCCACACAGGACCTGGTATGCAGACCTAGTGGACATGTCGTCCTGTCCACCATGGTCTCTGCCTCTGAGGCAGGACCTTCTAATTCAGGGTCCTTTCAACCATCCAAATCTAATTTCTCTGAGACGGACTGCATGGAGATTGAACGCTTGATTCTATCAAAGCGTGGCTTCTCGGAGTCGGTTATTGATACTTTAATACAGGCTCGGAAACCTGTTACCAGAAAAATTTACCATAAGATATGGCGTAAATATTTATATTGGTGCGAATCCAAGAGTTACTCATGGAGTAAGGTTAGGATTCCTAGGATATTGTCTTTTCTACAAGAGGGTTTAGAAAAGGGCTTATCTGCTAGTTCGTTAAAGGGACAGATTTCGGCTCTGTCTATTCTTCTACACAAACGTCTGGCAGAAGTTCCAGATGTTCAGGCTTTTTGTCAGGCTTTGGCTAGGATTAAGCCTGTGTTTAAGACTGTTGCTCCGCCGTGGAGCTTAAACTTAGTTCTTAACGTTTTGCAAGGTGTTCCATTTGAACCCCTTCATTCCATTGATATCAAGCTGTTATCTTGGAAAGTTCTGTTTTTGATGGCTATTTCCTCGGCTCGAAGAGTCTCTGAGTTATCTGCCTTACATTGTGATCCTCCTTATCTAATTTTTCATTCAGACAAGGTAGTTCTGCGTACTAAACCTGGGTTCTTACCTAAGGTAGTTTCTAACAGGAATATCAATCAAGAGATTGTTGTTCCATCTTTGTGTCCTAATCCTTCTTCAAAGAAGGAACGACTTTTGCATAATCTGGACGTAGTCCGTGCCCTGAAGTTCTATTTGCAGGCAACTAAGGATTTTCGTCAAACTTCTTCTCTGTTTGTCGTTTACTCTGGACAGAGGAGAGGTCAAAAAGCTTTGGCTACCTCTCTCTCTTTTTGGCTTCGTAGCATCATACGTTTAGCCTATGAGACTGCTGGACAGCAGCCTCCTGAAAGAATTACAGCTCATTCCACTAGAGCTGTGGCTTCCACCTGGGCCTTTAAGAATGAGGCCTCTGTTGAACAGATTTGCAAGGCTGCAACTTGGTCTTCACTTCACACTTTTTCGAAATTTTACAAATTTGACACTTTTGCTTCTTCGGAGGCTATTTTTGGGAGAAAGGTTCTTCAGGCAGTGGTTCCTTCCGTTTAAAGTTCCTGCCTTGTCCCTCCCATCATCCGTGTACTTTTTGCTTTGGTATTGGTATCCCATAAGTAATGGATGACCCGTGGACTGACTACACTTAACAAGAGAAAACATAATTTATGCTTACCTGATAAATTTATTTCTATTGTAGTGTAGTCAGTCCACGGCCCGCCCTGTCTTTAAGGCAGGTTTAAATTTTAATTAAACTCCAGTCACCACTGCACCCTATGGTTTCTCCTTTCTCGTCTTGTTTCGGTCGAATGACTGGATATGACATGTGAGGGGAGGAGCTATATAGCAACTCTGCTTGGGTGATCCTCTTGCAACTTCCTGTTGGGAAGGAGATATAATCCCATAAGTAATGGATGACCCGTGGACTGACTACACTACAAGAGAAATAAATTTATCAGGTAAGCATAAATTATGTTTTTTTGGAGCCTAACGCAGCCATTCTGTGAACTCTAAATACCAGCGGTATTTAAAAGGTGCGGGGAAAAAAAAAACAGCGTTAGCTGCGCGGGTCGTTACCGACAAAACTCTAAATCTAGCCGTAAGATAGCTACAATATGACTAATAGTTACATTGTATCTACATTAGGGTTTATTTTATTTTACAAGCAAGTTTGTATTTATTTTAACTAGATAGAATAGTTATTAAATAGTTATTAACTATTTAATAACTACCTAGCTAAAATAAAGACAATAGAACCTGTAAAATAAAACCAAACCTAAGTTACAATTACATCTAACACTACACTAACTAAATTATATACAAATATCTAAAGTACAAAAAAATCAAAACACTTATTTACATAAAATAATAAACAAATTACAGAAATTTAAACTAATTACACCTAATCTAATAGCCCTATCAAAATAAAAAAAATTAAAAAAATTAAAAAAAAAAACCCTAGCCTAAACTAAACTACCAATAGCCCTTAAAAGGGCCTTTTGCGAGGCATTGCCCCAAAGTAATTAGCTCTTTTACCTGAAAAAAAAATACAAACAACCCCCCCAACAGTAAAACCCACCACCCACACAACCAAACCCCCAAAAAAAATACTAACTAAAAAAACCTAAGCTCCCCATTGCCCTGAAAAGGGCATTTGGATGGGCATTGCCCTTAAAAGGGCAGTTAGCTCTATTGCAGGTCCAAAGCCCTAACCTAAAAATAAAACCCACCCAATACACCCTTAAAAAAACCTAACACTAACCCCCTGAAGATCGACTTACCGGGAGACGTCTTCATCCAAGCGGGGCAGAAGTGGTCCTCCAGACGGGCAGAAGTCTTCATCCAAGCCTGACAGAAGAGGTTCTCCAGACGGGCAGAAGTCTTCATCCAGACGGCATCGTCTATCTTCATTCATCTGGCGCGGAGCGGGTCCATCTTCAAGACATCCGACGTGGAACATCCGCTTCGGCCGACGACTACCCGATGAATGAAGGTTCCTTTAAGTGACGTCATCCAAGATGGCGACCCTTTGATTCCGATTGGCTGATAGAATTCTATCAGCCAATCGGAATTTAGGTAGAAAAAATCCTATTGGCTGATGCAATCAGCCAATAGGATTGAACTTCAATCCTATTGGCTGATTGGAACAGCCAATAGAATGCGAGCTCAATCTTATTTGCTGTTCCAATCAGCCAATAAGATTAAAGTTCAATCCTATTGGCTGATTGCATCAGCCAATCGGATTTTTTCTACCTTAATTCCGATTGGCTGATAGAATTCTATCAGCCAATCGGAATCTAAGGGACGCCATCTTGGATGACGTCACTTAAAGGAACCTTCATTCGTCGGGTAGTCCTCGGCTGAAGAGGATGCTCCGCGACGGATGTTTTGAAGATGGACCCGCTCCGCGCTGGATGGAAGAAGATAGAAGATGCCATCTGGATGAAGACTTCTGCCGTATGGAGGACCACATCTGCCCGGCTTGGATGAAGACTTCTGCCCATCTGGAGGACCACTTCTGCCCGGCTTGGATAAAGACGTCTCCCGGTAAGTCGATCTTCAGTGGGTTAGTGTTAGTTTTTTTTAAGGGTGTATTGGGTGGGTTTTATTTTTAAGTTAGGACTTTGGGCCTGCAAAAGAGCTAGCTGCCCTTTTAAGGGCAATGCCCATCCAAATGCTCTTTTCAGGGCAATGGGGAGCTTAGGTTTTTTTAGTTAGTATTTTTTTTGGGGGGTTGGTTGTGTGGGTGGTGGGTTTTACTGTTGGGGGGGTTGTTTTTTACAGGTAAAAGAGCTGATTACTTTGGGGCAATGCCCTGAAAATGCCCTTTTAAGGGCTATTGGAAGTTTAGTTTAGGCTAGGGTTTTTTTATTTTGGGTTTTTTTTTTTTTCATAGGGCTATTAGATTAGGTGTAATTAGTTTAAATTTCTGTAATTTGTTTATTATTTTCTGTAATTTAGTGTTTGTTTTTTTGTACTTTAGATAGATAATTGTAGTGTAGTGTTAGGTGTAATTGTAACTTAGGTTAGGTTTTATTTTACAGGTACTTTTGTCTTTATTTTAGCTAGGTAGTTATTAAATAGTTACTATTTAATAACTATTCTATCTAGTTAAAATAAATACAAACTTGCCTGTAAAATAAAAATAAACCCTAAGATAGCTACAATGTATCTATTAGTTATATTGTAGCTAGCTTAGGATTTATTTTATAGGTAAGTATTTAGTTTTAAATAAGATTAATGTAGTTACTGATATGAATATTTATTTAGATTTATTTAAATTATATTTACGTTAGGGGGTGTTAGGTTTAGGGTTAGGTTTAGGGGTTAATAAATTTAATATAGTGGCGGCGTTGGGGACGGCAGATTAGGGGTTAATAAGTATTATGTAGGTGGCGGCGGTGTAGGGGGGCAGATTAGGGGTTAATAACATAATGTAGGTGGCGGAGGTGTAGGGGGCGGCAGATTAGGGGTAATAAGTATAATGTAGGTGGCGGTTTAGGGGTTAATAACTTTATTTAGTTGCGGGGGGTCCGGGAGTGGCGGGTTAGGGGCAAATAAGTTTATTAGAGTGGCAGTGGGCTCCAGGAGCGGCGGTTTAGGGGTTAATAACTTTACTTAGTTGCGGCGGGGTCCGGGAGCGGCGGTATAGGGGTTAAACAGTTTAGTATAGTGTGGGTGTTTAGTGACAGTATACCAATAAAGCTGGGAAAAAGACAAAGAGCAACGAGATTGATGACTGTTAGTTAACAACAGTCCGCTGCTCATCGCCCCGTACTTGGTGCGCAGCTTTTTGACAGCTTTTTTGGTAACTTTGGAGAACATATTCAGGTCCGCAACCGCGCTGTTAGGCGATCTTAGGCGAGCATATCGGTGCCATCGAATGCAAGTAAGTTGACAGGTTGATAAATAGGGGCCATTGTGTCTTGCTTGATCACATATTGTGCTGCTCATTCCCTGCATTTGTGGCAGATTTGCTCATGTCTCAGGGTCTAATAACCTATATAAAAACTGTAATTTACATACCTGTACATACTTGTTTGTGACACAATCTAATTGGCACATTTCAGCACAAAGCAGGAATATGCATGCAACACAATGCTTCCATGACACAGCTCCTGGAAACTATCTACTGTGTGCACTCACGAATATTATTAAAGAGACAGTCTACTTGAAAATTGTTTTTTTTAAAAAAAAGATAGATAAATATGTTTATTTCCAATTCCCCAGTTTTGCACAACCAACACTGTTATATTAATATACTTTTTACCTCTGTAATTACCTTGTATCTAAGCCTCTGCAGACTGCTCCCTTATCTCAGTTCTTTTGACAGACTTTCATTTTAACCAATCAGCGCTGACTCATAAATAACTCCACAGGAGCGAGCACACTGGTATTTATATGACACACATGAACTAGCACTATAGAACTGGGAAAAACTGTCAAAATGCACTGAGATAAGAGTTGGCCTTCAATGGCTTATAAATCCAGGGCTGCCACTAAAAATTTTGGGGCCCTTTACTTAACCATTGATCAGAGCCCCCTCCCTTTGACATGCAGTTTTTGACTAAGTAACTAAAACTTATATGCACTTTATTCTTAAGTGTAGTCAAATTTGGAGATGTTGTAAAGGCAGTAACACACAACATTGAAGAGGAGCTCCACACCGGATGTCTTCAGGATGGACCCGCTCCACACTGGATGGATGAAGATAGAAGAGGCCGCATGGATGAAGACTTCGCCGGATGGATGAAGATGGAAGAGGCCGTCCGGATGAAGACTTCTTGCTGTCCAGATGAAAACTTCTTGCTGGCTGGATGGATCCTTCAAGCGGAACTTCAAAAACTGAAAGTGGATCGTCTGGGGTTAGCGTTAGATTTATTTAAGGGTTTTTTGGGTGGATTTTATTTTTAGAGTAGGGTCTGGGCAGGTAAAAAAGCTAAATGCCCTTTTAAGGGCAATGCCCATACAAATTCCCTTTTTTAAGGGCAATGGGGAGCTTAGGTTTTTTTTATATAGGCTTTTTATTTGGGGGGGTTGGTTGGGTGGTGGGTTTTACTGTTGGGGGGTGTTTGTATTTCTTTTTACAGGTGAAAGAGCCGATTTCTTTGGGGCAATGCCACGCAAAAGGCCCTTTTAAGGGCCATTGGTAGTTTATTGAAGGCTAGGGTTTTTTTTATTTTGGGGGGGGGGCTTTTTATTTTGATAGGGCTATTAGATTAGGTGTAATTGTTTTTTATTTTTGATACTGTGTTTTTTTTTTGTAATTTAGTGTTTTTTATTTTTTGTAACTTAGCGTTTATTTTTTTGTAATTTAGTCATTTTTAATAGTAGATTAAAATAATTTGAGTAGGGTTAGGGTTTTTTAATATGTAATATAGTTAATTTAATTTAATTGCTAGTTTAATGTAATTTTAGTATAATAGTTAGGATAGGTTAATTAATAGTTTATAATTAGTTTCTTTTAATTCTACAGGTAAGTTTAAATTTATTTTAAGATAGGGATGTTGTAATTTTAACGTAAAGTTAGCGGGTTGTTAGTTTTAGGGGTTAATAGTTTAATTTAGTTTATGGCGATGTGGGGGGCCAGCGGTATAGGGGTTAATAGGTTTAGTTAAGGGTAGTGATGTGAGAGGCCAGAGGTTTAGGGGTTAACACATTTATTTAGTGGCGGCGGGTCCGGGAGAGGCGGGATAGGGGTTAATAACTTTATTTAGGTTTCGGCGGAGTCCGGGAGCAGCGGGATAGGGGTTAATAAATGTTATTTAGGTTGCGGCGGTGTCGGGGAGCGGCGGGATAAGGGTTAATAACTTTATTAAAGTTGTGGCGGGGTCCGGGAGCGGCGGGATAGGGGTTAAACATTTTAGTATTGTGGCGGCGTTTAGTGACAGTATATAAATAAAGTTGGTAAAAAGCCGAATAGCTGAAAGATCGATGACTGTTAGTTAACAACAGTCCGATGCTCATCGCCCCGTACTTGGTGCGTGGCTTTTTGCCGGATTTTTTAATAAATATGGAGATTGTATTCAGGTCCTCGGCCGCGATGTTAGGCGATGTTAGGCGAGCGTATTGGTGCTGGCAAATGCAGCATTGTTGAGACTTTGATTAATACCTCCCTATTTTGTTTTGTGTAACAGGAAATAGTGCTTTTTCAAATGGATAACATTCTTGCAAAACTTCTGCCATATAGTGCTCAGATATGTACACGCTCCTAAGCTTATGAACCTGCTTTTCCACAAAATATACCAACAGAACAATGAAAATTGGACAATTAAAGTCAATGAGACCTAGTTATCAAGCCGTCTACTTTACCTGCTTCGCCGGTTCAATACGCCCGCCTAAGCTCGCCTACCATCGCTGCCGCGGACCTGCAAAATTTTGTCTAAGTTATCAAAAAAGCTGTCAAAAAGCCGCGCACCAAGTACGGGGCGATGAGCAGCGGACTGTGAGAGTTATCACTCATCCAATCTCGCTGCTCTTCGGCTATTTGTCAGCTTTCTTGCTAGCCTGTCACTAAGCACCCACACTAAACTACACTGTTCTACCCCTATACCGGCGCCCCCGGAGCCCCCCGCAACTCAATAAAGTTATTAACCCCTAAACCGCCGCTCCTAGACCCCGTCGCAACTCTTATAAATGTATTAACCCCTAAATTGCCGCTCCCGGACACCGCCGCCACCTACATTATACCTAGTAACCCCTATCCTGCCCCCCCTATAACGCCGCCCTCTATAATAAAGTTATTAACCCCTATCCTGCTGATCCCGGACCCCGCCGCAACTAAATAAATAGTTTAACCTCTAAACCGCCGCTCCCGGACCCCGCCGCAACTAAATAAATAGTTTAACCCCTAAACCGCCGCTCCCGGACCTCGCCGCAACTAAATAAATAGTTTAACCCCTAAACCACCGCTCCCGGACCCCGCCGCAACCTATATTAAACTTATTAACCCCTATCCTGCCCCCCTACACCGTCGCAACCTATATTAAATTTATTAACCCCTATCCTGCCCACACTACACCGCCTCCACTGTAATAAAATTATTAACCCCTAAACCTAAGTCTAACACTAACCCTAACACCCCCCTAACTTAAATATTAATTAAATAAATCTAAATAATATTTCTCTTATTAAATAAATTATTCCTATTTAAAACTAAATACTTACCTATAAAATAAACCCTAATATAGCTACAATATAACTAATAATTATATTGTAGCTATCTTAGGATTTATTTTTATTTTACAGGCATCTTTCATTTTATTTTAACTAGGTATAATAGCTATTAAATTGTTATTAACTATTTAATAGCTACCTAGCTAAAATAAAGAGAAATTTACCTGTAAAATAAAAACTAACCTAAGTTACAATTACACCTAACACTACACTATCATTAAATAAATTATTCCTATTTAAATATAAATACTTACCTGTAAAATAAACCCTAATATAGCTACAATATAAATTATAATTATATTGTAGCTATCTTAGGATTTATATTTATTTTACAGGCAACTTTCAATTTATTTTAACTAGGTACAATAGCTATTAAATAGTTATTAACTATTTAATAGCTTACCTAGCTAAAATAAAGAGAAATTTACTGGTAAAATAAATCCTAACCTAAGTTACAATTATAACTAACACTACACTATACTTTAATAAATTATTACTATTTAAAACTAAATACTTACCTGTAAAATAAACCCTAAGGCCTAGATTTGGAGTTTGGCGGTAGCCGTGAAAACCAGCGTTAGAGGCTCCTAACGCTGGTTTTAGGCTACCGCCGGTATTTGGAGTCAGTCAGGAAAGGGTCTAACGCTCACTTTTTAGCCGCGACTTTTCCATACCGCAGATCCCCTTACGTCAATTGCGTATCCTATCTTTTTAATGGGATCTTTCTAACTCCGGTATTTAGAGTCGTGGTTGAAGTGAGCGTTAGAATTCTAACGACAAAACTCCAGCCGCAGAAAAAAGTCAGTAGTTAAGAGCTTTCTGGGCTAACGCCGGTTTATAAAGCTCTTAACTACTGTGCTCTAAAGTACACTAACACCCATAAACTACCTATGCACCCCTAAACCGAGGTCCCCCCACATAGCCGACACTCGATTACATTTTTTTAACCCCTAATCTGCCGACCGCCACCTACGTTATACTTATGTACCCCTAATCTGCTGCCCCTAACACCGCCGACCCCTATATTATATTTATTAACCCCTAATCTGCCCCCCTCAATGTCGCCTCCACCTGCCTACACTTATTAACCCCTAATCCGCCTCACTCCCGCCTCAATAACCCTATAATAAATAGTATTAACCCCTAATCTGCCCTCCCTAACATCGCCGACACCTAACTTCAATTATTAACCCCTAATCTGCCAACCGAATCTCGCCGCTATTCTAATAAATGGATTAACCCCTAAAGCTAAGTCTAACCCTAACACTAACACCCCCCTAAGTTAAATATAATTTAAATCTAACAAAATAAATTAACTCTTATTAAATAAATTATTCCTATTTAAAGCTAAATACTTACCTGTAAAATAAATCCTAATATAGCTACAATATAAATTATAATTATATTATAGCTATTTTAGGATTTATATTTATTTTACAGGTAACTTTGTATTTATTTTAACCAGGTACAATAGCTATTAAATAGTTAAGAACTATTTAATAGCTAAAATAGTTAAAATAATTACAAATTTACCTGTAAAATAAATCCTAACCTAAGTTACAATTAAACTTAACACTACACTATCAATAAATAAATTAAATAAAATACCTACAATTACCTACTACCTACCTTACCAGCCCTGAACAGGGCCCTTTGCGGGGCATGCCCCAAAGAATTCAGCTCTTTTGCCTGTAAAAAAACACATACAATACCCCCCCAACATTACAACCCACCACCCACATACCCCTAATCTAACCCAAACCCCCCTTAAATAAACCTAACACTAAGCCCCTGAAGATCTTCCTACCTTGTCTTCACCATGCCAGGTATCACCGATCGTTCCAGGCTCCGAAATCTTCATCTAAGCCCAAGCGGGGGCTAGACATCCATCATCCGACGGCTGAAGAAGTCCAGAAGAGGCTCCAAAGTCTTCATCCTATACGGTTCCTTTAAGGGATGTCATCCAAGATGGCGTCCCTTGAATTCCGATTGGCTGATAGGATTCTATCAGCCAATCGGAATTAAGGTAGGAAAATTCTGATTGGCTGATGGAATCAGCCAATCAGAATCAAGTTCAATCCGATTGGCTGATCCGATCAGCCAATCAGATTGAGCTTGCATTCTATTGGCTGATCGGAACAGCCAATAGAATGCGAGCTCAATCTGATTGGCTGATTGAATCAGCCAATCGGATTGAACTTGATTCTGATTGGCTGATTCCATCAGCCAATCAGAATTTTCCTACCTTAATTCCGATTGGCTGATAGAATCCTATCAGCCAATCGGAATTCGAGGGACGCCATCTTGAATGACGTCCCTTAAAGGAACCGTCATTCATCGGGAAGTCGTCGTCAGAAGAAGATGGGTCCGCGGTGGAGGTCTTCAAGATGGAGCCGGTCCTCATCGGATGAAGATAGAAGATGCCGCTTGGAAGAAGATGGTTGCCGGTCCGGATCTACTCTTCTTCCCGGATAGGATAAAGACTTTGGAGCCTCTTCTGGACTTCTTCAGCCGTCGGATGATGGATGTCTAGCCCCCTCTTGGGTTGGATGAAGATATCGGAGCCAGGACGGATCGGTGTGATACCCGGTGAGGTGAAGACAAGGTAGGAAGATCTTCAGGGGCTTAGTGTTAGGTTTATTTAAGGGGGGTTTGGGTTAGATTAGGGATATGTGGGTGGTGGGTTGTAATGTTGGGGGGGGTATTGTATGTGTTTTTTTTACAGGCAAAAGAGCTGAATTCCTGTTCAGGGCTGGTAAGGTAAAAGAGCTTTGAACTTTTGTAATTTAGAATAGGGTAGGGCATTTTTTTATTTTGGGGGTCTTTGTTATTTTATTAGGGGGCTTAGAGTAGGTGTAATTAGTTTAAAATTGTTGTAATATTTTTCTAATGTTTGTAAATATTTTTTTATTTTTTGTAACTTAGTTCTTTTTTATTTTTTGTACTTTAGTTAGTTTATTTAATTGTATTTATTTGTACATATTGTATTTAATTCAGTTATTGATAGTGTAGTGTTAGGTTTAATTGTAGGTAATTGTAGGTATTTTATTTAATTTATTTATTGATAGTGTAGTGTTAGGTTTAATTGTAACTTAGGTTAGGATTTATTTTACAGGTAAATTTGTAATTATTTTAACTATTTTAGCTATTAAATAGTTCTTAACTATTTAATAGCTATTGTACCTGGTTAAAATAAATACAAAGTTACCTGTAAAATAAATATAAATCCTAAAATAGCTATAATATAATTATAATTTATATTGTAGCTATATTAGGATTTATTTTACAGGTAAGTATTTAACTTTAAATAGGAATAATTTATTTAATAAGAGTTAATTAATTTCGTTAGATTTAAATTATATTTAATTTAGGGGGTGTTAGTGTTAGGGTTAGACTTAGCTTTAGGGGTTAATACATTTATTAGAATAGCGGTGAGCTCCAGTCAGCAGATTAGGGGTTAATGTTTGAAGTTAGGTGTCGGCGATGTTAGGGAGGGCAGATTAGGGGTTAATACTATTTATTATAGGGTTAGTGAGGCGGATTAGGGGTTAATAACTTTATTATAATAGCGGTGCGGTCCGCTCGGCAGATTAGGGGTTAATAAGTGTAGGCAGGTGGAGGCGATGTTGTGGGGGGCAGATTAGGGCTTAATAAATATAATATAGGGGTCGGCGATGTTAGGGCAGCAGATTAGGGATACATAGGGATAATGTAAGTAGCGGCGGTTTACGGAGCGGCAGATTAGGGGTTAATAATAATATGCAGGGGTCAGCGATAGCGGGGGCGGCAGATTAGGGGTTAATAAGTGTAAGGTTAGGGGTGTTTAGACTCGGGGTACATGTTAGGGTGTTAGGTGCAGACATAGGAAGTGTTTCCCCATAGCAAACAATGGGGCTGCGTTAGGAGCTGAACGCGGCTTTTTTGCAGGTGTTAGGTTTTTTTTCAGCTCAAACAGCCCCATTGTTTTCTATGGGGGAATCGTGCACGAGCAGGTTTTTGAAGCTGGCCGCTTCCATAAGCAACTCTGGTATCGAGAGTTGCAGTGGCGCTAAATATGCCTGTACGCTCCCTTTTTGGAGCCTAACGCAGCCATTCTGTGGACTCTCAATACCAGAGTTATTTTAAAGGTGCGGCCAGAAAAAAGCCAGCGTTAGCTACGCGGTTCGTTACCGACAAAACTCTAAATCTAGCCGTAAGATAGCTACAATATAATTAATAATTACATTGTAGCTATTTCAGGATTTATATTTTTTTACAGGCAAGTTTGTATTTATTTTAGCTAGTTAGAATAGTTATTAAATAGTTATTAACTATTTAATAACTACCTAGCTAAAAGAAATACAAAATTAACTGTAAAATAAATCCTAACCTAAGTTACAATTAAACCTAACACTACACTATCATTAAATACATTAAATTAATTAACTACAAATAACTACAATTAAATACAATTACATAAACTAACTAAAGTACAAAAAATAAAAAAGCTAAGTTACAAAAAATAAAAAAAATAAGTTACAAACATTTAAAAAATATTACAACAATTTTAAGCTAATTACACCTAATCTAAGCCCCCTAATAAAATAACAAAGCCCCCCAAAATAAAAAAATGCCCTACCCTATTCTAAATTAAAAAAGTTCAAAGCTCTTTTACCTTACCAGCCCTTAAAAGGGCCTTTTGCGGGGCATGCCCCAAAGAAATCAGCTCTTTTGCCTGTAAAAGAAAAATACAACCCCCCCCAACGTTAAAACCCACGACCCACATACCCCTAATCTAACCCAAACCCCCCTTAAATAAACCTAACACTACCCCCCTGAAGATCATCCTACCTTGAGTCGTCTTCACTCAGCCGAGCCACCGATGGAACTGAAGAGGAGATCCGGAGCGGCAGAAGTGATCCTCCAAGGGGCGCTGTAGAAGTCTTCCATCCGATGAAGTGATCCTCCAAGGGGCGCTGAAGAAGTCTTCCATCCGTGCGATGTCACCTTCCAAGCGGCGCTGAAGAAGTCTTCCATCCGGGCGATGTCATCTTCCAAGCGGCGCTGAAGAAGTCTTCCATCCGGGCGATGTCATCTTCCAAGCGGGGTCTTCAATCTTCTTTCTTCAGGATCCATCTTAATCCCGCCGACGCGGAACATCCTTCTTCCCCGACGGACTAACGACGAATGAAGGCTCCTTTAAGGGACGTCATCCAAGATGGCGTCCAATCAATTCCGATTGGCTGATAGGATTCTATCAGCCAATCGGAATTAAGGTAGGAAAAATCTGATTGGCTGATTGAATCAGCAAATCAGATTGAGCTCGCATTCTATTGGCTAATTTATTTTTTTTATTTTTGTAATTTAGCTTTTTTATTTTTTGTACTTTAGTTAGTTTATGTAATTGTATTTAATTGTAGTTATTTGTAGGTAATTTATTTAATTTATTTAATGATAGTGTAGTGTTAGGTTTAATTGTAACTTAGGTTAGGATTTATTTTACAGGTAATTTTGTATTTTTTTTAGCTAGGTAGTTATTAAATAGTTAATAACTATTTAATAACTATTCTAACTAGCTAAAATAAATACAAAGTTACCTGTAAAATAAATATAAATCCTAAAATAGCTACAATGTAATTATTAATTATATTGTAGCTATCTTAGGGTTTATTTTACAGGTAAGTATTTAGTTTTAAATAGGAATAATTTATTTAATGATAGTGTAGTGTTAGGTGTAATTGTAACTTAGGTTAGTTTTTATTTTACAGGTAAATTTCTCTTTATTTTAGCTATGTAGCTATTAAATAGTTAATAACTATTTAATAGCTATTGTACCTAGTTAAAATAAATTGAAAGATGCCTGTAAAATAAAAATAAATCCTAAGGCCTAGATTTGGAGTTCGGCGTTAGCCGTGAAAACCAGCGTTAGAGGCTCCTAACGCTGGTTTTAGGCTACTCAAAAAAGGGTCTAACGCTCACTTTTCAGCCGCGACTTTTCCATACCGCAGATCCCCTTACGTAAATTGCGTATCCTATCTTTTCAATGGGATTTTTCTAACTCCGGTATTTAGAGTCATGGCTGAAGTGAGCGTTAGAAATCTAACGACAAAACTCCAGCCGCAGAAAAAAGTCAGTAGTTAAGAGCTTTCTGGGCTAACGCCGGTTCATAAAGCTCTTAACTACTGTACTCTAAAGTACACTAACAGCCATAAACTACCTATGTACCCCTAAACCGAGGTCCCCCCACATCGCCGCCACTCGATTACATTTTTTTAACCCCTAATCTGCCGACCGCCACCTACGTTATACTTATGTACCCCTAATCTGCTGCCCCTAACACCGCCGACCCCTGTATTATATTTATTAACCCCTAATCTGCCCCCCACAACGTCGCCGCCAGCTACCTACAATAATTAACCCCTAATCTGCCGACCGCAAAGCTCCGCCACCTACATGATAGCTATGTACCCCTAATCTGCTGCCCCTAACACCGCCGACCCCTATATTATATTTATTAACCCCTAATCTGCCCCCCTCAACGTCGCCTCCACCTGCCTACACTTATTAACCCCTAATCTGCCGAGCGGACCGCACCGCTACTATAATAAAGTTATTAACCCCTAATCCGCCTCACTAACCCTATAATAAATAGTATTAACCCCTAATCTGCCCTCCCTAACATCGCCGACACCTAACTTCAATTATTAACCCCTAATCTGCCGACCGGAGCTCACCGCTATTCTAATAAATGTATTAACCCCTAAAGCTAAGTCTAACCCTAAAACTAACACCCCCCTAAATTAAATATAATTTTAATCTAACAAAATAAATTAACTCTTATTAAATAAATTATTCCTATTTAAAGCTAAATACTTACCTGTTAAATAAATCCTAATATAGCTACAATATAAATTATAATTACATTGTAGCTATTTTAGGATTAATATTTATTTTACAGGCAACTTTGTAATTATTTTAACCAGGTACAATATCTATTAAATAGTTAAGAACTATTTAATAGCTACCTAGTTAAAATAATTAC
Source organism: Bombina bombina (assembly GCF_027579735.1). Lineage (NCBI taxonomy): Eukaryota > Metazoa > Chordata > Amphibia > Anura > Bombinatoridae > Bombina > Bombina bombina. The sequence continues at coordinate 842,188,495 of NC_069500.1, forward strand.
AAAATTACCTGTAAAATAAATCCTAACCTAAGTTACAATTAAACCTAACACTATACTATCATTAAATTAATTAAATAAAATACCTATAATTACCTACAATTAAACCTAAAACTACACTATCAATACATTAATTAAATACAATATGTACAAATAACTACAATGAAATAAACTAACTAAAGTACAAAAAATAAAAAAGAACTAAGTTACAAAAAATAAAAAAATATTTACAAACATAAGAAAAATATTACAACAATTTTAAACTAATTACACCTACTCTAAGCCCCCTAATAAAATAACAAAGACCCCCAAAATAAAAAATGCCCTACCCTATTCTAAATTACTAAAGTTCAAAGCTCTTTTACCTTACCAGCCCTGAACAGGGCCCTTTGCGGGGCATGCCCCAAGAAGTTCAGCTCTTTTGCCTGTTAGAAAAAACATACAATACCCCCCCAACATTACAACCCACCACCCACATACCCCTAATCTAACCCAAACCCCCCTTAAATAAACCTAACACTAAGCCCCTGAAGATCATCCTACCTTGTCTTCACCTCACCAGGTATCACTGATCCGTCCTGGCTCCAAAATCTTCATCCAACCCAAGCGGGGGCTGGCGATCCATCATCCGGTGGCTGAAGAGGTCCAAAAGAGGCTCCAAAGTCTTCATCCTATCCGGGAAGAAGAGGCGATCCGGACCGGCAACCATCTTGATCCAAGCGGCATCTTCTATCTTCATCCAATGACGACCTCCACCGCGGACCCATCTTCTTCCGGACGGTTCCTTTAAGGGACGTCATCCAAGATGGCGTCCCTCGAATTCCGATTGGCTGATAGGATTCTATCAGCCAATCGGAATTAAGGTAGGAATATTCTGATTGGCTGATGGAATCAGCCAATCAGAATTAAGTTCAATCCGATTGGCTGATCCAATCAGCCAATCAGATTGAGCTCGCATTCTATTGGCTGATCGGAACAGGAACCGTCATTCTTCAGTTGGACGTCGCCAGAAGAAGATGGGTCCGCGGTGGAGGTCTTCAGGATGGAGCCGGTCGTCATCGGAGGAAGATAGAAGATGCCGCTTGGATCAAGATGGTTGCCGGTCCGGATCGCCTCTTCTTCCCGGATAGGATGAAGACTTTGGAGCCTCTTCTGGACCTCTTCAGCCACCTGATGATGGATCGCCAGCCCCCGCTTGGGTTGGATGAAGATTTTGGAGCCAGGACGGATCGGTGATACCTGGTGAGGTGAAGACAAGGTAGGATGATCTTCAGGGGCTTAGTGTTAGGTTTATTTAAGGGGGGTTTGGGTTAGATTAGGGGTATGTGGGTGGTGGGTTGTAATGTTGGGGGGGGGGTATTGTATGTTTTTTTTTACAGGCAAAAGAGCTGAACTTCTTGGGGCATGCCCCGCAAAGGGCCCTGTTCAGGGCTGGTAAGGTAAAAGAGCTTTGAACTTTAGTAATTTAGAATAGGGTAGGGCATTTTTTATTTTGGGGGTCTTTGTTATTTTATTAGGGGGCTTAGAGTAGGTGTAATTAGTTTAAAATTGTTGTAATATTTTTCTTATGTTTGTAAATATTTTTTTATTTTTTGTAACTTAGTTCTTTTTTATTTTTTGTACTTTAGTTAGTTTATTTCATTGTAGTTATTTGTAGATATTGTATTTAATTAATGTATTGATAGTGTAGTGTTAGGTTTAATTGTAGGTAATTATAGGTATTTTATTTAATTAATTTAATGATAGTATAGTGTTAGTTTTAATTGAAACTTAGGTTAGGATTTATTTTACAGGTAATTTTGTAATTATTTTAACTAGGTAGCTATTAAATAGTTCTTAACTATTTAATAGCTATTGTACCTGGTTAAAATAATTACAAAGTTGCCTGTAAAATAAATATTAATCCTAAAATAGCTACAATGTAATTATAATTTATATTGTAGCTATATTAGGATTTATTTTACAGGTAAGTATTTAGCTTTAAATAGGAATAATTTATTTAATAAGAGTTAATTTATTTCGTTAGATTAAAATTATATTTAATTTATGGGGTGTTAGTGTTAGGGTTAGACTTAGCTTTAGGGGTTAATACATTTATTAGAATAGCGGTGAGCTCCAGTCGGCAGATTAGGGGTTAATAATTGAAGTTAGGTGTCGGCGATGTTAGGGAGGGCAGATTAGGGGTTAATACTATTTATTATAGGGTTAGTGAGGCGGATTAGGGGTTAATAACTTTATTATAGTATCGCTCAGGTCCGGTCAGCAGATTAGGGGTTAATAAGTGTAGGCAGGTGGAGGTGACGTTGTGGGGGGCAGATTAGGGGTTAATAAATATAATATAGGGGTCGGCGGTGTTAGGGGCAGCAGATTAGGGGTACATAGGGATAATGTAAGTAGCGGCGGTTTACGGAGCGGCAGATTAGGGGTTAATAATAATATGCAGGGGTCAGCGATAGCGGGGCGGCAGAATAGGGGTTAATAAGTGTAAGGTTAGGGGTGTTTAGACTCGGAGTACATGTTAGAGTGTTAGGTGCAGACGTAGGAAGTTTTTACGCATAGCAAACAATGGGGCTGCGTTAGGAGCTGAACGCGGCTTTTTTGCAGGTGTTAGGTTTTTTTTCAGCTCAAACAGCCCCATTGTTTCCTATGGGGGAATCGTGCACGAGCACGTTTTTGAGGCTGGCCGCTTGCGTAAGCAACTCTGGTATCGAGAGTTGAAGCTGCGTTAAATATGCTCTACGCTCCTTTTTTGCAGCCTAACGCAGCCATTCTGTGGACTCTCAATACCAGAGTTATTTTTATGGTGCGGCCAGAAAAAAGCCGGCGTTAGCTTTTCGGGTTGTTACGGACAAAACTCTAAATCTAGCCGTAAGATAGCTACAATATAATTATTATTTATATTGTAGCTATATTAGGGTTTATTTTAAAGGTAAGTATTTAGTTTTAAATAGGATTAATTTATTTAATAAGAGAAATATTATTTAGATTTATTTAATTAATATTTAAGTTAGGGGGGTGTTAGGGTTAGTGTTAGACTTAGGTTTAGGGGTTAATAAATTTATTACAGTGGCGGCGGTGTAGGGGGGGCAGGATAGGGGTTAATAAATTTATTATAGGTGGCGATGGTGTAGGGGGGGCAGGATAGGGGTTAATAAGTTTAATATAGGTGCCGCGGGGTCCGGGAGCGGCGTTTAGGGGTTAAACTATTTATTTAGTTGCGGCGAGGTCCGGGATCGGCAGGATAGGGTTTAATAACTTTATTATAGGTGGCGACGGTATAAGGGGGGCAGGATAGGGGTTAATAGGTATCATGTAGGTGGCGGCGGGGTCTGGGAGCGGCGTTTTAGGGGTTAATACATATATTATAGTCGCGGCGGGGTCAGGGAGCGGCGGTTTAGGGGTTAACATGTTTATTATAGTGGCGGTGGGCTCAGGGAGCGGCAGTTTAGGGGGTAATAAATGTATTTAGTTGCAGCGGTGTAGGGGGGCAGATTAGGGGTGTTTAGACTCGGGGTACATGTTAGGGTGTTAGGTGCAGGCATCTCCCATAGGAATCAATGGGATGTCTGGCAGCAGCGAACATGAACTTTCGCTATGGTCAGACTCCCATTGATTCCTATGGGATCCGCCACCTCCAGGGCGGCGGATTGAAAACCAGGTACGCTGGGCCGGAAAAGTGCAGAGCGTACCTGCTAGTTTTTTGATAACTAGCAAAAGTAGTCAGATTGTGCTGCACTGAACATCTGGAGTGACGTAAGAATCGATCTGTGTCGGACTGAGTCCGGCGGATCGAAGCTTACGTCACTAAATTCTACTTTTGCCGGTCTCTAGCCTTTGATAACTAAGGCGAATCAGCCTCGCCACAAATATGCTGCGGAATTCCAGTGTATTTGAGGTTGACGGCTTGATAACTACCCCCCAAAATTGCATGCTCTGGGGCATATGTATCAAGCTCTGAATGGAGCTTGATGCCCTGTGTTTCTGGCGAGTCTGCAGGCTCGCCAGAAACAGCAGTTATGAAGCAGTGGTCACAAAGACCACTGCTCCATAACCTGTCCGCCTACTCTGAGCAGGCGGACAGACATCGCAGAGTACGATCGGGTTGATTGACACCCCCTGCTGGCGGCCTATTGGCCGCGAGTCTGCAGGGGGTGGCATTGTGAGCTGCTGGTGCAATGCTGAATATGGCGAGCATATTCCTCGCCGTATTCAGCGAGGTCTGTCGGACCTGATCCGCACTGTCGGATCAGGTCCGACAGACCTTGATAACTAGAGGCCTCTATCTGAATCATGAAAGAAAGATTTTGGGTTTAATTTTCCTTTTAAGGAAATGGACTAGCAAAAAGGAAACTTTATATTCTACCAGTAGGTGTTCACTGCAAGGTTTAGGTTAGCATGGAATATTGCTATTGGGTCTATAAGAAAAGATACACTGTACTTTAAAATGTGTTTTCCCTTACTGTGTTCCAAAAAATACATGTTATAGCTACTGTAGAGTATTAAATGTATGGGAAATTTTTGTTTCTTCATTTTATTTTTTTATTTGAAATAGCTGGTTTTGCTAATTAAAACTATCACCTGTTCTACTTAAGGGGATGCCCATAAAAATAGGCTGAGCCTGCAGTTATAGAAGACCTGCTAATGTTGTCTATTTATAAATATAGGTATTGACATGGCTCTAGGACACCCGTTACTTACAATGGCTAGCACGACACATAGATAGACATATGTATATATATATATATATATATATATATATATATATGTATATATATATATATATATATATATATATATATGTATATATATATATACACATAAATGAGTATATATGTGTATTTATGTTTGTATGTGTAAATATGTATGTAGCACATGTGCAATAAATAGAAAAGGCTTTCTTTAGCGTGCCCAATAGAAGTCTATGGAGAGAGGGAGTTAGCTTGGTCGCAATATCCACAACAAGTCCTGAATTAAGCGCGCTTGAGACTTTTGCTCGCGCCCTAACTTTTTATTTTCAACTTGTAATATCAGCGCTATCCTAAGAGCTTTATTTATTTTTACCTTGAACGTAGTTAGTTCTCATGAGCGATAAAAATGTGTCGCTTCACTTGTAATCAAGGCCTATGGGGACGATTTATGAAAGTTCGAGCGGACATGATACAATGTAGCGTATCATGTCCGCCGCACATCGATAAATGCCGACAGCATTCGCTGTAGGCATTTATCATTGCACATGCAGTTCAATCGTATAGGATCGTGTGGATTGATGTCCGCAGCCTCAGAGCAGGCGGACAAGTTATGGAGCAGTGGTCTTTGAACAGGGGCATTTTGATCATTCGGCCCCTATATGTATAGATTTTGCTTTTTTATTTATGTAACAATAATAAGGTTTCTTGTATTGTTACTTTTCCTATTGGACCTTAATAATTACATAAAAAAAATGATTTAACACCTACTCTGAATTTCTAATAAGCAGTAGATTTTTTTCTGACAAATTAATTTTTTTCCCATTTTCCGGCCCTCTGTACCATGTGAGAGACATCAGCCAATCACAGACTAGTATACGTATACCCTGTGAGCTTGTGCACATGCTCAGTAGGGTCTTGTTCCCCAGAAAGTGTGAATATAAAAAGACTGAGCAAAATTTGATAATGGAAGTAAATTGGAAAGTGTCTTAAAACTGCATGTTCTTTCTGAATCATAAAGGTTTATTTTGACTTAAGTGTCCCTTTAATGTAGTAACTCTACCTGGCTGGTTGATTGGAAGTCCACATGGTTGTGAAACACCACACAAAATCATTCAGTATTGATATAGTTGTCTGCTGTGATATACCATATCATTATAGAAGGGGTATACAGGGTGGATTTTGGGTATTCGAAGACCCCATGAGATATTGAATCTCATAGTTTCTAGTGAGGGCGGGTGAGTGAAAGGTTTCCGGTCGGTTTTTGTGCTTCCCTGAACCCCCTAAGGGCTAGATTACAAGACAAACGCAAACATTTGCACTTGAGGGATAAGGGGTTTATCACAAGGGCTTGCGCTCGTCTGGCTTACTGCTGGTATAACGAGTTGAAAGTAAATGCGCTCGCTTGAGCTCAATTGCGATTTAGAGCTCTGGTTAACTGTTTTGCGAAACATAAGTGTGTCACAAAACAAATCAAAAATACATTACAAAGTATAGTTACACACATAATAACACCATCTAATACAAATGATTAAAATAAAATATTGCACACAAAAGTTATAAAGGCTCAAACATATTTGTTCTCAGGTGTTTTAACATACATACATATACATGTCAAAATATGTATATTTAAAAATAAATATATATATATATATATATATATATATATACTGTATGTATATATATATATATATATATATATATTATATGCCTATATATGTGCATATGTATTTACAGACATATATACACATATAAACGCATAAATACATATGTATACGTATATAGAAGTGCATTGAAACTCTTTGCAGTTAAGTAGATTAAGACATGAAAAAGCATGTGACGGATACCCCGGCTACCGGATTGGGTAGCTCTGCCAAAGGGGATCCTTCCTCTCCCTGGAACAAGCGGCTAGGTAGCCTAGGAAAGGGATTCTAGCAGAAGCCCACCTAAATTACTAGACAGACTAGCATTCAGGTGAAAATAGAACAGACTTTATTGTGACAAACACACATCTTTTATACACACACTCATCTTGATAAAAACAGGAGACAATGCCACCATTTTCCCGCCATTCCCGCCATTCCCGCCCCTCCACACAGGCTGACGCCGGCCATAGCAACCATGGTCCCACAGATTCCCAGTACCCAGGGGTGGCGGTTTTCGGGGTGATCCCGGGGGAGCGGCAGTACTTTCAGGGTGTCATTTTAAAGCTTTCAATCCCCAGAATCTACAGTCCAAAAAACGTTCACCTGGAAGTCCAGGGAGAATAGGGGTTATAGGAGGAATCGGAACCCCCGGTTCCCAAGGGAGCTCCCTTCCGGCAATCATCCCACCTCTGGGTCACCCTGAGAGGCAGCAAACCCCAGAAGAGCGGAGCTCTGGGACAAAAGGCCATGGGAGTGACCTGGGTCAAAGGGCACCGGTAATCCTGGAGGATGCGGCCGACCGGTAGTTCCAGGGGCCCGGCCAGCCGAAGGGGGAAGTGGTGGTCCATGACCAGCTCCTTCAAGATGACAGTCCATATACAAAACAACCAGGAATAGAAGGTCTGGGGAATCGCAGTTGCTCGGAGGAGCCCAAAGGGGGGTATGGGTTTTAACCTTTGCAGCCCAGTATCCGTGACAACTCCCCCCTTCCAGTTCGGCAGACCCGGCTAGATCCCCATGGGTCTACTGGGGGCTGTCCGAGGAGCATTCTATTTCAGTCTGCCGGGAAAGTCCATCAGCATTCCCATTGCTCTTTCCCGACCTATACTGAACGTCAAAGTTAAAGGGCTGCAAGGCTAAACTCCATCTTAGTAGACGTCCATTATCTCCCGACACTCAGTTAAGCCACACCAGGGGGTTGTGATCGGTGAGGACTGTGAAGGGTCTTCCATATAGGTACGGTTGTAATTTCTTGAGGGCCCATACCAGTGCCAGGCATTCCTTCTCCACCGCCGCGTAGCCTACCTCCCTGGGCAGCAGCTTCCTACTGATGTAGGCTATGGGGTCGTCTTGTCCTTCTTCATCTATCTGGCTTAGTACAGCTCCCAACCCAAACATGGAGGCATCTGTGTGGACACAAAAACGTTTGGTGGGGTTAGGTGCGGCCAGGACGGGGGCAGAGATCAAGACAGACTTGAGGCTCTGAAAGGCGTTTTCACATTCTGGGGACCACAGTACTTGTCGGGCAGTCTTTTACGAGTCAGGTTGGTCAGGGGTTTGGTGAGGGTGCTATAATTGGGGACGAACCTTCGGTAATAGCCGGCTGTTCCTAGGAAGGCTAAGACCTGAGTCTTAGTTCGAGGAGTGGGCCAGTTTGCCACTGCCTCAATCTTGGTGGGCTCCGGCCACTGCTGCCCACAGCCTACTCAGTGGCCCAGGTACTGGACTTCCGAGTGGCCTATGGTGCATTTGTCGGGTTTTAGGGTCAGCCTGACGGTTCTGAGGCGATCTAGAACGCTGCCCAGGTGGCTCAAATGATCCTCCCAGGTGTCGCTAAAGATGGCGATGTCGTCCAAGTAGGCACAGGCATAGTCTTGGAGGCCATCCAGCAGGCGATCCACCATCCTCTGAAAGGTGGCTGGAGCATTCTTCATCCCAAACGGCATGACCTTAAACTGGTAGAGCCTGAAAGGGGTGATGAAGGCAGGCTTGGGAATGGAGTCAGGGTCCATTGAGATCAGCCAATACCCCTTGCAGAGGTCAAGGGTAGTTAGGAAGTGACCCCTGGTGATTCTATCTAAGAGGTCATCGATGCAGGGCATGGGGTAGGCGTCGGTTGTGGTTCTGTCATTGAGCTTACGGTAGTGAATGCAGAACCGGGTAGTACCATCTTTCCAACATTCCTCGGAGCTCCCGGTGCATACTGTCTCTGACAGCTTCAGGTATTCTGTAAGCTGCGTGTCTAAGGAGAGCTTGTCCTGGGGTTTCCACTCGGTGCACAGCAACTGTGGTGTACTCAGGGACATTGGAGTGCATCTCCTGGTGGTCCTCTAGTAAATGCCGGACCTGCTGTCTCTGTCCAGCCACTAAGCTCTCATCCAGGATTATGATGGCTACTCCTTGAGAGGTCTCATCCGGCCTGGGGAGCTCTGGCATGGGAAGGCTCTCTGAGTCTTCCACCGCCAGAACACAGATAGTGGCTACATCTTGGGGTCTTTCTACATACTCCTTGAGCATGTTCACATGAAAGGTCCATTGGACCTGGTCATCGGAGCATTTTGCTACAAGCTAGGTGGTGTTATTCAATTGTCCCACCATCCGGTAGGGCCCTTGCCAGGAAGCCTGTAACTTGTTAGTTTTGACAGGCTTTAAGGCAAGAACCCTCTGCCCTACTGTGAGAATTAGGCTACCAGCATTACTGTCGTACCACCATTTCTGTCTCCTTTGGGCGTCCTGCAGGTTTTCACGCACCATGGCAGTGAGGTCCTTCAGCCGATCCCTGAACTTCAGGACATATTCCACAATGGAGGGTCCTTCCTCCCCTGCTGACCCCTCCCAGTGGGATTGCAACAAGTCTAGGGGCCCCCTTATTTTCCAGCAATACAGCAGCTCAAAGGGTGAAAACCTGGCGGATTCCTCTGTAGGCAAATAGGAATTTTTCCAAGTCTTTGTGAGTAGCCGAGAACATCCGAAGCAATTGCTTCAGGGTCCCGTTAAACTGTTCACAAAGCCCATTTGTCTGGAGGTGATAGGGGGCACTGTACAGGGGTTTTATCCCACATAGTTCCCATAAATTTTGGGTGACCTCCGCTGTAAACTGGGTCCCCTGGTCAGAGACCATTTCTCAGGGAAAGCCTACCCTGGTGAATAGCCGGAGCAAAGCACTTGCCACCGTCTCCGCCTGGATATTCACCAGAGGTATTGCCTCTGGATACCTAGTGGCATAGTCTACTACCGTGAGTATGTATTTTTTCCCAGAGGGACTGGGTCGAGGTAGGGGCCCAATTATATCCACAGCAATTCTGCTAAAGGGTTCGTCAATAATGGGGAGAGAGTTAAGGGGGGCTTTCGTATGGTCCCTGGTCTTCCCTACTTTCTGACACACCACGCAGGTCCTTCTCTTGTGATTCTGGGCCAGAAAAAGACCTGAGTAAGGTGGTGGTGTGTTTGGGAGTTGCCTAAATGCCTGGCCAAGGGAAAATTGTGTCCTATTCGCAGCAGGTCGGATCGATATCGTTTTGGTACCACCAGCTGGTGTTTGGGCACTGGCCCTTTCTTCCTCCGGGAGACCCGATACAACAGGCTGTTTTCCCATTGGAACCGTTCCTCCCTGGGGCCCTGGGAATCAGTCCCTACTTGGTCTTGGAAGGGGGCAAGGGTCAGGTTGCTTCGGGTCTCTTGGGCAAATTCCGAGGGGAGGCCCAGGATATTTGGTTGGGGAGGATGGCATGGACTGGGGTTGGGTGTTGGGGCGTGAGGGTAGGTCGTCGGGGAAGGAGAGGAGTCGAGGTGGGGGGTCTTACCTGGGTCCCCAGCTGTGGTGTGTTGGCTTGAGGCTGAGCTTGCCTTCGGGTGGTCACTGGGCAGGTGTCCAGGGGAGTATCCCCCATAATGGTGGAAACAAGTAGGCTGAGGTTGTTTCCTAGTAAAGCCTCAGCGGGAAGATCTGGCATAATGCCCACGTCCAAAGTACGGGCTCCGGCGCCCCAAACCAGATGCACACATGCAATAGGAATTCGCACAGTGGCACATCCGGCCACTCAAACAGCAAGAGTTCTTCCAGTAGTGGTGGAAGCGGAGGCCAGATGAGGCTGGATCAGGGTGATGGTGGATCCGGTGTCCCTTAATCCCTGGGCCGCCTTTCCATTGACCCAAACAGTCTGGCAGTGGTGCTGACGGTTGTCTGTGGACACAAGGTGGGCTTCTTGTAGAGTGCCAACCTCCTCTTCAGCCCATTCAGGGTAGTCAGTCGATGCCGTTGTATAAGCGTAGTGGGCGCTGGCTGAGTAGGTCTGGGATGGAGTGCTCCCCCAAGCTGTTGGCTGGGGGTGTCTTGGCTGGGTTGCCGGCTGCTGTCAGGTCCGACTCGGGCATTCCCGCCTGAAGTGGCCTGGGTGCCCGCAGGAGAAACATCCTTGTGAGTCCCTGACTCCGGCCGGAGGGACAAAGGCCATGCTTCCCGGGGGCTTATTGGTAGCCCCTGGGGGTCGGACTACAACCATAGCTGTGCAGGGAGTCGAATGTGGGGCATGATGAACTTGGCGGCGTGCATCTGCGTGCTGATCTGCCAGGATGGCCGTCTGGTCTGCTGTGGTGGGCCGACGGTCATGGACCCATTCTTTAATCTCAACTTGAACATGGTTATAGAAATGCTCCAGTAGAAAAAGCTGTGCCACTTCGGCCCCAGTAGTGGCCTATAGCCGGCTAGCCAGGAAGTCATTGACTGGGTGAATTGGTGAGTCCATTCTGTGAAAGGCTGTCTGCCCTGCTTCCTGAGTGCCCGGAAATTCTGCCGATGGGCCTCCGGTGTAAGCCCATATCAGGCAAGGATATGGTCTTTTACTTTGTTTTAGTCCCTTTGGTCCTCCGAAGGGGTAGCGTGGAAAGCGGCCAAAGCCCGCCCTGACAATTTACCGATCAGGACAGACAGTCTATCGGTATAGGCTACCCCCTGCAGTTCACATTGGGTCTCAAAGACCTGAAGATAACAGTCAATATCCTCCTCCTCTTCCTTGTATACTCGGAAGGCCCCATGGGGTAGCTTGGGTGGTCTGGGAGCCGGCACTCCATGGGTGGATGGAGCCCCTCCTATGGACTGGTAGCTTTCTGCTAACTTGAGCTGGGTAACATCCGAGACTATCTTGGTGATGACCTCCTCGGGTGGCCGGGTGTCATACAATGCCAATCGCCATTGTACTTCCCGCTGTATATCTGATGTGGATGTCCCCGGGGTGAATACTGTACACTTCCAACGTGATCCGTGGCTGGGGACCGGAGTTATGCTTTTTTAAAATGTTCCCCATGGATGTCCAGGGAGAATAGGGGTTATAGGGGGAACCGGAACCCCCGGTTCCCAAGGGAGCTCCCTTCCGGCAATCACCCCACCTCTGGGTCACCCTGAGAGGCAGCAAACCCCAGAAGAGTGGAGCTCTGGGACAAAGGGCCACGGGAGCGACCTGGGTCAAAAAGCACTGGTAATCCTGGAGGATGCGGCCGACTGGTAGTTCCAGGGGCCCCTGCCAGCCGAAGGGGGAAGTGGCGGCCTGTGACCAGCTCCTCCAAGATGACAGTCCATATACAAAACAACCAGGAATAGAAGGTCTGGGGAATCGTGGTTGCTCTGAGGAGCCCAAAACCGCTAAGCAGCAACAGGGGTGAGGTTGTAGGGGGTATGGGTTTTAACCCTTGCAGCCCAGTTTCCGTGACAAAGCATATTTATGAAACATTCATATTTAATAAAGTGTTATACTGTATATTTACTATAATGATTTCACATTCCAATGTTCTGCACATAGCATAGTATGTTCTATTTATTTCTAAATAGATATTCCTATATATATAATTTTTATATATATATGTATATATCTATACCTATATATATATATATATATATATATATATATATATATATATATATATATATATATAATACTGTATATATAGGTATAGATATATATTGTACCAAAATACCATCAGATATATGTAGAAATTAGCGCAAATGAGAATATGCGATCGGGTTTGTGCGCGAGTGGGATGTTTGGTCTTTTCTCCATTGAACTCTATTCATCCCGACGAGCGCAAAAAAGCTAACTATTAGCACAATTAATGTTCGAGCTGAAGCATTCATTTGCGCTCTACTCGTAAACTGTCCCTAAATGTGCAACCTCAACTCATCACATTTTCGAAAAGAAAGAAATGTTGATGTCTCACTATTCATATAAAACTGCATGATACTTAAATCATTAAGAGAATACATAAGAAAGAATAGCTAAATAAGTAAATTACCATTTTTTCTGATTACTACTTCTGCGTAAAATATTATTTTTAGGGGGCTTTTAATGGCTGATTCATATGAGGTCAGTGTTCAGGAAGATTTTAATACTGTCTGATTTTGCATTTTATAGTCATTTCTGCTTGTTTCCTTAATGCTTTTCTATGTATTTGGGATTTTGGCTGAATCCAGCTCTTATGCTGTTAAGATCTCCACTGAAGTAATCAAGCAAAGGCAGTGATTGCACTTCAAGGACCAGAAGCTGGAATTTATTTATCGCTGCCACTCACAGAGAAAATGGACTCAGGAGGAATTTCTTCTGCTCCAGCTCTTGCTAAATAGAGCATTGCCTGACAGAGCTGTGATTTAGGAAGAACGAATTCCAGCTACTACAAATGGATGATATTCTTAATTCCTGCAGGCAATCTTTATTCAAGTAATTCATTGAATTTTTATCTAGACCCAGATCCTAACCTGATTTTAACACATATGTTCCCATAAAGATAACAACATGCCTAAGCCTAAGAATATATATATATATATATATATATATATATATACATACACACAGTATATATATATGTGTGTGTGTGTGTGTGTTATATGAATTTTATATATTTTATATATATATATATATATATACTGAATATATAAAAAATTACATATATATATGTGTGTGTGTTAAATGTGTATATATATATATATATATATATATATATATATATACAGTATATATGTGTGTGTGTGTTTTATATGGATTTTATATATTTTATATATATATATATACTGTATATATAAAAAATTATATATATATATATGTGTGTGTTATATGTGTGCAATATATATATATATATATATATATATATATATATATATATATATATATATATATATATATATAAATATATAAAACTGTGTGTGTTTGTATATGTATATATATATTTGCATTCATACACACACAAATATAAACTGCATATGTGTATGTATATATATATATATATATATATATATATATATGTGTGTGTGTGTGTGTGTGCATATATATATACACACACATACATATATTTACTAAAAAAAGTTTTTACATAAAACTAAACTAGGCCTATTACTCAGACACTGCTTTTTCTATTCTAATATTTTCTCATATTGTGGTTAGCATATAGAGTGTGTTAGTTTTATATTTCAACTCATTTGATTAATAAAGTATGTAGTTTTTTTGAAGAGTGTGTGGGATAAAAGATGGACAGCTAAATAATACATTGTAATTTTCTCTCAATTAGACAGAGAGAGCATTACAGTTGCAAAATAGAGGATCATTTTCACATGATCAAAGACATATTTTCTTTTGGTGTTGGTGGCTTGTGGTTTGATTCCCTTTGGCTTCAAAACAAAGCCACTTGGCTTTTAACTGTCATTCTAGTAGATAATAGATTCCTATGATAATGTTAAACTTGAAGATTACATTTTGTGTAGATAAAATATTGTGAAACAGATTCTGTAGGGTTTTGAATCCTGAAATAGATATTCCATCCTACAGACAGGTGGTACAGGATGTAGAGAACATGAGTCATAAGTATAAAAATGTTAAGTAGTTTTTGCGTGAAGAAGTGAGTTATAAATTATTCTTTTTTTGGATATCTAACTTAAATAATAGAGTAAATTATGTAATTTTTGTTCTTAAAATGAACAAAACTGTAACACAGGTTTTCTTTTAAAAAAAAATAATAATAATATCGAGCCCCAGAGCTGCCACTTAATGAAAATTTGTTTTTCAGAATGGTTGTCAGGATTTATTAAATCGTCCCCACGATTTAGCAAGAAATTCACACGATTTAAGGCTAGATTAAGAGTGGAGCACTATTTATAGCTCCGCTTATAAGGTAGCGCTTATATTGCAAGTTGAAAGTAAAAAGTTTTTGCTTGCGTGCTAACCCAACGTGTCTAAAAAGCAGAACTTCATGGTCGCCTTAACATATTCCCCCCATAAAAGACAATCGAGCAAGAAAAGTGGGGAAAAAACGTACACCCTACTCGCGTGTTTTCTCAAGTGCGCTTACCCGACATGAAAATATCAGTATTTACCATTCCAGTGTTCTTTACATAGAAGAATATGTTCTATTTATTCATAAATATATATTTCTAGGTATATATATATATATATATATATATATATATATATATATATATATATATATATATATATATTTATATATATGATATGGAAGACAGAAAGCTATTAGGAATAACCCCTCTAGCTAACCCTACAGCGCTCCTAAGGTCTAGAGGCAAGTGCTTGCAATTCTCAAGTACCCCTATATACGTGGTATACACCTATAGTCTCACATTAGCTGCCAATCTCCAAGAAGTCTGAGGAATTCCCAATACCTCCCAAAAAGTAGGTGTACACAAGATGAATAGAGATGGCGCTGTGTGAGTAAGGTGAAAAAGTGTAATAACCTATTTATTATCGGTTATTTGTAGAGCGCCAACAGATTCTGCAGCGTTATTTAGGTCTATATGCAATGTATAGTTAAATACCACAGTGTCACATGTATTCCGACAATAAGTCCAAAGAAAGATGCTGTAAACAGATATAAATAACTGTTAATGTAACCAGTATTATTACTACTAAAAGAAGTACATATGGATAGAACCTATATGTTAAACTAGCTGGGTACAGTCCCTTGATGTATCACAAAGTAGCAGGTAAATGGAAATTCAGAATCAATCTTCTTCCAATCTTGTATGTGTCCCCCTAAGGGTATGCACTTACTTTAATAACCCTCAATCGAATGAGGTAAGGATGATTTAAAAATGCTGGACAAGGATGTCGCCTCTTGGATATACAGTCACTGGCAGATGAAACTTTCTTTCTTTATTAGGTGCTTGTGCCCTTCTTGGTGTCCTGGTAGATGGAAACTTCCAATCTCAATCACCATACCATGTAAGAAAGTCAGAAAGAGATATATAGTGTAATACAGTTTATTAATATTACATATATATTTAAACAGACAAATACAAACTCACATTTAAAAACCTCAACAATATGAGGTATGATAAAAGCATATAAACAAAAATGTCCCAAGTACAGGTAGTACTATTACAGTCCAAATAGCTGTGGGTCACCGTTCTTAATCAAGAGTTTACAATGAAAGTGCCGGTTGCATGGAGGGCAATCCTCGCCCTGTATAGTACCTGACGTGTTTCCAAGGGTTAAATATCTTTTTTTCCCTTCTTCATCAGAGGTTAAAGTATACAATGGGATCCTACCTTATATAGGGCAATCCATTAAGCATTTAGAATCATCCAAATTCAATTTCCTATCGAAACCGGATGTGATTCACATCACTTCCGGTGTGCACGGACTTATTTTGATGTGGTGCTTACTTCTATCCTAATTAAATGTAGTAATTTTTCCCTTCCGGAAACAGCAACCGATTATTTCACTTCCGGTTTCAAGAGTAAGAAGTACAGCCTATTATTAAGTCCCTGCTCTCTGTGGAACGCACTAGGACATCCGGTATCGTGACACGCAAAGCGTCACTTCCGGTATACCAGGTATTAGTCCATAGCGTTTATATAGAGGGAGATGTAACGTTCTTAATTGTTAAGTGGTTAGTGTTGTTAAAGACCCAATTTCAGAATACACTCATTACGGCAATCAAATGGTACTTGCTATTGTGAAAACCCCATTTAAGGATACGATCTGTTCAACAATAACCTGGTCAATTAGTGTAATCCCATGTGTCATATGTTATTATAAAAAACAACATATATAAAATCTAATGCAAAACATTAACAGTTCATATGAATATATATAAAAAAAATAATTAAATAGATGAATATAACCAGATGTGTTCAAATCCATATTCATAAAAACTAAATCATATTATATGAATAAAATTATACATATATATATATATATATATATATATATATATATATATCTCAAAGGATGCGATAAAACTGGGAAAGATTAAAACATCATGCATAAAAACAGAGGAAAAAAATCCATATAGTATTAGTTAAAATAATCACAGTTAAAAATAAATTCATATACCCAGATTATTATCGGGTCATTCATAAAAGGCTAGTTTGAGCAGTGCTCTTGAGATGTTCATAGGGATGTTTTTTGGAATGGTACAATTTCAATATGATATTATTATGCAATTAATAAAACTACATATAAAAATCCTAAGTTTCTGTGTGTTTTATTTACAACGTATACCCATATATATGTACATGAATATATAAATACATATTTATGTATATGTGAAGGGGATTTAGCATAGTTAGAGCAGAATATAGGAAGCTAGATAGAGTTCTCTCTATTAGTCTGAAAAGAGTATATATATGTGGAGCTATATTGGTATATCATAGGAAGGCTGCTATATCAATATCCACATTGAGACCTGCGGGAGTTCTGGTTCCAACTGCATGAATCCAGAAGGTCTCTCTATGTCTGAGTAGAATTTCTCTACTACCTCCTCTCTTTCCCACTCGTACATGCTCCAAAATAGTGCCTCTCAGACATTCTGGATTTTTAATATGGACCCTTCTATAATGATCTGATAGACTATGGGATTTGAGGCCTTCATTGATGTTGGTTATGTGTTCATATAGTCTTTTCTTATACGGCATAGTAGTTCTCTCTATGTATTGGAGATTACATCCACATTGAACCAAATATACAACAAACGTTGTCTTGCAGTTTGTCAGATGGTTAATAGTACATTTTTTGTCATTTGCGGTTGATTTTACTATTTTTGTAGGTCTAATGCCATGGTACATATGATCACAGGAAGCACAATTTAGCCTATTGCACTTATAGAAACCTAATGCTCCTTTGTTGAGCCAAGTGCTTTTATTTTCCAACTCTTTTAATTGGCTCAGGGCCACTATTGTCTTTAGATTTCTATTTTTCCTAAAGATGCAATTGGGTTTCGGTCCTATTTTATTTCGAAGAAGTTGGTCTTTTTTCAAAATGTACCAATGTTTCTTAAGTATATGTTTTATGCCCATAGATCCCTCATTATAGGTGGATATAAAACTAGTTTGCTGATCTCTTGACCTAATTTCTACTCCCTGGGTGTTCACATTTCTACCCTCTCCATTTGAATATTTCATTTCAATTTTATCAAGTGCTGTGTCTATCCATCTTCTTTTGTAACCCTTTTCGAGAAATTTATGAGTTAGGGTGTTAGACTCTTTCTTATAATCTCCTAGGTTCGTACAATTCCTTCGTAGCCTTTCAAATTGTCCTACAGGAATATTTTTTATCCATGCAGGATGATGACCACTAGAGGCGTGTATGTATCCATTACTGTTGGTGTCCTTAGTGTAGAGTTTTGTTTTTATTTCCCCTTCCTCATGGAACAGTACTAGATCTAAGAATTCTATTTTAGTGTCACTATGCTTCTCAGTGAAGTTTAGATTCCTATCGTTATTGTTCAGGTATGTGTAAAATTGGTTTAGACTGTCCTCATCTCCTTTCCAGATGAGGACAATGTCATCTATAAATCTAAACCAAGTTACTATATATTCCAGATATGGATTGTTTTGCCAAATAAACCTCTCTTCCCAGAAGCCCATGTACAGGTTGGCGTAGCTAGGTGCAAATTTCGTGCCCATAGCTGTTCCGCCAACCTGTACATAGAATTCCCCTTCAAACAGGAAATAAATTTTCCTTAGAATGAAGCCAATAGCTTCCAGTAGAAATAGTTGTTTTTTCTCTGAGAGGTTGGTTCTGTCCCTCAGCCAATGGCTCACAGCTTCTACAGGGAGTGCAGAATTATTAGGCAAGTTGTATTTTTGAGGATTAATTTTATTATTGAACAACAACCATGTTCTCAATGAACCCAAAAAACTCATTAATATCAAAGCTGAATATTTTTGGAAGTAGTTTTTAGTTTGTTTTTAGTTTTAGCTATTTTAGGGGGATATCTGTGTGTGCAGGTGACTATTACTGTGCATAATTATTAGGCAACTTAACAAAAAACAAATATATACCCATTTCAATTATTTATTTTTACCAGTGAAACCAATATAACATCTCAACATTCACAAATATACATTTCTGACATTCAAAAACAAAACAAAAACAAATCAGTGACCAATATAGCCACCTTTCTTTGCAAGGACACTCAAAAGCCTGCCATCCATGGATTCTGTCAGTGTTTTGATCTGTTCACCATCAACATTGCATGCAGCAGCAACCACAGCCTCCCAGACACTGTTCAGAGAGGTGTACTGTTTTCCCTCCTTGTAAATCTCACATTTGATGATGGACCACAGGTTCTCAATGGGGTTCAGATCAGGTGAACAAGGAGGCCATGTCATTAGATTTTCTTCTTTTATACCCTTTCTTGCCAGCCACGCTGTGGAGTACTTGGACGCGTGTGATGGAGCATTGTCCTGCATGAAAATCATGTTTTTCTTGAAGGATGCAGACTTCTTCCTGTACCACTGCTTGAAGAAGGTGTCTTCCAGAAACTGGCAGTAGGACTGGGAGTTGATCTTGACTCCATCCTCAACCAAAAAGGCCCCACAAGCTCATCTTTGATGATACCAGCCCAAACCAGTACTCCACCTCCACCTTGCTGGCTTCTGATTTGGACTGGAGCTCTCTGCCCTTTACCAATCCAGCCACGGGCCCATCCATCTGGCCCATTAAGACTCACTCTCATTTCATCAGTCCATAAAACCTTAGAAAAATCAGTCTTGAGATATTTCTTGGCCCAGTCTTGACGTTTCAGCTTGTGTGTCTTGTTCAGTGGTGGTCGTCTTTCAGCCTTTCTTACCTTGGCCATGTCTCTGAGTATTGCACACCTTGTGCTTTTGGGCACTCCAGTGATGTTGCAGCTCTGAAATATGGCCAAACTGGTGGCAAGTGGCATCTTGGCAGCTGCACGCTTGACTTTTCTCAGTTCATGGGCAGTTATTTTGCGCCTTAGTTTTTCCACACGCTTCTTGCGACCCTGTTGACTATTTTGAATGAAACGCTTGATTGTTCGATGATCACGCTTCAGAAGCTTTGCAATTTTAAGAGTGCTGCATCCCTCTGCAAGATATCTCACTATTTTTGACTTTTCTAAGCCTGTCAAGTCCTTCTTTTGACCCATTTTGCCAAAGGAAAGGAAGTTGCCTAATAATTATGCACACCTTATATAGTTTGTTGATGTCATTAATTAGCTTAGCTTAATTGGTAGTAGGCTTTCAAGCCTATACAGCTTGGAGTAAGACAACATGCATAAAGAGGATGATGTGGTCAAAATACTCATTTGCCTAATAATTCTGCACTCCCTGTATACCCAGATCATGTGGGATATTGGTGTAAAGTGCTGTGACATCTAGTGATGTCCCGAACTGTTCGCCCGCGAACGGTTCACAGCGAACATAGCTTGTTCACGTTCGCGTTTGTGGGCGAACACATGGCGATGTTCGATCCGCCCCTATGTGTCATCATTGTGGAAACTTTGACCCTTTATGTCACAGCCGCCTGACACATTAGAGCCAATCAACATCAGACACTCCCTCACAGACCCTCCCAGCTACTCGGAATCCGCCATTTTAGACTCATGACGACCTTGCTTTCTTATTGAGAGGACGTGTTGTGTTTTTGCTCCTGACATTAATAGGAAAAACATAGCTAGGCTAGTGTATTTACAGTCCAGAAGGACTCCACTCATCTCTGCTGCAAGCACAGCACCCCAAAAAGCCCTTTTTAGGGCTATATTTCGTGCCGTTTTTTTTTTTTTTCTTTGTTTTTTTTTTTTATTAGCATTTGCCTGGCTTTCAGCTGTGTGTTTAAGGCTCACATCATATGCTGTGACTACTGCCACCACTGATATCTCCCTAACAACATTAGTTTAAATTTAACTAACCAAAAAATTTAATTATTTTTCTAGTGTAATTTTTTTTCATTGCTCTGTGCCAGCCAGCAGCCACCAGTGTTAATATCCGTTTATAACATTATTTTAAATTTAAAAAAAATATATTTTTCTAGTGTAATCTAATTACATTTACTATCATGCCTGTGTCTGTCAGGCTCACTCAGCATTAATATACCTCATTTTTTTCAGTCTTTTGGCTAATTGGTCTGTGCCAGGCAGCCACCCAGCACTCATATCTATTCTTCTTCACCTTAATTTTAATATAAAAAAAAAAAAAAGTTTAAATTTGTTTGCTAGTGTAATCTAATATAATTTTCTATCCGGCCTGTGTGTTTTGCTGACATACAGAGCCTACTGTGTTTACTTGCTGCCCTCCCTAGTCTATGAGCCACGACTCATATGTGTTTAACCTTTTTTTAATTTCCCCCCCAAAAAATAATTTCAATCATTTTTCTAGTGTAATCTAATAGTATTTTCTATCAGGCGTGTGTGTATCCGACTTACAGAGCCTACTGTTTTTAATAGCTGCCCTTCCAAGGCTATCAGCCACGACTCATATGTATGTGCTTAACCATTTTCTTAAAATTTCCAAAAAAAGTCTTTAAATCATTATGCTAGTGTAATCTAATTGTATTTTCTATCAGGCCTGTGTCTAACTGTCTATCTGACTTACACAGCACACTGTTGTTAATTGCTGCCCTACGTAGCAGCCAGCCAGTGCGACCACTCATAGAGTCATATGTGCATTGCACTTCTCAACATAATTTTAATATTAAAATCTAAAATTTTAAAATATTTTTCTAGTGTAATCTAACTTAATTTTCTATCAGGCCTGTGTTTTTGTCACTTACACAGCATACTGTGGTAAATTGCTGCCCTACCTACCATCCACGACTCATATCTGCCAGCCTGTGTTCCAGGCCCAACTAGCCAATTAGTGGCACCAATCACAATTCTTGTAACAGTATATAAAAAAATAAAAATCCTAATTTTTTGGACTGCAAATATTCAGTCTCCTAGTGCCATTGAATTGCATTTACCTCCTGCCTGCCACTGCCAGCCTTTTGTGCCAGGCCATCTAGCCAACTATTTACACCAATCATAATTTTTGTCACAGACAGTATAGTTACTAATTAAAATTAAAAAAAATTTGATTGTTGATCTTAATCCTCAGTTTACTTGTGCCCTAGAATTGCACTTTTCTACTGCCTTCCAAGCCTGTGTGCCAGGCCTACTTGAAAAATATTTACACCAATCATAGTTGTTGTGACAGTATTCTTAATAATTAAAAATTAAAATTGTTGGTAATAGTTGTTGAGAATCCTTAGTTTGCTGGTGCCATTGAATAGCACTTTCCTGCTGCCTTGCAGCCTGCTGTGAGCCAGGCCCACCTAGCCAATTGTTGCCAGCAATCATATTTCTTTTAACAGTATTGCAAAAAGTGTCAATCATCACTGTTTTGACTGTCAGTAATCAGTCTCCTAGTGTCCTTGAATTGCATTTACCTCCTGCCTGCCAGCCTTTTGTGCCAGGCCGTCTTGCCAACTATTTACACCAATCATAATTGTTGTCACAGTATAGTTACTAATTAAAATTAAAAAATTCTTGATTGTTGATGATCTTAATCCTCAGTTTGCTCGTGCCCTAGAATTGCACTTTTCTACAGCCTTCCAAGCCTGTGTGCCAGGCCTACTTGAAAAATATTTACACCAATCATATTTGTTGTGACAATATTCTTAATAATTAAAAATTTAAATTTTTGTTAATATTTGTTGTGAATCCTCAGTTTGCTGGTGCCATTGAATAGCACTTTCCTCCTGCTTTGCAGCCTGCTGTGAGCCAGGCCCACCTAGCCATTTGTTGCCAGCAATCATATTTCTTTTAACAGTATTGCAAAAATTGTCAATCATCACTGTTTTGACTGTCAGTAATCAGTCTCCTAGTGTCCTTGAATTGCATCTACCTCCTGCCTGCCAGCCTTTTGTGCCAGGCCGTCTTGCCAACTATTTACACCAATCATAATTATTGGTCACAGTATAGTTACTAATTAAAATTAAAAAAATATTGATTGTTGATGATCTTAATCCTCAGTTTGCTCTTGCCCTAGAATTGCACTTTTCTACAGCCTTCCAAGCCTGTGTGCCAGGCCTACTTGAAAAATATTTACACCAATCATATTTGTTGTGACAGTATTCTAATAATTAAAAATTAAAATTTTTGGTAATAGTTGTTGTGAATCCTCAGTTTGCTGGTGCCATTGAATAGCACTTTCCTCCTGCCTTGCAGCCTGCTGTGAGCCAGGCCCACCTAGCCAATTGTTGCCAGCAATCATATTTCTTTTAACAGTATTGCAAAAATTGTCAATCATCACTGTTTTGACTGTCAGTAATCAGTCTCCTAGTGTCCTTGAATTGCATCTACCTCCTGCCTGCCAGCCTTTTGTGCCAGGCCGTCTTGCCAACTATTTACACCAATCATAATTATTGGTCACAGTATAGTTACTAATTAAAATTAAAAAAATCTTGATTGTTGATGATCTTAATCCTCAGTTTGCTCGTGCCCTAGAATTGCACTTTTCTACAGCCTTCCAAGCCTGTTTGCCAGGCCTACTTGAAAAATATTTATACCAATCATATTTGTTGTGACAGTATTCTAATAATTAAAAATTAAAATTTTTGGTAATAGTTGTTGTGAATCCTCAGTTTGCTGGTGCCATTGAATAGCACTTTCCTCCTGCCTTGCAGCCTGCTGTGAGCCAGGCCCACCTAGCCAATTGTTGCCAGCAATCATATTTCTTTTAACAGTATTGCAAAAATTGTCAATCATCACTGTTTTGACTGTCAGTAATCAGTCTCCTAGTGTCCTTGAATTGCATCTACCTCCTGCCTGCCAGCCTTTTGTGCCAGGCCGTCTTGCCAACTATTTACACCAATCATAATTTTTGGTCACAGTATAGTTACTAATTTAAATTTAAAAATTCTTGATTGTTGATGATCTTAATCCTCAGTTTGCTCGTGCCCTAGAATTGCACTTTTCTACTGCCTTCCAAGCCTGTGTGCCAGGCCTACTTGAAAAATATTTACACCAATCATATTTGTTGTGACAGTATTCTTAGTAATTAAAAATTAAAAAAATTGTAAATAGTTGTTGTGAATCCTCAGTTTGCTGGTGCCAGTGAATAGCACTTTCCTCCTGCCTTGCAGCCTGCTGTGTGCCCGGCCCACCTAGCCAATTATTGCCAGCAATCATATTTCTTTTAACAGTATTGCAAAAATGGTCAATCATCACTGTTTTGACTGTCAGTAATCAGTCTCCTAGTGTCCTTGAATTGCATTTACCTCCTGCCTGCCAGCCTTTTGTGCCAGGCCATCTTGCCAACTATTTACACCAATCATAATTGTTGTGACAATATAGTTACTAATTAAAATTAAAATTTGTTTGATTGTTGATCTTAATCCTCAGTTTGCTCGTGCCATTGAATTGCACTTTTCTACTGCCTGCCAGCCTGTGTGCCAGGCCCAACTATCCAATTAGTGCCAGCAATCATATTTCTTTTAACAGTATTGCAAAATTTGTCAATCATCACTGTTTTGACTGTCAATCTGCAGTCTACTAGTGCCCTTGAATTGCATTTTCCTCCTGCCTGCCTGCCTGTGTGCCAGTCCCAACTAGCCAATTAGTGCCACCACTCATATTTATTGTAACAGGATTGGAATTTTTGTTAATCATAACTGTTTTGACTGTGATTCTTCAGTCTCCTAGTGCCACTGAATTGAAGTTTCCTTTCTCCCAGCGTGTGTGCCAGACAGGCCCATTTGCCAACTAGTGCCAAACAATCATATTTGTTGCCACACTACTTGTAATATTTTAAAAAAATTAACAATTTGTGATTTTTAAAACATCTGTCTTTTTGTTGTTGTCAGTCTCACAGCGTATACTGTGCCCACTTTCACAGTGACACCTTCAATTGGTGTAATAGTATTGTTAGTGTCCATTTAAAAAAAATGACAGGCAGAGGCAGGCCACCCTGCAGGTTCCGTGGTCGTGGTCGTGGTGCTGTGATTCCTTTAGACCCTACAAATATGCACATTGTTCAGACGCCGGGTGCCAGGGGGGACGCAAAAAGTTCTGAGGAGGACCTAGTTGAATGGCTAACACAGGACACCCAATCTTCTTCAGCTTCCGCTGCTAGTCCTCCTAACCTTGATGCACCATCTAAGTCCAGCTGTGCTTTGGGCAGGTCTCAAGTGACCAGTGTCACTCCCCCGCCTGTCGCCACCACCAACACTAGCACCACAGCCGCTTCACTTGATCTGTCACAGGAGTTATTTACACCTCATTTGGAAGAAATGTGTGATGCGCAACGATCTTTGACAGAGGATGTAGATAATAGTGATCAGTCTCAGTCAGGCAGCATTAATGACATGGAGGTGCGGTGTGATGATGATGATGATGTTGTACCCGCTGCTGCTTCCTTTCTTGATGTTTCAGATACAAGTGAAGCGGTTGATGATGATGTGTCGGTGGATGTCACGTGGGTTCCTGCTAGAAGAGAAGAAGAAGAGGGGGAAAGTTCAGATGGGGAGACAGAGAGGAGGAGGAGGAGGAGACGATTTGGAAGCACGGGGAGGTCGTCTCAAGTTGCACAGTCAGACAGCACAGTCAGACAGCATGCATCGTCACCAGGGGTCAGCCAGACAGCACGCCGATGCCCATCAACGCATGCTGTTGCCACCACCAGAATGCCGTCATCGCAGAGCTCAGCAGTGTGGCATTTTTTTGTGTGTCTGCCTCTGATAACAGCGATGCCATTTGCAACTTGTGCCAAAAGAAACTGAGTCATGGGAAGTCCAACAGCCACCTAGGTACAACTGCTTTGCGAAGGCACATGGTCTCCCATCACAAAGGCCGATGGGAAGAACACATGAGTAGAAGCAGCACACAAAGTGAAAGCCGCCCTCCTCCTCCTGCTCCAGCATCTTCAGCCACGTCAACCAGTGCTGTCCTCCTTGCCCCCTCTCAACCATCCTCCACTCAGTCTCTCTTACGTAGCAGTTCCTGGTCATCTGCCCACAGTCAGGTGTCTGTCAAGGACATGTTTGAGTGTAAGAAGCCAATTTCTCAAAGTCACCCCCTTGCCCGGCGTCTGACAGTTGGCTTGTCTGAACTCTTATCCCGCCAGCTTTTACCATACAAGCTGGTGGAGTCTAATGCTTTAAAAAAAATTGTATCTATTGGGACACCGCAGTGGAAGGTACCTGGCAGAAATTTCTTTTTACAAAAGGCAATCCCAAACCTGTACTCTGTTGTGAGAAAGGAAGTTATGGCATGTCTGGCACACAGTGTTGGGGCAAGGGTCCATATGACCACGGATAGCTGGTCTGCAAAGCATGGTCAGGGCAGGTATATCACCTACACTGCGCATTGGGTAAACCTGCTGACTTCTGACAAGCATGGGATGCGTGGCTCTGCAGAAGAGTTGGTGACACCGCCACGACTTGCAGGCAGGCCTGCTGCTACCTCCTCTACTCCTCCTACTCCATCCTCTTCCATAACCTCTTCCTCGGCTGAGTCCTCTTCAACTTCTGCGTCTTGCTCCACATCTATGGCACCCCCCCAGCTCCCCAGGTACTATGCTACATCCCAGGTACGGCAGTGTCACGCTGTCTTGGGGTTGACTTGCCTGAAAGCGGAGAGTCACACCGCACCAGCACTCCTGACCACCCTGAACGCACAGGTGGATCAGTGGCTGACTCCGCACCAACTGGAGATTGGCAAGGTTGTTTCTGACAATGGAAGTAATTTGGTGATGGCATTGAAATTGGGCAAGTTGACACAGGTGCAGTGCATGGCATATGTGTGAAATCTAATTGTACAACGATTTGTCCATAAGTACCCAGGCTTACAGGACGTCCTGAAGCAGGCCAGGAAGGTGTGTGGCCATTTCAGGTGTTCCTACACGGCCATGGCGCACTTGTCCGATATCCAGCGTCGAAACAACCTGCCAGTGAGGCGCTTGATTTGTGACAGCCCGACACGGTGGAATTCAACACTCCTAATGTTTGACCGCCTGCTCCAACAAGAAAAAGCTGTTAATGAGTATTTGTATGACCGGGGTGCTAGGCCAGCCTCTGGGGAGCTCTGGATATTTTTTCCAAATTACTGGACGCTCATGTGCAATGCCTGTAGGCTCATGCGTCCTTTTGAGGAGGTGACAAACCTTGTCAGTCGCACCGAAGGCACCATCAGCGACATCATACCATTTGTTTTCTTCCTGGAGCGTACCCTGCGAAGAGTGCTTTATCAGGCAGTAGATGAGCGTGAAGAGGAAGTGGGAGAGTTGTGGTGTCCATCACCCCCACAAATAGCCGAATCAGCATCGCTTGCTGGACCTGTGGCAACGCAGGAAGAGGATTGTGAGGAAGAGGAGTCAGAGGAGGAATGTGGCTTTGAGGAGGAGGAGGAGGAGGAGGAGGAGGAAGACCGAGCACAACAGTCATCCCAGGGTGCTCGTTGTTGTCACCTCTCTGGTACCCGTGGTGTTGTACGTGGCTGGGGGGAAGAAGATACCATCAGTGAGATCAGTGAGGAGGAGGAACGCGACATGATTAGCTCAGCATCCAACCTTGTTCAAATGGGTTCTTTCATGCTGTCGTGCCTGTTGAGGGACCCTCGTATAAAAAAGCTGAAGGAGAACGACCTGTACTGGGTGTCCACGCTCCTCGACCCCCGGTATAAGCATAAAGTGCCTGAAATGTTACCAAATTCCCGCAAGTCGGAAAGGATGGAGCATTTTCATAACAAATTAAAAACTATGCTTTACACAGTGTATAAGGGTGATGTCACAGCACCACGGGAATGTAACAGGGGAAGAGATGAAATTAATCCTCCTCCTCCTCCCACGACCACGGCGGCAAGGACCGGATGCTTTCCTGACGTCTTGTTGATGGAGGACTTGCGTACCTTTTTAACTCCCATGCACCATCAGAGCCTTTCGGGATCCAGCCTTAGAGAAAGACTCAACCGACAGGTAGCAGACTACCTAGCTTTAACTGCGGATCTCGACACCCTCAGGAGCGACTGGGTGTGCAGACTGGACTTGTGGCCTGAGCTATCCCAATTTGCAATGGAACTTCTGGCCTGCCCCGCTTCAAGTGTCCTGTCCAAAAGTACTTTTAGTGCAGCAGGAGGTTTTGTCACTGAGAAGAGAAGTCGCCTAGATCAAAAAAGCCTTGACTATCTCACTTTTATAAAAATGAATGAGGGCTGGATCCCGAAGGGACTGACATTGGGCGTTACATTTGAATAAAAAAGGCCTGATGATGAGATGAGCTGGCTTGGGCTACAACTGGTACACAGGCTGGCCTTTATTTTTTTTTTATAAAGCAGGAGGACTTGCTTGACTTATCCGCCAACAACTAGTGTTCAAGCCACAAGCTTTTAGGGCACTTTATAAATGTTTTACAAACATAAATTTTTCTGGCCACTGCTACAGCAGTTGCTACAACAATACCCCAATTTTTCAGTCATTTGTACATTCCAATTTTTTCTGGCCTCTGCTGCAGCTCTGTGGGTACAAAACTCAAATAAAAAAAATAAGGCACATAACACTAGTGATTAAACTGTTACGAATTGTACAACTTAGCACACCACTCATATCTGGTGGACCATTAAATTGAATGCAAAATGCCACAAATTTGAAAGAGTAGGACCGACCAAGCATCTTTATCCGTCTCTTGGTTGCTCTAAATTATCTCTGTGTTCCATCTATGCCATACTTGTACTCTATTGTGCAAAAGGGTGGCATATGTGGTGTTTCATGCTGTTGTGGCTGTTGCGGGTCATGGCCCATGGTATAAAAAGGCTGAAGGAGAACGACCTGTAATGGGTGCCCCATCAAATTTTTTTAAAAATGTTCCTGGTTCCTCTCAATTATCTCTGGGTTTCTAAAATGGATGCCATACCTGCAAAAGGATGGCATATGTGGTGGTGTTTCCTGCAGTTGTTTATGTTGAGGGTGCTTGACCCTCTTATAAAAAAGCTGAAGGAGAACGACTTGGAGTGGGAGTCCAAGCATGGTTTTTGGGGCTATTTCACTTTTCCAAACAATTATCTGTGGGTTTCTAAAATCAATTCCATACCAGTACTCTATTGTTCAAAAGTATGCCATATGTTCTCTTTCCTGCTGGTATTTTGTTTGAGGGTCCTGGACCCTCTTATAAAAATGCCTAAGGAGAAAGAGGTGTACTGGGTGTCCACTCATTTTTTTTTCTATTTCACATTTGACCAAAATTATCTCTGGGTTTGTAAAATCAATGCCTTTCCTGTACTCTATTGTTCAAAAGGATGCCATATGTCCTCTTTCCTGCTGGTGTTTTTTTTTTAGGGTCCTGGACCCTCTTATAAAAAGGCCTAAGGAGAAAGAGGTGTACTGGGTGTCCACTCATTTTTTTTTCTATTTAACATTTGACAAAAATGATCTCTGGGTTTGTAAAATCAATGCTGTACCTGTACTCTATTGTTCTAAAGGATGCCATATGTCCTCTTTCCTGCTGGTGTTTTTTTTTGAGGGTCCTGGACCCTCTTATAAAAAGGCCTAAGGAGAAAGAGGTGTACTGGGTGTCCACTCATTTTTTTTTTCTATTTAACATTTGACCAAAATGATCTCTAGGTTTGTAAAATCAATGCTGTACCTGTAGTCTATTGTTCAAAAGGATGCCATACGTCCTCTTTCCTGCTGGTGTTTTCTTTGAGGGTCCAGGATCCTCTTATAAAAAGGCCTAAGGAGAAAGAAGTGCACTGGGTGTCCATCAAATCATTTTTTTTATTCAAATTTCCATTTGCAAAAAATTATCTCTGGGTTTCTAAAATCAATGCCTTTCCTGTACTCTATTGTTCAAAAGGATGCCATATGTCCTCTTTCCTGCTGGTGTTTTGTTTGAGGGTCCTGGACCCTCTTATAAAAAGGCCTAAGGAGAAAGAAGTGTACTGGGTGTCCATCGAATCATTTTTTGGATTCAAATTTCCATTTTCAACAAATTATCTCTGGGTTTCTAAAATCAATGCCTTTCCTGTAATCTATTTTTCAAAAGGATGCCATATGTCCTCTTTCCTGCTGGTGTTTTGTTTGAGGGTCCTGGACCCTCTTATAAAAAGGCCTAAGGAGAAAGAATTGTACTGGGTGTCCATCGAATCATTTTTTTGATTCAAATTCCCGGTTGCAACAAATTATCTCCGGGTTTCTAAAATCAATGCCTTTCCTATAATCTTTTTTTCAAAAGGATGCCATATGTCCTCTTTCCTTCTGCTGGTTTTGTTGAGTGTCCTGGAGCCTCTGCTAAAAAGGCCTAAGGATAAATAAGTATACTGGGTGTCTATTCAATGTTTTTTTAGATTTCCTGGTTTTAACAAATTATCTCTGTGTTTCTAAAATCAATGCCTTTCCTGTAATCTATTTTTCAAAAGGATGCCATATGTCCTCTTTCATGCTGTTGTTTCTGTTGAGGCTCCGGGACGCTCTTATAAAAAGGCCTAAGGATAAAGAAGTGTACTGGGTGTCCAATCAATGTTTTTTTCTATTTCCTGGGTCATATAAATGATCTTTGTGTTTCTAAAATCAATGCCTTTCCTGTAATCTAATTTACAAAAGTATGCCATATGTCCTCTTTCCTGCTGCTGGTTTTGTTGAGGGTCCTGGAGCCTCTGCTAAAAAGGCCTAAGGATAAAGAAGTGTACTGGGTGTCTAATCTATGTTTTTTTAGATTTCACGGTTGCAAAAAATTATCCACGGGTTTCTAAAATCAATGCCTTTCCTGTAATCTATTATTCACAAAGATGCCATATGTACTCTTTCATGCTGTTGTTTCTGTTGAGGCTCTGGGAGCCTCTTATTAAAAAGGCCTAAGGATAAATAAGTGTACTGGGTGTCTAATCAATGTTTTTTTAGATTTCACAGTTGCAACTAATGATCTCTGTGTTTCTAAAATCAATGCCTTTCATGTAATCTAATTTTCAAAAGGATGCCATATGTCCTCTTTCGTGCTGCTGGTTTTGTGGAGGGTCCTGGAGCCTCTGCTAAAAAGGCCTAAGGATAAAGAAGTGTACTGGGTGTCTAATCAATGTTTTTTTCTATTTCCCGGTTGCAACTAATGATCTCTGTGTTTCTAAAATCAATGCCTTTCCTCTAATCTAATTTTCAAAAGGATGACATATGTCCTCTTTCCTGCTGCTGGTTTTGTGGAGGGTCCTGGAGCCTCTGCTAAAAAAAGACCTAAGGATAAATAAGTGTACTGGGTGTCTAATCAATCTTTTTTTAGATTTCAAGGTTGCAATAAATTATCTCTGGGTTTCTCAAATCAATGCCTTAAATGTAATCTATTGTTCAAAAGGATGCCATATGTCCTCTTTCCTTTTTTTTTTCTCTGTATTTTGTTTATTTTAGAAAATGTAATGCACTTATAGCTTCACTAAGATTATGACTTTGCACACTGCCATTTTGCATGCAGCATTTTGACATGTCGTGTGATATGACTAGGAGATTGAAGAATGGTATGTTTTGAATCTGCTGAGCATAATAAAAAAAAAATGTTTTTATTTAACTTTAGTTAATAACTGAAGCATGACTTCAGGAGTCAGGTGTGGTCGTAGGTAGTGGTTGTTAGCAGATTATTTTTATTGCAAATTGCAATTGCCACAGCGTGCATAAAATGTGCGTCACTAGTCCAAATCTTACCTTTTTTTTTTCATTCAGGGGTGTCCAGCGCCATATTGGAAAAGCAAAAAACAGGTCTCTGTACCCGTTGATATAAGGGGTGAATAGTGCTTTTACCAGGCTTCTCTTGGATAGCCCCAGAAAGTGTGACTATGAATCCCAAAAAGAAAATTAAATTAAGGTTGAAAACTAACTCCAGAGTAACTTGTAAGACCTGGAGCTCCTCAAACACACGTCCTACCGCAACAGCTATAGGCTCCGCCCCCCCACAAATCTTAACTTTTTAATGCCAATTGATATTGCCACAGCTGGAACAACAGTAAATAACATGTGCGTCACCACAGTCTCCGAAGCTGTTGTCGGATGTATACAAAAACACTGATAAAGTATTCCTTTCGGGGCGCAAAGATATGTCTACCGGAACACTCCAGGAACTTCACAAGAGTCGCTGTCTTGTGTTTCTGGTGATGTTTGAGACATCTGGTGAGCGTACAGGGAGGCCCAAAATCCTCTCCATCTCTGTGCATCACAGGACAGGACATCCTTGTCATCCATAAGCACATGAAATTGCTGGCATTTTCGTTGCTTCAAGAAGTTCAGCTTTTGTGGTGATAGTACAGAATTAAATAAACTTTGGTTTCCTACCATACTCAAGACAATCTTGTAGTTCAAGCTTCGGACTTGCTGTGGTAAACAGTGACCTGTCCATACCAGGAAGATGATTTAGACAGAAGTAAAGAGCTCTGCTTGCAGGTGACACATGTTTATCAACAATCATCAAAGGGGTTGCGTGCAGAATATGGCTGATGGCCCCTTATTCACATGTTTGTCCAGAGCCACAACATTTGCAAACAGCCAGAATAAAGGTCGGTTCTCACCAGCCTTAAGTTGAGCTTCAATTACCAAATGCTGATATTCAAAAAAATATCTAAAATCAATGCCGTTCCTGTAATCTATTGTTCAAAAGGATGACATACGTCCTCTTTCATGCTGTTGTTTCGGTTGAGGCGCTGGGACCCTCTTATTAAAAAGGCCTGAGGAAAAAAAAGTGTACTGGGCGTCTAATCAATGTTTTTTTATATTTCCCGGTTGCAAATAATGATCTGTGGGTTTCTAAAATCAATGCCTTTCTTTTAATCTATTATTCAAAAGGATGACATATGTCCTCTTTCATGCTGTTGTTTCGGTTGAGGCTCCGGGACCCTCTTATTAAAAAGGCCTGAGGAAAAATAAGTGTACTGGGTGTCTAATCAATGTTTTTTTCTATTTCCCGGGTCATATAAATGATCTCTGGGATTCTAAAATCAATGCCTTTCCTGTAATCTATTATTCAAAAGGATGACATATCTCCTCTTTCATGCTGTTGTTTCGGTTGAGGCTCCGGGACCCTCTTATTAAAAAGGCCTGAGGAAAAATAAGTGAGTGTCTAATCAATGTTTTTTTCTAGTTCCCGGGTCATATAAATAATCTCTGGGATTCTAAAAACAATGCCTTTCCTGTAATCTATTATTCAAAAGGATGAGATATCTCCTCTTTCATGCTGTTGTTTCGGTTGAGGCTCCGGGACCCTCTTATTAAAAAGGCCTAAGAATAAATGAGTGTACTGGGTGTCTAATCAATGTTTTTTTCTATCTCCCGGGTCATATAAATGATATCTGGGATTCTAAAATCAATGCTTTTACTGTAATCTATTATTCAAAAGGATGACATATCTCCTCTTTCATGCTGTTGTTACAGTTGAGGCTCCGGGACCATCTTATTAAAAAGGCCTGAGGAAAAATAAGTGTACTGGGTGTCTAATCAATGTTTTTTTCTATTTCCTGGGTCATATAAATAATCTCTGGGATTCTAAAAACAATGCCTTTCTTGTAATCTATTATTCAAAAGGATGACATATCTCCTCTTTCATGCTGTTGTTTCGGTTGAGGCTCCGGGACCCTCTTATTAAAAAGGCCTAAGAATAAATGAGTGTACTGGGTGTCTAATCAATGTTTTTTTCTATTTCCCGGGTCATATAAATGATATCTGGGATTCTAAAATCAATGCTTTTACTGTAATCTATTATTCAAAAGGATGACATATCTCCTCTTTCATGCTGTTGTTTCAGTTGAGGCTCCAGGACCCTCTTATTAAAAAGGCCTGAGGATAAATAAGTGTACTGGGTGTCTAATCAATGTTTTTTTCTATTTCCCGTTTGCAAATAATGATCTGTGGGTTTCTAAAATCAATGCCTGTCTTCTAATCTATTATTCAAAAGGATGACATATGTCCTCTTTCATGCTGTTGTTTCGGTTGAGGCTCCGGGACCCTCTTATTAAAAAGGCCTGAGGAAAAATAAGTGTACTGAGTGTCTAATCAATGTTTTTTTCTATTTCCCGGGTCATATAAATAATCTCTGGGATTCTAAAAACAATGCCTTTCCTGTAATCTATTATTCAAAAGGATGACATATCTCCTCTTTCATGCTGTTGTTTCGGTTGAGGCTCCGGGACCCTCTTATTAAAAAGGCCTAAGAATAAATGAGTGTACTGGGTGTCTAATCAATGTTTTTTTTCTATTTCCCGGGTCATATAAATGATCTCTGGGATTCTAAAATCAATGCCTTTCTTGTAATCTATTATTCAAAAGGATGACATATCTCCTCTTTCATGCTGTTGTTTTGGTTGAGGCTCCGGGACCCTCTTATTAAAAAGGCCTGAGGATAAATAAGTGTACTGGGTGTCTAATCAATGTTTTTTTCTATTTCCCGGGTCATATAAATGATCTCTGTGATTCTAAAATCAATGCCTTTCCTGTAATCTATTATTCAAAAGGATGACATATCTCCTCTTTCTTGCTGTGCTTTCGGTTGAGGCTCCGGGACCCTCTTATTAAAAAGGCCTGAGGATAAATAAGTGTACTGGTTGTCTAATCAATGTTTTTTTCTATTTCCCGGGTCATATAAATGATCTCTGGGATTCTAAAATCAATGCCTTTCCTGTAATCTATTATTCAAAAGGATGACATATCTCCTCTTTCATGCTGTTTTTTCGGTTGAGGCTCCGGGACCCTCTTATTAAAAAGGCCTAAGAATAAATGAGTGTACTGGGTGTCTAATCAATGATTTTTTCTATTTCCCGGGTCATATAAATGATCTCTGTGATTTTAAAATCAATGCCTTTCCTGTAATCTATTATTCAAAAGGATGACATATCTCCTCTTTCATGCTGTTGTTTCGGTTGAGGCTCCGGGACCCTCTTATTAAAAAGGCCTGAGGATAAATAAGTGTACTGGGTGTCTAATCAATCTTTTTTTTTATTTCCTGGGTCATATAAATGATCTCTGGGATTATAAAATAAATGCCTTAACTGTAATCAATTGTTCACAAGGATGCCATATATCCTCTTTCATGCTGTTGTTTCAGTTGAGGCTCCAGGAGCCTCTTATAAAAAGGCCGAAGGATAAAGAAGTGTTCTGGGTGTCCAATCAATGTTTTTTTATTTCACAGTTGCCAAAAAATTATCTATGGCTTTGTAAAATCTATGCCTTACCTGTCATCTATTGTTCAAAAGGATGCCATATGTCCTCTTTCCTGCTGTTGTTTTTGTTGGGGGTCCGGAACACTATTCTAAAAAGGCCGAAGGAGAACGACCTGTACTGTACTTGGTGTCCAATCATGTTTTTGTTTTCAATTTCACGGTTCATAATAAATATCGCAGTGTAACTAAAATCCATGCCATACCTGTACTCTGTTGTTCAAAAGGATGGCATATGTGGTGTTTCATTCTGTTGTGGTTGTTGAGGGTCGTGGCCGTGGGACAGCGTATAAAACGGCTGAAGGAGAACAACCTGTACAGCCTTGCTCCTCTTTTTAGGCAGGCCAGCTCTTTGCATTCATGCCCACAGACTCTGTAACGCATGCCTCTTTTAGGGAGAGGTGCAGCCATAATGCAGGGTCAGAACCTCTGCCTGCAACTGTTATACTCGATTTTGTGAAAGGAAGTAACCTTACCATGGTTCCCTGCACGCACGTATTGTTGTTATATTTTTGGTGAGGGTAATCATGATGGCCATGTAGACCACCACCACTGAGAGTCCTGGAAGTAACAGGGATGAGATGAAATAGCTAAGAATAGTAGAACTTGAAACAACAGAGTTAGCCATGGGTGTTAGTGCAAAACCGCTTGGCTTTTTTTTGGCTTTGGGTGCGGCTATTCATGCAGGCCATATAGAGCTGCCACCATTCGGTGTCATATCAGCTATTAAACTAATAAGAACAGTACTACAAAAATACAGCCAATGAAGGGCCTTAGGAAGACTGAGCCAAGGTTGGATTGTAGTATTTGGTTAGGCTAATCATGATGGCCATGTAGACCACCACCGAGAGTCCTGGAAGTAACAGGGATGTTGAGATGAAAGTGCTAAGAATAGTACTACTTGAAACAACAGAGTTAGCCATGGGTGTTAATCCAAGACCGCTTGGATTTATTTTTGTATTGGGTGCGGCTAATCATGCAGGCCATATAGAGCTGCCACCATTCGGTGTTGTATCAGCTATAAAAATAATAAGAACTGTACTATCAAAATACAGCCAATGAAGGGCCTATGAAGACAGAGCAAAGGTTGGATTGTAGTATTTTGTTCAGCTAATCATGATGGCCATGTAGACCACCCGTAACAGGGATGAAAGTGCTAAGAATAGTACTAATTGAAACAACCGAGTTAGCCATGGGTGTTAGTCTAAGACCACTCTGGTTTTTTTGGGGTTTGGGTGCAGCTAATCATGAAGGCCAGATAGACCTGCCACCATTTGGTGTTGTAACAGGTATTAAACTGCAAAGAACAGTACTACTTAACACAACCTACTTACCATGGGTCCCAGAGCATATGTTTGGTTATTATATTTTGTAAGGGTAATCATGCAGGCCATATAGACCTCCACCGATAGGGTGAGTATGAGTAACAGCTATTAAAATGCGAAGGACATTACTAATTAACACAACATAGTTACCATGGGTCGCAGACCAAAAGCAGATGTCTTATTATTATATTTTGTATGGGTGATCATCCAGGCCGTATAGACCTCACCAAATAGGGGGAGTTACAGAGATTAAAGTGCTAAGAATGGTAGTACTTAAAACACAACCTAGTTAAAATAGGTACCAGACCGCATGTCTTATTATTATATTTTTTCAGGGTAATCAGGCAGGCCATATAGAACACCCCCGATAGGGGGGGGGGGGGAACAGGGATTAAAGTGCTAAGAAAAGTACTAATTAACACAAGCTAGTTGGGTCCAAGAACGCATGTTTAATTATTAGACTTTATTAGGGTAATTATATATCTAACAAATCTATCTATTTCTCTTCTATCGATTCTATCTAACTATCAATCTATGTATATCTATCTATCCTATCTATCAATCTATCTTCTGTCCGGGATGTTTTGAGACAGCCACTTTGGGAATGTTAGTTGATTTAGGCCCATTATGGCTTAAAAGCAGACTCTGCATAAACTATGTAATTTTCCATGGGAGTTTTGCCAGGGATCCCCCTCCAGCATGCGACAGTCCAGGTGTTAGTACCCTTGAAACAACTTTTCCATCACTATTGTGGCCAGAAAGAGTCCTTGTAGGTTTTAAAGTTCGCCTGCCTATTGAATTCAATGGCGGATCGTGCAGTTCGCGGGTTCGCGAACAATACCGGAAGTTCGAGTCCGCCGTTCGCGAACCGAAAATTTTAGGTTCGCGACATCACTAGTGACATCTATTGTAGCCCAAATAAAATTTTCTTTCCATTTGATTTTTGTTATTTTATTTATTGTATCAGGGGTATCTTTTAGATATGATCTAATTTTAGGCACTATAGGTTGGAGAAAATAGTCCACAAATTCTGAAAGAGGGGAGGTTAGGGAATCAATTCCGGCTATAATAGGTCTCCCCGGGGGGTTCATTGCATCTTTGTTTATGTTTGGTAGATGATAGAAGAGAGCCGTTTATATATATATATATATATATATATATATATATATATATATATATATATATATATATATATATATAGGGAAGTATTTTACATATATATATGATTATATATTGATAAGGAAAACACATAGTTAAACACTTTATTAAATATGAATATAGCATAAATATAGTTTTTTATGTTCTCATCTACTTGACTGCAATGGGCTCCAATGCACTTATATATACATATGTATTAATTTGTTTATATGTGTACATATGTCTGTAAATATATATTGTCATGTAAAATGTCAGTGACTTTTGTAAAGTATACAGATTGATCGTTAATTCATATATATCGTTGGATATAAAAATGTCTTGTCATCTGTAATGATACAGCATTTGTAAATTGCCTGAAATGGGTGACACAAACCCCCCTTACTGATTAGCATACATTTCAGGATGCCTGAGCTGACCAAATACACATCTCAGAGTTTATTGCAGACAAGATGTCCCAAAACTACAAAGAGAACATTTGTTCCCCAACTAGAAAGTAGATGCTTCAAAAGATTCTTTACCTCATCGCTTAATGAGATTATATGTTTTCAAACAAGATAAACCTGTTACCTAGATCACAGGAACCCCTGTGGACAGCAGACAAAGGTCTGGACTCATGTTTGAAGCTCAGAATCTTCAGAAAAGCAGTTAATTTACACCATGGGGTAGATTTATCATAGTGCGAGTGGACATGATACGATGTAGTGTATTATGTCTGCTGCACATCCATAAATGCCAACAGCATAAGCTGTCTATATATCTATTTTGTATATATATTGGTCTGGGAGATATACTTTATACCTGATGTACTATATTAGATAAATGTCTGCTGTATTAAGTGGGTAGCTGTATTGGTGAATTTAAAATATTTGACTGTATTTAAGAATCAACAGCATTTTCTTTATTCCTGGAATCTAATATACCAATGAGAGGAAATGAATACATATTAAATAAATTGTCTGATGACTATAATCATAGATATGAATCCATACTCCTAAACATTATTAAGACATGTGAAATAATTGAAGCTGGTATTTAAACAGGTAATTTATAGTTGCAACGCTAGTATTAAATAGTCCAGTGTACTTCATATATTAAAGTAACCTTATTATTAGGAAGAGGGGTTTTCCAGTCCATACTTATAAATTAATTTTCTTATTTACACCGGATTGAAGATCCTTCAAGTGAAACTTCAACAACTGTGAGTACCTAAAGTTTTTTTAAGGTTTTTTGGATGGTTTTTTTTTAGATTAGGGGTTGGGCATTTTTTAAAAGAGCTAAATGCCCTTTTAAGGGCAAGAAAAAAAGCTAAATGCCCTTTTAAGGGCAATGCCCATACAAATGCCCTTATCAGGGCAATAGTATATTAGATTTTTGTAGATAGTTGTTTTTATTTTGTTGGTTTGGGGGGTGGGGGTTTGAAATATTAGTGGGTCTTTGTATTTTATTAAGTAAAAAAGCTGTTTAACTTAGGGCAATGCCCTACAAAAGGCCCTTTTAAGGGCTTTTTTTAGGTTATTCTAGATTAGGTTTTTTTATTTTGTGGTGTTTTTTTAAAAATGGGTATTAGAATAGGAATAATTGTTATTATTTTTAATATTTCGTTTGTTATTTTGTGTAATGTTTTTGTTTTTGTTTTGGGGTGGGTATTTATTTTTAGATTAGGGGTTGGTTTTTTCTTAAAAGAGCTGAATGCCATTTTAAGGGCAGGATAAAATAGCTGAATGTCCTTTTAAGGGCAATACCCATACAAATGCCCTTTTCAGGGCAATGGGTAGATTAGGCTTTACTTTATTTTTTATTTTGTGGGTTTGGGGGGTGGAGGTTTGTATACTTTTAGGGGGTGTTTGCTTTTCTTTTGTAGGAAAAGAGCTGTTATCTTTAAGGCAATGTCCTACAAAAGGCCCTTTTAAGGGCACACAAAATGCCCTTTTAGGGCCCTCGGTAGTTTATTATAGATTAGGGTTTTTTATTTTGGGGTGTTTTTTTTTTTTTAAAGGTTATTAGAATAGGAATAATTTTTATTATTTTGGATAATTTCGTTTTTTATTTTTTGTAATGTTAGGTTTAAGTGTAAGGCAGCTTAGGTATTTTTTCACAGGTAAGTTTGTATTTATTTTTACTAGGTAGTTAGTAAATAGTTAATAACTATTTACTAACTAGTCTACCTAGTTAAAATAAATACAAACTTACCTGTGAAATAAAAATAAAACCTAAGCGAGCTACAATATAACTATTAGTTATATTGTAGCTAGCTTAGGTTTTATTTCACAGGTAAGTATGTATTTAGTTTTAAATAGGTATTATTTAGTTAATAATTGTAACTTTAATTTAGCTCTATTTTAATTATGTTAAATTTAGGGGGTGTTAGGTTTAGAGTAGTTAAATATCAGAAAGCGCCTAACTAGAGGCTATGGGAAGTGGGTCTTAGCAGTGGCTGATAAACCTAGCTGTCTGAATTGAATAATTATACAGATGTGTTAACAATGTAAAATTGTAATATTATACAAATTTATTTGACAAATTTTATACAAATTTATTAGCAATGTAGAATATAAAATTTAAACACTATCGGCTAGATTTAGAGTTTTGTCGGTAATGACCCGCGTAGCTAACGCTGGCTTTTTTCTGGCCTCACCTTTAAAATAACTCTGGTATTGAGAGTCCACAGAATGGCTGTGTTAGGCTCCAAAAAAGGAGCGTAGAGCATATTTAACGCAACTTCAACTCTCGATACCAGAGTTGCTTACGGACGCGGCCAGCCTCAAAAACGTGCTCGTGCACGATATCCCCATAGGAAACAATGGAGCTGTTTGAGCTGAAAAAAAAACTAACACCTGCAAAAAAGCCGCGTTCATCTCCTAACGCAGCCCCATTGTTTGCTATGGGGAAACACTTCCTACGTCTGCACCTAACACTCTAACATGTACCCCGAGTCTAAACACCCCTAACCTTTCACTTATTAACCCCTAATCTGCCGCCCCCGCTATCGCTGACCCCTGCATATTATTATTAACCCCTAATCTGCCGCTCCGTAAACCGCCGCTTCTTACAATATCGATATGTACCCCTAATCTGCTGCCCCTAACACCGCCGACCCCTATATTATATTTATTAACCCCTAATCTGCCCCCCACAACATCGCCTCCACCTGCCTACACTTATTAACCCCTAATCTGCCGAGCGGACCGCACCGCTATTATAATAAAGTTATTAACCCCTAATCCGCCTCACTAACCCTATAATAAATAGTATTAACCCCTAATCTGCCCTCCCTAACATCGCCGACACCTAACTTAAAACATTAACCCCTAATCTGCCGACTGAAGCTCACCGCTATTCTAATAAATGTATTAACCCCTAAAGCTAAGTCTAACACTAACACCCCCCTAAGTTAAATATAATTTAAATCTAACGAAATAAATTAACTCTTATTAAATAAATTATTCCTATTTAAAGCTAAATACTTACCTGTAAAACAAACCCTAATATAGCTACAATATAAATTATATTTATATTATAGCTATTTTAGGATTTATATTTATTTTACAGGTAACTTTGTATTTATTTTAACCAGGTAAAATAGCTAAAATAGTTAAAATAATTACATAATTACCTGTAAAATAAATCCTAACCTAAGTTACAATTAAACCTAACACTACACTATCAATAAATTAATTAAATAAAATACCTACAATTACCTACAATTAAACCTAACACTACACTATCAATAAATTAATTAAATACAATATCTACAAATAAATACAATGAAATAAACTAACTAAAGTACAAAAAATAAAAAATAACTAAGTTACAAAAAATAAAAAAAATATTTACAAACATCAGAAAAATATTACAACAATTTTAAACTAATTACACCTACTCTAAGCCCCCTAATAAAATAACAAAGACCCCAAAATAAAAAAATGCCCTACCCTATTCTAAATTACTAAAGTTCAAAGCTCTTTTACCTTACCAGCCCTGAACAGGGCCCTTTGCGGGGCATGCCCCAAAGAATTCAGCTCTTTTGCCTGTAAAAAAAACACATACTATACCCCCCCCCAACATTACAACCCAACACCCACATACCCCTAATCTAACCCAAACCCCCCTTAAATAAACCTAACACTAAGCCCCTGAAGATCTTCCTACCTTGTCTTCACCATACCAGGTTCACCGATCGATCCAGAAGAGCTCCTCCGATGTCCTGATCCAAGCCCAAGCAGGGGGCTGAAGATGTCCATGATCCGGCTGAAGTCTTCATCCAAGCGGGAGCTGAAGAGGTCCATGATCTGGCTGAAGTCATCATCCA
Organism: Bombina bombina; assembly: GCF_027579735.1. NCBI lineage: Eukaryota > Metazoa > Chordata > Amphibia > Anura > Bombinatoridae > Bombina > Bombina bombina. Next base: position 842,230,004 of record NC_069500.1, read on the forward strand.
AGCGGGAGCTGAAGAGGTCCATGATCTGGCTGAAGTCTTCTATCAACAGCATCTTCAATCTTCTTTCTTCCGGATCCATCTTGTAGACCTCCGACGCAGAACATCCTGCTGGCCCGACGGACTAGCGACGAATGAAGGCTCCTTTAAGGGACGTCATCCAAGATGGCGTCCCTCGAATTCCGATTGGCTGATAGGATTCTATCAGCCAATCGGAATTAAGGTAGGAAAATTCTGATTGGCTGATGGAATAATTTATTTAATAAGAGTTAATTTATTTCGTTAGATTTAAATTATATTTAACTTAGGGGGGAGTTAGTGTTAGAGTTAGACTTAGCTTTAGGGGTTAATAAATTTATTAGAATAGCGGTGAGCTCCAGTCGGCAGATTAGGGCTTAATGTTTGAAGTTAGGTGTCAGAGATGTTAGGGAGGGCAGATTAGGGGTTAATAAATATAATATAGGGGTCGGCGGTGTTAGGGGCAGCAGATTAGGGGTACATAAGTATAACGTAGGTGGCGGTCGGCAGATTAGGGGTTAATTATTGTAGGTAGCTGGCGGCGACGTTGTGGGGGGCAGGTTAGGGGTTAATAAATATAATATTGGGGTCGGCGGTGTTAGGGGCAGCAGATTAGGGGTACATAAGTATAACGTAGGTGGCGGTCGGCAGATTAGGGGTTAAAAAAATTGAATCGAGTGGCGGCGATGTGGGGGGACCTCGGTTTAGGGGTACATAGGTAGTTTATGGGTGTTAGTGTACTTTAGAGCACAGTAGTTAAGAGCTTTATGAACCGGCGTTAGCCCAGAAAGCTCTTAACTCCTGGCTTTTTGCTGCGGCTGGAGTTTTGTCTTTAGGCTCACTTCAGCCACGACTCTAAATACCGGAGTTAGAAAGATCCCATTGAAAAGATAGGATACGCAATTGACGTAAGGGGATCTGCGGTATGGAAAAGTTGCGGCTGAAAAGTGAGCGTAAGACCCTTTTTTGACTGATTCCAAATACCGGCGGTAGCCTAAAACCAGTGTTAGGAGCCTCTAACGCTGGTTTTCACGGCTACCGCCAAACTCCAAATCTAGGCCTATAATTGTAAAACATGGATCCATGTATCAAAAAATGAATAAAAAATAAGATGAATAACAATAAAAATCATAAAATCACAATATGTTGACATAAGATATTCTAATCAAATCACAGGTATGAGTCTGCAATGTCATCAACAGGTTAGGGTGATTGGATTGGTTAAAAAGTCTCTAGTCCCTTATTTTGTGTATCTTCTTCTTAGTGAAAAAAGTGAAAAAAATGAAAAAATGTGATGAATGGAAAAATATATCTAGTTATAAAAATGTGATAATAAAAATTAAAAAATTCCAAAATATCAAAATTCAAAATTCAAAAATTCAAAATATTTTTGTGTGCTTGAAGTCCAAAAGTTATAGTGATTGTGAAATACCCAAAAAATGTGTGAAAATGCTTGTATCCAAATATAGTTATATCCAACAAATTACAGTCGGCTAGATTTAGAGTTTGGCGGCCAAAGGGGTGCGTTAGCTACGCATGCTTTTTTTCCCCCGCACCTTTTAAATACCGCTGGTATTTAGAGTTCACAGAATGGCTGGGTTTTCAGTGCGTTAGGCTCCAAAAAGGGAGCGTAGAGCATAATTTAACGCCATTGCAACTCTAAATTCCAGCGGTGCTTACGGACGCGGCCAGCTTCAAAAACGTGCTAGTGCACGATTCCCCCATAGAAAACAATGGGGACATTTGAGCTGAAAAAAAAATAACACCTGCAAAAAAGCAGCGTTCAGCTCCTAACGCAGCCCCATTGTTTACTATGGGGAAACACTTCCTACGTCTACACCTAACACTCTAACATGTACCCCGAGTCTAAACACCCCTAACCTTACACTTATTAACCCCTATTTTGCCGCCCCCGCTATCGCTGACACCTGCATAATTTTTTTAACCCCTAATCTGCCGCTCTGTAAACCGCCGCTACCTACATTATCCCTATGTACCCCTAATCTGCTGCCCCTAACACCGCCGACCCCTATATTATATTTATTAACCCCTAATCTGCCCCCCTCAACGTCGCCTCCACCTGCCTACACTTATTAACCCCTAATCTGCCGACCGGACCGCGCCGCTATTATAATAAAGTTATTAACCCCTAATCCGCCTCACTCCCGCCTCAATAACCCTATAATAAATAGTATTAACCCCTAATCTGCCCTCCCTAACATCGCCGACACCTAACTTCAAGCATTAACCCCTAATCTGCTGACCGGAGCTCACAGCTATTCTAATAAATTTTTTAACCCCAACAGCCAATAGAATGCGAGCTCAATCTGACTGGCTGATTGGATCAGCCAATCGGATTGAACTTGATTCTGATTGGCTGATTCCATCAGCCAATCAGAATTTTCCTACCTTAATTCCGATTGGCTGATAGAATCCTATCAGCCAATCGGATTTCGAGGGACGCCATCTTGGATGACGTCCCTTAAAGGAACCGTCATTCTTCAGTTGGACGTCTGAGGAAGAAGATTGATCCGCGCTGGAGGTCTTCACGATGGAGCCGTTCCTCATCGGATGAAGATAGAAGATGCCGCTTGGATCAAGATGGTTGCCGGTCCGGATCGCCTCTTCTTCCCGGATAGGATGAAGACTTTGGAGCCTCTTCTGGACCTCTTCAGCCGCCGGATTATGGATCGCCAGCCCCCGCTTGGGCTTGGATGAAGATTTCGGAGCCAGGACGGATCGGTGTGATACCCGGCGAGGTGAAGATAAGGTAGGAAGATCTTCAGGGGCTTAGTGTTAGGTTTATTTAAGGGGAGTTTGGGTTAGATTAGGGGTATGTGGGTGGTGGGTTTTAATGTTGGGGGGGGTATTGTATGTTTTTTTTTACAGGCAAAAGAGCTGAATTCTTTGGGGCATGCCCCACAAAAGGTCCTTTTAAGGGCTGGTAAGGTAAAAGAGCTTTGAACTTTTTTAATGTAGAATAGGGTAGGGCATTTTTTTATTTTTGGGGGCTCTGTTATTTTATTAGGGGGCTTAGAGTAGGTGTAATTAGTTTAAAATTGTTGTAATATTTTTATAATGTTTGTAAATATTTTTTTATATTTTGTAACTTAGTTCTTTTTTATTTTTTGTACTTTAGTTAGTTTATTTAATTGTAGTTATTTGTAGGTATTGTATTTAATTAATTTATTGATAGTGTAGTGTTAGGTTTAATTGTAGATAATTGTAGGTATTTTATTTAATTAATTTATTGATAGTGTAGTGTTAGGTTTAATTGTAACTTAGGTTAGTATTTATTTTACAGGTAATTTTGTAATTATTTTAACTGGGTAACTATTAAATAGTTATTAACTATTTAATAGCTATTGTACCTGGTTAAAATAATTACAAAGTTACCTGTAAAATAAATAATAATCCTAAAATAGCTACAATATAATTATAATTTATATTGTAGCTATATTAGGGTTTATTTTACAGGTAAATATTTAGCTTTAAATAGGAATAATTTATTTAATAAGAGTTAATTTATTTCGTTAGATTTAAATTATATTTAAGTTAGGAGGGTGTTAGGGTTAGGTTTAGAATTAGCTTTAGGGGTTAAAAAATTTATTAGAATAGCGGTGAGCTCCGGTCAGCAGATTAGGGGTTAATGCTTGAAGTTAGGTGTTGGCGATGTTAGGGAGGGCAGATTAGGGGTTAATACTATTTATTATAGGGTTATTGAGGCGGGAGTGAGGCAGATTAGGGGTTAATACCTTTATTATATTAGCGGCGCGGTCCGGTAGGCAGATTAGGGGTTAATAAGTGTAGGCAGGTGGAGGCGACGTTGAGGGGGGCAGATTAGGGGTTAATAAATATAATATAGGGGTCGGCGGTGTTAGGGGCAGCAGATTAGGGGTACATAAGTATAACGTACCTTGCGGCGGCGTGTGGACGGCAGATTAGGGGTTAAAAATTTTTAATAGAGTGGCATCGATGTGGGGGGACCTTGGTTTAGGGGTACATAGGTAGTTTATGGGTGTTAGTGTACTTTAGAGCACAGTAGTTAAGAGGTTTATAAACCGGCGTTAGCCCAGAAAGCTCTTAACTACTGACTTTTTTCTGCGGCTGGAGTTTTGTCGTTAGATTTCTAACGCTCACTTAGGCCACGACTCTAAATACCGGCGTTAGAAAGATCCCATTGAAAAGATAGGATACGCAATTGACGTAAGGGGATCTGCGGTATGGAAAAGTCGCGGCTGGAAAGTGAGCGTTAGACCCTTTAATGACTGGCTCCAAATACCAGAGGGCGGTAAAAACCAGCGTTAGGAGCCTCTAACGCTGGTTTTGACGGCTACCGCCCAACTCTAAATCTAGGCCACAGTGTTAACTGAGGTGTGTAGTATAGATAGTGGCTGATAGAAATTGATCCTCCTTCTGGGAATCTCCTTAGTGGGTGGTTGTTGTTTTTTTATTTGTGAGGTATTTGGTCTGTGATATTACACTCAATCCTTAGATAAAAACCTGCAAACAACAAAATAACATAGTGAAATATTGCTACAAATGTGATAATAATATTGAAATGTTGCTCACCAAATGCTGTCATTTGTAGCAATATTGCACTATGTTATTTTGTTGTTTGCAGGTTTTATCTAAGGATTGAGTCTATATTACAGACCGAATACCTCACAAATAAAACACTAACAACAACCACCCACTAAGGAGATTCCGAGAAGGAGGATCAATTTCTATCAGAGACTATCTATACTACACACCTCAGTTAACACTGTGTAATTTGTTGGATATAACTATATTTGGATACAAGCATTTTCACACATTTTTTGGGTATTTCACAATCACTATAACTTTTGGACTTCAAGCACACAAAAATATTTTTAATTTTTAATTTAGAATTTTGATATTTTGGAATTTTTTAATTTTTATTATCACATTTTTATATCTAGATATATTTTTCCATCCATCACATTTTTTCATTTTTTTCACTAAGAAGAAGATACACAAAATAAGGGACTAGAGACTTTTTAACCAATCCAATCACCCTAACAGGTTGATGACATTGCAGACTCATACCTGTGATTTGATTAGAATATCTTATGTCAACATATTGTGATTTTATGATTTTATGATTTTTATTGTTATTCATCTTATTTTTTATTCATTTTTTGATACATGGATCCATGTTTTACAATTATAGTGTTTAAATTTTATATTCTACATTGCTAATAAATTTGTATAAAATTTGTCAAATAAATTTGTATAATATTACAATTTTACATTATTAACACATCTGTATAATTATTCAATTCAGACAGCTAGGTTTATCAGCCACTGCTAAGACCCACTTCCCATAGCCTCTAGTTAGGCGCTTTCTGATATTTAACTACTATAATCCACCATTTCCAGGGGCAGCTAGGTACCCCATTATCTTAAAGCTCTTTGGGAATACTTTTTTTTTTTTTATAAATATTTTTATTGAGGTTTGATAAAGGCTTACAAAATTCTTGAAATCAAGATAATATTTAAACAAAACAGTATCAGAATACAATCTTAACAGAGTTTAACGTGCCTTACAGTCTTCGAGCCTTCTGGTGTTCGCAAGGGGCCTCTTTTGGGTCCCTTGATCTTCATAAAACAATATAAGGCTCCCACGGAGAATAAGAGACCACTCATGGATCTCGTTTAGTAAACCTCATTTTTTTTAAAGAGTAGTGTGAACAATTTAGATAAACTATAGGAAAGGGGTTAAAGAAGATGATAGGAAGAGAGGAATGGGGGAAAGAATGAGGGGTTGGTGTTGCTGTACTTGGTGAGGTAGTTGTCAACTACTTTTCTTTTAGTTAAGACAAGTTGACTCGTTTAGGATTCTGTTTAGACAATTAGGGTTTCATGGGTTTGGCGATGTATTTGTGTTTCCCACCTTATCTATGCTTTTAGGGTGTAAATAGGCAACAATGTTATGGTTCGTTTTGTTTACGCGTGGTTAGTGTAGGGTGTTATAGTTTAAGGTAGTGTTCCCATAGTGCTGTCATTTCAGCGTATACCTCCATTTTGGCATATTTAACAAAATAAAACTCCTCTAGATCCAGGAATTCTGATACTCTCTTAGTCCAAAGCAATGTGGAGGGGACCTCCTTGCTTCTCCAGTTTCTAGCTAATAGGTATCTAGCACTATTAGTCATGATGTAAAAAAGTTTGAGGCAATGTTTCTGTTTAATGTGGGGAGGTCTACTTAGTAGCCAGATTGTGGGGTCTAGAGGGAATTGGGTATCTAGAACTTTTTCTATTTCTCTGATTATGTCTCTCCAGTAGTTTTGGACCGCGTTACACCACCACCACATGTGAGCCAGGTTACCGCAGCTATGTCCGCATCTCCAACATTGCTTGGATGTGTCGCGGTATAGTCAGTGTAATTTAGTTGGGGAAAGATACCATCTGTGTAAGATTTTTAAATTGATTTCCTGTATGGAGAGTGAGATTGAAGTTTTTGTGATATTTTGGAAAATTAATGTACTGGTGTGGGGTAAGATTTTTATACCTAGTTCGTCTTCCCATTTTTCTAGGAAGGGAGGGGTTTGGCCAGGAGAGTTTTGTGTTAATATTCTATAAATTAGTGCGAGAGTATGTGATATTGGAGGAGTCCTTATGCAGAGTTTCTCAAAGTTGGTTAATGGTCGAACCATGTTTCTAGAGTGTTCATGTGTTGTTATGAAGTGATGGACGCGGGCATATTGGAACCAGTTTTGGAAAAGAGAATATCCCATGTCAATCAAGTCCGCTTGCGGTAATAATTTTTCATTTGATATGATATAGTGAATAGGGATATCCCTATAGTATGAACCCGGGGTATCTTTTGTTAGAGGTGTTCCTAGTGTGAATTGGCCATTATCTATGATTGAGGTTAGTGGAGAAGGTTTAGATGATATATAGGGGTGTGTAGCTATTGTGATTTCCCATATTTTATATGTTTCTGTGATCAGGTGTGAGTTATAATTAAGCTTTGTAGTCGGTTTGTCGAGATTCCAGCACTGTTTTCCTAGGTGTGGATTGTTTGATAATGAGTGTTCTAATTGAACCCATCTTTTATGTTCATAGTGTATACACCAGTCAACTATCCTTTGCAAGAATATGGCTTGTCGGTACTTTGATATGTTAGGTATGCCTAGTCCTCCTTGGAGTTTTGGGGTTTGCATGATGTTTTTATTTATCCTGGGGGGGCGGCGATGCCAAACAAAGTCACTAAATGCTTTCTGTAGGGTGGGAATGTAGTTTTTAGGGATCGGGATTGGTAGGGCCTGCATTATATATAGTAGTCGTGGGAATATATTCATTTTGAGAACATTTATTTTGCCCAGCCAGGAGAGCTTTTTAGAGAGCCAGGATGATAGATCCCTGATAATTGCTTTTTGTATTGGTATGTAGTTTTGTATGTAGGTTTGTTCGATAGAAGTGGTTAGTTGTATTCCTAGGTAGTGTAGGGAGTGGGTTCGCCACGTAAATGGCATTAGAGTTTTAATATTTGCTAGAGCTGTGCTGGTTAAGTTAATATTTAAGGCTTTGGATTTGGAAACATTTATAGAAAAGTTGGATAGTGACTGGAAGGTTTGGAATTCCTGTAAGAGGGGGGTTATTGAATTTTCGGGGTTTGTTAACGTGAATAAGATGTCGTCGGCAAACAGAGACATTACGTATGTTTGTGTTCCTACTTGTATTCCGCTAATTGAGGGGTTTTGCCTGATCTTTGTGGCCAAGGTTTCTATGAAGCAGGCGAACAATAAGGGAGATAGGGGGCAACCTTGCCTTGTGCCGTTGGTTATGTTGAATGAATTGGATAGTGTGCTATTGATAAGTAATTTTGTGTTGGGGTGGGAATATAAGGCAAATATTCTGTTAATGATCTTAGGTCCTAGACCCAATTTAGTTAAGGTGGCTTTAAGGAAATCCCAGCCAGCACGGTCAAAGGCCTTTTCGGCATCTATTGACAGAAGGATCCCTGGGACCTCCTTATCTTGCATGTATTGAATTAAATTGAGGGCCCTGACCGTGTTGTCTTTCGCCTCACGCCTGGGGACAAATCCCACCTGATCCTGATGGATCAGGTCTGGTAGTACCAGGTTCATTCTATTAGCCAATACCTTTGCGAAAATTTTTACGTCTGAATTTATTAGTGAAATAGGGCGAAAGTGAGAGGGATGTTCTAATGATTTGTTAGGCTTAGGGAGGAGAATGATGTGGGCTTCTAACAATGTAGGGGAGAATTGTTTAGACTCATCAATGTAATTGAAAAATGAAGTAATGTGGGGGAGTAATTCTTCCTGGAATGTCTTATAATATCGGTTGCTAAAACCGTCTGGCCCTGGTGATTTCCCAGATGGGAGATCTTTAATTGCTAGTTTGATTTCTTCTGCGGTTATAGGGTCCTCTAGTTGGTTTTGTTGGTTAGTGGTAAGATGAGGTAAGTTAAGAGATGATAAGTATGTATTTATGTCGTCTGATAGAGCTGTTTGTGGGCTCGCTGAATTGCCAGGGTTGGAGCGCAAGTTATATAGTTTTTGAAAGTATGTCCTAAAGGTGTTTGTAATAGCCTGGGTTGAAAAGTGTGATATATTGTTATCGTCCTTGATGTGTAGGATATAGTTTTTTTTCTGTTTTAATCTGAGATAACGAGCAAGGGATCTGCCTGATTTATTGCGGCCTTCGTAGTTCGCTTGTTGTAAGCGGAGTGCTTGGCGTTTATGTTCCTTATTTAGGTAGGATGCTAGTTTATCTTTTTCAGCTTGAATAGAGAGTAGGAGGTTGTGGTCGGTCGGGCAGCGTTTATGTTGGGTTTCTAATTTGTCAATTTCTGAGAGAAGTGTTGATAGAAATGCTTGCTTTTGTTTGTTAATGGAGGCCTTAATGGCCATAAGCTCACCCCGAATTACACATTTGTGGGCTTCCCATATAGCTCTTTGGGAATACTATGAGCGCTGTGAGATACTATTAAAACCAGGTGTTAGGTTTAGAGTTAGGGTTACGCAAAGCAAATAATGATGCACTCTTCATAAAGTGAAAGGACTTTATTAAGTGAACAGCAACGTTTCGGGGCTTCTGCCCCTTTGTCAAGCTAAAAATGCAATGCACATACAAACAATTTAAAGCACAGCTGATTAAAACAAGGACCAATAGGAACATACTTGGAGGGCGGGGTTATACAAAGATACAAAGTTTTTTAAAACAATTCAACAAACCCCAATTTAATTAACCCTTTGTTACCATATAGGAAGTCCTAAAGGACCAAGATTAAAAACAACATATCTGAGAGTTATTTACAGAAATCTATAGCCATCTACATAACAATGGAGAGATATACAAAAGTACACCAATATTGGGTCATAGTAATGGATTAAGATTAAATTCCCGGTTCATGCCCTTGGGATAAAGTGTATCTAATTTCCATATCAATTTAGCCTCTCTATACAGAAGCTCTTTGTGTCTATCACCTCCCCTAGGTTTTCTTTTTATTTGGTCTAATACCATAAAGCGAAGTTGATTAGCTTGATGCCCCATTTCTAAGAAATGTGCTGGCACAGGAAGATCTTTAGTGCTATCATTTCTAATGGTAGACTTGTGTTGTCCTATATAGTCCCTTACCCTTTGGGTGGTCTCCCCTATGTATAATAGCCCACAGGGGCATTTAAGGGCGTATACAACATAAGAAGAGTTGCAGGTAAAAAACCCCGGTATTTTAAATTTACACACGGAGTAGGGATGACAAATTTCACTCCCTTTGATGACACTGTTGCAGTGAGGACAACCCAAACAGGGGAAGGTACCATTTTTAGGTTTACCAAAGAAAGGAGATTTATTAGTTTCAGAGTTAACAATAGATCTAGTGATCCTTTTGCCACACGTGTACCCCTTACGGTATGCTGCTCTTGGAGCTTGAGTAAACTCTTTAATGTCAGGACATGACTCCTTTAGGATATGCCAATTGTGCTTAAGAATACCTTGTATTTTATAGCTTAGGGTATTGTATGTGCTGACAAAAGTTGGTCTATCATTTTTGGGGGAACTCTTTTTGTAATGGAAATTAAACCTCACATCTGTTAATTCCTTATCAGAGTATCCTCTCTATTTAAATTTAGACTGTATCTCATTAAGTCTATTTTCCTTAACTGAGGGGTCAGAGACAATTCTATCAACCCTAAGGAATTGTGATTTAGGAACTGATTTAAATATAGCAGGAGGATGGAAGATATTTCTATGCAGTAGGGTATTTTTATCTGTTGTTTTAACATAAAGGTCAGTTTTCAATTGACCCTTATCTTTATACACCAAAGTGTCCAAAAATTCAATTTTAGTGTAATCATGTTTAGAAGTAAATGTGATAAACGATGCTGATCTTTCAATTTCATTTTTCAATTGGTTTAGGCAATCAGGGGTGCCCTGCCAGATAACAAATAGGTCATCTATATACCTATGCCATGCCAAGCAATGCTTTTGAAATAAGGGAAGATTATACACAATAGATTCCTCTATATAATCCATAACCAGACAGGCATAGGATGGGGCCACATTTGACCCCATCGCTGTGCCTGTCTTCTGCAGATAATACTTTTTGTCAAAAAGAAAATAATTTTGAGTTAGAATGGCTTCCAGTAGGTCAATCATAAACCCTATCTGTGATCTATTGTAGTTGCCACGTGCATCAAGCTGTTTACGGGTGCATTCAATACCCACATTATGTGGGATAACAGTATATAAACTGCATACGTCCCATGTGGCAAGTACAGTATTGTCATCAAGACCATTAACTTGTTTAATTTTAACCAGAAAATCATTGGTATCTTTGATGTAAGATTTACCTTTTTGTACCAAAGGAGCCAGCACTTTATCCATAAACTTAGCAGCATTACTCATAATGGAACCAATACCAGCCACTATGGGGTGCCCTGGTGGATTAACGGGGTCTTTATGTATTTTGGGTGTTAAATAAAAGGCTGGTACAATGGGATGCTGGATAAACAAAAAATCATACAGTTTTTTACTAATTATACCCTGGTGGAAGGCACGATCTAACAAGCCTAAAAATTGAGTATGTATCTTAAAGGTTGGATCACCTAGTAATTCAGTATATACAGCTGCATCATTTAGCTGGCGTAAAGCTTCAGTAATATACATTTCAGTATCCCAGACAACCACTGCCCCGCCTTTATCTGCATTTTTAATCGTTATGGTAGCATCATTCTGTAAAGTAGTTAATGCACATTTCTCTTCGTTAGTTAAATTACACATTAAAAAAACATGTTTTTTGCTGCAATTTTTATTGATTAAGGACTTAAATTGGTTATCTACCACCTTAATAAAGGTCTCCACACCAGGATTCGTACAAGGTGGAGTAAAGCTACTTTTGTTGCGTAAACCAAATCTAGCTATATCCAAAATTTCACCTGTGTAACCTGTGTATCAACAGAAGATGATAGGGGGATGTTGTTGAAAAAAGCCTTCAGTCTTAGTAATCTAAAGAACCGCATAAGGTCAACATTGAGTTCAAAAGTGTCCGGTATCTCCGACGGACAAAATGACAGGCCCTTGCTGAGCACACAAAATTCAATGTCACTAAGCGGTCTTGAGAACAAGTTAACAACATTTACCTGCCCCGCTTCTGTTGTCGTCGGGTGTACATTCCTCCTCCTCTTTCGGCCGGAGCCTCTGCGTGTCTTCCTCCTCCTCCCCTTGGCGCCATCTGATCTTGCGCTAAAAAAGGGACGGAGCCTTCCACTGACGTCACATTACCATCGGAGCTATTGGATGATCCGGAATGCGAATCCACCGCCTGTCGTTGGCGTGCTGCCCCTCGTCCACGGTTGATATTACCAGTGAAACGCCTCTGGTATCTGCCCCATCTGTAGACTTTACCTTGCTCATAGTCTTGTTCATCTCTTCTGAATTTTCGGCACTTGCGTTCCTCCACATCTTTTTTAAAGGAGTTGACATTATCTTGTATTTCTTTCAAGATGCCAGGTATTTCATCTTCACTCGCCATTTCTCTCAGTTTATTCTCTTGGGCTGGTATCTGTGTCTTTAACGATTGTAGCTCTAAATTAGAGAATTCTATATTTAGGATCATAATGTCCATAAAGCTCTTGTTCAATATTTGTTGATACTTTGCACAAAAGTCCGGATTGTCTGCAAAGAAAGTGGGCTGTAGAGTGGACCGCATACCTCTAGGGATTCTTATTGTCCTATGGTATTCAGCCATAGTAGAGGAGTGTAGTTGAAGGTTAACTTGTCTTTTCATTGCTTTTTCCAATTCTTTACATTGAAAATCCTTGTCAGGGGCTGTTAGAAACTCTCTGGATTTTAGGTAGAGCTTTTCAGCACAACCGGCTTAGGTGCTGCACGTCACCCAGGGACCACTGCCTAGGTCCCCAGTTCAAAATTCAAAGAAAAAAGCAGGCAGGTGACAGCAGATATTAATTCTTTTATTAAGGAGGTAAAAAAAGGCAACGTTTCGGGATTAGTCTCCCTTATTCATGCCATACCTGATACAAACTAACAAGTGACTTATATACATGTATACCACTAGGTGGCGCTCAAGTGTATTTAACACTTTCTTATCCAACACTTTAACTTACTCATAACTTAAACTTGCACTTATACATTACTTATTCCATATACATGATAGTATTTCCATGATTAGTTAAATTACTATTTTCTTATCAAACCTTCACAGCAATGAATTATAATTTACATCTTAACAGTAATAATCATAGAAATACTGTGAGGTCCCAGTCTCTATTCAAACCTTTAGGCTCAAGACTCCCCAATTCATATATCCAATATGCTTCTTTTTGTTTTAATAGAATTTCTCTATCCCCTCCTCTACGTGGGATATCAACTTTGTCTATTATTTGAAATTTCAACTGACTTATAGAATGGTTTGCTTTTATAAAATGGGCAGCTAGGGGGTCTTTTACGTTACCGGTTCTAATATTGCTCTTATGTTCTATAATTCTCTCCTTAGCGGATCTGGTCGATTCCCCTATATAGACCCCCCCACATGGACATTTAATCATATATATTATAAAAGTAGTCAAGCATGTATAATAACCTTTTATACTATATTTTTTGCCAGTGTGAGGGTGATAAAAAATTGACCCTTTATTCATGTTACTGCAACATGAACACCCTAAGCAGGGGTAACAACCGGTGTTTTTTGTGGTGATATACCTAGGTTTATTTTTGTTTTTACTACTAGGGCCAATATCAGCCTTAACCAATTTATTTTGGATATTACTACTTCTTTTAAAAGCAGACATAGGAGGGCTCTGAAATTCTAGAATAGATGGATTACAATCAGACAAAATATTCCAGTGTTTCCTAATGATGCGCTGTATTTCATTACTCTGTGCATTGTATTCTGTTACAAGAATAAGTCTATCTTTCTGATTATTTTCTTTCTTTACTCTATCCTTGGGATGCAATAAATCTGTTCTTGGAATTAATTTTACAGTTTCAATTTCTTTATTTATTAAACTCCTGGGATAGCCTCTTTCCAGAAATCTCTCACCCATCTCTGTCAGTCTCTTATTTAATATTTTTTCATCAGAGACAATTTTGCGCACTCTCAACATTTGACTATGGGGTACAGATTTCAGGAGTGAGGGTGGATGAGCACTTTCAAAGCGCAAAAGACTGTTGCGATCAGTCTTTTTCTTAAATAAGTCAGTTTTAAATTGATTGATTTCATTACTCTCATGTCCAGGAAGTCAACCACCTCCTCACTCCAGGTCAATTTAAATTTTATATATCTTGATGATGAATTCAAATCATTCACAAACCTTTCTAGGGTTCCAACGTCGCCCCACCAGATGCAAAAATATCGTCAATATACCGCCACCAGGTGGCGCCATATTGAACAAATAATTCATTAGAGAAAACAAATTTTTCCTCAAAGAGGTTCATAAAGATATTTGCATAATTTGGGGCGACGTTGGAACCCATAGCGGTACCTTGGAGTTGGAGGAAATAGTCATCCTGGAAGAGAAAGTAGTTTCCACATAATATAATTGTCAGAAGCTGGACAAAAAAATCTATTTGTGCAGAGGTATATTGAGTGTCATTCCTTAATACATTTTCTACGGCATCAATGCCACTTGAATGTTTTATGTTCGTGTAGAGACTCTCTACATCTAAACTAAACATAATAAATTTACTGCTAGAAAGGTCTAAGGAATCTAATTTACACAAAAAATCATTGGTATTTTTAATGTAGGAACTGGAACGTTCAACATAGGGTCGTAAGATCTTATCCAAAAACATTGAAATATTTGTAAAAACTGAATTAGTGCTAGCAACAATTGGGCGCCCTGGGGGATTTTTAATATCCTTATGTATTTTAGGTAGAACATACATAACAGGTGTATATGGATTATCTACCTGCAAAAAAGAAGCAACATCTTTACCTATTATCCCTTTATTTTCAGCTTTTAGAATAATCATTCTAATTTCTTTTTGCAATTTAAATACAGGATTATAGTTAAGTTTTTTATATACTGCCTTATTATTCAGTTGATTTTTAATTTCATTAATATAGGCATTTTTATCTAACACCACTGTTGCTCCTCCCTTGTCCGCTCTTTTTAAAATAATCTCAGGGTGTTCTTGTAATTTCTTTAGGGCTAAATGATGTTCTATAGTCATGTTATTACCTGTCTGTTTAAAGGTATTTCCATTTATTCTATATTTTTCAACTTTTGTTTGTAGTTTAGAAATATCCTTCTGAACTAAAGTTGAAAAAGTCCCTATACTGTGATTATTTACAACCGGGTTATATTTACTTTTCTTTCTTAACCCAAACTGTTTCAAATGGATCGTAGGATTCTCATTACTTAAATTCACATTTTCTGCCCAATTCAAAGTTTTCAACTTTAAAGTTCTTATAAATCTGTGCAGGTCTTTTTGCAACTGAAAAAAATTAAAATTTTTAACTGGGCAGAATGAAAGACCTTTGTTTAATAATTCAAGTTCAGGTTTAGAAAGTTCGTGTTTAGAGATGTTAACAACATTATTTTTGTATGTCTCTGGTGGGGTGGACGTTAGTATAGCAATATCAGAACTATTGTTTACCCTTGATAAACGGACCTCTTCCCGTTTGTCATCATGGTGGTCCCCATTTAGTGTCCTCGCCTTGAGCGTACTGGTCGTGCTGTTTTCTTTTTGGTTTCTTTCTTTGTATCCTTTGAGCTGTCGCTGATGTTTGCGCCCACCTCGTCTCTGTCTGGATCTGACTCCCCTGGCGATGAATCCTGTGACTCTGTGCTGCTGCCGCTTTGCGTCGGCCCATGGCTCTGACGTCTTCTGGTGCGCGGCGTGTATCTCCGTTGGGCGCCCTCTGGGTCATAGAGCCATCTGTACACTTTGCCGGTGGAGTAATCCGATTCATCTCGGGCAAATTTTGTGCGTTTCCTCTCCTCTATTGTTTTCTTCAGCTCAGTGATCTTCATATTGGTGTCTTGTAATATTTTCTCCAACTCAGCTGTCGGTAAGTTTTTTCTTAGGCTATTTTCCATTTCAGCCAGTTTGACATTCTGCTCTTCAATTTCTTTATTTAAGCACTCAACAGTTAGGACAATGATGTCCATTGAACATTTGTTCAATATATGTTCAAAGCGGTTACAATAGTCCTGATTCTCCTTCATTAGTGTAGGTCTTGCTCCCATCCTCAAAACCATGGAATTCGCTTAACCCGGTGATATTCCGCCAGGGTATTCGCATGCAGGTTAAAGGCCAGGTTCTTTTTGGACAACTTTTCATATTCCTGAGTTGTATGTTCAGACGGGGCTACTTTCAGAAAGTCTCTTGACCCTTTCGTTAGAGTTGTTATTTTTGCGGCTTCTAGTTCAGAGTAAGAAAATGTGATACAGGTATCTTGTTTATCCTCCATTTTGAGAGCCAGGTGCACGAAAACAGGCAGGAACACTGTAGATTAGGTAGAGCTTTTCAGCACAACCGGCTTAGGTGCTGCACGTCACCCAGGGACCACTGCCTAGGTCCCCAGTTCAAAATTCAAAGAAAAAAGCAGGCAGGTGACAGCAGATATTAATTCTTTTATTAAGGAGGTAAAAAAAGGCAACGTTTCGGGATTAGTCTCCCTTATTCATGCCATACCTGATACAAACTAACAAGTGACTTATATACATGTATACCACTAGGTGGCGCTCAAGTGTATTTAACACTTTCTTATCCAACACTTTAACTTACTCATAACATAATTTTTTATCACCCTCACACTGGCAAAAAATATAGTATAAAAGGTTATTATACATGCTTGACTACTTTTATAATATATATGATTAAATGTCCATGTGGGGGAGTCTATATAGGGGAATCGACCAGATCCGCTAAGGAGAGAATTATAGAACATAAGAGCAATATTAGAACCGGTAACGTAAAAGACCCCCTAGCTGCCCATTTTATAAAAGCAAACCATTCTATAAGTCAGTTGAAATTTCAAATAATAGACAAAGTTGATATCCCACGTAGAGGAGGGGATAGAGAAATTCTATTAAAACAAAAAGAAGCATATTGGATATATGAATTGGGGAGTCTTGAGCCTAAAGGTTTGAATAGAGACTGGGACCTCACAGTATTTCTATGATTATTACTGTTAAGATGTAAATTATAATTCATTGCTGTGAAGGTTTGATAAGAAAATAGTAATTTAACTAATCATGGAAATACTATCATGTATATGGAATAAGTAATGTATAAGTGCAAGTTTAAGTTATGAGTAAGTTAAAGTGTTGGATAAGAAAGTGTTAAATACACTTGAGCGCCACCTAGTGGTATACATGTATATAAGTCACTTGTTAGTTTGTATCAGGTATGGCATGAATAAGGGAGACTAATCCCGAAACGTTGCCTTTTTTTACCTCCTTAATAAAAGAATTAATATCTGCTGTCACCTGCCTGCTTTTTTCTTAGAAACTCTCTGGATCCCAATGTAAGGGTGGCTATACGAGCTTCTTCCTCCTCAGAATATGAAAACAAGCCAGTTTCGTTTGCCATGATGCATAAAGTAAAGACACAGTCTCTTTCACATGTAATAAAATCTTAAACCACACAGCAGTGTGTCAATGAGTGGGTGCTGCAGTCCTGCAGGGATATCCACACAGTAATAGCACAAAGGTAGGACCAGCACACCTATATTCATTAGGTATCCATATATAACATGGTAGGTGCAACCATATAGAGTCCAATCCCATAGACTCTTAGAAAGTATTATCCAAAGCAAATAATGATGCACTCTTCATAAAGTGAAAGGACTTTATTAAGTGAACAGCAGTGTTTCGGGGCTTCTGCCCCTTTGTCAAGCTAAAAATGCAATGCACATACAAACAATTTATAGCACAGCTGATTAAAACAAGGACCAATAGGAACATACTTGGAGGGCGGGTTTATACAAAGATACAAAGTTTAGGGTTAGGGTTAGGTTAAGGGATTAATAGTCTAATTTCGGTTGTTGCGATGTGGGGGCTGACGGTTTAGGAGTTAATAGGTTTATTTAGTGGTAGTGATGTGGGAGGCCATAGGTTTATGGTTTAATAGCTTTATTTAGTGGTGGTGATGTTGGGGAGAGGCGGAATAGGGGTTAATAGATTTATTACAGTGTGAGCGATGTTGGGGTGCATGGAGAATAGGGGTTAATAACTTTAGTATAGTGGCGGCGATATCGGGAGTGGCAGATTAGGGGTTATAACATTATGTAAATGCCGCCGATGTCAGGGGCGGCAGATTAGGGGTGTTTAGATGGGAGGTTTATGTTAGGGTGTTAGGTTTAACGTTACTTTTTTTCCCCATAGACATCAAAGGGGTTGCGTTACAGAGCTTTTCATTCCGTGCTTCAGGTTTTAGGTTTTTTTCTAATCCGCTCTCCCAATTAATGTCTTGGGAAAGCATGCATGAGCACGTCAAAACAGTGCTTGTATTTTGTGCGGTATGGAGCTCAACGCAACCATATAACACGCACAAGCTGGATGTTTCAAAACTTGTTATGGCTGTGCTATAGAGGGTTAAATAATGCAACTTTTGTTGCGTCCATTAAAAACCCTATAGCGAACATAACTCGTAATCTACCTGTATATGAGGTGTACACACACACACATATATATATATATATATATATATATATATATTATACATATATATATATTTGGACCCCTTTGCTAACAAGTAGCTAACAATAAATATAAAAAAAATTATTTATGCAATATTAATATTTAATAAAGTGCTTAGCTATTTTCTGTAAATATTTCATATTCCAATGTTCTGCACATATAGGAATAAGTATTTTTAAATAGATATTCCTATATATATCTTTATATATCAATACCTATATATATATATATATATATATTATATTTTTTTTTAATTACATTTTTATTTATTTGTTGTTATTGATATGGGGTAAGTTGATGTTGGTGTTTCTTACGTGATCCATTAGGATCTGGTCTTCGATCTGCGGGTGTTGGAGATTGAACAGTTTGGTTGGTATGTGTCAGATGATATGACATGAATAGCCCTGTTTTAGGTTGTAGTACGAAGTAAAGAGAAACAATTGCATTTAAAATTTACACCTGCTTTTTTTGCACACACTGCTCTCTGAATGGAGCAGCATAGTATAAATGTTTGTTTTCTAGTTCAGTTGGTTATTGTCTGAGGAAGGGGCATGAGTGATCCTGAAACGTCACTTATTTATTAAAGGACCTAAACGTTGGCCTACGATCCAGAGAGTGCTTATTTCTATTTTTGTTATATATAGGTATCAATATATATTTTATAAAAAAAAATCATCATATATATATATATATATATATATATATATAGAAATGTTTATTTTAGAAAAAATAGAACATATTTTTGGTTGAGTTAGCACGCGAGTATTGGTGTTATTGGTGCGATTCATTGAAGTCTATCGAAGAATACTTTAACGCAGTTGCGATATTCGAAGTTACACTGTTTGTGAGCGTCAGGTTTTTGCTCACGTGCTAAATTTTTACTTTCAACTCACAATGCGAGCACAAACCGACGTGCACAAAAAGCTTTTGTCTAGCGAAGTTAACACACAAGCAAAATAGCACTCGTAATCTAGTCCTAGGTATGTTATGCTCACGTTTTACTAAATTATGCCTATAATTTACTAAATCGTTCCCCCAATCATTCACCAGCCTAGAGATTTCTAATGAATGTGTATATTGTGAGGCTAATCAATTAGCCCACCCTCACCTTTTTTGGTGTGAAAGAAGGTATGAGTGAGGCCTTTTTGTTAATTCATAAGATGGCATCAAAATAGACTCAATTCTCTAAAGCAGCCATGGCCAACTTCTTAACACATGGAGGCAGCACAGGGCCGCCATCAGGAGGTGACAGGGTTGAATACAGTCAGGGGCCCGGTGAGCCTGTGGGGCCCCGGCCAGGCCCTGACAGACAGAGCACTGTTACTCACTGTAAGGAGCTGATTTGCATTTATTGCGATTTGCTGGCCTTCGACAACTTACTGATGCCTGCCTTGCTGCTTTTTCTACACTTTTATAAGAAACAGGGGTGGTTTCAGACCCGAGCCCAACTGATAATGACGTCACCCAGTACGGGTTTCCATATGGTTTTCGGAATTAAAAGGGAGTCACGTTTGGTGTGTGGTGAGTTTACTGCACTGTGTGTCACTGCCTCTCTAAGCACCACTGGAACTGAGGTCCAACAAATAGAGCGCCACTGCCTGGAGAGTGACGTCAGGGGTCATGCACGTGCAGCAAGCTAAATGCATAAAGCAGCCTCAACACGACCATCACATGTAGCACACATGGGGAAGTCAAAGGAACCTGGATAAATGCAGAAGAAGGATCCATGACCTGTCCACTCCAGTCCCAGCACCAGTGTCATTGTGGAGAGAGATAATTTGGAGATAATCTGACTGAGAGGGTAAAGTGTGGTGTATAATGTGCCCCATAGCTCACAAAAGTCTGGAGTCTGGTGTGACATAACTAGAAAAAAGGACTGCCGAAAATATAAGTGTTGCATGATGTGTCTCATAGTTGGCACAAAAGGGAGTGCATGACATTGATGATGGTGTTAGCTTGAAGTGTGGTATGGTTCATAGCTGTCAAGAAGGGAGATATAGGGCAAATACGTTTGGTTTTAGATTAGGTTACATGAGTCATATGTGGAGTTTGCTGTGGATTATAGTTGGCATAAAAGAGACTGCAGGGTACATGAGGCTGAGGTAAGATATATCTCTCATATATTCTTTGTGAACATCACTTATTAGCCCAGTCTCATAGCCCATGTGTCCCCTTTATGACAGCTAACTATCATATTCATGGTCCCTACACCCTCTTTATACCAGCGGTAGGTCCTCCCTGCTTTTATGCCTCCCTGCTTCTGCATTTGTTAATTTTACTCGCATGTTAGATGTTTATATCAATGTATTTATTATTTTTCTCAGCTGAGGAGTAAATTACATTATTTTTAGTCCTATTAGGTTACTTCTGTTGAAAAGTTTGGGTAATTTTGATCCAAGGGATGTGTGTGAGAGTTATTGTCTTTGTGTTGTCAGTATCTTTCTGTGTGTGATAAACTGAGTGTATTTGTGTATGTGTGTGAGAGAGAGTGTGTGTGTTAGTTTTTTAGTGTGTTAGAGTGTGTGTGTGAGTGTGTTAGAGTGTGTGAGATTGTGAGTGTGTATGTGTGCATGTGAATATCTATGTGCAAGTCTGTTTTATGTGCTATTATATATACGGCTAGATTTAGAGTTTGGCGTTAGCCGTCAAAACCAGCGTTAGGGGCTCCTAACGCTGGTTTTGGGCTACCGCTGGTATTTAGAGTCAGTCAGAAAAGGGTCTAATGCTCACTTTGCAGCCGCGACTTTTCCATACCACAGATCCCCTTACGCCATTTGCGTATCCTATCTTTTCAATGGGATCTTTCTAACGCTGGTATTTAGAGTCGTGGCTGAAGTGAGCGTTAGAAATCTAACGACAAAACTCCAGCCACAGAGAAAAGCCAGGAGTTAAGAGCTTTTTGGGCTAACGCCGGTTCATAAAGCTCTTAACTACTGTGCTCTAAAGTACACTAACACCCATAAACTACCTATGTACCCCTAAACCGAGGACCCCCACATCGCCGCCACTCTATTACATTTTTTTAACCCCTAATCTGCTGACCTCACACCGCCGCAAACTACGTTATCCCTATGTACCCCTAATCTGCTGCCCCTAACACCGCTGACCCCTATATTATATTTATTAACCCCTAATCTGCTGCCCCCAGTGCCTCCGCCACCTACCTACAATTATTAACCCCTAATCTGCCGACCGGACCTCACCGCTACTATAATAAAGTTATTAACCCCTATACCGCCTCACTCCCGCCTCAATAACCCTATAATAAATAGTATTAACCCCTAATCTGCCCTCCCTAACATCACCGTCACCTAGCTTCAAGTATTAACCCCTAATCTGCCGACCGGACCTCACCGCTACTCTAATAAATTTATTAACCCCTAAAGCTAAGTCTAACCCTAACACTAACACCCCCCTAAGTTAAATATAATTTTTATCTAACGAAATAAATTAACTCTTATTAAATAAATTATTCCTATTTAAAGCTAAATACTTACCTGTAAAATAAACCCTAATATAGCTACAATATAAATAATAATTATATTATAGCTATTTTAGGATTTATATTTATTTTACAGGCATCTTTGTATTTATTTTAACCAGGTACAATAGCTATTAAATAGTTAATAACTATTTAATAGCTACCTAGTTAAAATAATTACAAAATTACCTGTAAAATAAATCCTAACCTAAGTTACAATTAAACCTAACACTACACTATCAATAAATTAATTAAATAAAATACCTACAATTATCTACAATTAAATCTAACACTACACTATCAATAAATTAATTACATAAAATACCTGCAAATAAATACAATTAAATAAACTAACTAAAGTACAAAAAATAAAAAAGCCCCCTAATAAAATAACAAAGACCCCCAAAATAAAAAAAATGCCCTATCCTATTCTAAAATAAAAATAGAAAAGCTCTTTTACCTTACCAGCCCTTAAAAGGGCCTTTTGTGGGGCATGCCCCAAAGTATTCTGCTCTTTTGATTGAAAAAAAAAACATACAATACCCCCCCAACATTACAACCCACCACCCACATACCCCTAATCTAACCCAAAGCCCCCTTAAATAAAGCTAACACTAAGCCCCTGAAGATCTCCCTAACTTGAGTCGTGTTCACCCAGCCGGGCACCGATGGACCAAAAGAAGACATCCGGAGAAGCAGAAGTCTTCATCCTATCCGGGCAGAAGAGGACATCCGGACCGGTAGACATCTTCATCCAAGCGGCATCTTCTATCTTCATCCATCCGGAGAGGAGCAGAGGCATCTTCTTCCCAGCCGACGCGGATCCATCCTCTTCTACCGACGCCTACTCGCCGAATGACGGTTCCTTTAAATGACGTCATCCAAGATTGCGTCCCTCGAATTCCGATTGGCTGATAGGATTGTATCAGCCAATCGGAATTAAGGTAGGAAAATTGTGATTGGTTGATGGAATCAGCCAATCAGATTCAAGTTCAATCCGATTGGCTGATCCAATCAGCCAATCAGATTGAACTTGCATTCTATTGGCTGATCAGAACAGCCAATAGAATGTGAGCTCAATCTGATTGGCTGATTCCATCAGCCAATCAGAATTTTCCTACCTTAATTCCGATTGGCTGATAGAATCCTATCAGCCAATCGGAATTCGAGGGACGCCATCTTGGATGACGTCATTTAAAGGAACCGTCATTCGGCGAGTAGGCATCAGTAGAAGAG
This sequence comes from Bombina bombina, assembly GCF_027579735.1. Lineage (NCBI taxonomy): Eukaryota > Metazoa > Chordata > Amphibia > Anura > Bombinatoridae > Bombina > Bombina bombina. Next base: position 842,252,897 of record NC_069500.1, read on the forward strand.
GATGGATCCGCATCGGCTGGGAAGAAGATGCCTCTGCTCCGCTCCGGATGGCTGAAGATAGAAGATGCTGCTTGGATGAAGATGTCTACCGGTCCGGATGTCCTCTTCTGCCTGGATAGGATGAAGACTTCAGCCCGATGATGGACCTCTTCAGCCCGATGATGGATCTCTTCAGCCCCCGCTTGAGCTTGGATGAAGACTTCGGAGGCTCTTCTGGATCGATCAGTGATACCCGGCGTTGTGAAGATAAGGTAGGAAGATCTTCAGGGGCTTAGTGTTAGGTTTATTTAAGGGGGGTTTTGGTTAGATTAGGGGTATGTGGGTGGTGGGTTGTAATGTTGGGGGGGGTATTGTATGGTTTTTTTTTCAGGCAAAAGAGCAGAATTTTTTGGGGCATGCCCCGCAAAAGGCCCTTTTAAGGGCTGGTAAGGTAAAAGAGCTTTTCTATTTTTATTTTAGAATATGGTAGGGATTTTTTTTATTTTGGGGGGCTTTGTTATTTTATTAGGGGGCTTAGAGTAGGTGTAATTAGCTTAAAATTGTTGTAATATTTTTCTAATGTTTGTAAATTATTTTTTTATTTTTTGTATCTTAGTTCTTTTTTTATTTTTTGTACTTTAGTTAGTTTATTTCATTGTATTTATTTGTAGGTATTTTATGTAATTAATGTATTGATAGTGTAGTGTTAGGTTTAATTGTAGATAATTGTAGGTATTTTATTTAATTAATTTATTGATAGTGTAGTGTTAGGTTTAATTGTAACTTAGGTTAGGATTTATTTTACAGGTAATTTTGTAATTATTTTAACTAGGTAGCTATTAAATAGTAAATAACTATTTAATAGCTATTGTACCTGATTAAAATAAATACAGAGCTGCCTGTAAAATAAATATAAATCCTAAAATAGCTACAATATAATTATAATTTATATTGTAGCTATATTAGGGTTTATTTTACAGGTAAGTATTTAGCTTTAAATAGGAATAATTTATTTAATAAGAGTTAATTTATTTCGTTAGATTTAAATTATATTTAATTTAGGGGGGTGTTAGTGTTAGGGTTAGACTTAGCTTTAGGGGTTAATACATTTATTAGAGTAGCAGTGAGGTCCGGTCGGCAGATTAGGGGTTAATACTTGAAGTTAGGTGTCAGTGATGTTAGGGAGGGCAGATTAGGGGTTAATACTATTTATTATAGGGTTATTGAGGCGGGAGTGAGGCGGATTAGGGGTTAATAGCTTTATTATAGTAGCGGTGAGGTCCGGTCGGCAGATTAGGGGTTAATAATTGTAGGTAGGTGGAGGCGACATTGGGGGCGGCAGATTAGGGGTTAATAAATATAATATAGGGGTCCGCAGTGTTAGGGGCAGCAGATTAGGGTACATAGGGATAACGTAGGTGACGGCGGTGTACGGAGCGGCAGATTAGGGGTTAATAATAAAATGCAGGGGTTAGCGATAGCGGGGGCGGCAGATTAGGGGTTAATAAGTGTAAGGCTAGGGGTGTTTAGACTCGGGGTTCATGTTAGGGTGTTAGGTGCAGACATAGGAAGTGTTTTCCCATAGGAAACAATGGGGCTGCGTTAGGAGCTGAACGCTGCTTTTTTGCAGGTGTTAGGTTTTTTTCAGCTCAAACTGCCCCATTGTTTCCTATGGTGGAATCGTGCACGAGCACGTTTTTGAAGCTGGCCGCGTCCTTAAGCACCGCTGGTATTGAGAGTTGCAGTGGCGGTAAATATGCTATACGCTCCCTTTTTGGAGCCTAACGCAGCCCTTCTGTGAACTCTAAATACCAGCGGTATTTAAAAGGTGCGAGGGAAAAAAAACCAGCGTTAGCTACGTGGGTCGTTACCGACAAAACTCTAAATCTAGCCGATAGTTTGTACTACTTATTTGTGCTGTGCTCGGCACAGGAGTGTTCGGGTTTGACCTGAACTAAAGGTGGCACTGGCAACCCTACTCCATGCCCACACCTGCTTGGACCCGGACAGTTTTTGGGGGTTTTAGAAAATAAAATATTTCAGAAAAAACAGCTATGAATAATTTGAAATGCTGTATGATTTGTGTGAAACTGCTGTGAAGCAGTGAAATTATGAATTAGCAGCATAAATTGAGCTTAGATCTTAGACAGGCAACGTTCAGCAACCATTCTGCCATAATGGCACCCTGGGTAGCGCTTGCTGATTAGTGGCTACATTTAAGAATGCTAAGAATAAGCAGCTTTATATCTGACTATGCAACACAAGAATGTAATAACTAACTTTTGTTCTATTGTGAGTTATAGTTCTGCCACAGACACAGTATTTGTGTACATGTATCCTGGGTGTGAGTATTCTTATACACATACTGTGTATTAGTATATATGTTTATATGCATACTGTGGGTGTGAGAGTAGTATGCATACTGTGTATTAGTATATATGTTTATCTGCATACTGTGGGTGTGAGAGTAGTATGCATACTGTGTATTAGTATATATGTTTATATGCATACTGTGGGTGTGAGAGTAGTATGCATACTGTGTATTAGTATATATGTTTATATGCATACTGTGGGTGTGAGAGTAGTATGCATACTGTGTATTAGTATATATGTTTATATGCATACTGTGGGTGTGAGAGTAGTATGCATACTGTGAATTCAAGTTTAAATGTATATAGAGTCATAGTATTAGTATATAAATATGTGAGTATATCAGTCTATAAACATTGTGTGAGTATTAGTATACAGTATAGGTGCAATATTTATACACATACAGTTGGGTAAAGGGACTGCTATATGCAATTGATCTATTACCGCTCTGTGAGACAAGGAGAAGTGTAACTCCAGGTGCTGCTGGTCGGCGTCCAGGTGATCCTTTTCGGTAACTACTACAGGCGTTCTTCTCATCAGCCAGTGGGCTAAGTGCTAGTTTTTATCCTTTATCTTGTAAGTGTGCCATTTTACGTGGAGCTGTGTGTTATGAATAAAATGATGCTGTGAATTGCGGATGCGCTGTGTTTTCTTTTTTTCTAGTATACAGTATAGGTGCAATATTTATACACATACTGTCAGTGGGAATATTCATATATATATATATATATATTGTGAGTGTTAATACTAGAATATACATGCAAGGGGGTCCTGACCATTGGCTCAGTAAGGGGCCACAAAACTTCTAGTAAGGGCGGGCCTGGGGCTGCAGATTAAAATATTTAAGGGCCTCGAATAAATTTATGGCTACTAAATAAATAAGTAATGCATTTCCTAAAATTTGCACAGTGGCACAGATCCAGATTTAGGTAAGGATGCAGTCTTTTGTGGTTTCCCCCCCAAAAAAATATGGGCTCCATGTTCTAAGCAGCATAAGCCATTGTAGGGGCAGGTCGCACATGCAAGCAATGTAAGACACAGAAGTCATCAGACCTGTTTTTTACACTCTCTCCTTCATCTGAATTGAATTTACCAAAATCACGCACATGGTGATTGACAGGCCAGTTGATTGATTAATATTGGTTGTGCAAGAGAAGGGGGTGACATTACACGCTCTCATGAGTGTGTAATGGTACATACAGCAGCAGACATACATGGTCCGCTGCCATTCCTCCCAAAGCCATGCAGACAAGTTCTCAAGTTGAGAACCTTGTCCACAAAGCTCTTAGTAAATGGGGCCCTAAGTCACACTGTGTTATTTTGGCTTTTTCCCTGGGGCCACAAAAACTAGTGCAGAGGGCAGCAAGTTTGCCATCCCTCTTCTAAATCATGCTAGGTTCATTTATGTTTGAGAGGGAGTGATAAATAGCACGCCACTTGTAATCTAGCCCAAAATATTTTATGACGCATTAAAAAAAGTTTTGCAATGAACATATTTTTTTCTGCTTTTCCTGTAATTTAACTTGTAGCTTTTCTATCCCCAATAAATTCAAAAAGAAGTGCAGTCACTTACTTGAGAGAGGCGGCAGGGAAATTTAAAAAGCAAAGCACCCATAGTGTAGAATAACTGAGCAGCGCACATCCTATGCGTTTCATGCATAAAGCATTTCCTCAGGGATGACTCGAGATCAGTATACTTCCGCTTTATAAGGAGACACATATTGGTATTATTAACCCCTTCATCACCTCAATCTACAAAGCTTATATCCACCAAATAGAACCAAATATTCTTGGATAGGTAAAAATGCAGAAGAAAGAGAGGGGAAAGACCAAGTACTACACTTATATAATAAAAACACAATATATTGTTAAAAACAATATACGTTACCTTAAAAAAAAGAAAGAAAAACAAGATATGATTTTTGACACTGTCGAATTGTGTGTTTAATATAGAAAACCACATAGAAAAGCAAAAGAATGCTCAAACATTCAATTCAAACTTTTGGTTACATGAAAAACATGATAATAGCAATCATTTATGTAACCGTAAATATATAAATAGATAGTTCTATAAGTTGTTCATAAGCAGTAAGCCATTGCCATTGTTCTTCATATCACATGTGACCCAGTATTACATAAGCACCTTTAGTAAGCAAAAAAGGAATTGTGTTTACTTCAACCAAGACATAATCCTATGTATATATGTACAAGCTGTATAATTATAGGTGAAAATAAATCCTCATATAATATCCTAATTTTTCAAACTTTAAATATTAGTCACCAGTAAAAAGCTTAATATAACTAATTGTATTTATCCCATACTAGTGGGAAAGCCTGCCCAGAGGGCAGTCTATTGGGGTGACGGAACCACCGAACCACCCTGCCATTTTCAGAAGGGCAGTCTATTGTGCTGACGGAACCACCCTGCCATCTTCAGAATCCTGCCATCCAGGTGGATTCTGAAAATGTCAGCCTGCCATTTTTGGAGTCCACCTGGATGCAGCTTACGCTGACTGCAGGGGGATTCTTTCACCACCCATTTTGCTCTCTCCCCTCCTGTCCTTTGCTCTCTCTCCCCCTCAAGTTTGCTCTCTCTCCCCCCTCTTTTGCTCTCTCCCCCTCTCTTTTGCTCTCCCTCTTCCACTCTCTTTTGCTCTCTCTCTCCCCAATCTTTTGTGCTCTCTCTTCCCTCTTTTTTGCTCTCTCTCTCCCCTCTCTTTTGCTCTCTCTCTCTTTTGCTCTCTCTCCCCCCTCTCTTATGCTCTATCTCCCCCCACTCTTTTTTGCTTTCCCTCTCCCCCTCTCTTTTGCTCTCTCCCCCTCTCTTTTGCTCTCTCTCCCCCCTCTTTTGCTCTCTCTCTCCCCTATCTTTTGCTCTCTCTCTCCCCTAACTTTTGCTCTCTCTCCCCCCTCTCTTTTGACTTCTTCCCCCTCTCTTTTGCTCTATTTCCCTCCCCTCTTTTGCTCTCCTTCTTCCTTCTCTTTTGCTCTCTCTCCCCCCTCTCATTTGCTCTCTCTCTCCCCTCTCATTTGCTCTCTCTCTCCCCTCTCATTTGCTCTCTCTCCCCCTCTCTTTTGCTCTCCCTCTCCCCTCTCTTTTGCTCTCTCTCTCCCCTCTCTTTTGCTCTCTTACTCCCCACTTTTGCTCTCTCTCTCCTCTCTCTTTTGCTCTCTCTCTCCTCTCTGTTTTACTCTCTCTCTCTCTCCCCTCTCTTTTACTCTCTCTCTCCCCTCTCTTTTGCTCTCTCACTCCCCTCCTTTTGCTCTCTCTCCCCTCTCTTTTGCTCTCTCTCTCCCCTCTCTCTTGCTCTCTCCCCCCTTTCTTTTGCTCTCGCTCCCCCCTTTCTTTTGCTCTCCCTCTCCCCCCATATTTTGCTCTCCCTTTCCCCCTCTCTTTTTCTCTCTCCCCTCTCTTTTGCGCTCTCTCTTCCCTCTCTTTTGCTCTCTCTCTCTTTTGCTCTCTCTCTCCCCTCTCTTTTGCTCTCTCTCTCTTTTGCTTACTCTCTCCCCTCCCTTTTACTCTCTCTCTCTTTTGCTCTCTCTCCCCCTGTCGTTTTTCTTTTTTTTGTATTAGGGTTACCCACTCCCTCCCCTTCCCTGCTGAGCCACCCACCCTCCACCCGCCCACACCTCCCGCCGGCACCAGCAGAAGATTGTTACAAACGGGGAAACACACAGTGTCACCGTCTGTAATGATCAGGCATCTGCCCTCATATGGAGGCGGAGCACCGATCGCACTTCGGCTCCATATGCGGCAGATGCCTGAAGCTTCAGGAGCTCCAGCTCTCAGCTGTTATGTTACAAATGAGAGTTTGAGCTCCTGAAGCTGTCTCGAGCTGAGGTGGCTGCACGCGCATCCAACTTTCCTTTCTGAAAATGGCAGGGTGGTTCCATCACCACAATAGACTGCCCTTCCGAAAATGGCAGGGTGGTTTAGTGGTTCCGTCACCACAATAGACTGCCCTCTGGGCAGGCTTTGCCAATAGTATGGGATAAATACAATTAGTTATATTAATCTTTTTACTGGTGACTAATATTTAAAGTTTGAAAATATGAGGATTTATTTTCACCTATAATTATACAGCTTTTATATATATATAGGATTATGTCTTGGTTGAAGTAAACACGTTTCTTTTTTGCATATTAAAGGTGCTTATGTAATATTGGGTCACATGTTTCGTTTCAGACCGATTCAGATTTTTTTTCGAATTTTGTTTCAGATCGATTCGAATTCAGATACATTTGAATGTATTCGTTTTGGCTTCATTCGGATTTGAATAAATTCAAATGTATTTGGATGTATTCATTTCGGATTCGGTATGTGTTATGTTGATTCAGATGGTTCCATGTTACACATACGGAATTATTTCGCTGTTCTATCTCACTAAATATCACTAAATTTAATTTTTATACTGAATTGTGATTATAAATTTAATTTTCATACTGAATTGTGATTAGTGCTTGGCCATTCGAATGTAATGAATAAATCTGAACTATTTTGGATTTATTCATTACAAATGCATTTGGATTAGTTTAGTTTCTTTGCTAGGGAAATTGGGAAATTCTAATCGATTTGAATCTGCGAATTTGGTGAATTCGTCCGAATTTTGATTCGAAACAAAATGAAATGCAAATGTCTAATGGTTAGCAACAAAGTAGCTTGCAAATGTCAGGCAAGAGAAAAGTCTGAATCCTTTCAGACATCCTGCGTAACAAAATGAAATGCAAATGTCTAATGGTTAGTAACAAAGTAGCAAGCAAATGTCAGGCAAGAGAAAAGTCTGAATCCTTTTCAGACATAGCTTGAGAGGACGAGGCAAATAAATACACTGCTTCTTCCAATACCTAAGCAAGGTGAAAAGGAAGTAAGTAGTTTAAATAGGGAGTTGTTTAGGTAAGGGTAGAGATTTAAAGTGGCAGTCATAGAAACATGACAGGACCCCCTTCCAGAATAGACCTCAGGGCTGTAAACAAGGTTTAGATGGAGTGATGAGCATGAAAATGATGTATAAGTAATGGAGCTGAGATGTCCGAAGCAGGGACCCATGAATCTTCAGAAGCGACATACCCCTTCCACCGCACCAAATACTGAAGGCGACGTCTATGTATCCTGGAATCGAGGATAGTGTCCAATTCATATTCCAAATCGCTATCCACAACAACAGGTGGAGGAAGTGGTGCAGCACAGTCAGGAAAAGGGTCAGGGTGATAAGGCTTCAAAAGAGAGATATGAAAAGTGGGAGGAATCAGTAGATGTGGAGGAAGAGTGAGACGTACAGCATTGTCATTGATGATTTTTTTCAATAGGGTAAGGTCTGATAAATAATTTGTTCTTTTTTTTGATGAAGTGGTAAACTTCAAGTTTCGGGTGGACAACCAAACTTTATCCCCCTGAGTGTAGGTAGGTGGAGATCTCCTATGTTGGTCATAAAAACGCTTTTGTGTGACTTGGGTGGATCTTATGTTGGAACATATAGTTTGGAATCTGTTTTCAATAGTATTTATTGTAGCAGTCACAGCAGGGTTTGAACTTGAGAGATGTTTGAAGTTGTGGAAGGAAGGATGGTAACCATAGTTTGAGTAGAAGGGTGTTAGTTTAGTGATTGAACTGATGGTGTTGTTAAATACAAATTCTGCGAGTGGTAGTAAAGAAGTCCAATCATCCTGAAGGTGAGAGGAGTAGCAGCGTAAGAATTTCTCCAACCATTGGTTGGTCCTTTCATCCAACCCATTTGACTGGGGATTTAAGCATGGCCGAAAAATTCATTTAGTTTCAGTTCAGATGAATTCGGATGTTTTCGAATTTCGGTTTGGATCGATTCGATTTCGGAAAAATTCAAATTAATTCATTTTGGAATCGTTTTGGATTCATTCGGATTCAAATAAATTTGTCTGGATTCGGTTTGGTTCGATTCGGAAATTCGGAATTTCGGTATGTGTTAGGTGGGATGTGCTGTCACTGTGTTTTAGACTAGTATTATGTACTGTATATTAGGTGTAACCCATAGCAGAGTGATATAACCTAATATACTGTACAATACTAGTGTAATCCATGGCCATACGAATGTAACAAATAAATCTGAACTAATTCGGATTTATTCAGTAGATTATTATTATTATTATTATCATTTATTTATAAAGTGCCACTAGGTTAAGCAGAGCTATACAAAGAATAAAAACATTACAGGGATGCATTAAATACACAAACAAGTACAATATTTGGGTACATTACAGTTGTAGGGGCAATAATTGAGATATACAAAAGGAGAGGAATGCCCTGCCCTTGAGCACAATCAGTAATAGTTCACTTTAAATACAAAGTGGCCTACAGGTAGAGAGGCTCTCAAGCTTACAATCTAAGATTGTAGATTTGGTACTACCATAATTCGGAAATTCAAATCGATCTGAATCTCCGAATTTAACAAATTCGGACGAATTTCGATTCAGAACGAATCGAAACGCACATGTCTAGTAAGCACTAGTGAAGTTATTTTTAATAGAGAGACATTTGCACAATTCTCTCCAAAATTTTGAGGTGAATTTAGCTCCTCTGTCTGAGGTGATATTTTTTGGAAGACCATGTAAATGGACAATGTTGTCAATTAATATTTTATCTGTCTTAACAGCTGTGAGTACTCCAGTTAAAGGAATTAAATGTGCCATTTTTGTAAATTAGTTGATAGCAATGAATATAGCCATAATGTTAGCTGATGCAGGCAGGTCTATGATGAAATCCATTGAAATGGATTGCCAATGTTTTTCAGATATTGGAAGTGATAATAGCAATCCATAAGGTGCTGTTTTTGGGTGTTTAGAAGTGACACAAACCAAACAGGTGGTGATGTTGACATGTGCTGTTTTAGACATAGAGGGCCACCAAAATTCTCTTCTGAGTAGTTCTAATGTTTTGTGCAACCCAGGATGACCACTAAGAGGGTTATCATGAATTGTTTGTAACACCTGAGTACGTAAGCTGGCGAGATGGATAGCCTATCATCTTTGTAAAACATCAGGTCTGTTTACTTGAGTTTCAATTTAGGTAAGTCTGGATCTGTATTCAGAGTAGTTAACAAACGAGAAGATAAATCTTAAATAAGGGAAATGATGTGTTCTTTTGGTATTAAGGAAGCGTTACAAGAAGCTACACATTTTGGTTACATTTTGGATAGAGCATCTGCCTTCCCATTGGAAGTTCCGGGTCTATAAGTAATGAGATAGTTGAATCTATCAAAAAACAAGCTCTATCTGACTTCTCTAGATGATAATGTCTTGGTCGTTCTCAAATATTCCAAATTGTGGTGATCCGTATAGATCAATATAAGTATGGTATTGCCCTTAAGTAAATGTCTACAGTTCGCTAGTGCCACCTTTTGCGAGTAGTTCTTTTTTGGAAATGGGGTAGTTGATTTCTGCAGATTTAGGAGTTCTGGAATGGTAAGCAACTGGGTGTAGATGGCTAGTTAAAGAAGCTCTTTGTGATAAGATTGCACCAATGGTATAATCTGATGCGTCCACTTCAAGGATGTATTTTGGATCCGGCATTTTTAAAATAGGTTTAGTGGTGAAAGCCAATTTGAGAGCAACGAAAGCATGTTATGCATCTTGGTTATGCAGATTTTCATCAATATAATTTTTTAGTTGATTCTATTCAGGCTCAGACAAGGAATATATGTGACTGAAGGGAATAGGAAAACCAGGAATGAGGTCAATTGGACAATCATAGGGACGATCGGGGGGAAGTAATTCTGCTTGTTTTTCACTAAAAACATCAATGAAATCACAGTAGTTTAGGGGAATAGGAGTAGTGGAAGGATGTAGTAAGAGAGTATGTTGTAGACAAGTCTTAGAGCTATAGTGTGAGCTGAAATGAACTTGGAGCTTATCCCATTCAATAGTAGGAGAGTGAAGCTGCAACCAGGGTAAACCAAGGATAAGGGGATATAATGGTGAGGAGATGACATCAAGTGTTATGTGTTCAGAGTGACCAGAAGTAGTAGACATGAGTAGTGAAATGGTATTATGAGTGATAGGACCATTAGGGATGGGGGATCCGTCAAAATGTTTTACTGACACAGGGTTATGATTTTTAACATAAGGTATTTTATTTAACTCCAACACACTTAAACCAATAAAGTTGGAACAGGAGCCGGAATCTATGATGGCTTCAAGTTGAAGTACATTCTGATCCCACTGCAGAGATATGGAAAGGGTACAGTAAGAATTTGTTTTAGAATGTGTTGATAAAAAGTGTACTGAATGTAGGGTCTTACCCATGACCTTCTTCTTGAGCAGGGGACATAAGGTAACATTGTGCTCTTGGCAGCAAAAAAAAGACACCATTTTTTAAACTTCTGTTTTTTTCTTCAGCAGATAATGGACCCCTAACAATGCCAAGTTCCATAGGTTCAGCATTTGATAGATAAGTGAACTTTAGCCTCAGGAGGAGGATATCTTTTATAGGGGTTTCCGAATGTGAACGCTCTGCTTTTCTCTCAGGGATCCTTCTGTCTATGACAGTTGCACATTTCATGAGTTCAGCTAGTGTCTGGGGTAGGTATGTTCTGGAAAGTTCATCTTTCAAAGTTTCTGATAATTTAAGACCGAACTGGTTCCTTAAACTTATGCCATTCCATTAGGAGTCGGAAATCCATCTTTTAAATTCGATAATATACTCTTCAACAGGTCTTTTACCTTATTGATAGAGCGTAAGGCAGTTTCTTCTGTTAGGAGGACATAGCAGCAAAAAATTGATCAACAGAATTTAATATTGGGCCTTGATTTTCAATAAAGGAGTTGGCCCAAATGCGCGGTTCTCCACGCAAATAAGAAATAACGGTACAGACTTTAATGCGGTCTGTGGTGTAGGTCCTAGGTTTCAACATAAATAATAATTTGCAAGCAATTTTAAAATCTCTGTATTGAGTTCTGTCACCAGAGGATTTTCTGGTGGGCTAACGGCAGGTTCAGGGTTTTGTTGCGAGGTTGAAAGGTTATTTAAGGTGGTTTTTATACTTTGATTCTCTATTTGTAAATCCTGAAACTTCTGTGTGAGGAGATCTACCTTTTGTGAAAGAGTCATAATTTGAGATGCCATTTCAGCAGGCTGCATATCAATTTTGGATTAGGTATTCCATCAAGACAGGAATAAATGCAAGGTTAAATACAACAAAGGTACACCAGAAATGAACCCCAATTGGATTTTGTTGCAAATTAATATATTATGTCACTTTTAATAACAAAGTAAACATTCAACACTTTGTATTAACTTAGAGAAGAAAAATAGTGACACAAAAAATGAAAAACAAATAGGAAAATAAATGAGAGGAGAGGACTTATCTGTGTCAGCAGAATTTGAACAGCTTGAATCCGGATAAGCTTGTAGAACGCTAAGTTAGATCTGTCTGAGTTGAGGAAGCTTAATGAAGGAGCGACTGCTTCCTGACTGTACTCGCTGAGCAGTGGAAAAGTATAACCTGGAGACTGAGAGTTCAGGTCAGCGTGAGAAACAGGTAGCGTTGCAGGCTGAGTGGCACAGGGAAGTGAATCAAACTTGTCACAGTATGTAAGCTTAGTTTCCAGCGAAGTAGGAAAACACGCTATGAGCCAAGGCAGCAGGAGAGATCTAGATTAGAAAACAAATAAACAGTTCACTCACAGTTTGGAAGAGGTAGGTAGCTGCTTAATAGTCCAGTAGGAAAATGACAGACAATTTGTGATAGGATTGTTAGCAACAAAGTAGCAAGCAAATGTCAGGCAAGAGAAAAGTCTGAATCCTTTCAGACAGCCTCCAGTTATAGCTTGAGAGGAGGAAGCAAACGAATACACTTTGGTTCTTCCAATACTTAAGCAAGGTGAAAAAGAAGGAAATGGTTTAAATAGGGAGTTCTCTAGGTAAGTGTAGAGATTAAAGTGGCAGTCATAGAAACATGACACTTGGGCTTAAACACAAGATTTGCAATATTGTTTAAAATCGCCATATTACAAATACATTTGGGATTTAAACTTGGACATCACGCACCACCATTGGCCGGAGAACCAGACCCATGATTGATCTAAAATTGTCACGTGATCGGATAACTGGTTAACCGTGACGATGATCAATGGACGTTTGTAACGCTGTAACAGTGAGTTAAGAAACTGTGTATCTAAATCAATATTGGGATACTAATACAGTTTCAGCTAGATTACGAGTTTTCAATGCTATAGGGAAATTAACGACCGCCACAAAAGCAGCCTTATTTCACCTCTCTCTAGCGCTGCTATTACAAGTTTACAAAAAGCAGGTTTGTGTGGACGATATGGTGGCGTTGAGCTCCATACCGCACCGAAATACAAGCGCTGCTTTGACGTGCTCGTGCACATTTCCCCATGGATATGAATGGGGAGAGGCAGCAAAAAAGAAGCCTAACACCTGCGATCGTGGAAACAAAAGCTCCGTAACGCAGCCCCATTGATGTCTATGGAGAAAGAAAAAATTATGTTTATACCTAATACCCTAACATAAAAACCAGGTCTAAACACCCCTAATCTGCTGCCACCGATATCGCCGCCACCTACATTACAGTTATTAACCCCTAATCTGCCACCCCCGATATCGCCGCCACTATACTAAAGTTATTAACCCCAAATCTTCCGCCCTTAATATCGCCGCCACCTAAATTAAACTATTATCCCCACCTACATTACAGTTATTAACCCCTAATCTGCTGCCCCCAATGTTGTCGCCAATATACTAAATGTATTAACCCCTAAACCTCTGGCCTTCAACATCACTAACACTAAATAAATATATTAACCCCTAACCCTAACCCTAAGGATAACCCTAACGTAACCCTAACCCTAACACCCCTAACTTAAATATAATTAAAATAAATTTAAATAAACCTTACAATTATTACATAAATAATTCCTATTTAAAACTAAATACATACTTACCTGTAAAAAAAAACCTAAGCTAGCTACAATATAACTAATAGTTATATTGTAGCTAGCTTAGGTTTTATATTTATTTCACAGCTAAGTTTGTATTTATTTTAACTATTTATCAACTACCTAGTTAAAATAAATACAAACACCGAGATTACAAGTTTTGCGGTAACAGGGGTGCGTTACTAACGAGCATTTTTTTTTCACCGCTCACTTAAGACAACGCTGGTATTACAGGTTTTATTAAACCCGGCGTTAGCCGTAAAAAGGTGAGCGTAGAGCAGAATTTAGCTCCACATCTCACCTCAATACCAGCGTTGCTTACGGTAGCGGTGAGCTGGATAAATGTGCTCGTGCATGATTTCCCCATAGGGATCAATGGGGCAGAATCGGCTGAAAAAAAAACACCTGCAAAAAAGCAGCGTTCAGCTTCTAACGCAGCCCCATTGATTCCTATGGGGAAATAAAAGTTATGTCTACTCCTAACATGAACCCCGAGTCTAAACACTCCTAATCTTACACTTATTAACCCCTATTCTGCCGCTCCGGACACTGCCGCCACCTACATTATCCCTATGAACCCCTAATCTGCTGCCCCCAACATCGCTGACACCTACATTATATTTATTAACCCCTAATCTGCCGCCCCCAATGTCGCTGCAACCTACCTACAATTATTAACCCCTAATTTGCCGCCCCCATCGTCGCCGCTACTATATTAAATGTATTAACCCCTAAACCTAAGTCTGACCCTAACCCTAGCCCCCCCTAGCTTAAATATAATTTAAATAAAACAAAATAAAATTACTACAATTAAATAAATTAATCCTATTTAAAACTAAATACTTACCTATAAAATAAACCCTAAGCTAGCTACAATATAAGTAATAGTTACATTTGTATCTATCTTAGGGTTTAAATTTATTTTACAGGTAACTTTGTATTTATTTTAACTAGGTACAATAGTTATTAAATAGTGAATATTAACTATTAACTATATAATAACTACCTAGTTAAAATAAAGACAAATATACCTGTAAAATAAATCCTAACCTAAATTACAATTACACCTAACACTACACTATCATTAAATTAATTACCTAAACTAACTACAATAAAATACAATTAAATTAAATAAAGTACAAAAAAAACAAACACTAAATTACAGAAAATAAAAAAATAATTACAAGAATTTTAAACTAATTACGCCTAATCTAATCTCCCTAATAAAATAATAAAGCCCCCCAAAAATAATAAAATTCCCTACCCTATACTAAATTACAAATAACCCTTAAAAGGGCTTTTTGCGGGGCATTGCCCCAAAGTAATCAGCTCTTTTACCTGTAAAAAAAAATACAATTACCCGCCCAACATTAAAACCCACCTCCCACACACCCAACCCTACTCTAAAACCCACCCAATCCCCCCTTAATAACTCATAACACTACCCCCTTGAAGATCACCCTACCTTGAGCCATCTTCACCCAGCCAGGCAGAAGTGGTTCTTTCAGAGGGGAAGAAGTCTTCATCCAATCCTGGCAGAAGAGGAACTCCAGATGGGCAGAAGTCTTCATCCAGGCGGCATCTTCTATCTTTATCCATCCGGAGCGGAGCGGGTCCATGTTGAAGCCAGCCGACGTGGAGCATCCTCTTCTTCCGATGACTCCAGACCGGCAGAATTCTTCATCCTATCCGGCCAGAAGAGGACATTCCGGAACGGCAGAAAGCTTCATCCAAGCGGCATCTTCTATCTTTTTCCATCCGACGAGGAGCGACTCCATCTTGAAGACATACGGCGCGGAGCATCCTTCCAGCACGACGACTACTTGACGAATGACGGTTCCTTTAAATGACGTCATCCAAGATGGCGTCCCTTGAATTCCGATTGGCTGATAGGATTCTATCAGCCAATTGGAATTAAGGTAGAAAAAATCCTATTGGCTGATGCAATCAGCCAATAGATTGGAACAGCCAATAGAATGTGAGCTCAATCCTATTGGCTGATTGGATCAGCCAATAGGATTGAAGTTCAATCCTATTGGCTGATCCAATCAGCCAATAGGATTTTTTCTACCTTAATTCCGATTGGCTGATAGAATCCTATCAGCCAATCGGAATGCAAGGGATGCCATCTTGGATGACGTTATTTAAAGGAACCTTCATTCGTCGGGAGTCGTCGTAAGAAGAGGATGCTCCACATCGGCTGGCTTCAAGATGGACCCGCTCCGCTCCAGATGGATGAAGATGCCACCTGGATGAAGACTTCTGCCTGTCTGGAGGTCCTCTTCTGCCCAGATCAGATGAAGACTTCTGCTCCTCTGGATGACCACTTCTGCCTGGTTGGGTGAAGACGGCTCAAGGTAGGGTGATCTTCAAGGGGGTAGTGTTAGGATTTATTAAGGGGGGATTGGGTGGGTTTTAGAGTAGGGTTGGTTGTGTGGGTGGTAGGTTTTAATGTTGGGGGGAATTGTATTTTTTTTTACAGGTAAAAGAGCTGATTACTTTGGGGCAATGCCCCACAAAAGGCCCTTTTAAGGGCTATTTGTAATTTAGTATATGGTAGGGAATTTTATTATTTTGGGGGGCTTTTTTATTTTATTAGGGGGTTTAGATTAGGTGTAATTAGTTTAAAATTCTTGTAATTATTTTTTTATTTTCTGTAATTTAGTGTTTGTTTTTTTGTACTTTAGTTTATTTAATTTAATTGTATTTAATTGTAGTTAGTTTAGGTAATTAATTTAATGATATTTTACAGGTACTTTTGCATTTATTTTAGCTAGGTAGTTATTAAATAGTTAATATCTATTTAATAACTATTGTACCTAGTTAAAATAAATACAAACTTGCCTGTAAAATAAATATAAACCCTAAGATAGCTACAATGTAACTATTAGTTATATTGTAGCTAGCTTAGGGTTTATTTTACAGGTAAGTATTTAGTTTTAAATAGGATTAATTTATTTAATTGTAGTAATTTTATTTTGTTTTATTTAAATTATATTTAAGTTAGGGGGGTTAGACTTAGGTTTAGACTTAGGTTTAGGGGTTAATACATTTAATATAGTAGTGGCGACATTGGGGGCAGCAGATTAGGGGTTAATAAATGTAGGTAGGTGTTGGCGATGTTAGGGACGGCAGATTAGGGGTTAATAAAATGTAATTAGTGTTTGCGAGGCGGGAGTGCGGCGGTTTAGGGGTTAATATATTTATTAAAGTGGCGGCAATGTCCGGTTGGCAGATTAGGGGTTAAAAAAAAGAATTTTTGTGTTTGCGATGTGGGGGGGAGCCTCAGTTTAGTTAGTAGTTTATGGGTGTTTGTGTACTTTGTAGCACTTTAGTTAAGAGTTTTATGCTACGGCGTTAGCCCATAAAACTCTTAACTACTGACTTTTAAATGTGGTAGGAGTCTTGACAGGAGAGGGTGTACCGCTCACTTTCTCCAAGACTCGTAATACCGGTGTTAGGCAAGTCCCATTAAAAAGATAGGATACGCAATTTACGTAAGGGGATTTGCGGTAAGCTCGAGTCGCGGAAGAGAAGTGAGCAGTACACCTGTACCTACCAGACTCGTAATACCAGCGGACGTTAAATAGCAGCGTTGGGACCTCTCAACACTGCTTTTTAAAGCTAACGCAAGACTCGTAATTTAGCCGAATGTTAGCTGTAAAATAAAACCTAACCTACCTTACACCAAAAACTAACATTACAATAAAATAAATTAAATTATTAAAATCTAATTTTCTAAATTACAAAAAAAAAAACACTAAATTACAAAATATAAAAAAACGAAATGATCAAAAATAAAATTGAATTACTCCTAATCTAATAGCCCTATCAAAATAAAAAAGCCTCCTCAAAATAAAAAACCCTAGCCTACACTAAACTGCCAATGGCCCTCAAATGGCCTTTTGTGGGGCATTGCCCCAAAGGAATCAAACAGCCAATAGGATAAAGCTCTCATTCTATTGGCTGACTGGAACAGCCAATAGGATGAAAGCTCAATCCTATTGGCTGATTGTAACAGCCAATAGGATTTTTTCCCCTTTCATTTCTATTGGCTGATAGAAATCTTTCAGCCAATAGGAATGTGGATGCCATCTTGGATGACGTCACTTTAAGGGAAACTTAATTTTCCAGCGAGGATCGTAAGAAGAGGATGCTCCACGCCAGATGTCTTGAAGATGGACCCGCTCCGCGCCGGATGTATGAAGATAGAAGATGCCATCTGGATGAAGACTTCTTGCCGTCTGGATGAGGACTTCGTCGGCTGGATGAAGATTGAAGAGGCCTCCCAGATGAAGACTTCTTGCCGCCTGGATGATAACTTTGCCAGCTGGATGAGGATGTATGTCCGGACTTCGATAACTGGATCGTCGGGAGTTAGTGATAGGTTTTTTTTAAGGTTTTTTTGGGTGAGTATTTCTTTTAGCTTAGGGTTTGGGCAATGTAAAAGAGCTAAATGCCCTTTTAAGGGCAATGCCCATCCAAATGCCCTTTTCAGGGCAATGGGGAGCTTAGGTATATGTAGATAGATATTTATTTGGGGGAGTTGGTTGGTTGGGTGGTGGGTTTTACTGTTGGGGGGTTGTTTGTATTTTTTTTACAGGTAAAAGGGCTGTTTTCTTTGGGGCAATGCCCCACAAAAGACCCTTTTAAGGGCCATTCATTGGCAGTTTAGTGTAGGCTAGGGTTTTTTTGGGGGGGGCTATTTTATTTTTATAGGACTATTAAATTAGGAGTAATTCGTTTTTATTTTTGATCATTTTGTTTTTTATTTTTTGTAATTTAGAAAATTGTATTTTAATAATTTAATTTATTTTATTGTAATGTTAGTTTTTAGTGTAAGACAGGTTAGGTTTTATTTTACAGGTAAGTTTGTATTTATTTTAACTAGGTAGTTATCAAAAAGTTAATAACTATTTACTAACTAGTCTACCTAGTTAAAATAAATACAAACTTACCTGTGAAATAAAAATAAAACCTAAGATAGCTACAACATAACTATTAGTTATATTGTAGCTAGCTTAGGTTTTATTTTACAGGTAAGTATGTATTTAGTTTTTAATAGGAATCATGTAGGTAATAATTGTAAGGTTTATTTAGCTTTATTTTAATTATATTTAAGTTAGGGGGTGTTAGGCTTAGGGTTACGTTAGGTTTAGGGTTACGTTAGGGTTAGGGGTTAATATATTTATTTATAGTTAGTGATGTAGAGGTTTAGGGGTTAATAATTAATTTAAGTATATTTCGTTGTAGGGGCTTGCGGTTTAGTGGTTAATAGGTTTATTATAGCGGCAGTGTGGGCGGATGGCAGATTAGGGGTTAATAATCTTTAAATAGTGTTAGTGAAGCGGGAGGGTGGTGGTTTAGGGGTTAATAGGTTTATTATAGTGGCAATGATGTCGGGGAGCGGCAAAATAGGGGTTAATAATTTTATTTAGTGGCGGCGATGTCTGGAGCGGCAGATTAGGGGTTAATAATTTTATTTTAGTGTTTGCTATGCGGGAGGGCCCTCAGTTTAGGGGTTAATATGTAGTTTATGGGTGTTAGTGTACTTTTGAACACTTTAGTTATGAGTTTTATGCTACAGATTTGTAACGTAAAACTCATAACTACTGACTTTAGATGACGGTACGGCTCTTGTCAGTATAGAGTGTACCGCTCACTTTTTGGCCTTCCAGGCAAACTTGTAATACTGGCGCTATGGAAGTCCCATTGAAAAAGGACTTTTCAAAAACTGTGTTACTGATGTTGCTTGACGGCCAAAAAGGTGTGCGGTACACCTATACCTGCAAGACTTGTAATACCGGTGTTAGGGAAAAAGCTGCATTATGAGGCATAACGATGCTTTTTCACTCATAACGCAAAACTCGTAATCTAGCTGTGAGTTACAAGACAGTTTATCACTCACAATTGTATTATCAAGGAGAGACTTTTTACTTGGCAACAATATAGATACTGTTCTAAGTTTATTTATGTATTGGAATGACATATTGTATAACTTGTATTACGTTTATGGATGTATCCTATTTTACTATACTATTAGATTGATTTTAATAAAACCGTTTTTACTTTGGGAAAATAATAGCTTTTTAGCGCCATCCTCTTTTTGTGCAGATTGTAACTTTCTTATGGGTGTGTCCTGGGCCTGCAAAATGATGCATATTTTTCTATGAAAGTGAAAATTTAAAATTATTTTAAAGCATTTATTATGCTGATCTTTTGCAATAAAGTGATTAATTTCTTGTATAAAAAAGGACTTTAATGTCCCTTTAAGAACCAGTTGTACAGATGTACTTCCTGTTAGCTTGAAAATCAAAATAAATACATTTAAATTAACTTTTCATGAAAAGTATGTTTAACATGTTCAAATAGTGTTCTTTGATATGCGTGATACATCTTTTTAGCATTTACTGTCCCTCTAATGTAAGAAATATTTTCTTAGGGTGAGGAAAAAGAAAAAAGTCAAGAAAAATGTAAATGAAAAATCATATTATATAAAAAAAGAATAAACAAATTGTGGCCAACTATTGCATTAGTGGATGTCCTACAGACTTCTATTTACAGTTAGGTCCGTAAATAATTGGAAACAGACTCAAGTTTTGTTATTTCATCTGTTTACCAAAAAAAATTCAATTTACAGTTAAATAATGAATATGGGCTTAAAGTGCAGCCTCGCAGCTTTAATTTGAGGTTATTCACTTCCAAATTGGAGAAAGGGTTTAGGAATTACAGCTCTTTAATATGTAGCCCCCTCTTTTTCAAGGGACCTAAAGTAATTGGCAAATGACTCAAAAGCTGTTTCATGGACAGGTGTGGGCTATTCCTTTGTTATTTCATCATCAATTAACCAGGTAAAAGGTCTGGAGTTGATTCCAGGTGTAGCATTCACATTTGGAAGCTGTCGCTGTGAACCCACAACATGCATTTAAAAGAGCTCTCAATGCAAGTAAAACTGGCCATCCTTAGGCTGCAAAAAAAAAAAAAGAAAAAGAAATCAGAGAGATAGCAGGAACATTAGGAGTGGTCAAGTCAACAGTTTGCAACACAAAAAGACCTGGACATCCACGGAAGACAACAGTGGTAGATGATCGTATGATCCTTTCCATGATAAAGAAAAACCCCTTCACAATATCCAGCCAAGTGGAGAACACTCTCTGGGAGGTAGGCATATCATTATCCGAGTCTATCATAAAGAAAACACTTCACGATAACAAATACAGAGAGTTCACCACAAGGTGCAAACCTTTCATAAGCCTCAAGAATAAAAAGGCCAGATTAGACTTTGTCAAAAAATATCTTTAAAAGCCAACCCAGTTCTGGAACAGCATTCTTTGGACAGATGAAACTAAGATCAACCTGTACCAGAATGATGGAAAGAAAAATAATGGAGAAGGCTTGGAACGGCTTATGATCTGAAGCATACCACATCATCTGTAAAACAGCATGGAGGCAGTGTGATGGCATGGGCATGCATGGCTTCCAATGGCACTGGGTCACTAGTGTTAATTGGTGATGTGACAAACGACAGAAGTAGCCGGATGATTTCTGAATTTTTTAGGGATATAGTGCCTGCTTAGATTCAGCCAAATTCAGCAAAGTTGATTAGATGGCGCCTCACTTTACAGATGGACAATGTCACTGATACCAGACCACCAAGGCTATCCCCCACACCCCTTCTACCTGACTAACTCCTTTTTACTTTGGATTTGGCCCTTTCATGGCTTAAGGGATCTTCTAGACTCTTGATATCTGTTGTTTTGCTATGTGTACTTTGTCAGGAAAGAGCTGAACTCTGACCGGGAAAACCCTTCTCGGCTGGCCAGGCTCCTGGAACTGCCGGTAAGCCGCATCACCCAGGACAGCCACCTAACCCCTCTCCGGCTGGCCCTTTGCCCCAGAGCTCTGCTCTTTTGGGGATTGGTAGCCCCTAGGGAGGACCAGAGTTGGGGTGATTAGTGGAAGGGAGCTCCCTTGGGAAACAGGGGTTTTGGACATCCCCACCTCCATATCTTTACCAGGCTGTAACTCCAATCCCCAGTAGCAGATCCTGCCACTTTATTGAACTGTGGCATCTGGGGACCAAGGGCTTTCCAATGACACCCTGGAAGTGCCACCACTTCTCCGGGATCACCCCAAAACCGCAACCTAAGTACTGTGGGGACTCTATGGGACTGTTGCTCCTATGGAGGCGCCAGACTGTCTAAAGGGGCGGGAAAGGCGGGAGATTTTGGGATCAGATAAGACTCTGGATGTGTATATGCGCAGTGTGTGTTTTACAATTAAATCTGTTCTTGTTTCACCTGAATACAAGTCTGTCTAGTTATTTGGGAGAGCTCCTCTATAATCACTTTCTTCACTACATAGCGGCCTGTTCCAGTTATAGGAAGGACCATTCTGGCGGAGCTACCCAGTCAGGGTAGCCGGTATCTGTCAGAGGCGGCTACAATCATTTGGCGGCTACACAGCTGCAGTCGGCAGGGAGGAAGCAGGACCCTTTTGGTGGAGCTACCCAGTCGGGGTAGCCAGGGTTCATCACAGACAACGATCCAAAACATATTGCAAAAGCAACCCAGGAGTTTTTTAAGGCGAAGAAGTGGAATATTCTGCAATGGCCCAGTCAATCACCTGATCTCAACACGATCAAGCATCGTGAAATAAGAGGACTGTGTATGAAAATGGTTGCAATTCGTAAATGTTTCATACAATATTTTTGTTTAACCCGTTGAATTAAAGATGAAATTCTGCACTTCAATTACATCTCGGATTTCTCATTTTAAATCCATTGTGGTGGCGTACAGAGTCAGAATTATGAAAATTCTGCTAGTGTCCAATTATTTACAGACCTAACTGTACATGTCTAAAGTAGATCTTTTCAATAAATTCTATGTTAACAAACAGCAAGCTTGTACTGATCTCAAGTGTCAACATTACCATGTCACCGGAAGAATGAAAGAATGACAATGTCCTCAGTAAACCAATTTTTGGTTGACAGGTATTCTAGAAAACAAGCTAATATTTTCAGATTAACAGAAGACAGATCATAATTTAAATGAATCATTGAAGTGTTCAAACAACTTGAAAGTTTTCCAAGGTGAAGAATTCTGAAGACAATTATTTTTCCATTAGTTGCATTTTAAATGTCTGCAGGCGTGCAGTTCTTAATGATCATGCTGGTTGTATCAGAGACGGGTGCTAAGATATGAATTTGAGCAATTGAAAGCTATCTTATATCCAAATTTTTCAATCTCCGGGCATTCCATAGGTCCTACAACCACAACCCAGTAGATAAGGTGGACCCCAATATAACTCAGCTATATATATATATTCTATAATAAATTACCCTTTATATTTAGTTATATTTATTTAGCTTTACAGTATATATATATATATATATATATATATATATATATATATATATATATATATATATATGTATATATAAATCAAGCATACCTACTTGCAAATCATCTCCAAGGACATTGAAGTATAGGGGTCTTGAAGGCAATGTAACATGTTTCTATAAGGGACTCAAATCACTGTGACATAAAGGCCTCTAGTTATCAACGTGTCTACTTACCTGCCTTCGCCGGCCCAATACGCCCGCCTAAGCTCGCCTACCATCGCCGCCGCGGACCTGAATAAGCTTGCCAAAGTTATCAAAGAAACTGTCAAAAAGCCATGCACCAAGTACGGGGTGATGAGCAGTGGACTGTGATAATTATCACTCATCCGATCTCGCTGCTCTTCGGCTTTTTCCCAGCTTTATTGATAAGCTGTCACTAAGCACCCACACTAAACTAAACTGTTCTACCCCCTATACCGGTGCCCCCGGAGCCCCCCGCAACTAAATAAAGTTATTAACCCCTAAACCGCCGCTCCTAGACCCCGCCGCAACTATAATAAATGTATTAACCCCTAAACTGCCGCTCCCAGAGCCCACCGCCACCTACATTATACCTAGTAACCCCTATCCTGCCCCCCTATACCGCCACCACCTATAATAAATTTATTAACCCTTATCCTGCCGACCCCGGACCCCGCTGCAACTAAATAAATTGTTTAACCCCTAAACCGCCGCTGCCGGACCCCGCCGCCACCTATATTAAACTTATTAACCCCTATCCTGCCCCCCCTACACCGTTGCCACCTATAATAAATGTATTAACCCCTATCCTGCCCCCCCTACACCGCAGCCACTATAATAAAATTATTAGCCCCTAAACCTAAGTCTAACCCTAACCCTAACACCCCCCTAACTTAAATATTAATTAAATACATCTAAATATTATAACTCTTATTAACTAAATTAATCCTATTTAAAACTAAATATTTACCTTTAAAATAAACCATAATATAGCTACAATATAAATAATAATTATATTGTAGCTATCTTAGGATTTATTTTTATTTTATAGGGAAATTTCAATTTATTTTAACTAGGTACAATAGCTATTAAATAGTTATTAACTATTTAATAGCTACCTAGTTAAAATAAAGAGAAATTTACCTGTAAAATAAAAAGTAACCTAAGTTACAATTACACCTAACACTACACTATCATTAAATTAATTATTCCTATTTAAACTAAATACTTACCTGTAAAATAAACCCTAAGATAGCTACAATGTAATTAATAATTACATTGTAGCTATTTTAGGATTTATATTTATTTTACAGGTAACTTTGTATTTATTTTAGCTAGTTAGAATAGTTATTAAATAGTTATTAACTATTTAATAACTACCTAGCTAAAAGAAATACAAAATTACCTGTAAAATAAATCCTAACCTAAGTTACAATTAAACCTAACACTACAATATCCTTAAATTAATTAAATAAATTAGCTACAAATAACTACAATTAAATAAATTAAATAAACTAACTAAAGTACAAAAAATAAAAAAACTAAGTTACAAAAAAAAAAAGTTAAAATATTTTAAAAATATTACAACAATTTTAAGCTACTTACACCTAATCTAAGCCCCCTAATAAAATAACAAAGCCCCCCAAAATAAAAAAATGCCCTACCCTATTCTAAATTACGAAAGTTAACAGCTCTATTACCTTACCAGCCCTTAAAAGGGCATGCCCCAAAGTATTCAGCTCTTTTGCCTGTAAAAAAAAATACAACCCCCCCAACATTAAAACCCACCACCCACACACCCCTACTCTAACCCAAACCCCCCTTAAATAAACCTAACACTACCCCCCTGAAGGTCATCCTACCTTTAGCCGTCTTCAGCCAGCAGACCACTGATGGAACAGAAGAGGACATCCACAGCGGCCGAAATCATCATCCAAGGGGCGCTGAAGAAGTCTTCCATCCAATTGAAGTCATCATCCAAGGGGTGCTGAAGAGGTCTTCCATCCGATTGAAGTCTTCATCCAGGCGGCGTCTTCAATCTTCATCCATCCGGAGCGGAGCGGAGCCATCTTCAGACGAGCCGACGCGGAGCCATCTTCTTCCACCGACGACTTCCCGACAAATGACGATTCCTTTTAGTGATGTCATCCAAGATGGTGTTCCTCGAATTCCGATTGGCTGATAGGATTCTATCAGCCAATCGGAATTAATGTAGGAAAAATCTGATTGGCTGATTGAATCAGCCAATCAGATTGAAGTTCAATCCGATTGGCTGATCCAATCAGCCAATCAGATTGAGCTCGCATTCTATTGGCTGTTCCGATCAGCCAATAGAATGCAAGCTCAATCTGATTGGCTGATATATCCCCTGCTGGACTCAATAAAGATATTGACCTTGCAGCATTCCTTTAGTATATAGTTTTTTACATTTAAAGATTTTATATACAAATTTATAACATATTTTATGAATGAACTTTTATGATATTTTGTTGATGTATGTATTTTTTATTAATTTAATGTTTAATTCTGGATGATACCTTTAGGTATGTAATAAAATCCTTAACAAATTAATGGTACATTTTACACAAAAATAAATTCAGTCAAGAGGCATAAAGATAAGCTTTAGAACATTTTACAGGTTACTGAGAAGGTTATGCACAGGAATTTGTCCAATGTATATAACTGTGTGCTCTGTAGGAACCTAATTAAACACAATAGAATTATTTCATAATTAGTGAGCAATAAAAACGGTTACTATATTAAGCGTTTATACCTAGTTAAGGATGACAGCTATACTAATATCAGTTAAATGGATGCCCATAAATAAGCAGGTATTGCCAGCAAGCAAAATGGCGACCGGGCTTAATGATCACTAGGACCTGAACGAATAAATACAGAGTTGTAGGGGGGCGGCCCCACCTCTGAAGAAGCGACCAATAGCGTCGCGAAACGCGTCAGACTCCGCCCACGACACAAACACGCTCCTCTAGCACAGTAAGCGCATAGGAGGTTAGCGGTTGAGTTCCTGCAAACCATCCTGCAAAGCTTATTGTGATTTGGAGAGGTTTTTTAACATTTATTATCTCAGCTATTTCAAATCGTTTTTTGTTTTGCCTAATGCATTGGTAACAAGGTTTAACATACTGGTATGTACACACCAGTTTTGACTGTATGTATTTGTGTCTATGTGGACGGTTGACACATGGTAATTTCTAATAAAATAAAATATTGAGACATTTTATAATAGATTTGCCTGCCATATTTGTAGTACGGCCACCCCCCTCCCTCCCATACCCCTAAAAATTGAACATCATACAGGAGAAAAAGGGGATCTAGGAGAGAGTGACAAGGTGTTTTCGTTCAGAAGAAAAGTGGGAAAAACCTGCCTTCAAGCACTTGTCTGAAAGGTGAAGCAAGCAGAGCAACAGACTGCAATTTCCTTTTAGGCTACATATAGCCTCCACGCCATTTCCTTACCTCATAGGATTGAGGTTGAATCAAGTGAGTGTCCATCTGTATACAAGTGTGTGTTACAAGAATTTGCCATAATATACTGCACTAGAATCTGGTCTTTCTGTGTGCCCCTCCCTTCTTCTACCCATTTCAGAATCTACTAAGACCTCCTAGAGGAACTTGGTTTTTGCATTTGGAGAAAGGCTGCAAGAGAAACTACTCCCATCCTTGTCGATATAAAGAGTGACTCTTTTGTGGTATTACGTTACCATTTTATAGAGAAAAGGACAGTGTTTGCTTACTTATATATATATACACATTATTTGTCCAATAATTTGGTCATTTACTTTATATGCTTGTTTCTAATATACTAATATACAGATATTAGATATATAGGCTACACTGACAACAACGTGCAATAACTGATTATCATATTAATAGCGCTGATAATTTCTGTGTCCTGTCTTTTTCCTTGTGTGTGTCTGACGGTGGTCCCTTCTGTGGGGTGCATTATTAGACACATATATTGTATATCATAGCAGCTGCCAGTATGGAATCAGAAGGATATGGTACTTATTTTGATGTAACTAATTGCAAAAGGTCCCTATCTATTAACCTGAATGGTGAACAGGGGGACATTATTCCAGATAATAACACTAATCCTAAGGATTTACTTAAACAAATAGAAAAACTAAGTAAAACAGCTATATTAAATTGGTGCAATATTGTTGGTTTGGAGACTTATCTGAAAGCAGGGATAATACCGAAAGGACTTACACTTTCCAAAGTACCTATTTTCAATAGTACTGATATAGAATTACTGACAGAGTGGGATTCCACACTAGTTGATTGTTCAGTTAAACTAGTGAAAATTATCATTAAATTCAGGGAACAAAATATAGAAAAAGTTACTATTGAATTAAAAAAACTTGAATCTCTGGTCTCAATATACAAAGGAGAGACACAGTATGATACATTAGATAAAGAAATTAGAGAGCGTTTGAGTAAATTAGAACGAGAGGCAAAAGCAAAAAAGAAGAAAAAATTTGAAAGGGACTTTATGTCTAAACAACAAGAGGAAGCAGAAATTATAGAAATAGACACTGCGGTCCCGATTACACCAATAACACCATTAACACCTGTAACACCGGCAGGGATAACAACTACTAGAGATAATCATTTTACATATCCTAATATGATTAAATCAATTATTAGGACGCAAGCATAAAAACAACATTCTCCTCAAATCCAACATAATATACAATATGACAATACAAATAAAAATATTCATAACAACAGGTTTAAAAACCACAACAGTAACAAAAACAGAAACAATGCCAACAGAAGCAATATCTGTCAACAGAACCATGAACAATATGGTAATAGGAGAGAGAACGCTAATTGGAATGAAAGTAATGGTCACAATAACTTGAATTTTAGTCACAGACATGAAAATGGGAGGGACATTATTCAACGTGACGAATATTACTATAGTCCAAGAAATTACAGGGCTAATACACAATCCAATCAAGAATATGGTAATTGGGGAGAACATCTAAACGAAAGTAGACAAACATACACCAATTTGAATACAAATATGCACAGGTATGATAGAGATAGACAATTGGAACCTTGAAATAGGAATAATTATAGATTTAGAGAATTTAGAGATGCCCCTAGAGAGTATGACAATCATTGGGAATACCAAAATAACACTATAGGAGGACAGGAAAGGGACAGAATGGTAGGCCTACATGGACAACTGACCAAGACTAAACAACAACATCAACCTTTTTTAGGGGCAGGCCCCGTAAGCAAATTCAAACCACGGTTAGCAGACCTAGGTGCAAGACCCAAACAAGTAGATTGGGACTTGGAGTGGAGACCTCCACAGTTCTACAGTCCACTAGTACAGAGCCAGGGAAAAGGGAAAAAAAGAACAATGGACATAGAAGAGGATGCAGAGCAGGAAGAAGATCTAAACTTAAAAAGAAGGAAACCATAATTGAAAACACTGAGGAAGGATTAAATAATATAAAAATTTTTAACCTATCCACACATATTCTAAATTCACAAGAGGAGACCCTATTGAAAAAAGGATTATCCTTTGCCCCCACGAGCAATCCCAATTCTTTTGATTTATTTATAGACATAAATAAATTTATTAGAAAATTACTGCGCTGTGAATATTAAACCTTAGTTTTAAAGACTAAGGTTTAATATTCACAGCGCAGTAATCTATATCGAACACATAAGATCGAATGTGTGAATATATTATAATAATACTGCACTATTGAATGGACACACATCCCATATCTATTCAAACATTATTTACCAGAATTTACCCAGTACTTCACATTATCATCAGATAAAGCATTTCATGCACTATATATATATACTATCTGTTAAGAACATTTATGTATGATTGGATGTAACACATTCAGTCCACTTAATTTATTTTATTATATTCCTTTCCAGAGTGTTGCGCCAATAGAATCATCCCCCTATACCCTTCCCCTAATATTGATTTTACATTTCTACATCTATCAGGTGATCAGTATATAGGGTTACTTATCACGTTTGATAGGCATTCTAGGGCTGCAAAATACTACACTCACGCTTAGATATTTTTGGTATATCCTACAGCGCCATACCTATACACATCTTTTCGTCTATATATATTTTTATATATATATATATATATATATATATATATATATATATATATATATATATATATATATATATATATATATAGGTATACCCCGCTCATACAGCGGGTTAGGGACTAGAGCCCCGCTGTAAAGTGAAAACCACCTTAAAGTGAAACAAGGCAGTTTTAGCTTTCTTTTCACTTGCCAGTGTGTTTAAAGACTTGAAAACATGTTTGAACTAGCATATATTAGGGGTGCAATAGTGCTACATTTAGTTTAACACTAGCACAATTAGTGTAGTACAATTTGCCAGACTATAACACTGAGACACAGATTGCACTGTAATTCTGTAAACAGAGTGAACTGCGCATAAACAAATGGCCCAGTCACTTTTCTCGCAGTCTCACAAAGATTACAGCACTGTTTCAAAATCCTTGGAGGTTGAACTTCAGCTCCACAAAGCGCTGTATTAGCGAAGCGCTGTAAAGTGAAGCGCTGTAAAGTGAGGTGTACCTGTATATATATATATATATATATATATATATATATATATATATATATACAGGGAGTGCAGAATTATTAGGCAAGTTGTATTTTTGAGGATTAATTTTATTATTGAACAACAACCATGTTCTCAATGAACCCAAAAAACTCATTAATATCAAAGCTGAATAGTTTTGGAAGTAGTTTTTAGTTTGTTTTTAGTTATAGCTATTTTAGGGGGATATCTGTGTGTGCGGGTGACTATTACTGTGCATAATTATTAGGCAACTTAACAAAAAACAAATATATACCCATTTCAATTATTTATTTTTACCAGTGAAACCAATATAACATCTCAACATTCACAAATATACATTTCTGACATTCAAAAACAAAACAAAAACAAATCAGTGACCAATATAGCCACCTTTCTTTGCAAGGACACTCAAAAGCCTGCCATCCATGGATTCTGTCAGTGTTTTGATCTGTTCACCATCAACATTGCGTGCAGCAGCAACCACAGCCTCCCAGACACTGTTCAGAGAGGTGTACTGTTTTCCCTCCTTGTAAATCTCACATTTGATGATAGACCACAGGTTCTCAATGGGGTTCAGATCAGGTGAACAAGGAGGCCATGTCATTAGATTTTCTTCTTTTATACCCTTTCTTGCCAGCCACGCTGTGGAGTACTTGGACGCGTGTGATGGAGCATTGTCCTGCATGAAAATCATGTTTTTCTTGAAGGATGCAGACTTCTTCCTGTACCACTGCTTGAAGAAGGTGTCTTCCAGAAACTGGCAGTAGGACTGGGAGTTGAGCTTAACTCCATCCTCAACCCAAAAAGGCCCCACAAGCTCATCTTTGATGATACCAGCCCAAACAAGTACTCCACCTCCACCTTGCTGGCGTCTGAGTCGGACTGGAGCTACCAATCCAGCCACGGGCCCATCCATCTGGCCCATCAAGACTCACTCTCATTTCATCAGTCCATAAAACCTTAGAAAAATCAGTCTTGAGATATTTCTTGGCCCAAGTCTTGATGTTTCAGCTTGTGTGTCTTGTTCAGTGGTGGTCGTCTTTCAGCCTTTCTTACCTTGGCCATGTCTCTGAGTATTGCACACCTTGTGCTTTTGGGCACTCCAGTGATGTTGCAGCTCTGAAATATGGCCAAACTGGTGGCAAGTGGCATCTTGGCAGCTGCACGCTTGACTTTTCTCAGTTCATGGGCAGTTATTTTGCGCCTTGGTTTTTCCACACGCTTCTTGCGACCCTGTTGACTATTTTGAATGAAACGCTTGATTGTTCGATGATCACGCTTCAGAAGCTTTGCAATTTTAAGAGTACTGCATCCCTCTGAAAGATATCTCACTATTTTTGACTTTTCTGAGCCTGTCAAGTCCTTCTTTTGACCCATTTTGCCAAAGGAAAGGAAGTTGCCTAATAATTATGCACACCTGATATAGGGTGTTGATGTCATTAGACCACACCCCTTCTCATTACAGAGATGCACATCACCTAATATGCTTAATTGGTAGTAGGCTTTCGAGCCTATACAGCTTGGAGTAAGACAGCATGCATAAAGAGGATGATGTGGTCAAAATACTCATTTGCCTAATAATT
Organism: Bombina bombina; assembly: GCF_027579735.1. Taxonomy (NCBI): domain Eukaryota; kingdom Metazoa; phylum Chordata; class Amphibia; order Anura; family Bombinatoridae; genus Bombina; species Bombina bombina. Next base: position 842,283,749 of record NC_069500.1, read on the forward strand.
CTGCACTCCCTGTATATATATATATATATATATATATATAGATATACATTTTACATAAAAAAAACATCATATATATATATAGAAATATGTATTTATTAATATATATCTTGAAAAGAGAAAGTGGAGGCTGTTTCCTTAAAATTAATTTCTTTATTTATTTCTTCATTTAAAACCGGCAAACACAGCAAGGATAGGGTATGGTGTAGAAGGCGCAGCACAGTCTGGCTTACGCGTTTCGGATGAAATCCGTAGTCATAGCCTACTGTGCTGTGCTCCACACCTGTTTAAAACTAGTTAAAACAAATGTGATTGGTGCACACATAAAAAACAACGCCTTCAAGTTAACCAATACCAACAGTGTATAAAATTAACCCACTGGTGTCAGAACCGCACAATCTAATACATTGCCTGAGCCCACACAACCATATTATACATACTGCAATAATTATGTAAATAACCAACATAGTGGTATGCATTGTAGACAAAATGTCAAATACTAAGGGTTAGTAAGTAATTAAATGTTATTAAAAATTCTGATGCCCAAATAGTGCACATAGGAGTATCTATTAATATATCCTCGATATGTGTGAGTTAAATCATTGCTCTTATCCTATCTGAGGCACTAATGGGCAACAGAATTCAAACAATACCCTAAGTGAAGAATACCACAATAGATACTAACGTGTCAAAATTAAATAAATGTAAAAACAAATTATAAACAAGCAAATAATTCTAAATGAGGAGTGACCTGTCAAATACTATATGAATAAAGATATCTAAACAAATCGTCATCATAATGTTATATGGTAAAAAATAACAATAATGACAAGCTGACAAATAGCACCTCCCCATAAAGTAATCTAATGTGATATGGTACTGGTTGAGCATACATGACCATCCGATGAGTCTTTAGTTATAATAAGTAAGGGGATCTATTGGTAAATATATTACGAAATACCTTAATATTCATTCCCACAGGTTCATTACGTCATATCTTGAATTTAGACCATCAGGCACCCGAGTGCCTAAGGTAAATATCCAAAAGGCTTCGCATCTGGCAAGCAGTTGGTCCAAATTACCCCCCCTTGCAGGTCTAGAAACTTTCTCAATAGCACACCATGTGAATCCTTTAAGGTTGTTATCATGGTAGACTCCAAAATGTTGTACTATTGGAGCCGTGGATCTCTTAGTGGAGAAAGAGGAAAGATGTTCCCTAATTCTAGAGTTTAGGTCTCTGGAGGTGAGTCCCACATATTGAATCTGGCACAATGTGCATTCAATCATATAGACTACCGATTCCGTTTTACAATTCATACAAGTATTGATTTTATAACTTTTCCTCGTTTTTACGCTTACAAATTCCTTAGTCACCTTGGCATAATCACAGGGCTTACACTTCCTGTGACCGCATCTGTACATCCCAGTATGTACCAACCATGATCCCCTCTCATCTTTGTCAGTTTTTAGCAAGGTGGGCGATAGAATAGAACCCAATGTGGGGCTTTTCCTGTAGGCACATCTGAGTCCTTGTCGGACTGTATCAACCAATTTATCCTCAGCCTTTAATATTGGAAAGTGTTTCCTGATAATCTCACATACCTGAGGATATTGGGTACTGTGTGTTGTAACAAAAGTAATTCCCTGTTTGGTTGTACTGTGCTTATTTTTAGTTTTCAATAAGCTCTCTCTCGGTATTACTTGTACAGATTCTCTTGCCCTTTTGATCACTTTTTTGGGGTACTTTCTCTCTTTCAATCTCATCTCCAATCTTTCTGCCTCCTTACAAAAGTCCTCATTAGAGGTACAGTTCCTTTTAATCCGGGTATATTCACCTTTTGCAATAGCATAGGGAACATGTCTGGGATGACAGCTTGTTCCTAAGAGTAAGGAATTCCCTGAAATGGATTTTCTGAAAATCCTGGAAAGTATTTTACCATTGGAACTGCCCTCCAATGTAATATCCAAATAGTTAATTGAACTCTGACTTGCTTCAAAAGTGAAGCTTAGTCCAATGTCATTATGATTCAGATAATCAATGAATCCCTGAATGTCAGACTGATTACCCACCCAGATGAAGAGAAGATCATCTATGTATCTCCTATAAAAGGAGATACATTTCCTGTAAGGGTTTCTATCTCCAAAGATGTGGTAAAACTCCCACCAGCCCAAAAAAAGATTTGCAAAGGAGGGAGCAAATTTCGCCCCCATGGCGGTACCACATCTCTGGAGATAGAAAACATCCTCAAATTTGAAAAAATTGTGTGACAAAAGGAAAAGTGTGACCTTCAAAATGTACTTAATAAAATCATCAGAGTAATCAGTATTATATTCCAGAAAAAAGGCAATGGCCTCTATCCCTTTAGAGTGTGGAATACTGGAATAGAGCGACACAGCATCCACTGTGAGCCAGATAGATTGTGGTGTCCATCTTACATTATCCATAACATTAAGGATATGTTTAGTATCCCTAATGTAAGAATGGAGAGTGACAACAAGGGGTTGAAGGATCGAGTCCAACCACTCTGATAGATTACCCAGAAGGGATTCCACACCACTCACTATTGGCCGTCCCTGGACACTTTCCAGGGATTAGTGTGTCTTAGGTAAATGGTGGAACAACGGTATTTTCGGACAATCAACTAACAAGTAGTCCATTGTTGCCTGATCCACAAAACCTTGTTCTAATCCATCATCCAAAAGATGTACTAATTTGGAACGAAAGTGAGTGGTGGGATCTCTCTGTAAAACTAAGTAATTATTCTCATTACATAGTTGTCTGTGGCCTTCATCTATATATTGTTGTCGGTCCATGACCACAACCATTCCACCTTTGTCAGAATTTTTGATCACCAGACTATGGTCCTCTTTAAGAGAGGCCAAAGCACCCTTCTCAGCAAGGGACAAATTGAATTTACTTGGGGGTTGATTGGCCTTTAGTTCTAAAAGATCCCTTTCGACCCTGTTGTAAAATGTTTCAATGACTGATCCTCTGTTATGAATAGGGTAGAATTTAGATTTCTCCTTAAATTTAGGACCCATGTTGCGACTACCCAAGTTCCCCATTGATTCTATTTGCAGCTGTTGCAGTGTGACTGTGTCACATTTATGTTCAAAATCAATTGGGTCCCTGGTGTCCGTATCAACATGGGTAACTGGCACATCGGTATGATCAAGTGTACTCAATCCATGAAAATGTTTTTTCAAAGTCAAATTTCGTGTTAATTTGTTAACATCCATGATAGTTCTAAATACATCAAAATCTATAGTGGGTGCAAAATTTAAACCTTTATTCAAAACACTATATTGTGCAATACTAAGCTGTTTGGATGATAAATTTATGACATTGCCAACAATCTTGGAATTGATTATTTGTATCTTGTCTGTGGACGGGGTTCCCTCAGTTGATACTTGTCTTGATTTTTTGCATAATGCACTTTGGGCTGTGTATTCTGTTTGTTCTGTTTCCCTCCCCCCGCTGATGCATCCTGGTCTTGGGGAAAAACCTGATTGATGGCTAGTGTGTCTGGTCTATTTTGAAAATACATATTAGGCGCTAATTCTGTGTAGTTACCTTGTTTGGGTTTAACTGCTACTATGTTGTGTTGTACATAGCCTTGGTTAGTGCTCATTGTATCTGTATAAGTTATTTGGGGAATATGTACAATATTAGGAGGGGCAGTATCTTCAAAATCTGGCCGTGCTTGTTCACTATTGATTTCACCCTCACTTGATCCCTCTGAGTCACTACCAGAGAAGGTCACATTCTTTTTATTATTATTACCTTTACCATCATTGCCACGATTCCTACTACGATTTCTATTGCCCCTCCTCCTACGGCCAAACCTAGGTTGATTTGCCCTAAAATTCCCCCTGGCACTTCTATTCCATATATACACAGAATTGTTAGAATAGTCGTATTTGTCCCTAATGTATTTAGTATGTTTCGTCTCCATGATCCCAGACCTCCCCTTAGCAACCAACTCTTTCAAAGTTTTATCAAATCTAGCAAAGTCATTGTGACTGCTCCTCCTATTCAGTTCTATCTGTAATTCATTAATATCTGCTCTAATGCTATCCAACAATTTATTTTTGTACTGTATTAGCAATTTCATAAGTCTCATAGAGCATTCAGATAGTACACTGTTCCAAGCATCTATAAAGTCTTTATCTTGTGCATCCACGTCAAAGGTCGGGAACTTGTATAGCCTTAATCCCCTCGGTATCATACTAAGACTCAAATACTTTTCTAATGTCCAGATATCCCACTGGGTTTTAGATTCTTTTAGTAACAATGTCTCCATTTGTTCAAACAAAGTGCTCAGTGCTAATACTCCTTTATCCTCAGAGAAAATCAATTCACAATCCGTAGGCAAAGTCGTACGTGCAGTTACAGGCATCAGTGAGTAAAAAGCCTGCTGTGTTTCCTCCATAACTGTGCTAAAAAGTCTTATAAAAAGGCTGAACCAATGTCATAAAACTGGGTGTAGGTATGTCCGGTAATACCAAAGAAGATAAATGTAAGGAAAGGAAACCCAGAATATGATAGGCAGTCTATATTGTATTAACAACAAAAGGTAAAGTGCAAGGTGCTAAAAAGAAACTCTCAAGTTCCTTAGTGTATCCCTTATTCACTCGCTCCAGCGTGGACAATGGAGATCTCACTCACCCAATCCAATGGAGAAGGCGGGTATCACCATTCGCGGCTGTAGATTCAACCCGGACGCCTCTGAAGGGGCTCGACCCAATTCCGGCCAATGGAACACACTCTGGAACGAGGCAGAGATCCCTTGCTCCGCCTCAACTTATCCCAGACACTTGTTCCTCCGATAGAATACAGTATCCCTCCGCCAGTGACGTAGTGAAATACAGTTCCTGCTTGCAATAGGGAACTGCCAAATGTAGAGAAGCACACAATGCAATCCTCTTTGAAGAGTATAAGCTCGTAATGCACAGCAGGAAACAGCCAAACTCCGGACAATAATAGCTTGAAAAGAGAAAGTGGAGGCTGTTTCCTTAAAATTAATTTCTTTATTTATTTCTTCATTTAAAACCGGCAAACACAGCAAGGATAGGGTATGGTGTAGAAGGCGCAGCACAGTCTGGCTTACGCGTTTCGGATGAAATCCGTAGTCATAGCCTACTGTGCTGTGCTCCACACCTGTTTAAAACTAGTTAAAACAAATGTGATTGGTGCACACATAAAAAACAACGCCTTCAAGTTAACCAATACCAACAGTGTATAAAATTAACCCACTGGTGTCAGAACCGCACAATCTAATACATTGCCTGAGCCCACACAACCATATTATACATACTGCAATAATTATGTAAATAACCAACATAGTGGTATGCATTGTAGACAAAATGTCAAATACTAAGGGTTAGTAAGTAATTAAATGTTATTAAAAATTCTGATGCCCAAATAGTGCACATAGGAGTATCTATTAATATATCCTCGATATGTGTGAGTTAAATCATTGCTCTTATCCTATCTGAGGCACTAATGGGCAACAGAATTCAAACAATACCCTAAGTGAAGAATACCACAATAGATACTAACTTGTGTCAAAATTAAATAAATGTAAAAACAAATTATAAACAAGCAAATAATTCTAAATGAGGAGTGACCTGTCAAATACTATATGAATAAAGATATCTAAACAAATCGTCATCATAATGTTATATGGTAAAAAATAACAATAATGACAAGCTGACAAATAGCACCTCCCCATAAAGTAATCTAATGTGATATGGTACTGGTTGAGCACACATGACCATCCGATGAGTCTTTAGTTATAATAAGTAAGGGGATCTATTGGTAAATATATTACGAAATACCTTAATATTCATTCCCACAGGTTCATTACGTCATATCTTGAATTTAGACCATCAGGCACCCGAGTGCCTAAGGTAAATATCCAAAAGGCTTCGCGTCTGGCAAGCAGTTGGTCCAAATTACCCCCCCTTGCAGGTCTAGAAACTTTCTCAATAGCACACCATGTGAATCCTTTAAGGTTGTTATCATGGTAGACTCCAAAATGTTGTACTATTGGAGCCGTGGATCTCTTAGTGGAGAAAGAGGAAAGATGTTCCCTAATTCTAGAGTTTAGGTCTCTGGAGGTGAGTCCCACATATTGAATCTGGCACAATGTGCATTCAATCATATAGACTACCGATTCCGTTTTACAATTCATACAAGTATTGATTTTATAACTTTTCCTCATTTTTACGCTTACAAATTCCTTAGTCACCTTGGCATAATCACAGGGCTTACACTTCCTGTGACCGCATCTGTACATCCCAGTATGTACCAACCATGATCCCCTCTCATCTTTGTCAGTTTTTAGCAAGGTGGGCGATAGAATAGAACCCAATGTGGGGCTTTTCCTGTAGGCACATCTGAGTCCTTGTCGGACTGTATCAACCAATTTATCCTCAGCCTTTAATATTGGAAAGTGTTTCCTGATAATCTCACATACCTGAGGATATTGGGTACTGTGTGTTGTAACAAAAGTAATTCCCTGTTTGGTTGTACTGTGCTTATTTTTAGTTTTCAATAAGCTCTCTCTCGGTATTACTTGTACAGATTCTCTTGCCCTTTTGATCACTTTTTTGGGGTACTTTCTCTCTTTCAATCTCATCTCCAATCTTTCTGCCTCCTTACAAAAGTCCTCATTAGAGGTACAGTTCCTTTTAATCCGGGTATATTCACCTTTTGCAATAGCATAGGGAACATGTCTGGGATGACAGCTTGTTCCTAAGAGTAAGGAATTCCCTGAAATGGATTTTCTGAAAATCCTGGAAAGTATTTTACCATTGGAACTGCCCTCCAATGTAATATCCAAATAGTTAATTGAACTCTGACTTGCTTCAAAAGTGAAGCTTAGTCCAATGTCATTATGATTCAGATAATCAATGAATCCCTGAATGTCAGACTGATTACCCACCCAGATGAAGAGAAGATCATCTATGTATCTCCTATAAAAGGAGATACATTTCCTGTAAGGGTTTCTATCTCCAAAGATGTGGTAAAACTCCCACCAGCCCAAAAAAAGATTTGCAAAGGAGGGAGCAAATTTCGCCCCCATGGCGGTACCACATCTCTGGAGATAGAAAACATCCTCAAATTTGAAAAAATTGTGTGACAAAAGGAAAAGTGTGACCTTCAAAATGTACTTAATAAAATCATCAGAGTAATCAGTATTATATTCCAGAAAAAAGGCAATGGCCTCTATCCCTTTAGAGTGTGGAATACTGGAATAGAGCGACACAGCATCCACTGTGAGCCAGATAGATTGTGGTGTCCATCTTACATTATCCATAACATTAAGGATATGTTTAGTATCCCTAATGTAAGAATGGAGAGTGACAACAAGGGGTTGAAGGATCGAGTCCAACCACTCTGATAGATTACCCAGAAGGGATTCCACACCACTCACTATTGGCCGTCCCTGGACACTTTCCAGGGATTAGTGTGTCTTAGGTAAATGGTGGAACAACGGTATTTTCGGACAATCAACTAACAAGTAGTCCATTGTTGCCTGATCCACAAAACCTTGTTCTAATCCATCATCCAAAAGATGTACTAATTTGGAACGAAAGTGAGTGGTGGGATCTCTCTCTAAAACTAAGTAATTATTCTCATTACATAATTGTCTGTGGCCTTCATCTATATATTGTTGTCGGTCCATGACCACAACCATTCCACCTTTGTCAGAATTTTTGATCACCAGACTATGGTCCTCTTTAAGAGAGGCCAAAGCACCCTTCTCAGCAAGGGACAAATTGAATTTACTTGGGGGTTGATTGGCCTTTAGTTCTAAAAGATCCCTTTCGACCCTGTTGTAAAATGTTTCAATGACTGATCCTCTGTTATGAATAGGGTAGAATTTAGATTTCTCCTTAAATTTAGGACCCATGTTGCGACTACCCAAGTTCCCCATTGATTCTATTTGCAGCTGTTGCAGTGTGACTGTGTCACATTTATGTTCAAAATCAATTGGGTCCCTGGTGTCCGTATCAACATGGGTAACTGGCACATCGGTATGATCAAGTGTACTCAATCCATGTTGGATATTTACCTTAGGCACTCGGGTGCCTGATGGTCTAAATTCAAAATATGACGTAATGAACCTGTGGGAATGAATATTAAGGTATTTCGTAATATATTTACCAATAGATCCCCTTACTTATTATAACTAAAGACTCATCGGATGGTCATGTGTGCTCAACCAGTACCATATCACATTAGATTACTTTATGGGGAGGTGCTATTTGTCAGCTTGTCATTATTGTTATTTTTTACCATATAACATTATGATGACGATTTGTTTAGATATCTTTATTCATATAGTATTTGACAGGTCACTCCTCATTTAGAATTATTTGCTTGTTTATAATTTGTTTTTACATTTATTTAATTTTGACACAAGTTAGTATCTATTGTGGTATTCTTCACTTAGGGTATTGTTTGAATTCTGTTGCCCATTAGTGCCTCAGATAGGATAAGAGCAATGATTTAACTCACACATATCGAGGATATATTAATAGATACTCCTATGTGCACTATTTGGGCATCAGAATTTTTAATAACATTTAATTACTTACTAACCCTTAGTATTTGACATTTTGTCTACAATGCATACCACTATGTTGGTTATTTACATAATTATTGCAGTATGTATAATATGGTTGTGTGGGCTCAGGCAATGTATTAGATTGTGCGGTTCTGACACCAGTGGGTTAATTTTATACACTGTTGGTATTGGTTAACTTGAAGGCGTTGTTTTTTATGTGTGCACCAATCACATTTGTTTTAACTAGTTTTAAACAGGTGTGGAGCACAGCACAGTAGGCTATGACTACGGATTTCATCCGAAACGCGTAAGCCAGACTGTGCTGCGCCTTCTACACCATACCCTATCCTTGCTGTGTTTGCCGGTTTTAAATGAAGAAATAAATAAATAAAGAAATTAATTTTAAGGAAACAGCCTCCACTTTCTCTTTTCAAGCTATTATTGTCCGGAGTTTGGCTGTTTCCTGCTGTGCATTACGAGCTTATACTCTTCAAAGAGGATTGCATTGTGTGCTTCTCTACATTTGGCAGTTCCCTATTGCAAGCAGGAACTGTTTTTCACTACGTCACTGGCGGAGGGATACTGTATTCTATCGGAGGAACAAGTGTCTGGGATAAGTTGAGGCGGAGCAAGGGATCTCTGCCTCGTTCCAGAGTGTGTTCCATTGGCCGGAATTGGGTCGAGCCCCTTCAGAGGCGTCCGGGTTGAATCTACAGCCGCGAATGGTGATACCCGCCTTCTCCATTGGATTGGGTGAGTGAGATCTCCATTGTCCACGCTGGAGCGAGTGAATAAGGGATACACTAAGGAACTTGAGAGTTTCTTTTTAGCACCTTGCACTTTACCTTTTGTTGTTAATACAATATAGACTGCCTATCATATTCTGGGTTTCCTTTCCTTACATTTATCTTCTTTGGTATTACCGGACATACCTACACCCAGTTTTATGACATTGGTTCAGCCTTTTTATAAGACTTTTTAGCACAGTTATGGAGGAAACACAGCAGGCTTTTTACTCACTGATGCCTGTAACTGCACGTACGACTTTGCCTACGGATTGTGAATTGATTTTCTCTGAGGATAAAGGAGTATTAGCACTGAGCACTTTGTTTGAACAAATGGAGACATTGTTACTAAAAGAATCTAAAACCCAGTGGGATATCTGGACATTAGAAAAGTATTTGAGTCTTAGTATGATACCGAGGGGATTAAGGCTATACAAGTTCCCGACCTTTGACGTGGATGCACAAGATAAAGACTTTATAGATGCTTGGAACAGTGTACTATCTGAATGCTCTATGAGACTTATGAAATTGCTAATACAGTACAAAAATAAATTGTTGGATAGCATTAGAGCAGATATTAATGAATTACAGATAGAACTGAATAGGAGGAGCAGTCACAATGACTTTGCTAGATTTGATAAAACTTTGAAAGAGTTGGTTGCTAAGGGGAGGTCTGGGATCATGGAGACGAAACATACTAAATACATTAGGGACAAATACGACTATTCTAACAATTCTGTGTATATATGGAATAGAAGTGCCAGGGGGAATTTTAGGGCAAATCAACCTAGGTTTGGCCGTAGGAGGAGGGGCAATAGAAATCGTAGTAGGAATCGTGGCAATGATGGTAAAGGTAATAATAATAAAAAGAATGTGACCTTCTCTGGTAGTGACTCAGAGGGATCAAGTGAGGGTGAAATCAATAGTGAACAAGCACGGCCAGATTTTGAAGATACTGCCCCTCCTAATATTGTACATATTCCCCAAATAACTTATACAGATACAATGAGCACTAACCAAGGCTATGTACAACACAACATAGTAGCAGTTAAACCCAAACAAGGTAACTACACAGAATTAGCGCCTAATATGTATTTTCAAAATAGACCAGACACACTAGCCATCAATCAGGTTTTTCCCCAAGACCAGGATGCATCAGCGGGGGGAGGGAAACAGAACAAACAGAATACACAGCCCAAAGTGCATTATGCAAAAAAATCAAGACAAGTATCAACTGAGGGAACCCCGTCCACAGACAAGATACAAATAATCAATTCCAAGATTGTTGGCAATGTCATAAATTTATCATCCAAACAGCTTAGTATTGCACAATATAGTGTTTTGAATAAAGGTTTAAATTTTGCACCCACTATAGATTTTGATGTATTTAGAACTATCATGGATGTTAACAAATTAACACGAAATTTGACTTTGAAAAAACATTTTCATGGATTGAGTACACTTGATCATACCGATGTGCCAGTTACCCATGTTGATACGGACACCAGGGACCCAATTGATTTTGAACATAAATGTGACACAGTCACACTGCAACAGCTGCAAATAGAATCAATGGGGAACTTGGGTAGTCGCAACATGGGTCCTAAATTTAAGGAGAAATCTAAATTCTACCCTATTCATAACAGAGGATCAGTCATTGAAACATTTTACAACAGGGTCGAAAGGGATCTTTTAGAACTAAAGGCCAATCAACCCCCAAGTAAATTCAATTTGTCCCTTGCTGAGAAGGGTGCTTTGGCCTCTCTTAAAGAGGACCATAGTCTGGTGATCAAAAATTCTGACAAAGGTGGAATGGTTGTGGTCATGGACCGACAACAATATATAGATGAAGGCCACAGACAACTATGTAATGAGAATAATTACTTAGTTTTACAGAGAGATCCCACCACTCACTTTCGTTCCAAATTAGTACATCTTTTGGATGATGGATTAGAACAAGGTTTTGTGGATCAGGCAACAATGGACTACTTGTTAGTTGATTGTCCGAAAATACCGTTGTTCCACCATTTACCTAAGACACACTAATCCCTGGAAAGTGTCCAGGGACGGCCAATAGTGAGTGGTGTGGAATCCCTTCTGGGTAATCTATCAGAGTGGTTGGACTCGATCCTTCAACCCCTTGTTGTCACTCTCCATTCTTACATTAGGGATACTAAACATATCCTTAATGTTATGGATAATGTAAGATGGACACCACAATCTATCTGGCTCACAGTGGATGCTGTGTCGCTCTATTCCAGTATTCCACACTCTAAAGGGATAGAGGCCATTGCCTTTTTTCTGGAATATAATACTGATTACTCTGATGATTTTATTAAGTACATTTTGAAGGTCACACTTTTCCTTTTGTCACACAATTTTTTCAAATTTGAGGATGTTTTTTATCTCCAGAGATGTGGTACCGCCATGGGGGCGAAATTTGCTCCCTCCTTTGCAAATCTTTTTTTGGGCTGGTGGGAGTTTTACCACATCTTTGGAGATAGAAACCCTTACAGGAAATGTATCTCCTTTTATAGGAGATACATAGATGATCTTCTCTTCATCTGGGTGGGTAATCAGTCTGACATTCAGGGATTCATTGATTATCTGAATCATAATGACATTGGACTAAGCTTCACTTTTGAAGCAAGTCAGAGTTCAATTAACTATTTGGATATTACATTGGAGGGCAGTTCCAATGGTAAAATACTTTCCAGGATTTTCAGAAAATCCATTTCAGGGAATTCCTTACTCTTAGGAACAAGCTGTCATCCCAGACATGTTCCCTATGCTATTGCAAAAGGTGAATATACCCGGATTAAAAGGAACTGTACCTCTAATGAGGACTTTTGTAAGGAGGCAGAAAGATTGGAGATGAGATTGAAAGAGAGAAAGTACCCCAAAAAAGTGATCAAAAGGGCAAGAGAATCTGTACAAGTAATACCGAGAGAGAGCTTATTGAAAACTAAAAATAAGCACAGTACAACCAAACAGGGAATTACTTTTGTTACAACACACAGTACCCAATATCCTCAGGTATGTGAGATTATCAGGAAACACTTTCCAATATTAAAGGCTGAGGATAAATTGGTTGATACAGTCCGACAAGGACTCAGATGTGCCTACAGGAAAAGCCCCACATTGGGTTCTATTCTATCGCCCACCTTGCTAAAAACTGACAAAGATGAGAGGGGATCATGGTTGGTACATACTGGGATGTACAGATGCGGTCACAGGAAGTGTAAGCCCTGTGATTATGCCAAGGTGACTAAGGAATTTGTAAGCGTAAAAACGAGGAAAAGTTATAAAATCAATACTTGTATGAATTGTAAAACGGAATCGGTAGTCTATATGATTGAATGCACATTGTGCCAGATTCAATATGTGGGACTCACCTCCAGAGACCTAAACTCTAGAATTAGGGAACATCTTTCCTCTTTCTCCACTAAGAGATCCACGGCTCCAATAGTACAACATTTTGGAGTCTACCATGATAACAACCTTAAAGGATTCACATGGTGTGCTATTGAGAAAGTTTCTAGACCTGCAGGGGGGGGTAATTTGGACCAACTGCTTGCCAGACGCGAAGCCTTTTGGATATTTACCTTAGGCACTCGGGTGCCTGATGGTCTAAATTCAAGATATGACGTAATGAACCTGTGGGAATGAATATTAAGGTATTTCGTAATATATTTACCAATAGATCCCCTTACTTATTATAACTAAAGACTCATCGGATGGTCATGTGTGCTCAACCAGTACCATATCACATTAGATTACTTTATGGGGAGGTGCTATTTGTCAGCTTGTCATTATTGTTATTTTTTACCATATAACATTATGATGACGATTTGTTTAGATATCTTTATTCATATAGTATTTGACAGGTCACTCCTCATTTAGAATTATTTGCTTGTTTATAATTTGTTTTTACATTTATTTAATTTTGACACAAGTTAGTATCTATTGTGGTATTCTTCACTTAGGGTATTGTTTGAATTCTGTTGCCCATTAGTGCCTCAGATAGGATAAGAGCAATGATTTAACTCACACATATCGAGGATATATTAATAGATACTCCTATGTGCACTATTTGGGCATCAGAATTTTTAATAACATTTAATTACTTACTAACCCTTAGTATTTGACATTTTGTCTACAATGCATACCACTATGTTGGTTATTTACATAATTATTGCAGTATGTATAATATGGTTGTGTGGGCTCAGGCAATGTATTAGATTGTGCGGTTCTGACACCAGTGGGTTAATTTTATACACTGTTGGTATTGGTTAACTTGAAGGCGTTGTTTTTTATGTGTGCACCAATCACATTTGTTTTAACTAGTTTTAAACAGGTGTGGAGCACAGCACAGTAGGCTATGACTACGGATTTCATCCGAAACGCGTAAGCCAGACTGTGCTGCGCCTTCTACACCATACCCTATCCTTGCTGTGTTTGCCGGTTTTAAATGAAGAAATAAATAAAGAAATTAATTTTAAGGAAACAGCCTCCACTTTCTCTTTTCAAGCTATTATTGTCCGGAGTTTGGCTGTTTCCTGCTGTGCATTACGAGCTTATACTCTTCAAAGAGGATTGCATTGTGTGCTTCTCTACATTTGGCAGTTCCCTATTGCAAGCAGGAACTGTTTTTCACTACGTCACTGGCGGAGGGATACTGTATTCTATCGGAGGAACAAGTGTCTGGGATAAGTTGAGGCGGAGCAAGGGATCTCTGCCTCGTTCCAGAGTGTGTTCCATTGGCCGGAATTGGGTCGAGCCCCTTCAGAGGCGTCCGGGTTGAATCTACAACCGCGAATGGTGATACCCGCCTTCTCCATTGGATTGGGTGAGTGAGATCTCCATTGTCCACGCTGGAGCGAGTGAATAAGGGATACACTAAGGAACTTGAGAGTTTCTTTTTAGCACCTTGCACTTTACCTTTTGTTGTTAATACAATATAGACTGCCTATCATATTCTGGGTTTCCTTTCCTTACATTTATTAATATATATAACATATTATTCCATGTGAAAAACATTAAAATGAGAAATATTCCTTTCATGTCAGTTTAGCACACTTGAGAAAAGACAATCGGGTTTGTAAGCGACCTACCTGATGTGCGCAAATAACTTTTAGCACAGTTAACGTGCAAGCTGGCGCAATAAAAAGTGATCCACTTGTAATCAATAAAGGTATTGGTTCAATTATGTCAAATATGTCTGAATTTATAGAAGTTCCTGCAGAAATGCATTAAAGAATTAACATAAAACCTTAAAAACATCACGGATGTCCTACAAAATCTTGAGAATTTAAAATCGGAAGAACAATATATGCTAGTTACATGTGATCTAGCCTTTTTTTTATACCAGCATCCAACATGAATATGAGATTAAAGAAGTGGAATAATATCTGAGTAATATACATTGACCTTTGCTTTTTTTCTATTAAAAATAAAACTAAAAAACGTCAGTTTCCCAGAGAACATCATTACATTGTATGGGCCAGATAATCAAACATTCTCTATTTTGGAGTCCAATTAACATCCAGACTTCACAGGGGCTGAACTCACTGATTTTTCTAAGAAAAAGTGTGGAACCTGGAAGTCCCAGAGAAATGAGAGATGCCTTCCATAGAAAATAATGAAGCTCTCTAGGATACAAAATTTCCCATAGGAGAGAGAAGTTAACTGCAGGACACCTAGGGCTTATGTACAGGCTCAGTTTGCATCAATTACAAATTAAACAAATGTGCATTGTGAATTTTGAGCAAACTTCACCTGTATACAGCTGGCAAGATAATTCAGTGAGACCATCTTGTTTAACATGCTTACATGCAACCCAGTCTGAAATGTAAAGTAATATAAAATACAATGCACAAAGTGTAAGTGTAACAAAACTCTCATATCAGGCAGTGCTATATTGCACTAGGCTTGTCTCTACTTCAGACACAAAAATGAGAAAACCCGTGCAGTGCTGGAGAGTTCCACCCTTTTTCTTTTGAGCATTCAGTGAATTCAGCCCCTATGAAGTCTGAACTACAATTTCTCTCCAAGCTGGAGAATCTTTGATCATCAGGGCCTTAGAGAAATAGAATAAGAAAACATCTATACATTACAGAGAGGGAGGATCCGGTGACCCATTTATATAGACATTTCATATAAATTCATGGTAATATACTACATTTTGGGGTATATATAAAGTGAGGCCAGACTAGATGGGTAGCATTTTTTTTTATTGAAGCTGCTGGGAAAAAAGGCTAAATTGATATTTAAACTACAGACCCTATATCCAAAGGGGCTAAATGCTGATTATTACATAATCGGCTTGATTACGAGTTTTGTTGGTAAAAACTTGCGGGGCTAACGCTCCTTTTTTTCCAGCGCTTACTTTAAACAATGCTGGTATTACGAGTTTTCTGAATGGCTGCGTTATCCTCAGAAAAGTGAGCGTTGAGCAAGCTTCACTTCTAACCTCAATACCAGCGTTGCTTACGGTAGTGGTAAGCTGGAAAAACGTGCTTGTGCACAATTTCCCCATAGGATACAATGGGGCTGAGCTGGCTGAAAAAAACCTAACACCTGCAAAAAAGCAGCGTTCAGCTCCTAACGCAGCCCCATTGTTTCCTATGGGGAGCTCAATTCTATTGGCTCATCCAATCAGCCAATCGGATTGAACTTCAATCCAATTGGCTGATTAAATCAACCAATCAAATTTTTCCTACCTTAATTCAGATTGGCTGATAGAATCCTATCAGCCAATCGGAATTCGAGGGGTGCCATCTTGGATGACGTCATTTAAAGGAACCTTCATTCTGCATTAGGACATCGGAAGAAGAGGATGGCTCCGCGTCGGCTGGATAGAAGATGGCTCCGCTCCGGAAGGATGAAGATAGAAGATGCCATCTGGATGAAGATGTCTGCTGGTCCGGATGTCCTCTTCTACCCGGATAGGATGAAGACTTCTGCTGTTCCGGATGTCCTCTTCTGGCCCATCGGTGCCCGGCTGGGTGAACACGGCTCAAGGTAGGGTGATCTTCAGGGGGGTAGTGTTAGGTTTTTTAAGGGGGGATCGGGTGGGTTTTAGAGTAGGGGTCTGTGGGTGGTGGGTTGTAATGTTGCTGGGGGGGTATTGTATTTTTTTAATGTGTAATTAGATTAAAATTCTTGTTATTTTTTGTAATTTAGTGTTTGTTTTTTGTACTATAGTTTAGTTTATTTAATTGTATTTTAGTTTAGATAATTTTAGTTAATTTATTTAATTAATTTATTGATAGTGTAGTGTTAGGTGTATTTGTAACTTAGGTTAGGATTTATTTTACAGGTAATTTTGTTATTATTTTAACTAGATAGTTATTAAATAGTTATTAACTATTTAATAGCTATTGTACCTAGTTAAAATAAATACAAAGTTGCCTGTTAAATAAATATAAATCCTAAAATAGCTACCATGTAACTATTAGTTATATTGTAGCTATATTAGGGTTTATTTTATAGGTAGGTAATTAGTTTTAAATAGGATTAATTTATTTTAATTAATTTTATTTTAATTTTAGATTTATTAAAAATAGATTTAACTTAGGGGGTGTTAAGGTTAGGGTTAGACTTAGGTTTAGGGGTTAATAACTTTATTATAGTAGCGGCGACGTTGGGGGTGGCAGTTTAGGTGTTAATAATTGTAGGTAGGTTGCGGCGAGGTTGGGGGGGCAGATTAGGGGTTAATACAATTTATTATAGTGTTTGCGAGGCAGGAGTGTGGCGGTTTAGGGGTTAATACATTTATTATAATGGCGTCGATGTCCGGTCGGCAGATTAGGGGTTAATAAGTGTAGGTAGGTGGCGGCAACGTTCGGGGGGCAGATTAGGGGTTAATAACTATAATATAGGTGTTGGCGATGTTAGGGGCAGCAGATTAGGGGTTCATAGGTATAATGTAGGTGGCGGCGATGTCCGGTCCGCAGATTAGGGGTTAAACAATTTTATTATAGTGTTTGCGATGTGGGGGGGCCTCAATTTAGGGATTCATAGGTAGTTTATAGGTGTTAGTGTACTTTGTAGCACTGTAGTTAAGAGCTTTATGTTCCGGTGTTAGCCCATAAAACTCTTAACTACTGACTTTTATATGCGGTAGGAGTGTTGGCGGTAGAGGCTGTACCGCTCACTTCTTCCAAGACTCGTAATACCAGCGTTAGGCAAATCCCATTAAAAAGATAGGATACGCAATTGACGTAAGGGGATTTGCGGTAGACAAAAGTTGTGGAAGAAAAGTGAGCGGTAGACCCTTTCCTGCCTGATTCGTAATACCAGTGGGTGTTAAAAAGCAGCGTTAGGACCCCTTAACGCTGCTTTTTAAGGCTAACGCAGAACTCGTAATCTAGTCGAATGTCTTTTATATAAATGTGTGTTTTTTATAAGTTTATATTTATTATATTTGAATATATCTTGATAATTTTTTAAATGTAAGATAAAGTTTTGCTTTATCATTGTGTAATAGGCCATTATGTAAAATTATTATAATAAATATGTCCACCTTAAGTAATTACAGGCCAGTAGTAACAAATAGAAAACTGTAAGAGGATTGACCAATGATGAACAAGAATAGGATTTAAAAGTTACTGAGCAGATAGAAGGAATATCTTGATAAAGCCCTAAGGGGTCTTCACATTATCGTTTCCACAGTGTCTGGAGTAAAATAAACTTTTCTCCCTCAGGAAGAAATCTATGGGAAAAATAAAACAAATGGCCCTTTTTGTTAATTTTTTCGATTTAAGAACCAAAAGCCTTCATATTATTTTCTGGCAGGGGACAGTTTACACCTTTTTTAAAAGGCCTATCATAGTCTGTCCAAGATCTCTGGATTCTAAATATTGTTTGCAGGATTACTGAAAGAGTTTCAAATCAATGCCTTTTCAAGGAAGGTGTGTCACGTTCCAAAAAACTTTCCAAATTTTATCAGATGTAGTTTAAGTTTTGGAACAAGGCCATACATTTTATTGCATCCTTTTCCATTTTCCCTAGAAAGAGGGAATTTTCAAACCAATTTGGGACTTAATGACTTTAAACAAATTTCTCAGAGTTCCAAATCTACCCCTTATTCAGCTGGGTCAATTTAGGTCAAGGTCCTATTCCTAGACCATCTCCAGCTTCTAAGATTGCCTTTCAGGACAAACGTTTTCAGTTTTTGGTCCTTCCATTTATATTATCTAAAGCTCGCAGAATTATTTTCAAAGGTTCTAGGAACTCTCTTTTCTGTAATAAGAACTCATTTAGTTTAGTGGCTCTATACCTAGACAACAGGGTGGTTAAGGCTCTAATTTTCCCTTAGCTGTATTTAATACCAACATTCTATTATTTTTTTCGCAAACATGGTTGCAAAATTACATTTCAAGAGTTCTCTTTTTCATTTATCCGAGTCTGTTTTCTAGGAATCATTATAGACTCAGTTACTATGCAGCTTTCTCTAACAGATCGGGTATCAAAGTTGATTAAAACTAGACTAAATTTCCAACCCATCTGTAGCTCAATGTATGGGAAAGTTAGGTCTGATGATTGCAGCATCAGATATTCTTCCTTTTGCATGATTCCATATGAGACCTCTTCAAGTTTGCATGCTTTGACAACAGTGCAAAAATTTAACTCAGCTAGCTTATAGAATCCTATGTGATTCATTAGTGAGGCAATCTCTGTCCCAGTGGATAGTTTTGCAAACAATTTTTCTAGGGGTGTCCTTTATTCACTCAACTTAGAAACTTGTTTCTGCAGACCTCATTCTCTGGTATTGGGGTTCAGTCTGGAGTCCAGGAGAGCACAGATAGTTTGGTTTGATCAGTAGGTGAGGTTACCAATAATTATCTTGGGTTCTTGCTGTCCTCTACTGAACGGAGGAACATATCTGATTTTTAATTCAGACAATGTTACAGCTGAAGCTTATATCATCATCAAGGTAGTACTTGCAGTTCCTTAATCCTAATTTAGGAAGTATCAAGGTCTTTTGATTAAACATAGAAAACATTTCTGTATATATTGAATCTCAGGAAGGAAATCTTGGAAGTAGATTTGCTTAGTAGGTAATCCCTTCAACAGGAATGTTTTTTCCTTCAACTAGTTTTCTTCTAGATTGTGAATAGACCAGGCAGACCTGGTGACTTCGGTTTCCAAGAGTCATAATTTAAATTGAATAGAGCATTATTCAATTATCTGAATAGTCCGGTCTGGTCCCGCAGAACTTGGTTTCTGAATCTTTTTCAGAGGTCAGGCTTTCTCCAATCATCAAGATCTCAAGTCTCTCATCTTGATTGATTAGAGATTGTATACCTATTTTTTATAACAGAGGATTTATTGATGCTGTATTGAACACCTTATTTCAGACCATAAATTTGAATTTTTCTAATTATTTGTAAAGTTGCTTCTTTCCTGCTTTTGAAAACCAGGGTTTTAGCTGGCAATTTTTTAGAATTCCAAGAATTATTTTTATTGCAAGTAAGTTCAGATAATTACTTATCTGCTAAATCTTTAAAGAGTCATATTTCTGCTTTTTAGGATTCATACTAAAGGAAATTTGTTGTATCTTGACATTTCGGAGTAGATTTATTATGCTGCAGATGCAGCTGTTTCTGCACAAGCCTTCATGCTCACTGGAAACAAAAATTAAGAAGCATCGGTCATAAGACCGCTGCTCCTTAAAGGACCAGTCAACACAGTAGATTTGCATAATCAACAAATACAAGATAACAAGACAATGCAATAGCACTTAGTCTGAACTTCAAATGAGTAGTAGATTTTTTTTCTGACAATTTTAAAAGTTATGTCTTTTTCCACTCCCCCTGTACCATGTGACAGCCATCAGCCATTCACAAATGCATACACGTACCATGTGACAACCATCAGCCATTCACAAATGCATACACACTTATTCTTGCACATGCTCAGTAGGAGCTGGTGACTCAAAAAGTTTAAATATAAAAAGAATGTTCATTTTTTTTAATGGAAGTAAATTGGAAAGTTGTTTAAAATGGCATGCTCTATCTGAATAATGAAAGTTTAATTTTAATTGAGTGTCCCTTTAACTAATCCTTAGGTGGCGGACAGCAATCATCCTGCTTGTATACGATCGGAATGATCGACATCCCCTGCTAGTGTCCGATTGGCCGTGAATGTGCAGGGGGCAGCATTGTACAAGCATTTCACCAGAAATCGTGTGCAATGTTAAATGGCGACTGTATTCTGTAGGCATATAATGATGTCGGGCTGACATGATCCACTACAGCGGATCATGTCCACCCAACACTTGATAAATCTACCCCAAAGTCTTTGTTCAGGTTTAGTCAGGATATATCCAGTATTTAAATCAACTTCTCCTCTTTGGAACATTAATTTGGTTTATTAAAAGCTTTTTATGTTTCTCTTTTTGTACCTGCATGCTTTGGACATTTAACTTTTGTTTTGGAAGTTTTTGTTGGTTTAAAGCAATATCTTCTTAAAAAATACTTTCTAATTTTTGTTAACTAAATTTTTTTTTCTGATATCATCAATCAGGTGATTATAGCCCATCTCCAAAGAATTCATCTGATGGTCTCTTACTTAATTTAGATGTTCTAAGAGCTTTAGAACGCTTTAGACAATCCTTTAATTTGCTGTTCTCTTGGTCCACATAAAAGTCAGAGGGTCACATCAGTTTATTTAGCTATTTGGCTAGATCTCCTGATTACCAAGGTTTATGAAGAGGCGGGATAGTCTTTTCCAAAACAAATTATTGTCCTTTTTCTAGATCAGTTTCTTCTTTTTAATTTTCAAGAATGAGGATTCAATTGAATAAATTTGCAAGGCATCAATATACCATCTCTAAATTCTACCACATTGATGTGTTTTGTAGGAAGGTCCTTCAGTAAGCAGTGTCTTGCAATTAGGTGCCGGCCTTACATTTTTTATTTATCCCACCCAATTACTCATGGAGTTCACGGCTTGGTATTAGTTCCCAGGAGTAATGATAAATATATGCTTAACTGATCAATTAATTTTTTTCTTAGGGGTGATAGTATACTATACCTGCTCACTTTAATATTTTATGTAATTCATTTTTTTCTGGTGGTAGTTCTTGTTTGCTCCTTCTTTGTACTTTCCTACCTTTCTACTTCTTCTTTCTTGGCTATACATCTGAATATAATACCAGAGGGGTGAAATAATTCAAGTGCTCTTAGAGCTTTGGGAATCTTTGCCTCCACTTAGTGGTCAGTAGTTAAATCAAAGGAGTAATTGCTCTTGGACTCTCACCACCATGATTTTTTTTTTTTTATTAAGTAAGCACACATTTTGGTTTTGTGTGATGAACTGTCCTTGATATTTCTCAGGCTTTGAGTATTCAATAAATATTGCATAGTTAAATTGTCTCACTTTAGTAACATAAATAAATAATTTCATGTATGTCTTAATACCTTTGTAGTTTTGCCTGTCTTCACTAGGCAAGTAAAAGAAGGGGCAGTAAGTATATCAGCAAGTAAATGTACCACAGTAAGTGTACCGCTGATGTGGTTAAGCAGTTCAAAGAAAAATGGAGCATGTCCAAGCTTGCTTCATTACGCTACTGAAAGGAGATAGGGCCGGTCTGGTGACAGGGCCTATAAGAAGATCTCACCTGCACATGTGTGTGTTTCTCCCCTGGTGCAAATGTGGCTGCTGGCAAGCATGCAATGAGATAGTTATGTACCTATCTGTGCTGGGCTGCATGGAAGTGTCTCTCTATTAACTCCTGGGCCTGCCTCAGCAAAGCGCATGCTAAGAAAGAGTCTGAGTGACATCTTCAGAAAGAAAAAAGGTCTGAGATCACAGGCATTGTGATGTCATTGTCATCTTGCTGCCTCAAAGGTGCAGCAAGGCCATTAAGTACAGCTTTGCTTGGGAAGTCTGCACCTTCCCAAAGACAAGTACCTTTACCCAAACCACTACAGCCAGTATAGGCCATGTTTCCACTGCCATGTCTGCAAAATGTTTTTTTCCTGTCATGTTAATCCTAAAGCTACGCTACATAACTGTAGGCCTCGCACGCAAGGTACATGGAAGCCATTTCTTTTGCTATTTTTACATATACCTATGTCAGTATATTTATAAGAATCTTAGCAGTACTCTCCAAATAATATGTGAGTATATGGCAGGGTTATAACTTAATATATTTAACAATCTTTCTTTAAACTAAACCCACAATCAAATATGCATATACTTAAGACAATAAAATTAATATAAATTCCTGAATTCTTTATTATTAGTTAATATCTATGAACAAATTGAAATATATTTAGAGGAACCAGAGTATGAGTCAGTATTATATGTGTTTAAAAACTATTAAAATATGCTATGCTTTTTATCAAGCTCATAAAAGTTTACCTTTAAAACTAGCCTTATTCACAATTGCCTATCAAATTAGAGTTGCATTTAAATTATCACAATGAGACTTAAGATAGCAGCTACTACATTCAGCAATACAATAACAGTGCTTATTTAAACAATAGGACAGTATATATACTCTAATTTAAACACTAGAAGTTATATATATATTATTTGTGCCAACAATCAAACTCTGAATTATAACTCTATATTTGCACAAGTAAAACAATTTAACATCAAGGATTTGTTTAACAATACATAGACTTTGAATATGAGCTAAAATACAAACTGCTCTTTAAATCTCTCAACTATACTTTAAACTGTAGGGACTATGCATATATTTTTGTTTTAAAATATTACCTGTAATATTTAACCTTTTATATATATATATATACTTTACCAGATGATATTCAGCTTCAAGACTTGTCCCACCTCATATAAAAATAAGTGTAATTGCAATTGATTAGAAAAAGTATGGCCCACTTTTCTTATAGTTTGACTGTCTCCCACGCAACAGTTTTCAGTCAGTTTACAAAATCAGCAGTCCACCTTCTTTACTCATCCTGCTTTCACTTATATTGTTTAATCATCGTTGAGAAATATGGGCGGCCCTTCGGAACCTTGTCCCTTCTGATTGGTTCACCTTGTGAATGTATGTTGTCAAGGAAATGCATCCTTGCAACCACCAATCATCTTTTGGCTGTAATACCTGCATCGCAACACCGGATTCTGTCCATCGGGGGGCCACATGACAAACAAACAGATTCATTTAACCATTTCTATACATTTTACAATATTTTTCATATAATTATTATATTAAACAATACTATAACATTGCATTAATTACTTACAATCCGAATTCCAGGCAGGATAGCACCATGTGAATTTTCTGATTATTTTAATATGAAACATCATGTGTCTTTAACATTATATTCTATTAAAGTAATTATACTGCTAATTATTCCAGATTGATAGCAAATAAAATTTATGCAAATACAGCATGTTTCACATTTCTAACAAATTCTGAATATATATATTGATGTCTATGACCAATGGTTGCCTGCAATAAAAATAGAAATAATTGTTAGAAAAGATTTAAGCATTCATATATCTATTTGCAATATTGTCAATGTAGTTATTATTCAATACAGCAATTATTTATTTAATATAATATGTTGTCTGAATATATGTATATGTATATATATATATATATATATATATATATATATATACACACATGTATTAATTTATATCTTTTGACAATGGGTTTATTGTAATTGCCATTTAATCTATTACAAAATTTTAATCCATCTCATATATATATATATATATATATATATATATATATATATATATATATATATATATATATATATATATATATATATATATATTAATTCTATGTAGTGTTCAAAATTATATAAAATCCAGCAGATCATAGACTGGAATATAGGCATTTAGACTTTCAGGCTGTATAAAGGAAGTTTTCATTGCCCGACTTACATAGCATGGGGTCAATTTGCATGTGAATTGCAAATGGTTACTTTTTCACAAAACATATCACCTAGACCAGACCTCTAGGCAACGTTGTAAGGAGTAGGAAGTCTATCACACATTTCCAGGTAGTAAAACATATGGTCTCTTGAAATGGCTGTTAAATCAAATGTTTTATTGTCCTCACTTGGGTGTTTAGAATAACTTTGCATACTAAATGGGGGGGGGACTGAACATGAGTGTAGTCAATTTTTCTGAATGAATGAATGAATCATTTGCTACTGACTAGCCAAATATATGATTAATATATATATATATATATATATATATATATATATATATTTACTTATACCTTGACACCATCTGCAAATAAACTTAAAAATCTGCCTGCAAATGTCATGTTTTTAAAAGGACCTATCTATCTATATTTTTTTTTTACTTATACCTTGACATAAATCCCCCTTCCAATTTTAAATAGATGTAGGACACATGTATTTAAATTGGCTTAAAGTCAATGGTAATTGTAAAGGATGTTGACCGTACGCATCATAGACAGTCTTCTATGTAGAAAGTCCGTCATTTTTGAGCCTTCATCTTCATCAGTTAGGTATCTTTAAACTACAAAATGTCTTTAGTGCATTTGGGGATATGACACTTCATTCTCCCTCTATGATTTGTAGTTGGGACCTAGGATGACATGCTCGCAATTGATTGATATGGACCCATTTATCTATGAAACTTTCATTTTTTGGGATCCGTATTTTATAGGCCACTGGAGATATTTTGTCAGTAATGACAAAAGGACCTTTCCATGATGGAAGAAATTTCTTTTCCCTAACCTGATCTCTTCCAAAGTTATAAAGATAAACTTTATAATTTATTTCATATTTCTTTTTGGACATTTTGAGATCATAATAGGTTTTACTGGCAGTTGCAGCTTTCTCTAAATTCCTTTGAGCAAATGCAAAGGCATATTGCAGGTGCTTTCTTAGGTTCTCCACATATTGATGTGTATTGGCAGCGTTTATCAAATTTTGGTCTGATGTACGGTACAGCAGATGCTGAGGTAGAACCATTCTCCGACCAGTCATCAGTTCAAAAGGTGACATCTTGGTAGCACTACTTGGAGTTGCTCTTAATGCCATTAAGACAAGAGGTAGTTTTACATCCCAGTCTTTACCCGTTTCACTTACAAACTTTTTGAGGATTTTCACAATGGACTGGTTGTAACATTCTACACCACCACTTGAGGCAGCTCTATAAGCAATATGGAGCTTTCTTTTTACCCCTAGTATTTTCCACATTTTGGTCATCACTTCGCTAGTGAAGTGGGTACCACGATCTGATTCGATT
Source organism: Bombina bombina (assembly GCF_027579735.1). NCBI lineage: Eukaryota > Metazoa > Chordata > Amphibia > Anura > Bombinatoridae > Bombina > Bombina bombina. Next base: position 842,309,331 of record NC_069500.1, read on the forward strand.
CTTTGGGGCAAACCAAATCTGGAAAATACGTGGTTGATGAGCAATGCTGCGCATGTTTCAACACTATTGTTAGGTGCACTGATGTACTCTACCCATTTAGTGAACAGGCATGTCACTGTTAACATGTATTTGTTACCTTGTGATGAACTTGTTACTGGACCAATAAAATCAATTTGTATATCTGACCATGGCATTACCATCCCCCTTTTCTGCAATGGCACGCTATGCGTTGGCGCAGTGGGTTGGAACTGTGGACAGATTAGACACCCTTGACTTTAGGTTTGAACATCTTTTAACATGTGTGGCCAAAAAGCGTAGTCACGCAATATTTCATATGTGAGTTTGGCACCACGATGACCAGATGTGGGAGCATCATGGGCATGTTGAAGCATTAGACCTCTGAACTTGGTGGGTACTACCCATTGCCGGATACCAGTTTTGGAGGTTCTAATTAACAAACCACCCTGCAATTTGAATTGTGTTCTGGATTTCATTAAGATTCTAAGATCTTCTTTGCCATTACAATCATCTTTTGATATGGGGTTTCCTTCAGGATATTCTATGTGTTTATAGAAGGTGCCTACAATGGGGTCTTCTTTTTGACTAGTGATCAGGTCCTCACTAGGAGCATCCTGACTCCATTGTACCAGGTTAGGCTCACTCTGTTGTTTAGCCTGGTTTCTGGTAATGGCTTCTACCTGAATTGCACCCATTAAGTGTTCAATATTAAGGAGATCTCCAGTTATGGCTCCTTGTTTGGCTAATGAATCCACAAGGTCCTTGCCTTCCTTATCAGGACCTTGAATTCTAGAATGGTGTATGGTTAAATCATTGGATACAACCAGATTATCAATCTCGCAGAACAACTTGCCATGCTTGACAGGTTTGTTATTGCTTTTCTGCATGACATTTCTTTTCCAAGTTGGCAGGTATTCAACAAAACTGTCACACAGATAATTTGAGTCAGTTATGATCACAAATTCATGAATACCATGTTCAATAGCCATTTCAATGGTTTTCAGAAAAGCAGTGAGTTCTGCAACTTGACTGGATCTTGGTCCAATGTTGAAACCTATAGATATATTTGGGAATCCATTTGCCCAATTTATACCAATGCCAGCAACTAATCTGCGCTCATTATCAATAGTGGCATGGTAAGAACAACCATCAACATACACCCAAGGTAATGTTTGACAAATGTCCTCATTGTACAATTTATATGAGGAAAGCAATTGTTCCTCCAGAAAATCATCTTCTTATAATTCTTCCCCAGGATCCTTAGCAGTACAGTCATGGAGCTCGGTAAGCCCCTGTGTTACTGGATTATTTTTATTCTGTTTATAGCGAATTTCTAAGGGTCAGCCTTGTAAGGAAAGAGTCCACACTGTTATGAGGCTATTAGACAAATTCCCATCTCTTATTCTCTCACTTTGCAAATATAGCAAAGGCTGGTGGGCCGTTACTACAATAAATTTCTCGCCCTGTACATAGCTGCGGAAATTTTGTAGAGCCCATACAGTAGATAAGAGGGCTTTTTCGCAATCGCTAAATTTTATTTCTACTGGGGATAGAGTTTTGCTCGCATAAGCAATGACTTTGTTTAAATTATCATGCTTTTGGTATAAAACAGCACCTGTTTCTAAGAAGAAAGGTTTACCACCTTCAGAGTACGCTAAGCAAGGTGCTTGAGTGATTTTTCTCTTCAGCTCTCTGATGGCTGTCTCTTGAGACTCACTCCAGTGCCATTTCACATCCTTCTTTAGAAGAAGTAGTAGTGGTTTAGCTAATTCTGTATAATTGTCAATGAATTTGCGAGAATAATTTGTCATACCCAGGAATGATCTCAATTCCTTTAAGTTAGTTGGGTTTTTAGAATTTACTATAGCTTCCACCATTTTCTTCTGTGGATTTAGCCCTTCAGAAGTAACTTCGTGTCCTAAGAAGTTTACACGAGTGCGGCAACATTGAACTTTTTGTAGGGATAATTTGACACCTGCCCTTTTAAGTTGGCTGAGGACGTGTTTAAGTTCTGCAATGTGTTTTTCAAAGTCTGTGCTTTTGATTAAAACATCATCAACATAAGATAAGGTCCCCCTTTCCAGTGCATCAGGCATAGCCTTATGCATGAATACAGCAAATTCATGTCCATAATTTATGTATCCAAAAGGAAGTCTCTGAAATGCATACTGGACCTTTTGGAATGAGAATGCCAGCTTATACTGGTCTTCCTTGTGTACTTTAATGGTCCAATATCCCTGTGCACAATCAATGGCAGTGAATATTTTGGTTCCATGCATCTGTGCTAGGCATTGGTCAATGTATGGTACAGGCCAGGCAGACATGTACACTCGTTTGTTCAGCTGTCTTAAATCAGCACGCAAACGCCATTGTCCATTGGGCTTAAGAACACCTATAATAGGATTATTATAAGAGCTGTGCACCTGTCTGATAATACCCCTTTTTTCCAAGTTCCTTATGATTTCTGCAAGAGAATCATATGAGGCTAAAGGAAGTCTGTATTGTTTAACAAAGACAGGTGGTGCATTGGGATCTGTTTGTATTCTTGCAATGTGCAAGTCTGTAGTACCACAGTCATAAGAATCCCTAGCAAAAATATCCAACAGGAGTTCTCGCAGCTGTTGGCGTTCATCATCGCTTGAACAGCCATTAGCTAAAGATATTTGCTCTTCGACTATTTGCTGCAATCCTGGAAAGATTTCAGGCTGTCCTATTTCATAGGCTTCTTCCAACCTAGAGGTGAGATCCCCTTGATTATAGTTTACATTGCCCCCATGACTCTGGGTATTGGGGTAATCTTGCTGTTTGATCGGCTGATCGAATACTAGAGAGGCTTCTTCAATTTTACAGATACCTTCCTCTGAGATGAAGGGATAAATAGACTGAAAAATAAATAGACTCTCTGGCATAAATGTAAAGCATTGTTCTATTAATTGTTCTTCAGTTAAGTATCCTTCAGGTATTAGCCCAATTACATAATTCTAGAATCCAAAAGTGTAATAATTTGATTCCAGCGCGTATCCTATGTTAGTTCCCTTGGATAAGTTTATATCCTGTGGGGTCATGTTATGCACAATAACATGTATTGGAATAGTTCCAATATTTACCAAAGGAGTGTAGGTCATTGTGACACCCAGATTTTGTATTCTATGGGAGAGGCAAATTAGTGTTTCAGATGTTTTTAATTTCTGGCCTCTCTTTACCTGTAATGGTAAAAGAAATTTATCAGCCCCGGCAGGAATTATAACATCGTTAGACACCTGCATATCCACAGCATATCGCAATTGCTGGTTTGATTTCAGGGTTGCATTTTCATCCTGAAATACTTCAGGGTCCCCCTTTAACCTGCTCCAGAGGCAAGAGTTAATCAAATCTATTTGTATGGCATATCTATGTAAGATATCATTGCCAATGTATATTTGATTATGGGGAGTATTTAAAACTTAAAACAGGTGCTTCACTGACTTATTACCTATAGAGACAGATAATAAGCACTTAGTTGTGATGTTATAGCATTCAAACCTGTCATCCAGGCCGTTAACACAGAGGTCTTGGGGAGAAAGATATTTATTCACTTTAGGTTCAGCTATTTGCGCTAATAAGCCTTCGCTTATATAGCTAGCTTCCTGTTTTAAACTCAGTTTGGCATATTTTGTTGTACCAAGGTCATGCACTTGTATAGGGATAAATAGATCCTCTTTAACTCTCTCAATCCCTGCGAGGTATTGAGCGTGCCCCCCCCTTAGGGATTTTATGATCCCCCTTGTGGAGAGATATGGTTAAGACATTGCCGTCTAAGGAAATATTCGCTATCTTTCCAGGCAAAATTTTAAAAGTATTACCATCAGAGCCACTTAAAGGAGTATGATCATCTATTTGTAAAATAGTGATTTCAGGTACAGAGTTATTCCTGAAATGAATCTCCACAGCATCTGGTTTCTCTTCCACCACGTGACAGTTATGTCGGGGGAAGATATACCAGATTTCTCATAATTAATAGGCCTTTTAACTTGTGACCAAATTACATTATTTATGCAATCAATTATGGTGCTTAATCGCTTCAGGAGATCACTACCAATAATTAAACGATCAGTTGGCAGATCCACTATAATGACAGGGTGTCTTATGACCCTGTTCTCCAATTTAAATTTTAACCAGGCAGTACCGTAAACTTTTAGGGAGTCACCCCCAACTCCTATTAGAGAACCATCAAACTCTTTTATTTTAGGTTTGTGGGGTGTTAGCTCATTTAGCTGTGTGTAGTACCTGTGGGATAAAATAGTTGCCTGAGATCCAGTATCAATTAATCCCATGATAGGGTTGGAGACTGAATCTTGCAGCTCGGCTAATACATAATATCTTCCTGCAGTTTCTACCATTTCACACATAAAGTTGGCATTATCATACATCTGTGGGCTTCGACACGTTTTACCTGAATCCGCCATGTTTTCTGATGCAGAAGAAACTTCATACCTATCGGTCCCCTCTATGACAATGTCGACTGGGTTCTTGTGTACTGCATCTGTGGAAATAAGGTTAAGAGAACACTGCAAAGGGAAAGATTGGTTAATGCTTTCAGGCCGAGGTTGCTAATCATCACAGCTAAATCGTCCGTTTCCGGTCTGTGGGGAGATAACATGATTAGTATCATTTTTGACATTTATTATTACATTTTGTATATCTCTCCCCTCCCTTTCAGGTGATAATGCAGTATTTATGACTGTGCCTGTGGTCCACTGCTTACCACTGGCTGTACCCCTAAAAAAGTATTGTTCGGTTGCTGAGCCGTAAAAGGTTGACTCATATTAGCGAATTGTTCGCTCAACCGATTTAACTGGGTAAAAAGTAGACATGTGCATGGCAAAAAAATTCGGTTTGGTTCGGTTCTGATCGATTCGGAATTTTTCGAAGTTCGGTTCGGATTGATTCAAATTCGGAAAATTCTGAATCGATTCGTTTCGGATTCGTTTCGGATTCATTCGGATTCGAAGAAATTCAGCTGGATTCGGTTCGATTCGGTTCGATTCGGTTCGTAAATTCGGCATTTCGGTAAGTGTTAGGTGGGATTAGACTAGTATTATACTGTATATTAGGTGTTAACCTAACATACTGTACAATACTAGTGTAATCCCAATGGCCATCCGAATTTACGAATCGATTCGGTTCAATTCGGTTCAATTCGGAAAATTCGGCAGAATTTTAATTCGGAAATTCGGTTCGATCCGAATCGCCGAATTTTCCGAATTTTCCGAATTTCCGAATCGAACCGAAACGAATCGCACATGTCTAGTAAAAAGCATATCTACCTGATTGTACAAGTTACCTCTACCCCTGGGCCTATCTCTTGATGCCCCATAATAATGATTCCTGGACCATTGGTTCCCTTCAGAATCAGGGCCGCTATTTCTATCCTGCGTGGTTGCCCCTGGGGTTCAGCTTGTTCAGCATTAGTACTTTGGGGAGCATTATATACTTGGGGTGTCTGGTTACCCTGAGAATATCTTCACCATCTATTGTATCTACCCTTGCACGGATACCAATTATTTGGTGAGTATTCTCTTTGTGAGTAATTATTCACCTGATTATGTCCCCCTTTTGGATATAGTCTCTCTGCACCTCAGCCCGTGTTGGGGAAGGGGTAGAGTTAAACCTCTGTGGAGATGGCCTGTTTTGACTGGCCACCTCCGCGTAGGTTTTCTTTTTAGACTCCAAATTGAGGGAGCTAGGTGACACCCTAGTTTCTGCCACAATTTTGGGTTTTGATTCCCTTTTCACCCCATGTTCACCAGACTGCTGAATAGAGTATAACCTTGTACTCTCTTTTATCAGCCACTCATCAAAATCTCTAGCTAAATTAATTTTGATGGGATTATCGTCAGCCATACTGTACGCATTTTTCAATACAGAAAGGAACGCTATAGGACTTTGATTTGCACTACATTTTAAACCATATACAGCTATTTTCGCGGCAGTTTTAGTGCGATGTTGCCCGAACTCTTTTCTGCACTGTCATTTTATTTCACTTCAGGAATGAATATTCATATCCTTTAGTGAAGCAAAGAATTTGTGATGATTACCTTCAAATACCTAGGGCAGACGTTTAATTTTTAATTTCTCACTTGTAACATTCATTATAGTTAATGCATTTGGCCTCTAAGTGATCAATTACAGAGTTTGCTCCCTTGTTGGAGAATACAGGTACTGCACCCTTTAGAAAAGTAACTATTTTATGGGAGTCATATACCTTATTAGACTTATTTTGGGATTCTCTAGGAGCCTTATTTTTGGAGTTTGAGTGTTCCCTATTTTCACCATGGGGAGACCCTCTACGTATATTATTATTACGTGGACTATTTTGGTATCTAGCTCCACCCTCTGACTCTTTATTAAAGTTTCCCTCCCCCTCATCAGCTGAGTTGCAGCAGCTCCCTAAATTTACATCATGAGGTGACTGCCTATTTGGGAAATCTATTTCTGACCCAACAGGGGTCATTTGTCTACACTCTTCCATATATTTCTGCACTTCATCCCTGACGCGTTCTCTAATGGAGTTAGCATTATCTGCATTATTCTCACTGTTAATATAGGGGTTTTCATTATGGCGATATGACCTTTTTAAATCACTTAGTTCTCTCTGGCTTTGCGCAAGCTGTTTACTTAACTCTTGTACCTGTGCTAGTAAGTCTAAATTATGCTTATCTAAGGTGGTTAGGTTTTTGGCAAACTCATCCATTTTATTTTTGGCTATTTTTAAATCCTCTTCGCATCTGCGTGAGGAGCGAATACTACTTTCTAGCTCCTGTATTTGCAATTCTTTGTCTATGATGCTAAGCGACATTTCGTCAATAACGCATATCACAAAGGGCCAAGATTTTAGTATTAGTTCGTCTCGCTTTTTGAGAGCCTTGCATTGATTAATCATTAATAATTCTTGGAATAATTCATTGTTTTCATTTCACATATTATTATCAACGGCAATATTTTTAGCCCTAATTTCAAGCATATCCATAAAATCATTTAATTCACCTGCAATATTAAGCCTTTCTTTAATGTGTTCTATTATGTCCCTCTTAAGGACCTGACCTCAAATAAGGGGGGGTATTGTCAGGGGACCATTTTCAGCACTATGTACAGATTCACCTCATATTGGTTTAGTATTTAGTTAAATTAAAACGCTAATACAATTTTTACCAATAAAAAGAGAGAGAAAAAAATTATATTTTCAAAAAAAAATTAATTTTAATTTTGAAATATGAAAAATTTATATTTTTATGAATTTTTGAAATATGAAAAATTAATATTTTTATGAATTTTGAAATATGAAAAATTAATCTTTAATAATATTTCAAAATATCAATATCAATCTTGAAATATGAACATCAATATTTCAATCTTCAAAAAAAATTATATTTTCAAAATATAATTTCGAAATATGAAATGTTTTTCTCTTTTATAATAATTTCTATTTACTACAAATATATAATATCAATAGGATAAACATTAATAATATCTCATGCAAGTGCCTCAATATAATATGTCAGTATATTTATAAGAATCTTAGCAGTACTCTCCAAATAATATGTTAATATATGGCAGGGTTATAACTTAATATATTTAACAATCTTTCTTTAAACTAAACCCACAGTCAAATATGCATATACTTAAGACCATAAAATTAATATAAATTCCTGAATTCTTTATTATTAGTTAATATCTATGAACAAATTGAAATATATTTGTAGTAACCAGAGTATGAGCCAATATTATATGCGTTTAAAAACTATTAAAATATGCAATGCTCTTTATCAAGCTCATAAAAGTTTACCTTTAAAACTAGCCTTATTCACAATAGCCTACCAAATTAGAGTTGCATTTAAAATATCACAATGAGACTTAAGATAGCAGCTACTACATTCAGCAATACAATTACAGTGCTTAGTTAAACAATAGGACAGTATATATACTCTAATTTAAACACTAGAAGTTATATATATATTATTTGTGCCAACAATCAAACTCTGTATTATAATTATAATATATATATATATATATATATTATATATATATATATATATATATATATATATATATATATATATTATAATTATATTATATATTTGCACAGGTAAAACAATTTAGCATCAAGGATTTGTTTAACAATACATAGACTTTGAATATGAGCTAAAATACAAACTGCTCTTTAAATCTCTCAACTATACTTTAAACTGTAGGGACTATGCATATATTTTTGTTTTAAAATATTACCTGTAATATTTAACCTTTTATATATATATATATATATACTTTACCAGATGATATTCAGCTTCAAGACTTGTCCCACCTCATATAAAAATAAGTGTAATTGCAATTGATTAGAAAAAGTATGGCCCACTTTTCTTATAGTTTAACTGTCTCCCACGCAACAGTTTTCAGTCAGTTTACAAAATCAGCAGTCCACCTTCTTTACTCATCCTGCTTTCACTTATATTGTTTAATCATCGTTGAGAAATATGGGCGGCCCTTCGGAACCTTGTCCCTTCTGATTGGTTCACCTTGTGAATGTATGTTGTCAAGGAGATGCATCCTTGCAACCACCAATCATCTTTTGGCTGTAATACCTGCATCGCAACACCGGATTCTGTCCATCGGGGGGGCCACATGACAAACAAACAGATTCATTTAACCATTTCTAACCATTTTACAATATTTTTCATATAATTATTATATTAATATATGAGCTAAAATACAAACTGCTCTTTAAATCTCTCAACTATACTTTAAACTGTAGGGACTATGCATATATTTTTGTTTTAAAATATTACCTGTAATATTTAACTATATATATATATATATATATATATATATATATATATACATACATATATATATATATATACATACAAAGAGAGAAGCGCTCTACCAGGAACGAACAACAGCTCAGTGGCTTGTTCTATGGCGATTTACCACCCGGAAGCAGCCTCTTTTAGACCAGTGTGCTTTTCACAGAAGAAAACTTTCCTGAAGTATATCAGTCTGATCCCGCCAAGTAAGGTCAGTCCAGCCCCGAAATACCAGGCAATTCTCCTCTGAACAAGGAACACAGCAACCCCAGACGATCGTTTCGGCCTTCTATGGGCCTCGTCAGTGAGGTGCAGCCACATTCCTCTAAGCACACTGGGCAAGGAGTCCACGTCTGGTTTCCCCCATCACCCATAGGGAGACTTCCCCAGGGTCATAATAATTTGCATACAAAGAGAGAAGCGCTCTACCAGGAACGAACAACAGCTCAGTGGCTTGTTCTATGGCGATTTACCACCCGGAAGCAGCCTCTTTTAGACCAGTGTGCTTTTCACAGAAGAAAACTTTCCTGAAGTATATCAGTCTGATCCCGCCAAGTAAGGTCAGTCCAGCCCCGAAATACCAGGCAATTCTCCTCTGAACAAGGAACATGACAACCCCAGACGATCGTTTCGGCCTTCTATGGGCCTCGTCAGTGAGGTGCAGCCACATTCCTCTAAGCACTGTGCTTAGAGGAATATAGCTACACCTCACTGACGAGGCCCAATGAAGGCCGAAACGATCGTCTGGGGTTGCTGTGTTCCTTGTTCAGAGAGGAATTGCCTGGTATTTCGGCGCTGGACTGACCGTAATAGGCGGGATCAGACTGATATACTACAGGAAATTTCTTCTCTGTGAAAAGCATTACTGGGCTAAAAAGCTGCACCCAGGTGGTAAATCGCCATAGAACAGGCTAACAATGGTATTGAGCCAGTTGTTCGTTCCTGTGAGTGCACTTCTCTCTGTATGTATTTAGTCTCCCTATGGGAAAAAGGGGCAACCAGACGTGGACTCCTTGCTCAGTGTGCTTAGAGGAATATAGCTACACCTCACTGACGAGGCCCAATGAAGGCCGAAACGATCGTCTGGGGTTGCTGTGTTCCTTGTTCAGAGAGGAATTGCCTGGTATTTCGGCGCTGGACTGACCGTAATAGGCGGGATCAGACTGATATACTACAGGAAATTTCTTCTCTGTGAAAAGCATTACTGGGCTAAAAAGCTGCACCCAGGTGGTAAATCGCCATAGAACAGGCTAACAATGGTATTGAGCCAGTTGTTCGTTCCTGTGAGTGCACTTCTCTCTGTATGTATATATATATATATATATATATATATATATACTTTACCAGATGATATTCAGCTTCAAGACTTGTCCCACCTCATATAAAAATAAGTGTAATTGCAATTGATAAGAAAAAGTATGGCCCAATTAAAAATATAGCTAAAGGGGAATCAGTGATATACTTAGATTTTGCAAAGGTGTTTGATACAGTGCCACATGAGAGATTAATGCACAAAATTAAGGGACTGGGAATAGCTGAAAATGTTAGTTTATGGATAAATAACTGGATAAAAGATAGGGAGCAACGAGTAGTAGTAAATGGATCATACTCAGATTGGACAAAGGTAATCAGTGGAGTACCCCAGGGATCAGTGCTGGGCCCTATTCTTTTTAATATTTTTATAAATGACTTGGAGCTAGGATTAAATAGCGACATCTCTATTTTTGCAGAGGATACTAAGTTAAGTAAGGTCATTAGGTCAGCGCAGGATGAACTTTCGTTACAAAGGGACCTGCAAAAATTAGAAGTATGGGCAGGTAAATAGAAAATGAGATTTTATACAGGATAATGCAAGGTTCTACATTTTGGAAGTAAAAATAAGCAGGCAACGTATTAATAGATAACAAGCTAAAGATGGGTGCACAATGCAGGGCAGCAGCGTCAAAGGCTAATAAGATAGTAGCATGTATTAAAAGAGGCATTGACTCAATGGAGGAAAGCATAATTCTGTCACTATATAAAGCCCTGGTAAGACCTCACCTTGAGTATGGAGTGCAGTTCTGGGGACCAATCACAAAAAAAGATATTGCAGAACTAGAAAAAGTTCAGAGAAGGGCCACAAAGCTAGTAAGGGGATTGGAGATTTTAACCTATGAGGAGAGGCTAGCCAAACTGGGTCTGTTTTCTTTAGAAAAAAGGCGCTTAAGAGGTGACATGATTACTTTATATAAATATATTCAAGGCCCATATACAGATATGGCAGGAGCTCTGTTTATTCCAAGAAAATTGTTTGTGACCAGAGGTCACAATTTAAGGTTGGAGGAAAGGAGATTTAATCCCCTGCAATGGAATTTTTTTTTCACTGTAAGAGCAATAAAAGTGTGGAACTCAATCATTCAACAACCTATCCTAAACGACGGTCTAGCATCTCCAAGTGTCCTCTCCTATCACGATGTGGCGAGGCTCGCGCACATTCTAGTCTGGAGCGTCAGGGATAATTCTTAAAGGTGGCAGGATATCGAACAATCCTTGCTACCTAGGGGAATTTCTTTGTCGGATCTACCATGGATCCCAACACATATGAGGCAATCATTGAAAATAATTCACCCACTATTAATTGATGCTTTAAAACTTTGGGATCAAAATAAGAACGTAGTATCCATCTCCCCGCACCCTTCGCCAGCCCATAGTATCCGAAGTGTCCTGATCACTCTTTCCCAGACCCATATTAGAGTCTGGGGCGAGACAGCAGAACTCCCGATTGAGGCCCTTCTGAATGGAGGTTCTCCAATCTCTTTTGAGGAAGCTAAACAGAAGTTTTTTCTCCCTAACTCCTTACACTTTGAATTCCTCAGACTAGTCAGCTTCTTGATATCATGGGGCCTTACCGGACAGAGGGTGAGGGAAATGACTAAATGGGAACATAGGTGGCATACCCATAAAGCATCTAAGAGAACACTCTCATTTTACTATAACCTTCTATTATCCCCGACAGAACCAGTCAAACTAAACCAGTTTAGAGCATGGGAAAGAGATTTTGGGGTGGATATAGAGACAGACATCTGGCTAAGAGAGATAAGTAGATCCAAAAGATATCTGCATTGTGCAACACTGTGGGAGCTGTACTATAAAATTGTCACTAGATGGCACCTTGTCCCGGTATCTCTAAATAAATACTATAGGACTTCATCGCCTCTCTGCTGGAGAAATTGTGGTAATTTGGGTACACATATCCACATTTGGTGGGACTGCCCTAGAATCACAGGGTTATGGAGAAATGTTTTGCAGTTACTCAACGATATGGGATTGTATATTCCTCTACACCCGTCCATGGGTCTCCTGCATCAGGGCAATCTAGAGTGCTCGGAACATGATAGAGCTCTGATTGTATATATCCTAGTAGCTACAAAATTAGCTATAGCTCGGGAATGGAAACAACCTCCCCCCCCCCCATCATTGCAGAAAGTAAAAGATATTGTTTAATACCTTAAAAACATGGAGAAATATGTGTATAGCTCAATGAATAAACTAGATACTTAATTCATGATCTGGAGTCGGTGGATAGAGCTAGAGGAAGCTAGCCCCAAGAGGTGACTGTCCTACTTCTTCTTACCTCCCACATCCCCCACTAAAGAAACAGGGAATTGAAGAGAAACGTTAATCCCCCCCCCTTTTTTTTTCTCTCTCCCCCTCCCCCCCCTCTATTTTCCCGTACATCAGGATCCCTATCCTCCCCCACACATGAATATCCTCCCTAAACAATGTAACGGAAACATAGTCAACAAAGAGAGGATAAACTAATCTTGATCTGTCAGTATCAATACAGTTTACAATATATTTGGGTCATTATGTAGCTACAAGGTTCTCCTAGAATGTGTCACGACACGAGAGACTAGAATAATAGTTACAATCATTATGTTGCTATTAAAAATATATAAAAAGTTGGTTTTCAGTAATATATAGATGGCTAAAAGATGTGAAACTGTTTTGAATCGTTTTGCTGTACAGTTATTTCTTGAAATGTAATGTACTATGATTATGCCATATTTTTCGATTGTTATTGCAAAGAACCATCGATAAAAAGCTATTAAAAAAAAAAAAAGTGTGGAACTCATTACCAAAGGAGGTAGTGAATGCCAATACCCTAGATACATTTAAACATTTTTTGGATACATTTCTGTCTATAAACAAAATTCATTGATATGATTGCTAGTATTAAATGGGTCACCTTTTAGTGGGATTATTTAAGCTTAACTGGAGCTTTTTGTATATATTTTAGATTTGTATAGGTTGAACTCGATGGACTTCGGTCTTTTTTCAACCTCATCTACTATGTTACTATGTTACTTTTCTAATAGTTTGACTGTCTCCCACGCAACAGTTTTCAGTCAGTTTACAAAATCAGCAGTCCACCTTCTTTACTCATCCTGCCTTCACTTATATTGTTTAATCATCGTTGAAAAATATGGGCGGCCCTTCAGAACCTTGTCCCTTCTGATTTGTTTACCTTGTGAATGTATGTTGTCAAGGAGATGCATCCTTGCAACAACCAATCATCTCTTGGCTGTAATACCTGCATCGCAACACCGGATTCTGTCCATCGGGGGGCCACATGACAAACAAGCAGATTAATTTAACCATTTCTATACATTTTACAATATTTTTCATATAATGATTATATTAAACAATATTATAACATTGCATTAATTACTTACAATCCGAATTCCAGGCAGGATAGCACCATGTGAATTTGCTGATTATTTTAATCATGTGTCTTTAACATTATATTCTATTAAAGTAATTATACTGCTAATTATTCCAGATTGATAGCATTTAAAATCCTGATATTGCATTTATGCAAATACAGCATGTTTCACATTTCTAACAAATTCTGAATATATAAATTGATGTCTATGACCAATGGTTGCCTGCAATAAAAATAGAAATAATTGTTAGAAAAGATTTAAGCATTCATATATCTATTTGCAATATTGTCAATGTAGTTATTATTCAATACAGCAATTATTTATTTAATATAATATGTTGTCTGAATATATGTATATGTATATATATATATACACACATGTATTAATTTATATCTTTTAACAATGGGTTTATTGTAATTGCGATTTAATCTATTACAAAATTTTAATCCATCTCATATATATATATATATATATATATATATATATATATATATATATATATATATATATATATATATATATATATATATATTAATTTCTATGTAGTGTTTAAAATTATATAAAATCCAGCAGATCATAGACTGGTATATAGGCATTTAGACTTTCAGGCTGTATAAAGGAAGTTTTCATTGCCCGACTTACATAGCATGGGGTCAATTTGCACGTGAAATGCAAATGGTTACTTTTTCACAAAACATATCACCTAGACCAGACCTCTAGGCAACGTTGTAAGGAGTAGGAAGTCTATCACACATTTCCAGGTAGTAAAACATATGGTTTCTTGAAATGGCTGTTAAAGTTAAATAAACCAAATGTTTTATTGTCCTCACTTGGGTGTTTAGAATAACTTTGCATACTAAATAGGGGGGAGAACTGAACATGAGTGAAGTAAATTTTTCTGAATGAATGAATCATTTGCTACTGACTAGCCAAATATATGATTAATATATATATATATATATATATATATATATATATATTTGCTTATACCTTGACACCATCTGCAAATAAACTTAAAAATCTGCCTGCAAATGTCATGTTTTTAAAAGGACCTATCTAAGGGAAAAACAAGCTCAATTCCAATACAAGGTAATACATTTATTGCGCATCTTACTTGCACTAAAATGTACACTTACAGGATATAAAATAAATTGATGCACAAAAACAAAGTCCACTCTTCCTTCCTTCCCAGCTTTGCATATGACAAACTAACGTTGGATCTGACCAGGTTTACGGTCTCAGTTTTAGAGACTTCCGTGTTACCGGGATCCACTTTCAAAGTACCGGTTTGGTGTGCAGTATTGTCAATTGCTGGTTCTATGGATGGTTCATGGGGACAAAACATCTCAATGCATTTCTCCCGCCTGTGTGCAGGCTTTTTTAAGAGCAATGAAGCGTTGCATATGACAAACTAAGGTTGGATCTCACCAGGTTTACGGTCTCATTTTTAGAGACTTCCGTGTTACCGGGATCCACTTTCAAAGTACCAGTTTGGCGTGCTGTATTGTCAATTGCTGGTTCTATGGATGGTTCAGGGGGACAAAACATCTCAACGCGTTTCTCCCACCTGTGTGCAGGCATTTTTAAGAGCAATGAAGTGTTGCATTGCAAACAAAAATTAAAAATCTGCCTGCAAATGTCATGCTTTTGAAGGGTTTTAACAGGAAATCGCAGTGTCACGTAAAGGTAGTGCACATGCACAACTATTCCTCGTTATTATAGCGGTGAGTATTCCTGCCAGTCATGCGGGAGACTGGGGTTCAATTCCCCGATGGG
Organism: Bombina bombina; assembly: GCF_027579735.1. Classification (NCBI taxonomy): domain Eukaryota; kingdom Metazoa; phylum Chordata; class Amphibia; order Anura; family Bombinatoridae; genus Bombina; species Bombina bombina. Next base: position 842,324,671 of record NC_069500.1, read on the forward strand.
GAGGTGTGCCTTTTACCACCAGTCGTCCACAACATTACAGGAAGTGTAAAAAATAGTACCATTTAGTCATAGGCCTTGCATATAAATGGACAAAAGAAAAATATCTACAGGTACTGCATGCAATTTACCCATCAGCCCTGTGCCGCTATTTTCCTGCTTGGCTGAAAGAAGAGGCTTGCGAGGGCATAGCACATGTGTCTTGCAGGCCCTGCTTGCTGCCGTGCTGTGAAAGTCTTTGGCATTTTCAGATGCGGCAAAAAGAAAGAAAGATATAAGTTTCCCAGCGTGAAAGAGAAAAAGTCTTAGCAGAGATGGTTTCAATCCTGCGAGCTCTGGGTTATGGACCCAGCACGCTTACACTTCACCAATAAGCTTTGCTCAGACCCCCCAATTGGATGCTGCAGTGCGTGTTGGTCCACTTTAAGGTCAGCTTAAGGTTTTTTTCATTAAAATCAAAGCGCTAACTCTAGCAAGGCATATTCTGTCAGTTGTGATGTCATTGTCAACTTGCCTCAAAAGTGCAGCAAGGACATTGAGTACAGCCCTGCCTTAGGAAGCCTGCACATTCCCAAAGACAAGTACTGTGATATACCTTTAAGGTATCTCCCTTCATGCACCTTGCTCCTTTAAAAGGGAGCCTCCTACAATCAATCTTTGCCTGATTATTGAGAAGTTCTGCAGCCTGGAGGCTGTTCCCTTTGCTACTTTTCAGGTCGCAACTATACCTAACAAATTTATGATTGGAAGTTATCCCTAAAGTTGGTTTGCCTAGAAGTGAAACTTTTACAGCTACCTCTGAGTTGTAAATCCAGTATCTATTTACCTGTGATTACTGCTCTGCACTAAAATCCTTTACAGGTCTCCCCCTGCAGCTCCTGTCAGTTTTTCACACTTCGCGGAACCTCCGCAGCTTTCCGACGCCGGATCCCCAAACCGGAAGTGAGTCACACATTCACCGCAAGCCATCCACTCCTGCAACAGGCAAGCTCTCTCTCTCCTTACTCACAGGTAAACTTTTGTCTGTTACAACTTCTGGATATTGCTTGTATCGGTTGGTTCTCTTGTTGTCATATTTAATCAAGTTGACTTTGACTAAAGTTTCATTGCTACACGCATGGTATGTGATTTACATCAACCTCTGCAAATCATTCCTTAATAAGTACTGTTGGCAAGTTACAAATCTGGACAACCCTACGGTTGTATTAAGCAATCTGTGTGAGTGACTCTGTATATATTTTATTGGGTGAATGTGTGTGAAGCAAACTGGACTACTGAATCATATGCTACAGATGATAAAAGACTCTTCCACTAATCTTTGCTTAAACTGACTACTGATTCTGGGCTATCAGAGTTAGAGTTCTAACCTTACTTTACTGGCTATTAAATGCTCACTGTTACCATTTCTGTTCAAACAAAGTCTGTGTTTGCAGAGATAGATATACAAAAGAGCTACAAATACTCAATTTCTGGGTTCTGTGTGAGTGTATTCATTACATAATAATCAGGCCCTAAACAGATCCTGTTAAATTACTAAAACATGGATCCCACAGAAGTAAAAAATGAATTCACTAATGTGTACCAGAAATTAGATTATTTAGCCCATGCTATACAAGAAGTCCAGGCTGAGAATACAGCCATAAAAGCAATGTTAAAAGATTTCATAACACCTAAACCTGTGGATATACCTGAACCCCAAGTACATACACCAACACCTTTTTCTGGAAAACGGTCTGAGTATCGTGATTTCAAAAACGCATGTAACTTGTTATTTTCTTTGAAACCACGCACCTACCATTCAGACAGGATTAAAGTTTGCACCACAATTTCATACCTGTTAGGAGAGCCACGTACCTGGGCTAACAGATTCTTTGAGCAGAACAACCCCATTCTAGATTCATTAACTGATTTCTTTTCAGCAATGACAAGTCTGTATGAGGATTCAAACAGCCAAATACAAGCTGAGACAAAACTACGGTCATTAAAACAAGGCAAAAGGACTGTAGAGGAATACACAACAGATTTTCAGATGTGGGCCTCTGACTCATTGTGGAATGAGGTAAGCTTGCGTAACCAGTTTCGCCTAGGTTTGTCCGAATCTCTAAAAGATGAACTCTCACGACTGGAACTCCCTGAAACACTCACCGGCTTAATCAAGCTAAGCACCACATTAGATAGACGTCTGAGGGAAAGAAAAGCTGAAAAAAGCATGTATGACCCCTCTATCAGAAGCACCTATCCATCATCGGTCTCCCAAGACAGAAACCTGACCTTCAGCACCCCAATGGAGATTGGGGCAATCAAAGGTCCTCTGACTCAAGAGGAGAAAACAAGAAGGAAATTAGGAAATTTATGTCTTTACTGCGCTCACAAGGAGCACACAGTTGCAACCTGCCCCCTCCTATCAAAACAAAAGAAGGGTAAGAAAAAGAATATAATATCATTATACAATTTATCTACTGCTACCCAGCTCACTGTCTCTCTCTCTTTACAGTGGGACCGTCTCCACATCCAGAGTGACGCGTTAGTAGATTCTGGTGCTTCAGGGATATATATTGATGTTACATTTGTTAAAAAGAATAAAATACCCACAGTGTGTAAACAGCAACCAGTTTTTGTGAAGTTAATAGATGGTACTTTGATTCAGAAAGGTCCTATCACACACCACACTATACCTCTGCTTACAACCACAAAAAATGGTCACACTGAATACCTTACATATGATATCATTCCTATTGATAGACACTCCATTATTTTGGGATACATGTGGTTAAAGACACATAATCCAAGCATTGATTGGTTAAAGGATGAGATAAGTTTAACATCTAGATATTGCACAAATACGTGTTATCCACACTGTTCTATATCTTCTATTGAGAATGGTGTACCAGCAGCATATTCTGATTTGGTAGATGTATTCGATTTAAAAGAGGCTGAATCATTGCCGCCACACCGTGAATTTGACTGCCCCATCGAATTAATACCCGGGTCTCAAATACCCTATGGCAAAATATATCCTCTGTCCCAGGACGAGTTAACTCATTTACGCACATACCTAGATGACAACCTTAAAAAAGGTTTTATATCACATTCAACTTCACCCGCAGCAGCTAGTATTTTTTTTGTTAAAAATAAATATCTAAGTCTAAGACCCATAATAGATTATAGAGCCTTAAACGCAATAACAGTAAAAAACCGATACCCATTGCCTTTAATACCAGAATTATTGGAAAGACTCACCAATGCCACCATATATACCAAATTGGATTTGAAGGGGGCATATAATTTGATTCGGATCAGGAGTGGAGACGAATGGAAGACAGCTTTTCGCACACAATACGGGTTATTTCAGTACAATGTTATGCCTTTCGGGTTGAGTAACGCACCAGCTACTTTCCAACACTTCATTAATGAGATATTCCGAGATTTAACTGACATATGTGTTGTAATTTATCTAGATGATATTTTAATCTATTCCACAAATTTACAAGATCATGAAAGGCATGTACGATGGGTTCTCACCCGATTACGACAGCATAGATTGTTTGCCAAACTGGAAAAATGCAATTTCCATGTTAAACAGATTAAATTCCTTGGTTATATTCTATCTCCTCAAAAAATCCAAATGGACCCTGAAAAGATAAACACAATCCAGGAATGGACCATACCACGTACTGTTCGAGCGCTACAGAGGTTTTTGGGTTTCTCGAACTTTTACAGAAAATTCATCAGAGATTTTTCTACTATTGTAAGACCATTAACCCAACTCACAAGGAAATCCCAAAGATATCATTGGAACGAAGAAGCTCAAAATGCTTTTAACAAGCTAAAGCACTGTTTCTCCACTGCTCCAGTGCTGACGCTGCCAGACTATCAGTCTCAGTTCATACTAGAGGTTGATGCCTCCAACACCGGCATAGGAGCAGTCCTATCACAAAAAAGCAAGGAAAACCAAGAAATACATCCCGTGGCTTTTTACTCCAGAACTTTGCTCCCAGCCGAAACAAATTATAGCATTGGTGACAAAGAGCTCTTAGCAATTAAAAGTTCATTAGAGCATTGGAGGCATCTATTAGAAGGGTCAAAAGAACCTTTTCTGATCTTTACTGATCACAAAAACCTTGAATATTTAAGGAAAAGTAAGACTCTCTCTGCACGTCAAGTCAGATGGTCTCTGTTTTTAGATCGCTTTAATGTTTTGATTACTTACAGACCAGGACATTCTAACACAAAAGCTGATGCCCTCTCTAGAATGTTTGATCCTACGAATATCTCTGAGACCCTCAATCCTATCATACCGGAAGAGAAATTTATATGCTCACTTTCTAACTTAGAAAAAGACATTCTTCTTGAAACTCAAAAGGAAAATGATTGCCCCCCAACTTGTGAGAGAGATTCCACATCAGGGTTGATGTACCATAATAATAGATTATATGTACCTAAGGCTCTTAGGATGGTGATATTAAAACATTACCATGACAATGTCTTGTCAGGCCACAAAGGTGTACAAAAGACCACCAACTTGATCAAACGACACTTCTGGTGGCCACAGCTAAAACAAGATGTTATACATCATCTGAAGAAATGTGATATATGTGCAAGAAATAAAGTGGCTCACAAAAAACCTATTGGTTTATTAACTACTTTACCAATACCAGATATGCCATGGTCCACCATATCAATGGATTTTATTGTAGATCTTCCAGTCTCACGAAAGTACACCACCATTCTAGTGGTTGTAGATCACTTAACAAAACTGGGTCACTTTATTCCACTAACAAGTTTACCCACAGCCATTATTACTGCAAAGGTCTTTTTAGATAATATAGTCAAACTACACGGATTACCAACTACAGTGATCACAGATAGAGGTACTCAGTTCACCTCAGCCTTCTGGAGGTCTCTGTGCAAACTGTTACAAATAGATACACGTTATACCACAGCTTTTCATCCTCAGTCAAATGGGTTGACTGAACGTTTGAATCAGACATTAGAGCAATTCCTACGATGTTATCTGAGCCATCTTCAGGATGATTGGGTTGATTACCTCCCGATGGCAGAGTTCTCATACAACAACTCAATCTCTACCTCAACCAAAGTAACACCATTCTTCGCCACGTACGGCTTCCATCCAACCACTATCACAATATCCCATACCACAGTGAATTGTCCAGGAGCAACGGATTTCAGTAATTCCTTACAGGATAGACTTCAGTTACTTAAAACTCATTTGCAGGAAGCTCAAGAACATCAAAAGAAGTATTATGACCTACATCATTCCCCTAGTCCCACCTATGTCGTAGGAGACTTAGTTCTGCTGTCCACAAAGTATCTGAAACTTCGTGTGCCATGTAAAAAGTTGGCCAATCAATTCATTGGTCCTTTCCCGATTGCGGCAATAGTGAACCCGAACGCAGTTCGGTTGACTTTGCCTAAAGATCTCACTGTTCATCCAACATTTCATGTCTCTCTAATTAAGCCTTACGTAGGGGACCCCTTACTACAACTGGCAGATCCTCCTCCACCAATTTATCACCAGGATCAGTTGGAATATGAAGTGGAGTCCATCCTTGATTCCCGGATATGTCGCGGTCATGTACAGTACTTGATACAATGGAAAGGCTATGGTCCTGAAAGCAACTCGTGGGAATCGTATGAGGATGTTCACGCTCCTGATCTGCTCTCCGCCTTTCATCGGCGGTATCCTGGGAAGCCATATCTCCGCGCCCCTGTTGACTGCCCTTAAGGTGGGGGATATGTGATATACCTTTAAGGTATCTCCCTTCATGCACCTTGCTCCTTTAAAAGGGAGCCTCCTACAATCAATCTTTGCATGATTATTGAGAAGTTCTGCAGCCTGGAGGCTGTTCCCTTTGCTACTTTTCAGGTCGCAACTATACCTAACAAATTTACGATTGGAAGTTATCCCTAAAGTTGGTTTGCCTAGAAGTGAAACTTTTACAGCTACCTCTGAGTTGTAAATCCAGTATCTATTTACCTGTGATTACCGCTCTGCACTAAAATCCTTTACAGGTCTCCCCCTGCAGCTCCTGTCAGTTTTTCACACTTCGCGGAACCTCCGCAGCTTTCCGACGCCGGATCCCCAAACCGGAAGTGAGTCACACATTCACCGCAAGCCATCCACTCCTGCAACAGGCAAGCTCTCTCTCTCCTTACTCACAGGTAAACTTTTGTCTGTTACAACTTCTGGATATTGCTTGTATCGGTTGGTTCTCTTGTTGTCATATTTAATCAAGTTGACTTTGACTAAAGTTTCATTGCTACACGCATGGTATGTGATTTACATCAACCTCTGCAAATCATTCCTTAATAAGTACTGTTGGCAAGTTACAAATCTGGACAACCCTACGGTTGTATTAAGCAATCTGTGTGAGTGACTCTGTATATATTTTATTGGGTGAATGTGTGTGAAGCAAACTGGACTACTGAATCATATGCTACAGATGATAAAAGACTCTTCCACTAATCTTTGCTTAAACTGACTACTGATTCTGGGCTATCAGAGTTAGAGTTCTAACCTTACTTTACTGGCTATTAAATGCTCACTGTTACCATTTCTGTTCAAACAAAGTCTGTGTTTGCAGAGATAGATATACAAAAGAGCTAAAAATACTCAATTTCTGGGTTCTGTGTGAGTGGATTCATTACAAGTACCCAACCCACTGCAATTAGGGCAGGGCATATTTCCGCTGCCACGTCTGAAAAATATGTTTTTTTATCATGCTATTCCTAAAGCTACACTACATAACTGTAGGCTCGCACGCAAGAAACATGGAAGTCGTTTCTTTGCTTTTTGTCTGCAATAAAACGTTGCATTGCATTAAAAAAACAAGTAAAAATCTGCAAAGCAAATTGCGTATTGCAGCATCACGTAAAGGGAGTGGGCACAGCAGTTCCTCATTAGTATAGTGGTCAATATCCCGGCCTGTTATGCGGGAGCTGTGAAAATGAGACTTTCAAAATTATACCGACAAGCAAATTATGTTATAAAATTACTCACTCTCCCACTTCCGGTGGGTGGCGTTCCAAGATGGCCACAGACTTTTGAGGCACCGAGCAGCTCGAAGTTAAAAGTGGCTAACACCTTCGCCATCCTTCATTCTCTTGGCAATATTTGTGCCCGAGAACACTACTGGATTGAGGCATACTATCCCTCGGCCCCCGAGAAGCAGGTTACAAAAATAAGCCATTTGGCATAGTGACGGGTTGTTTTCCCGCCACACTGTACATAATTCTACTCTGACCCTTGGGCAACGGAGACGCTCTTCATTGCAGAAATGTATACCGACACCTATGCCTTTGATGAAATAAAGGCCATACTGCTGCCGTCCTGTTCTAACCTATGTGTATCAGTGGGAGCGATGAAGCAGCCGCACCGACAACTGAAGCTTATCCCCCATTCTACCTTAAAGAACGTGACAGGCAGCACAGCGCTGTGCCCATGGGAAGATATTAGCCTTTTAGCCTCAGCCTCCTCACAGGGGGGAACGGCGGCAACAACTCTGGCGACCGGACCATCTTCCTCTCACATGGGTTGGCTGAACTCCGCCATAGCGGCTACTGAGGACTCAAAAGACAGCTTACTGCTATCCTCTATGGCTCTCCCAGCGACCACTTTAGCTCTCACCATGGACTCCAGCCTAAGCTCTAAAAAGGAGATAGGCTACAACTCTGCTTACCTTGCTGAGAAAGCGGTTGAAACCCCTGTTGCCCCGCTGGTGCCCATTGCCGTACATGATGACTGGCAGGATCAGTGTGCATACAGGATTGATAATATGTGAGCACATTCAATCAGTAAATCTGGATCTGACGGACCGATTGATGGAACGCATACATGTAGAGAACAGCAAAATCCATATGTATATCGACCCCGTGAGAGACCCTCTGAACCGCTTCGGCTCACCTGTTTACTCTTAGTCCGTGTGGGAATTGGCTGAGGATCATCATGGGCCAATTCAATTGTTGCTGGGTCATGCCGCAATATGTATCCTCTTGACTGCTGCATGTTTGCAACTTTATTAGTGTGGCGGCAGCATCTCCTCAGTGTGTCTACTTCACTGTCTGGTTGAACTCTGTTGCTGCTGGACATTCGCTTCATTGCAGGACCCCTCGGTATATTGGGCGCATGTAAGACTTCATTATTAAAACAATAGCATGCCAATTTCTCTAATTATTCTTAGCAGAAAACTGTTGCGACACCGGACTTTTAATGCAAACTCCTTCAGCACACAAAGGACATATATCAGGAAACTGTTTGGAGTTAATGTCTACATGAATGTTGTGCTGTATTGTGCCTCTCATCAGATGTACTTCAATGCACATGTTTTGTTTTAGTTTTTATATATCTCCTGATTACCCTTTAAATCTAGCTTCTCAGATCTTTAAGGGGTGCCTTGTCAAGCATAGTACTTGCTATGCTGTTTCACTAATTTATGTGTTGTAAGGATTAACAAAATTATTTGTAATGCACCAAATGCGTAATTCTGGGAAAGTAAACACAAAAAATAAGGCTTTGCACACTACGGTATTAACACACATACCAGTTCCTGCTCCGAACTATAAACACACTTGTTTACTCATTTCTAGTAGCCTATACATATACCATTCACATTTGCTGAGAGACTGGTGAATGGACATAAACATGCAATACTGAGGCAGCTATACTTATTGACTCGCTAAGGTAGTCACAGTTTTCATGGTGGGTCATCTATTCTGCCAGGCTGTAGCCTATAAGTCTATAAAAAGGTATGTACCTGACAATGCGGTCTGGCGGTTAATACTGTCTGAACAATGTTTAGTTTACATGTTTAGTTTAGTGAGTTCCTATATCAAATGAGGAAGACGTAACAGCTGTAATGCCCACATCCTTCTCTGTACATAATGCTGTTTATAGATCAACTCAGTGTCACTGTTTGTCTTGGCATATGGTTTAGGTTATGTGTGGTTCTTGTTGTTGTTGTGTGTGTGTGTTTACTGCTTCTCCCCTAATCCCACATTACAACTTGGAAGCATATACATGATTTGCTGCCCTTACTCTTTTTCTATCCCCTAAGATGGTAAAGTAACTCTGTCGGGCAATACAACCCAGCAGCAGCATTGTGTACCCATACCAGCCTGCCTGGATTTAACTGCAAAATACCCAACATCTATAAATGAACCCCACTCTGTAAGTATGTCTGTTGGATGCTGTGTGGTATGGTTGTGTTTGTGGTTTGTTATAGTTTTATTATTTTAGTGTTGCACCCTAATTGACAAATCCAAATGACAATCAGCAGATCAAAGATTCGTCAATATCTATCTATACTTCTGTAAAAAATTAATGGCTTATTCTCAAAAAGCTCCATTACTCTGCTAAACTCTGCATATGGATATCTCATGTATACCTTGGCTGTCCCCGGTAATGTGGTCCATTGTATGTATTATAAATCACTTGCAAGGGATCTATACGCGACAGTTGGAATTTATTTTCATTGTAACTTAGTCTTGCCCATGTCTCCTGGAAAAATATATTTAGGCTAGCAATGCGAATATTGCCAATATTACTTTCCTCAGACACACCTAGAAAACCAAGACTTCCCTGTACATACTTATTCACGCACTAGTTTCTAAAAGGTTACTTCATTCTAAAGGGTTTTGGCCCCTCACATATCACAATGTATAGATATCATACACAGCACCTACAGCAAACAATTCAGCATTTGAGGGCTGATACCCCAAGTAATGCTGGGGTTTCACAACTAAACACACGCTATTACCTCCTAGAATATCACTATTCTACTTATCATTAGATCAAGCTGGCACAAATGTCACATTTTAATCGCCACCCCAGAATTCCACTTCTAATCTCAGACTAGAATCTCTAAACCTTGAATGGGGCATCTGTATAACTCTCAAAATAAGAATATTAGGAAACCCCTAATTTGCATATCTTTGTGTGTCTCGTTCTGAATAATACTCTCACGATTGCGTATTCCAATGTAGATCTAAACCTCTCTGTAAAACAACTGTTCTCATTAGGCATGGCACAGAGTGATGTTTGTTTTAGTTTACCATGGCTTGATATAATCATGTTTAGTTATCACTTCAGCAATGTATACAGACATTTTATACAGGTCGATTGACGAAAACCTGCTATTTCATGGACTGCCCTGCGAGACACGCAGAAATGTGTTTTATATGATTGTATACATTTGCTGTGCTCCCCCATCCCTTGCCACTCTGCCCCTCCCTCTCCCCTGACTTCCCTCCCCCCCCCTATTTCCCATAGTTCCTGTCTGTTTGTTTGTTTGTTAATATTGTTAAAAACCCCAATATTGTGGCGATCTTGCAAATAACAAAAAGCATACTACCCTGGGATTCAGGTTAGACCCAGGGAGCTTTATATTTCGAAAGTTTTGTATAATACAATAAAAAAAAAATGCATCAGGTACTACTACAAAGACCTGCCTTACAGGTGGGGAATGTCTTTTGGAACTCTTACCCAACTAAACCTGCTTTTTATGACTATGCAACTATGTAACTGTTCCAATGTGACTCTGTACACTTGTTTTTTACTCTTTGGTACTTGATGCCAAATAAAATAAAAGTTTAAAAAAAAAAATTACTCACTCTTTGGATGATCCAGGTGGTGGTGGTAAAAGTATTTTCCTAACAAAAATGCACGTAAAAAGGTGGTTTCATTAAATGTATTGAAGAATGTATTTGTATTTACTTATATCATACAATAGCATATAAAACATTGCACAAGTCGAGAGACAGAGTGAAGGCCTGTGCGGACGCCAGCTACCAAGCGGAGGACAAGGAGCCGAGAAGTGTGCAGGCTCCCGACCACGGGACATTTCTGTGTGAGTACAGCGGGCTAGACCTGGGGGAGGATAAGAGCGCAACAAACCAGCGCAACCCCTGCAAAACACTGTGCGCCGGAGGGCCGGGGCTCCGCTCCGGTGCACACTTGCCTACTCAGCCACTGTTTTGGATAGCGGGGTAATAGTAACAGCCACCTGAGTCTCTCTGAACTGCCTGCCTTACGTGACTTATTAGACTCACCTCCTGCCCAGGCCCAATATTCGCTTGCACCTGTTTTGGCCTCAGTCTAAGACCCCAGCATTCCTACCTCACACACAATCTACAGCGGCCTGCTGAGCTCACCTGCAATTGGCGCCCTGCCATAGTCATTCAGGCCTGGCACTTTGAACCTTACCTGGACATTTTTTCCATCTTACAGTTGTCAGTGCACTAAGCCTTAAGTAGCTGGGTCCCACTTAAATACACATATTGGCCATACTCTGACCATTGCAGCACCACGTGGTCTCACCTCCCTGACATAGTGCGGTGCTTTGGACTTTTTCCAGATACAGGAGAGTAGTAATATTGCTGCACAT